>NC_136065.1:2062249841-2062849841 GCF_964261635.1 Lissotriton helveticus
TCCATGGAAGACCGGATGGATATTTTTAAGTAGCCAAATGTGGTAGCCACCAAATTGCGCCACATATATACACAAAGAGCTTTCACATGGTGGTGGAATAATTAGTGATAGAAACCAGACTAAAACAGCGAGATGAGTGGTTTTGTTAAAAACATCTCAGAACAATTGAGGCATGCAACAATTGAGGCCCATTTACGAATAAATGCAGTTAACACGCAATTCTGCTCAAATCCTAAAATAGTTTTAAAAAAAAATACTTTATGTAGAATCAAACTACGTAATGTCCCTGCTCCTATCCTTGTCCATTTGAACATTTTAAATACTGAAATAATTATTTTAAAAAAGAAAAATATTGTGGGCAGAAGCACTGCAGCCATTTTGTGTGAAATTATAAGGAGTGTTAGTCAACAAATAATGGTGGCATTTCTCCACAAATGCCCTCTTGCAATGTAAACAATAGGAATTATAAAATCCTATCTTTTTTTATATCATGAAATCTTAAAACTGACCCATAAATTAGGCCTATATATATTTGTACGATATTATCTTTTTTCTATTAAAAATATCAAATTTGTTAATACCATGGAATCTTAAGAAAGAACTCAAAAACTGAGCCTGTCGATATTTTGGGAATAATATAAACATGTTTTTTGTGGTTTTGTTATAATTGACCCTTTAGATTTAATAGTTTTTAGTTACCACTAGAGTTTTTTTAGATATCTTTGTTTATTACCTTTGTACTTTGGTTTTACTACTGTACACTGAAGTGAGCTGATCGCACCAGGCACGTAGGGATCAGAATGCTGAAGCTCACTTTCACGGGAGGTGATTTTTGAGAGCATCATCAGTGGGATGAGGGAATAGGATGGTGATCATGCTGATCCATAATTGATTATATCTTATTAGTGATAATTGATAAACCCTCTAGCTCAGTTAAACCTCGAAAAATAATGGAATACGCTTCTAGGTTTTCTGTGGGGCACAGTCTAAAGCAGAGGTGCCCAAAGTAGGTCTAGGAGTAATGTATCGGAGCCCAATGTTCAGGATTTCCACATGTGGTAAATACAGAAGGGCTTATTTATGAGCCCTTGCGTCACTTTCGCGCTGCCGGTGCGTCAATTTTTGTGACGCACCAGCAGCGTAAAAAATGAGCCTTGTTGCACCATATTTACAGAGTGACGCGTCTACCTAGATGCGTCACTTTGTAAACCTGTGCACCACATCATACCTGCGCCAGGTATAATGTATGCAGGGTGGGCGTTTTGACGCAAGTAAGCCTCATAGAGTCACTTCTAGGACACAAATGCGTCAATATCTTACGCCTGCCTCATGGCAGGTGTAAGACTGACGCAGGCACAGTTCACATGGGACTTGCCCATGTGTAATGACCCATTGCTGGATTTGCGTCACTTTTGTGACACACTCCAACATTGCATCATTTTTGCGCCTACAGATAAGTCAGAAATACTGACGTATCTGTAACTCCTTGCAACATGATGTGTCATACTGTAAATATGACGCATCATTGGTGTCGCAAGGAGGGTGCAATGAAAAGTGACGCATTGCTGTTTTCTCGCAGCGATGCGTCACTTTTCATAAATGAGGCCCATACCCTCTTACTATAAATAAAAGCATTGACATAGTCAATAGTTGCCCTTAAAATCTGGCTTGAATGTAGCACACATCAACCTACATTTGACAGCTTGAGCTAAAGAGATGCAGAAAAACAAATCTCTGCTCCACCACTGCTCACCATCCCAAGAATATTGAATGCTGAAACATTGGATTTTATGACACTCAAGGACCACCATTATGATCCCATCTCTCCATTCAAGCCCACTATCATTATCCAACTTTTTCTCTGACTTAGCCCTTACTTACTCACCGGTGTTGTTCCTAGACCGACATTGGTGTAATCTCTTGTAATTAGTTGAGATGGAAAGTGTACTGGTGTGCGATATTCTGTGAGTCAATTTAGAATTAAAACAAACAGTTAGGCTGTTTCCTCAAACACATGGCCAGAATTAGATTTGAAATGATTCACTTTGAAGAGTGGGACATAACTAGCTTCTCTCAAATTTAGTTAACAAATGGATCCTGGGAAATTTATTCTAAGACATTGGTTCCAGGTCCCTCATACGAAGATCTGACATCGAATTTGTGTTTCATGCGATCAAAGAAACCCCACAAACGAACCTAGATTAGGAACATGGTGCCTAGGAGATGGAAGTGAAGTCAGATTCCCCAGCCGGAATGAAACCCAACTCTTTAATAGGTTGCTCAGTGTAGGGACAAGGCATGATTTTATACATACCAGTACACTCCATCCCTATCGATAAAGGCCTGTTAGATCATATGTGATTCTCTTCAACTCAAGTGATCTAGGTTTTAAAAATTGTCTTCTGATGTTGATTCATCCTGTTTAAATTTGGGTGGGAATAGAAGATCCTGCATTTCAGCAAGAAGTGTTGATCCAGAATAGAGTCCATTGGCAAACTTTCTCCAAGAGACAAAGAGAAAAGAAAGCTCATGGATTCTCCTCTGTATTGATAATTTCTTCCAGAAATTGAGGATTTGCTACATACAGCCATCCTACTCTAAACCCAGCCCTAGCTCTTCAATGTTTCTCTAAACAATAGAAAAGGAGTACAGAAGGGGACCTCAACTGGTGATCTACCTATGCAAATTATTCCAATTTTGATTTGTACTTTTTAGAGGGGAGGCCTAGCAAAGTTATACTGTTTTAAAATAATTTTGTGTATCTTGTTGCTCACAAAATAGTCTTTCAAATAGACCTGTTGGGAGTATAATAGCACTTGGTGTTTGTAGATAAAATACATTTTCTTAGGTAAAATAAATCCTCTACAGTGGCATTTTGATACTGTGTGATATGTAAGAGCACCTTTCTATGGGAAACTGCCTCGCCCTTAAAATTCATTGAGTGGCGCAAGCAGCCTGACATCCGATGGCGCACTACGCATCTTGCCGATCTTGTACTCAGCCGGCATGTTTAGAACAAACTTCTTGTATCTCGGTTAGCACTTCTTCTTCATGGCACCATTGATAATTGCTTCTGGCTTTTTTACTTGAATAGCAAATAAAGAAAATCAAAAGTTCCATGATACTCATATCCCTGCCAAGAAAATCATTGTTTTTCACTTTTTTTCCCAGGAACATTATCCAAGGAGATCAGCTCTGATGAGATCGACCCCCGTGTGATCATCCTCTGGTCCCGCACAATCGGGGTGCCTCTGCTCTTCATCTTCTCTGTTCTGCTTATCAACCTCTACTATGCAAATAAGTGACCGCTGCCCCATACTGCTGGTACCAGCCCAAGCCGTGGTGAATGCACAGCATCCCTACTCCTGTGATTTACATATTGCCTTCACCTGTGGTACCAGTGAAGACCGCTCCGTCAAGAGATTTCCTACGGCACCTGGGCGCTACCTTGACGTCTGTCCAGTGGCTCCATCCATGGGACTCCTGATCCTGCATGCAATTGTTTTGCTCTGTTGATAGTCTGTCAAGGGGGGTACTTCTGGGTCTTTTCTGTCATCTACCTCCTTATCCATGAACCCTTTCCATCAAACCAAGTAACCATCAACACGTTCAAAGATACTGGTCACCATTCACCCATCTGTCTAACCCCTCCCAATGTTTGCCCACTGCTCATCCATTCTTTCATGGTAAAGCTGGAACTCCTATATGTAGTGGGTGCTACGAGCAGGGCATTAGTGCAACTGAACCTTGAATTTCATCTGAGCCAATCGTATCCTTTCAAGAATTTAACATTTGATGCTACCATAGTCAACTTGCATCAAGAACCAATGATGCTCCAAAGGCATGTGCCCAACTCCAGGCACTTGCAATCGTCCCCACGGTGGACTTTTTCCGGAGATCATTCCATTTCCCTTCAGGCTAGTCTGCCCACTGGTTTTTATAAAGGCTCCATTTGTGGAATGGATCTGTACTGTAATAATGTCTCCTCCCCCTGTGTCTGCCTCCTCTTAACACAGAAGACCCTTCTGAGTCTCAAGCCATATGCCTTCAGGTATTAACACGTTTCTCTTTGGAGTCAGAACTCCCACTTCGCTTGTGTACTTTTGCCCAATGCATTAAAAGGACAAGAAAGATTTTGGACAAATTGTAACACAGAAATCTTTTATTTCATACTTTTCCCACCAAAATACATCCCCGCTGAAGTGGAGTTTTACTGTCTTTTCCTCTTGCAGAAGATTGTTAGCTACATTTTCTCAACTTTAAGTAGACGAAGTTTCACAGCTTTTCACATCTATTGCCACCTCCTCTCTTCAACCCATAAAGTCTCAATTGTCCACTAGTGCTCAAATCAACCTTTGAGACACCCTCAGCTCCCCACTCAACTGAACATCCCTTCCTTGAGGAAATTGTTAAATCCCACCTCTTCCCTCTTGATCTGAACTAGATCCGCACTGATATGTGCAGCCTGGCCCCTTTTTCCATTATTCTAATGAACATCTGCTTGCTTTATAATGGTAAATGTAACTCTTTGCTCTGCTTAAGGCGCTGGAATACCAATTAGGTTCAGCTGTGCTATGGAATAGGCGTGAAAGACATAAATAAATAAGGTGGCCCTGAGTCCTAAGCACATCCTTGTACTGATGCCCTCTTTCACTCATCCTATGGCGCTTCCATTTGGTGCCACGCCGCTCCTCCCCTGGTCCTGAGCATCCCCTGCCACACATTACATTGTTCCCTTTAAAATGTGTTTTTTGGAAATAATTCTTCTATAGCTCTCCTTGCTCAATTTTAAACCATATTGTTAATAACATGTGTATTCACAGAGGTGTGCTGCTGCAATTATCTGGGAAATGTTCTTAATTGAGTTGTAAATTTCACAGCTCAAGTGGTTGAAACCGCTTTTAGGAAAGTGTGCCTTAGTTCAGGATGATAAAACCTACTGAAGAAGAGAGAAATGTCTGAAACATGTCGTAGTCTGAGTCCTTCGATGACGAACAGTTCCAACACGCTTCTCATTCTCAGAGCCTTGTTTTGCTAAATTGGGCATACACCTTGGGGCTCAAGGGTGAACGAGCATGATGGCTGAACTGCAGCATTACCTGTAGAAGCTGTGCCTCAAAAGAGAGGCAAAGGTTGCAGTAGTCATGGGAAAGCCAAAGACTAGCTGAGGCATCCAAGTTCTACAGAAGTAGAGGGTGGTTAAGCAGACATGCCTTTTGTTCATTTTCTACTTTCACTTTTCACCGAGGTCAAAGTCCTTCCTAGACCTGTACACAAAAGACTTCAGAATCCCTGACAACCTGCCCAAGTGATGCATGTGAGCACAGCAAATGAGAGGGCCCTGACACCAACAAACTGACCACTACAGTAAATCAGTTAACATGCCCTGCTGCCCCACATTATGATGTTGCATTGCATCTTTCAACATCAGTCATATGTGCATGTTCGGTGCCTGAGTGCAAGCTTATGTGTGTGTGGATGTATGTGTGTGTATGCACGCGCACCAATGCACAGTTGTAGTCCTATCAATATTTTTTCCGAGGCCTGATGCATCCTTTGCCCTGCCTAGTCTTGTAGCTTTCTTTCCTGACTCTGACACTCAGCTCCCTGCCAATGTAAAATGTAAATGTAAATTGATACTTGTATAGCGCACTTCTCACCCGCAAGGGTCTCAAGGCGCTTGTACGAATACCGCTGTGGAACCCATCCTGGCTTTCCCTGTGAGGTGTCCACTCCTGGGCACCCCCAAGGTGGAGGCCAGGCATCCTTAGCGTTGTGGGGGCCGTTGTGGAGATTAAGCAAGCTATTGCCCAGAGTTGCAGAGTGGGACTCCATGATTGGAATAGGCACCGAGACGAGAATTATCAGGTCCGTGGAATTTTTGGGCCCAAGACCCGCCGAGGAGGGGAATTGAACCCTGGTCCCGGGCTAGACCTCTGCCTCAGGGTGTCCCGCTCTAACCATTGAGCCACACTTCTCCAATCTGAGTCACCAAAGCTCTACTACTTCTGCCTGGACACTGATGCCACCACCCGAGGTGTCTATGTCCTTAGCCATGCCTTTATCTCTCTCTGACCCTGGGTACTCTGCCCTCTAAAAAAGTGTCACTGGTGCCTGTCCCCTCTGCAGCTCTTGGAAGACCCTAAGGCTGGCTTGCACCTCCATTGGCCCTATCGGCAGCGGGGACCTCATGCATAACAACCTAGTCGTCCACTCCTGTGGCCACAGTCCTTGCACTCATCTCATCTGTGGTCCCAGATTGGCATCCCTCCTCCTCGGTACGTCCTCATTCCATTTGACATTGTGCTTGAGGATGCTTCTGTTTTTCCTTCCGGGGAGCTGTGCCTGTGTTCAGTGATGATTCTATGTCAATGGAAGATGAAACAATAAGTCACCATGGCCAATTGTCAAAGGGACAATGCTGATGAGGACTGGCAGAGATGTCCTATGAATCTCAGAAGTTGGTTATTGATGCATGCTGCAGGTGGGTCAGTAGGACAGACTGTGAGTCCTTCCGTGCTGGTCCCACTCTATGAGAAGAGCAGGGTGGATTCTAGAGAGTGCAGTTGGGGGATTGGTTCAACTCTACCTTTCCTGAGGCTGGGTCTGGTCTCCATGCTGGTGGACCAGTATCTGGAAGGAGAGCAGCAGCAGGTCTGAGTATAGACAGCTTCATCTTGGATCAGTAACCTCAGGCATCCGAGACGATGCCGGCCTGCTGTACAGCCGCACTCGAGTGCTAATATACCGACACCAAAGCACCGGCTGTGCACTGATAACATATGAGCATCTAACCCAAGAACATATTCAGGACACCACATGAGTCAGGAGCCTGAAGGAGATGTGAAGTTGGCAGTTCCAGAGGAATCTATCGCCCATATTGTGCATGGTAATGTATGACGTTACAACGCATACATTTACAACGCATGCCTTTACAACACAGTTTTTATACCGCAACATCCTTTACAACGCATACAATTACATCGCATGCCATTACAACAAATTTTTAAAACTACATTTACACCACATACCATTACAACGCATACCATTACAATGAATTTATGGTAAGTGTTGGATAGTGTAGGGGTAAAAATGACTATTCTAACTCCAGTGACCGCAACAGTAGGGTAAGTGTTGGATAGTGTAGGGGTAAAAATGACTATTCTAACTCCAGGGGGTGCAACAGAAGGGTAAGTGTTGGATAGTGTAGGGGTACTATGCGTTGTAATGCCTGCGTTGTAGTGTCATGCAATGTAATGTCATGTGTTGTAGTGACATGTAATGTAATGGTTGCGTTGTAGTGAAATGCGTTGTAAAGGATGTTGCAATGTAATGACTGCGTTGTAAATGTAGTGCGATGTGATGACTGCGTTGTAAAGGTTGATTCCCTGTGCATGGTGACGCCTTTGAGTGTCTCTATAGAAGAGACACCCACAAATCGTCAGTCCTTAGCTCCTTGCCCTTTTTGTTTGAGACCCTAGACTCATGTTTGCGCCCATATGGTTTGTTCATGGTGTCATGGCGCTAAGGGTTTGTTGTGCAGTCCCAGTGGCCACCTACCATGCCTGTCTCTTAAGAAGGCATTTATTCAATTGCATTGATCATTATATACACATATATACTCTGCCTCATTCCGAGTAATCCCCTGGGGATTTACGGAGGCATCTCTGTCTATTTGTATAGCAGCTTCACATGGGGTTCACCTGGATAATTTGGGGGGTGATCGCAAACACCTCCATAGGTTCAATTGTGAAAAGAAAAGATTGCACTTGGAGCATAAGTGCAGTGTTAATTCAAGTTATCAGATCTCTGGCTTGGAAAGAGCTAGGAAGTCATGCTTTGCTTGGTGTACACCTATTTTATGTCTCTTATTTTGTTTTACATGCATTAAACTGCAGTTCTTTCATAAAGTAAAGCACTGACTGGACCATCAGTTTTTTGGAGGTAATGTGGTGTTTTGTTGTTTTCTGATGGTCTAACGCTCATCACCTCCTTGAGTAAGACTTGGACTGCTTTGTCTGGTCACCCTGGAGGGTCAACTGATGAAAGGGAAGAATTGAGTAATTCCCCAGGGGGTCTAGTTGCACTGTGGGCTGGGACACCATTGGTAAACAGCTCCTCCTGTTATAAATGGTACCCAGTACAACCGGATTGCCCTGTGGTCTTAGACATCAGGTTTCACGCCCACCATGCACCAAGAGATTTGTCTCAACGAGTGAGGACTTTTGTTGATGAGTCGCGTCCGGGACTGACCGGGTCCACAAGTCGGAACTGGAAAGGGTCGGCTCGGGGGACCTCCTAAAGATGATGGCTCCTGCAACACCATCCTTTGTAGCATTGGGTCCACCACCAGGGTGGTCCTTGCAGTACAGCAAGCAAAGTCTCTACCTTTTGGGAAACACCATCACCTGTACTCTAAAGGAAGCAGGGAGGATGAAGGTGTGCACACACTTATGGAGACTCTTCGGTTCCCACCGCCTACAAATGAGGCCATCAGAGAAAGATCTGCGTTTAGAACAGTGTCTACAATAGAAATATACATTTGTGCAAAGAGAATCCATAATTTATTTTCTTGTTTCTTGATGCAGACCAAAGCCCTTCCACAGGTCCATCAACTGGGGCTGTTAAAGTGTCACAATACTGTAAATAAATGTGGCCAGTCAAATTTTGCAATGTGTTAGGTATGGCGTCACATTCACCGTGCTGCAGTTTTCATGGTAAAAAAAAAAAATTATTGTTACAAACTGCAAACTCTGCAACATCTGGTGAATATTGCAGCACGCGCAGCAAATTCATAGGTACAGAGGAATGCCGGACTGAAGATGGGTAAGTAATTTCAAGTGGTCCTGACACTCATTCAGCACCATAAGAAGAAGCACAGCTACAACCCTCTAATGAAAACTCCACAATCACATTGTATTTTATACAAAATACACGACTGTAAAGTGCACAAGAAGTGCTGCAAATCAACACTGGTACACAAGTGCCACACCAATAACACTAGGACTGCAATAGAAGTAAGTATTGATGTTTATACTGATATACAACTGTGGACCATGATACAAACTCGTACACATTGAGTGAGGATTTACAACTTTGAATAATACAGTTACATTTCTATGGCATGGAAATAAAGTTGTTTGCCCACAATCACACGGTTTACAATCAAGTGCCAGAGCTGAGATTTGATTACAGGTGGGGAGGTACCGGCATCATAGGTTTAGCCACTAGACAACGTTCTACTCGTACAGCAACCCTACAACACAGCATCACAAATACAGAAACACTACAATTACAACACCAACCATAACATTAACAAATGAGGGCACAAAGGCAATCGCAACAAGCATTGCCAAAGCCAATAGATCTCGCCAATGCAAGAGCTATTGGCTTTGCCAATAGGTTCTAGCCATGTTGAACACCAGTGTGGTCGCTGTTCTGCGTGGCTAGTTAGTGGCATAGAGAAGAGTGACGTAGAGTGACATAAAGAGTCGTGGCCTGGAGTGGTGCAGAGTAAAGTAGGGTAGAGTGTATTGGTGTAGAGTGGAGTGGCATAGAGTGGAGTGCTGGAGAGTGCAGTGATGTAGAGTGCAATGGTGCAGAGTAGAGTAGATTAGAGTGGTGCAGAGTAAAGTCGGGTAGAGTATAGTGGCATAGAGTATATTGATGTAGAGTGGAGTGGGATAGAGTGAAGTGGCATAAAATGGAGTGCTCCAGAGTGCAGTGGCCTAGAGTGCGGCAATGCAAAGCAGAGTGGCGTAGATTGCATTGGCATACAGTGCAGTAGTACAGAGTAGAGTGGCAGTGGTGAAGAGTGCAGTGCTGCAAGTAGTGTGCTGTGGAGCGGCATAGAGTGCATTTGCGTAGAGTGGAGTGGCGTAGAATACCTTGGTCAGTGGTGCAGAGTAGAGTGCAGTGGCACTGACTGTAGTGAGGTAGAGTGCATTGGCATATAGTGCAGTGTCATAGAGTGGCGTGGTTTAGAATAGAGTGGCGTAGAGTGCAGTGGGGTAGAGTGGAGGGGTTAGGGTAGGGTGCAGTGTATTGGCTTAGAGTAAAGTGGTGTAGACTGCAGTGGCATAGAGTCCAGTGGTGCAGAGTAGTTTAGAGTGCTGTATAGTGGATTGGCTTACAGTGCAGGGGTGTGCGGTGGAGTGGTATAGATTAGAGTGCATTGGCATAGAGTGTATTGGCATAGAGTGCAGTGGCTTAGAGTGCTGTGTCGCAGAGTGGCGTAGAGTGGAGTGGCATAGAATGGAGTTGTGCAGAGTAGAGAGAAGTGGCCTACACTGAAGTGGTGTCGAGTACAGTGGCAAAGAGGGCAGAAGTGTAGAGTAGAGTGGTGTACAGTGCAATGGCATAGAGTAGAGTTGTGTTGAATAGTGTAGAGCGGTGTAGAATGAAGTGGCGTAGAGTGCAATGGCATAGAGTGAATTGGTGCAAAGTGGAGTAGAGTTCAGTGATGCAGAGTGCAGTGGCATTGCTTGGTGTAAAGTGGACTGGTGCAGAGTAGAGTGCAGTGGTGTGGAGTGGTGCTGTGTATAGTGGAGTGGTGTAGAGTGGAGTATGCATGGTGTGGTAGCGCACTGCCATTACAGGCAACACCTTTTACATTTAAATGACCATTACATTTGCACAGACATACAGGTTTACTAATAAAACTATACAGTGCACAAACGATAATTTGTGGAAATGGCATCACCTAGTATATCGTTCTGTTTTTATTATATTAAAGTGTTTCTAACACTCCCTCAGAATTGACAAAAATCTGCTTAATGTGTGCTTTCCTAATTCTGATCTATTCTAAAATACATGCACAGTTCATTTAAATGTTATTGTGTGCTAGAAAAACCCTTTCCTATACCTAGTATCTAGCAAGATTGTCACATAAATCCTCTGGCCTTGAAGTCAGAGAAAGAAAAGAAAACACTTAGCTCCCAAGAAGACAGAGCCTGCCATTTGACTTCTGGGTTTCAATGCACAGCAAACGTGACAAGATAAGAACAAGATGTACAGGACTGTAGACAGAAAAGAGCACTAGACGAATAAATTGAGAGGTAGTCTGAAAAGGCTTTGCTCCTTTGAGGGGTGGGAGGGCGTACTGAAGCTGGACAGCCTAAAACAGATAAAGCCATCAAATTGAAAGCCAGAAAATGTGAGTTACAAACCAGGGAGCCAATGGTAAGCAGCGGGTGGAATGCAGTCCAACTGCAGCTTTCTGAATGTCCCCAAGACGTCTTTAGCAAACACGACAGCGCAAGGTAGGCTTGGACCTAAAAAAGGGCCTGGGGTCCTTCTGCCACCCTTCAGGTCTGGGTGCATTAGAGCAAACCGTGGCGCTCGTGCATGATGCACTAGGCTGGCTCACAACACTGGTGCAATGTTGACTCTATCTATAAACACTGCATTCTGCTTTCATTTTACATCCCTCGAACAACACTGCGTCCCTGGGCATTGTGAGGAGGCTGAAGAGAGACTGAGCTGTGCACAGGGACATCTTAAGGATTTTGGGGGGCCCTGGGCCAAGCGTATTTTAGGAGCTCCTTGCACAGCCTTGAATTTATGATCCAGTTTCAGCTGTTTCATGCTGGCTGGGTCACTGACAGCGCACATGCACATTCTTCCAAATTCTGAATGTGTTTCCATCTAATATTCAGGGATAGTGACGTGTGTTTTCAATATTGTAACACAACAGCAGCTCAGTAATATTACTGCAAATAATCTCTGTGACACCCTCCCATTTCTCATATGTGAGGTCCTGTTTTGATCTAAAAAAACTGTTTTTATGGATGTTGTATAAAACATTAACACATTTCTCTACAAATTGTCTGTAATGGTTTCTCACACATCACCCACGTTAATCATAAATTTAAGGAAAACGGTATTTTAAAACCATATGTTTAAGAATTATTCGAGGTCATCAGGGTGGGACTTTGCAGAACAGAGCAGGCTCTATGGGGAGAGCCCACTTTGCCTATGCCTTAAGCTTCTCTGGCAGTGCAAAGACAGGGAGCAGCTCAGAAACCTTCTCTTCCGGTCCTCTCCTCCCGTGACCTCTCGTTCTCCTCGTATTTTATTTGACCTGTAGCGGTCGGTGGTGGAAGTTCTCCCGGGCAGTGAAGTGGGGCAGGGGAGGGGCAGGGTGGGGGGGTAGTAAACTATGGAATACGGCCAAATGCAGGAAAATAAACAATTAAATAATTCAAACGAATTTTGTTGCGCACACTGCATCGCCAGATTCAATGCAGAATGCGCAACGAAATTGGCCATATTGCATAGTTTACTTCCCCCCACTCTGTCCCTCCCCCGCCCCATGTCACCACCCGGGAGAACTCCCACCACCGACCGCTACTGCATTTGACCCGGCATCCTTGTCCAGCTGTGCCTCCGCCCTTCGCTGTCCCCTCACTTCTCCCTTCCTTCTTCCCTTAACCCTTCCAGCCCTGCCCCCCCCCCTAAACATGCAGTCCCATCCCTTCAGTCCCCTGCACTAGTTCCAGTCCTTCCTCTTTCTTCTTCTCCTGTGATCCACATCGGTACTTACCTCTTTCACTTATTTTTCTCTATAGAGTCTCCAAGTAATTCAGAGTTTCCAAATAGTCATTTATTGGCGCTGTATAAACACGGAAAAGAAATACAGGCAAATACTATCCAGCAAAACCCCAAGGACCATGCAAAATATCTCGAACTATACATAGGTGGGAGAACTACATTTATACTTTTTCATTTACATTTTCAAAGAGACAATATATACATTTGATTTACAGATACCTTTAATCAGTAGCGTACCTAAGGTGAATTGGGCCCGGGTGTAAGCAAGGAAAATGGCTCCTTTGACTGCTACTGGGGTAGTAAAAATCCCACTGTCAGGAGTCAAGGAGCCCCTCGGGCCTCTGGGTCCCCGGGCCACTGCATCTGCTGCACCAGTGGTAGCTACACCCCTGCATTCATTGGTCTTACTACACCAACATATACACAGAGGGGTGTATTTACAAGCCCCTTGCGCCACTTTAGCATCATGTTTCCCATGTTAAAAGTGACGCAAAGTGGCAAAAAGGGCTTGTAAATCTGCCCCAGAATCTTTTTCCAAAACTGAACATCCCCACCTACGTCACTGAGGGAACTGGAACCTATCACATGAGGCCAGGCTTCTGTTCCCTCCATAGAAAGAACCAAGAGGAGCATTGGAGGAGGTGTTTAACTAGATACACTTGGTAAGGTAGCTGTGCTGGCCAATCACACTGCAGAGATCTAGCTGCAATGATGAGATGACGCGTGCCCCACCTTGTCATCCTTCTGTGTCAATGGATGTTTATGTGTAAGACAGATTATTTATTTTCAGTTTTCATTGTAAATAAGTGGCTGGTATATTGAGAGTGAAAAGCAGCCCAACCATTCCCTACACAACCCAATGGGGATGTGGTTGAAGCTTCAGATGGTTAACCGAGGAGAAAGGAGATGTGAGCCATACTCACTTCCTTACTCCTGCGCCTGACGTAGCTATGGGATGAGCTGCTCCCCTGTGGGTTTGTGTGCTTAGTTTTGGTTCACTTTTGGGGTTTTATCAATTGCTCACTCACTTCAGTCATCAAACAGATGTCCTTCTCAACCATCGACACGGTGGCACTGTTGGAGTGGCCTCTTCCCTCTGCCCGCAGTTCCATCAGAAGCCCTTTCTTGTTCCAAGTTACAGACGTGGAAAGGAGAGCTTCCCATCAAGGACAGCCGAGTACCCAGGACTGACCCACCGGAGTGAGATCCAGGTACTGCATGGCGCATTCGCCCCAGGGTTGTGTAATGTGCTTGCCCTTGTGAAGAGTGACATGGTTGGTCAGCGATGTGTCACACGCTTGCCACAGTGAGTTTACTATAGCGATGTGTGATGTGTGTGCCTCCTTCAGTCTTTCATAGGCCCTCAGGGGTTTAATGGTTTACCTGGGCCACGTGGGGTTGTCATGTTTAGTGGTGTTTTCGGGGGGCCTGGTTAACTTGGCTGAAAGTGTTCTTGGTGATGTCTGGTGTGGTTTACGTGATTGGTACTGGTTGTCAGGTTGACACCATTGTTGATATCCTAGATGAGGTCCCTGTGGGGCTAGTATGACTAGGCTGGGTAGCAGGTGGAGTTGTTAATGATGTCCTTGCTCTTTTGCCTTGACGTGGTCGGTGATTTGTTGTCAATTCACCAGTGGAGTTTACTCAGATGATGTCTCTATGGAGATCCCTTCAGTGACCCAGTTGGTGGTTGTTTGGTGTGGCTGATGGTGTTTCCCTGGGGGCCCAAGTAGATATAACACAGTTGAGCTCTCTCTGGTGGGCACCAGAGGTGATGAGGATGGTTTGGTACTTCCCTGGTTCATTGATTTTCAGCATCTGTGACCTTCTCCCTGTGTGATCCTGGGCTTGTACAAGCTAAATGGCAACCCTGAGTTCAACAGTCACTGGTGACTCCTGGGGCACCCTGTATTTTCCTCTTTCAGAAATGATGAGAAATGTAAATGTGGCTCATTCTAGTCCCTCTTCCAGGGATCATTTACCTTCCAGGGATCTCTTGTCTTCCAGGGATTGTTTACCTTCCAGGGATCTCTTGTCTTCCAGGGATCTCTTGTCTTCCAGGGATTGTTTACCTTCCAGGGATCTCTAGTCTTCCAGGGATTGTTTACCTTCCAGGGATCTCTTGTCTTCCAGGGATCTCTTGTCTTCCAGGGATTGTTTACCTTCCAGGGATCTCTTGTTTTCTAGGGATTGTTGACCTTCCAGAGATCTCTTGTCTTCCAGGGATCTCTTGTCTTCCAGGGATTGTTTACCTTCCAGGGATCTCTTGTCTTCCAGGGATTGTTTACCTTCCAGGGATCTCTTGTCTTCCTGGGATCTCTTGTCTTCCAGGGATCTCTTGTCTTCCAGGGATTGTTTACCTTCCAGGGATCGCTTCTCTTCCAGGGATCTCTTGCCTTCCAGGGATCTCTGGTCTTCCAGGGATCTCCTGCCTTCCATAGATCTCTTGTCTTCCATGGGTCGCTTGCTTGCTAGGGATCTCTTGTCTTCTCAGGTTTGATGCACTGTTGAAACAAGAATTTCTTCTGAGGCTCTGGGAAGGTAGCTGCTAAGGAGATAAAGTTGGTTCCCTAGTCTTAGATTATCCAACCGTAGAAAAGATCTCCCTGAGAGCTCTCACTACCCCTTCACAGTCATGCGCCTCAGAGGTAGTGCCTCCGGGTGCCTGGTTACATGATCCACCACAACCAAGATATACTTGTTGCCTGACTATGAGGGGGTCAAAGGGACTTACAACGTCTATTCCCACCCACTCAAATTTAAACCTACAACCGGTAGAGGCAATATTAGTGGCTTAATCCTCCTTCCTGACTTACCACTCACTTGGCAGCTGTATATATTTTTGTTTCTGTGCATCCCTGGCCAGTAGAACAGAAGGTCCAACCTCTCCTGGGTTTTTCTAATGCCCACATGTGCTGTCAAGGGCACTAAATGGGCCAGGGACCACAGGAAGTTCCTGTGCACCAATCGAACCACTAGCCTCATGCTAGTACCCAGCTTGGGATTCACTTTCCAACCAACCACTATAAAGCAGTCCATCCTCCCAGCCAACATAGTGTTTCCTGAATACTCCTTTGCAGAACTATTCCTGGGCTCCTTTTTCCACGAGCTTAGGTCACTACTACTGTGCCTTGTGGAATTCTTCCTCGTTAGGCCCCTCAGCAGATAGCAAACCTTGCAGCCCTGGACGTGACCCAGACTCCAACACCTGGCCAGTGGCATAGCTAGGCACTCTGCCGCCCTTGGCGGTCCCTGCCTTTGCCGCCCACAGCCACGCTGAAAAGTGGGGGAGGTGCTGATGGTAAAATCTGCATTTACCGCCCCTGCGGCAAACGCATGTCGCCCCGCCCCCCCTTGCTACGCCACAGCACCTGGCCTTCAGGAAGCCTCATCCTCCTTTTCCTCTGGAGCAAAAAGGATGACCTCCATGGGCAGTGCCTTTCTGGAGTCTGCCCTTCCTCAAAACTACCTTGTACTAGTATCTGCAAATCAAATTCTGAGACTACCATGCAGCCTGTGCTCTGATCCACACAGCAGACACTGTTGAAGACATATATGCTCTTGCTGTTGGCGCTAAGCCAGAGGAAATCAATCATTGCCCAAGGGACAACCTGCACCATACTTCTCTCTCACACCAACATGTACCGTAGCCGCCTTGCCATTGATTTCTACTACAACTCGGGCAAGCGGGTACTTCATGTCTTCACCACTGGCTACCAAACCTGAATCCTTGGTACCAGGGAGAATTTACAGAGGCTTGAGATGGATGTATGACGGTACAACGCATGCTTTCACAACGCGTACCGTTACCACGCAGGTTTTACAACGCAAATCGTTACAACGACTTGCGTTGGGGGGCGCTGGATAGTGAATAGTTTAATTTACTATTCCAACTCCAGTCCCCGTGGATAGTAGGGAAGTTGTTGGATAGTAAATTAAACTATTCCCTATCCTACAGCGCCCTCCAGCGCAAGTCGTTGTAACGACTTGCGTTGTAAAACCTGCGTGGTAATGGTACCGCGTTGTGAAAGTTTCGTTATAAAGGATGTTTCCCCTTGAGATACTGCCTATGCTTTGCTACACTATAGAATTTGTAAAGAGCATGACGACCCGAAGGAATCCCAGTGCTAGTTTAGAGAGGCTTCACCATATTGAACAGGGAAGACATCTAGGGGCATTTACTAAGTAAAGAGCCAGGTTTTAAGCGCTTTTCAAAAGAATAGCTCTTTATTTGTCACTCGGCTAGCTAGAGGGAGGGTATTCCAGAGCCAGGCGGCATTGAAGCTGAAGGACCGTCCTTAAATTCTAGCTCTTTTGACAATGGGGTCAGTCGCCAACTGGAGGTTCAAGGATTTAAATGGTCTATTCGGGATGTAGGGGGAGGCAAGCTGACATAGAATTGGTGGACTTTGTCAAGTTAAAGCACAGGGAAAAATGCACAGTGAATTTAATTCTGTGGGTGATGGGTAGCCAGTGCAGGTCTCTCAAGCCTTGTCTAACTGACTGTAATCGAGGGATTCCAAGAAGCGCCCATGCAGCTGCAATCTGCACTACTTGAAGTATCCGTATAACTCCTTTGGGAGAACCCTGGTACAGTGAGTTGCCATAATCTAAGTGGGAAAGAACAAGGGCTTGTACCACTGCCCGTCCCAAGTTCTGTGGAAGGAAAGACAGAATCTTACACAACATCATCAACATTCCAAAGCAGCTAGCAGATATTTTGGCGGCCTGGGCTTCCATTGTTAAAGTGTTTTCTAGCCACATCCCTAGACTTTTTATGACCGCCTTAAAGACTGGGGGTAGCCAAGGCTATAAGGCCAGCCCACGACTTGTTGAGTGGAGACATTATTTCCAAAAATCATTAATTCTGTTTGAGATCCATTGAGCTTAAGGCACAACTTGTTCATCCAGCTGGTCCCCTGCTCCAAACAAGGTCCAAGGCTGGAAGAAGAAGGTTCAGAGGCTGGTGCAAGAAAAAAGTGCAGCTGTATAGGAGACTATAGAGAGACTATAGAGATTCCATAGGGGGCTACAATGGCTGCCAGAGGTTGCAGATATATATAAAAAAGTTTTGAACTAGGCAAGGACCCCTGAGGGATCCCACAAATGACAGGCATAGTTTCTGATGAGCAGTACTTATCAAAGACCTGGAATGTTCATTCCCTCAGGAAATAACTCACCCAATCCAGGGCTTTTCCAGCAATTGCAGTCTTGCCCACCCAATTTAGAAGTGAGGGCTGATCAACGGTGTCAAAGGCCGCGCTGAGATGATAGCCACCATAGCTCCTCGATTCAGTCTCCTTTGAACCTCCTCAACCACAGACAGAAGAGCAGTTTCTGTGCTGTGTTTGGGCCGGAAGCAGATTTGCATGTGGTGCAAAATGGAGTTAGCTTCCAGGAAATCTGACATACATTTGCTGACATTCTGTCACTCTGCTAAGACCAGGAAGTAGTAAGATAAGGTGACAATTTCCTAGGCAGTCGGAGGCTAAGTTGGGCTTCTTTAGGTCAGCTCTAGCCATGGCATGTTTCCAGGGTAGGGGCACAGAACCCATTTCCAAAGAAAGATTAATCACGTTTAGCAAAATGGGGAAGATGATTTCAGGCTCAAGAGCAAGGATTCTCAGGGGTGCCTGATCCATCGGGGATCCTGACTTGATTTCCTGAACAGGACGGTGAACTCATAAAGGGAAAGGAGAGTACATTGGGAGAGGGTAGGGAGAGGTCTCTCCTTTTATTTAATGAAATTAGAGTTACCACTTTCATTGATCGCCTTAAATAAACAATAAATGTCATGAAGTTTAGTACTGAAGTAGGTGGCTTAAGCTTTGCATCTATCAGTAGAGGGTTCAGAACCCGGAGGATTGATGTTGTTCCTCTTAACGAAAGCCCTTTTTCCCCTCAGTGCAGGCACCTGCTTTCCCTTGAGGAGAGGTGTGGCGCCGCGGCCAGGGCGACTGACGCTGGAATCTGGGGATCACAGTTCGATCCCCGGCTCCGGCGGCAGATTAGCCCAGCACCATGTGACTCTGGGCAATAGCTCGCTTAATCTTCCCGACGGCCCCCAGCGCCTAGAGACCCTTACGGGTGATTGTGCGCTTTACAAATGTGGACTTTACTTTACTTTACTTTACTTCCTGCATGAACCCCATTGTGCTAGGATGAATGTGCTTCAGAGCATCGGGAGCAGTTGGTACAGGATCTTTCACCTGACAGCCATTTCTAAAGTTTCCCACCTAGTGGCACGTATAACAAGTCACCATCTTGAACATGGAAGAATCTTACAGTCCTCCCTTCTCATGATAATCCTTACCAGACACACCATTACCATTTCCCTTTCTCCTGGGCCCTCCTCGGGTCACTTGGAAATGTCCTCAGCCCTTACCCTCAGATCTGGAAACAGTCTGTGGCAAGTACGTTTCCTCTTTTGGCTTAGAACTATGCTGCTCTAGCCCCTTGAGAAGGATGTTAGCTAACCACTTGCCAGGCAACAGTGCAGGTTTCTCTGGATCCCTCTCAGTAAGATATGGCAGGGACTGCCTAAGTGGGATAGAGCACTCCTCCTCTGTCACCATCAGCTGGTTTAAACAATGAAAATCCTTGACCTTTATGTCTCTTACCCTGTAATTCAGGTTGTGCACTACACCATGAATCTATGTTTGAAACAGAAATCAGTCTGCTCTCCTGCAGCCCCGAAATCTCTCAATGTACTGAACTGGCTTCATTCTCAAACCATCTAATGTTATCTTCCTTCATCATACACTTGTGGACCATCTGGTCTGTCACAGGCATCCTTCCAATGATGGCTATCCTTTCCAAAGGCTAGCCGCCCGTTAAGGCAGCTACCTTAGACACCTCATTCAAGACCTATAGCTTACAAGCGAGCTCAAAGCTCACAAACTCTTCCACGATATCCTCCTAGAAGAAGCTGTCCCTGCTACCATCCTAAGCTTCTCCTTCACACGGGTAACCTTTTCCTTCACCAGCTCTCTTTTTCTTTCGCTTTCCCTCTATTTCCACTTTCTTAGCTTCACTTCCCCCTCTCTCAATTTCCCTTCCTAGGGCCATTCTTCCTGTCTCTCCCATATCCTCTCGTTTTGCTCCTGGTGAGCTAGCCTCTACTTCTCCTCCTGAGACTTCCTGGCCTTCCTCACCTGCTCAGTTTTAGCTTCCTGCAGCGCCAACTGCAAATTCAGGATCTTCACTAAATTCTACCCACCCAAGGGATTTGCTCCTGGAATTGGTGAGAGTGATACCCTAGTAATTAGAAGTGGTGAATAGATTGGAGAAACTCTGGAAAGTGCAAGAGGGGACTTCTTTGGTGTGTGTCAGGCGTAGATCTGTGCTAGGGGGACACAAGAGCCTTGCCCCACAAATCTCTTCTTTTGGGTTGCTAGACTGTTTTCCTTCCCAGAACCTACCACAGCCTCCTTCTCGGTCACTCTGCCTCTCAAACTGGTGCCTAATGAAATCAACAAGGACATCCCAGTCCCTGCTTCTGAGAGAACTCCACCCTCTTTCCCTATATAGATCCTTCAACTGATCTCTATATGTGGTGCTTAGGTCTTCTCCCGACCCTATGTTCTCCATTATTTACGGGCGCTGACTTTGTGTGAAAAAAACTGGACATAATGTGCAATTGGTAATGGCCTCTGCAGAATTCACACTGTTGCAAGGATTCTGTGCAACACACAGAAATATGCATAGGATTATGGGACCTTAGTGTATAGGGACTGAGTCATCCTACCACCTTCGTACCCATGAGCCCAGGACCAACTATCTATAGTGTCTCACTTTCTCTCCTACTCACAGAGAAACAAGTGATTAGACACCCCAGGACACAACACTCACGACTCTTTCAGGAATCGCGGTTGCAAGACACACCCTTTCGCTCCCACTCTTGAACTTGTCCACAATAAGATCTGACAGAAACACAATCCAGTTTAAAATATTTATTTTAACTAACATGCTCTAATATGCAGTATACGTGCCACAACAAGCAGGAAAATGCATAATACAAATATGGTAAACATAGCACTTAGTCCGTAAATTATAAAAGGAGCTGTCATTATAAAAAGACAGCATAACCTAATCTCACTCCCCTGATATAGAAGCAGAATGATTATATATCAGAATATCTCTGGGCGTTATCTGCAGACCCCGTACCTCAGTCTATAGATGGTAGTTCTACATCATAGGTGCTGTCTTGCTCTTCTCCCTGGAAAGGTCCTTCTCCAAGTGTGTGCTACCTACTCGTGTATTCCAAAAAGGCCAAAGTATGTATTCCCAAACAACAGCTGCATCAGGAATGTTTTGTCTAGGTGCTAGGGCCTGACCAGAACAGAATAACAAGGGGCATTGTTGTTCGACCTTGCTCACAATGTTCAGACTAAATCCCAGGAACATGCAGAGTGTGAACACAGCGATAGGTTCTCATCTGAAAATGGAAATAGACATTTGCAAAATAAACTTGTGTAGTAATGTGTGCAAAATAATGGACAATCTGGAGCGTGCTAACTCATGCTAACTTAGAGGAGACGGCAATGTCCCCATGGGCCCTGTGACAACACCCTGGACTCTAGATAGTAAGCGTCCCACCGTTTGCGACTAACTTTCAAAAAGCCTGTGCCCTATAGGGCCACAGGGTAAGCAGGAGATACAGGGCCTAACCGTGGGGGTTGGGACCTTTATCTCCTGATATCTCAGGTCCAAACTACTATGGGCTCTGAGTAACTGGGCCCAGTACTACCCCTCACAGCACTTACCCCTCAGTGGTAAAGAAGGTTGAGCTTTCCAATGTTCCATGCTGGGGAGGTAGTTGTGAGACATACACATGCCCAACATTCAAAATGCACAGAGTAACAACAATAAGATGATCGTCCAGTCAAATAGCTGCTTTTTTAAAGGAAAGGAGTATTTAATGGGAGCACACAAAGCATGGAGGCGAAGCACTAAATAGACCCAATGCACATGTAATGAGCCTTCCTTGTTTGTACCAGGTCCTGCATTTTTCTATCTTGGTGTCAACTGTTTATTGTGCAGAGCTGAGCTACTGTTACAGAAAGCATGCTAGGTGGCACAGGTGCATGGAATCACACCAAGGCTGCAAACACCCTTTATAAAATGCCCATGTTGTTCAGTCTTCCATTTATTTTCATTCCTTCTCTTCTGATTTCTGTTGTACTGCCAGCAAAGTGAGAATCCTTCCAAGTGGCCCTTGGCTACTTGAAGTCTACACGCAAAAGCGAGGTCTTTTATTATGGTGCCATGTTTTGTTGAACCCTTTTAAGTTTTTGATGTCAATGCATTTTAGGATCTTAGATCATGAGGAAAGATGTCATAATCCCACAGTTGGAACTTCGCCTCATAGGCTTCTCAGCCATGCACATACACCACACGTGCAAACCTGGGGTCCCACCAGGGGCGCAGCCAGACCCGAAATTCAGGAGGGGCTAAAACTCCCAGACAGGGCTGACCCTAGCACTGGTCGCACAAAGTGCAACAGTCTTTTTTTTGCATCCCCTCTCCCATTTCCTCCTTCTCCGTGAATTCCCTCACTACCACTCACCAACAATGCACCTCATCTCTCTACAGCACCTTTCTGACAAACATTTTATTTTTTTATAGACCTACTCATAGTTTACTCACACTCAGTTCTGTGATCTGCATGGTACACGTTCTTTGTAGAAGGCACATTAACCCTCTGCGCTGTGTGGGTGGCAGGAGTACCCATGTGAGTGCACAGTGAGTGATGCGGCAATGTGAGAGTAGGGTAAGAGGAGTGACTGCAGGGTGAGTGAGGTGACCATATGAACTTGGGTGGGAAGGTAAGTGCAGAGTGGGACGAATGAATGCATGGTTAGTGAATGGCCTGTTTGAGTGAGATTGCAGATTGAGCCATGAGGGGGCAGATGAGTGAAGCGTCACATGAGTGCAGGTTGAGTAGTGTGCTCATGGAACTGCAGGATGAGGTACAGGGTGAATAGCGCACGTGCATTGTGAGTGCAGAGTGATCACTGTGAGTGCAGGGTGAGCAGGTGAATGGTGTGTGTGCATGGTGATCATTGTGAGTGCATTGTGATCGCTGTGAGTGCAGGGTGAGCGTGAAAGTGAAGGGTGAGAATGAGGAGTGAGTTGTCTGAATGTCGGGTGCATTCCTAGACACTTGAAGTAACTCAGCATATTGTTGATGGCAGCGCAGAGTTTCAGATATAAGTTAAACTATTGCTATTATGGCATTAATCAGGGATAGAGGGTAGAGGAAATAAATAATGTGCTGATCCTGCAACAAACTTCGGGCCACATGTATGACCATTGGATTTAGCGACTCGCAATTTGCGAGTCGCAAAATCCAATGTACAACAGCGTCTCAGACACTGTTTGCGATTGCCAATGGGGTCGTAAATTGCATGCCTCAGGAATATTAGTGAGCCTATCGCAATTTGCAACCCCATTCGGAATTGCTGGCACTCCCAGGGAAGGTGGTCTGCTAGGGTCAGCAGACTGTCATGTCTGGGACTGCTTTGTCAATAAAGCATTTTTTTTTTAAATGCAGATCGTTTTCCTTGAAGGAAAATGGGATGCATTTAAAAAAATAAAAATGAAATATTTCAGTTTCGTTTTTTAAGGGCAGGCAGTGCATCCATTCCCGTTTGCGAGTGCTTTTCCACTCTTCTGAGAAGGGTGGTAAACGGAGAGTGTTTTCAACCACAATCTCGGTCGTAAAACATTCATACATAAGTTATGGCGTCGCTACTAGTAATGGATGCCCTTGGCACGCCCCTTCCTAATAGTGAGTCGCTAACCTATTTTGCGAGTCACTATTGATTAGCGACTCGCAAAATAGGGTTAGTACATTGGGCTGACCTATTTTGCGGTCGCAAAGGGGCCGAAATCCCCTTCACGACCGCAAATACCGGTCATACATCTGGCCCTTCCAGTCTTATGATTAGGGTTGCCAGCTCATTACTTTGATGTCCCAGACAGTACAAGAATAAGTAGTCACCTAAAGCGGTATTTTCAGCACTTATCTGTGTATACTTCAAACTGCAAATATAACTAGAAAGCTCTTTTCATTGTGTTCTAGGAGTGCCTGAATGATCCATGACTGATAATTAAAGGAACAAAGGGAGAAAAGTCACATTACAAATGAATACATACTTTTTTATTTATAACTCTATTTAGTGTCAAGAGGAGGTCTTTGCAGGCTCTTTAAACAACACATGGCTTGCATTTTTCTTTTCCCAATCCTACTTTATATACATTTTCATGAAATGCATTCTCACACTATGGCAGTAAAAGTAAAATATAAATGTAAGGAATAGGCAGAGTGGGGGCCCAGGGGGAACTGGAGCTGCAGCAGCCCAGGCTTAAACACACAACGGGGGAGTGGAGGGGGGTTGTAGGGTGGGGGCTAAAGCCCGTTTACCCCTATGGGCGTGGCGCACCTGGGTTCCATCCATAATGAGCAGCATTATAACTGCAATGACACATCATCACACATTACCTGGCTAAACCTCCCCTGGAAAGATGGGGTGCACCAGCTTGAGAAGCAAACATCAAGGCACTATGAGTCTCAAATGAGCTGTGGAACATGGAAACCAGATCAAAGCAGTAGTTTATGGCTTTTGATGTTTCCTTCTGTTCTAGTCTATGAGAGGTGAGTGGAGCAATTCCTAAATAGCGATTCCATAGGAATCGCTATTTAGGAAATGCAAAATGGTATATACAAAATTTGCGATTTCCCAATAGGGATTCCTACAGAGTAGAAATCACTATTAGGAAATCGCAAATAGGAAATGCTATTGCATTCCCACCGATGGCCCAAATAGGAAATTGTTTGTATTTTCTAAATTGTGATTTCCTAATAGAAAATTGCAATTTAGGAAATCCAAACCCAAGTGTGCTTCTGGGCTTAAGGGTCCCCTGGAGGCACCCCGAAATTCGTAGTGCACATGTAAGTGCACATATACCCAAGGTGCACCCATTTGGACCCCCTTTTCTTTAGAATGTTTTAAATGTTCAAAAAAATATTTGTTAAGAGCAGGAAGTGGTCCCATGGACCACTGCCTGCAAAAATAAAAATGAAACTATTCATTTTTTTATTTTTAAACGCATCCCATTTCCTTTGAGGAAAACAGGCTGCATTTAAAAAGAATGATTGCTTTATTTAAAAGTAATGAATGAATGAATGAATTTGTATTTATATATTCATGAGGTAGGTGTGTTTGCGGCTCACCACGAATCGCTAATGGGCCCAGTAATTCCTTTTTTACATTGGTAATAGCTGTTACCAAATAGTGATTCGCAAAAAGTCGCTATTTGGTAATCGCTATTACCAGTCTTCGTACATCTAGCCCTTAATTCCATTGTGAAAGAAGGGCAGAGGGTGACCGTATCCGCACATGGACAGGAGAAAGGGGCACACCCCGCTGGGTTGCTCAGGGGAACACCAACTTGTGAGAAGGCCCCCAGGCCCAAGGTCTTGATATATCTGTTGGACAGCTCGCCTAAGGACCCTTTGCTTCACAGGAGGTCATAATTTTCTGTAATTCTACTATCCCTAAAACTGGCAAGTGGCTTAACTGGACAAGGAGCAGGATAGGAATGTCAAGACAACAATATCAGAGAGAAATCTACCCAAGTACTGGAGCCGGGCATAAGTGAGTGCAGGAGTGAAAGCTTAGTGAGTACTGGAGTCAATGCTAGGTGAGTACTGGAGCTAATGCTATGTGAGTATTTGAGCCAAAGTAGGAGAGTATTCAAAACAAAGGGGCTGATTTAGATCGCAGAGTACGATATTTACTCCCTCAGGAAGAAGTAGTAAAATACTCCATCGCCCTGATGAAGTAACCGCACTCCAGATTTAGAGATGTCTGCCGCACCAGCAGACAACTCCTCCATTGGCAGGAACCACTGTGATAGCGGTTACTGTCAATGCATTGAAAGTGTGCCGACTGAAAGTGTGACATGTGGCCCCTTCATTATGACCTAGTCACTTGGCAAACTTACAATATATTTTTTATTTTCTAAAACATAATACCAAAGTGGGATTTTCTTTTAGGAAAAAAAAACTACGACCCCCTAGCCATGGGAGTTTTCTCCTACTCTGTGGAGGCCATTAAAATGTTCATACTTTCACTTACCGCATGATGGCAGTGTGTGAACGTAAACACTGGCCATTTGTCCGCCCACTCTAAATATGATTGGGCAGACAAACTATCAAATCTCCGACGGATCTTACTAGACTGGGCCATCGGAGGTGTATGTCAGTGGCAGAGACTGAGTAGTCTCTGTCACTGACATACTTAAGCTTCACTCTACTCTAAAGGAGAGGGTGGACTTCTGTCACTGTTGAGAAGGAGTACCCAATCTGCCAAACTCTAAATCAGGCCAAAGTTAAGTAAGTACCTGAGACAACGCTATGTGAGTGTCCTGGTTTTAAGGTTATGACAGCAGGTAAGTCAAGGCTATGTGAATAAAGAAACCATGTGTAGGTGCTGCACCCATAACTAGATGAGTACAGGTGCCTAGGTCAGATGAGGATTGGCGCCTGTTGTGATATAAATGTCCCTTTCATGGAAGTACAGATGCTCATCCCTGCCCTGAATGACCACAGCTGTAGGTTATCTGGAATCCTGACACTTTTGGCCCAGCACACAAAATAATCCTGCATGTCTGCTTGTAACTGACCCTGAGACCCGTAGCCTGGCTCTGGAGGCGCATAGCAAGTGCACTCGCTAGCGGACATATGACTATCAGCCATGCCCTAGGACATATATATTAAGCAGAGGTGGCAGCATAACGATTGAATGATTGTACTAAGCACACCTTATTTTTTGTTTTGGTATATGTATAGTGCCTACAGTCCCCACTTGAATGTAATGCCCTGACACTGTGCTGACATCCACGTGTACATGTCATGCATGCTGTGTGTGTGGTGCCTGGTAGAAGAACTCCATTGTTATAGAGAGTGTTCAGATGCAGAAACCAGTGTGATCCATTTTGGATGTCTGTAGTAAAACATAGGACAAGATGGAAGCTGTAGTATAGCCTGTCCATCCGGTAGTGTACTACTCGCTTTCCAGAGTTGCAGAATGTAGCTGCAGATTCAGGAAGGATGGAAGGAGAACTCATTTACAAATGTAGCAGTGACCTTTGTTGGTAAGGGTCTGTTGATTCTCCTACCCTGAGCACTAACTTTGACTGATGGTGGGTGTGTGTAGGTGAGGAGGGGCTCTCTGTTTTTGTGCAGAGAAAATCTTCTAGGCACGGCCTGCCCCTTTTTCTCTCTTTCAGAGTAATACTCCAGAAGGCTGATGACAGCCAGGTGCAGAGTCTACTCACATTTGGTGTGCTCCAGTTTGGAGACAGCAGCGTCAGTTCCTGATTTTCGAAGGAGAAGGTGCATTTTAAAGGGAGCCACTTAAATCTAATTCCAAAACAGGGATGGTGGAGTCGACATCTCAAATGACTATAGAAGTGGGATCAAAACCATCCCACTTGGTTCAAGTTCCAAGTTCTCCATGACCAAGGGAGACAGTGGTCCGCATAGTACTCGACGAACAACTAAGATACATGGCTGGGTCGTTGACAGCCAGTATCCCAGATGAAGGAGAATCACTCAAAGTCCACACCATCATGCTGGAAGAGCTGCCCGACCTGCTGAGAGAGGCAGCTATCTCTTCCTGCAGGGAGATGATTATCTGAGGAGGAGAAGGCCAGCCACTGTGCCCGGAGTGAAGATCAACCCAGAAGAGTGGACAGAATCAAGCAATCGTCAAAAGCATCCACCTGGGTCTAGAAGTTGGTTCACTTGCTGGATGAGTTGTATGTTAATAGAGGCAGACGAGAGTGTTGCTCAGTTGCAAACCCAGATGAGTCCACCCCTTTTTTAGTCCACCTATGGCACGGAATTTGCTTTAGAAAACGGTCTTCATTTTAAACTACACCACAACACTACACTATCCCCCGCTCCCCTCCTTATAACATCTTCCTTACCATTATATCCAGATCCGCGGCAGAACGGGATGGACCTGATGAATAAGCATTTCACCAAGGGGTAACCCTGGTGGGTGTGGATTTCACAAGAAAAACTTTGTTTTTAATTTTGTGGGGAGTTACTGAGTGTGCATTACTGTATTTTTTTTTTGGGCATACAGAATTTGTACCTGAACACAGAAAAACATTTCTATTTGGACTGCCTGCACTTTTGGAACTGCACAACATGATCCAGAGAGATGTGAAAGAGCGCTGGACCTTACAACGTAATCTCTCAGTCAAGTTGTTAAAGATTTTTCCCCTTTGGTTGTATGGACTTTTATTGGTTGACGTGAAGCATTGAAATGGAGAAGACAACAACAATACATTTCTAACTTGTGAAGACAATGTAACTCCACAATAAGGATAAGGAATCACCAATTATGGTTCAAGGGTTTTATTTTGGATTATCAATCAATGCAGTATATAAACAAACCAATAATAATTTCAAGAAGTAAAGTAAAACAGCATATAAGCTCAAATATCTCAGTAGGTTGAGCCAAAATAGAATGAGATACAAAATTATTATAGCCACAACAATAAAGAAACAAATTAAAGCAAACAGGTGTTCCATAAAAAACCTCCCTTCTCTCTTCTAAACATAAGTCAAAAACAGTGATATCTAATAAGGGTCTCTAATTAGGGAGCATAGAAGGTGTCAGCATGATCAGGCTTTAGTAGAAGTCTTCGAGAAAGGAAATGAGGGGCATATTAGCAAGGGTGGTATCGCCGCTTTAGCAGCACTTTTTGCCACTAAAGCAGCGATATTTCTATTGCCCTATTAGCGACAACTTTATGGCGAAAGCGACCGTTTTGGTGCCACTTTGCATGTCAGTGATATTTATCACTAATGACATGCAATTTGGGCATTCCTCCACACAACTCCTTAGCAAACACTAGCTAATACAGCTTTGGGAAATTAGCAAGGTTGCACAAGACCCGCGATGCGAGCTTGAAAGCCGCGCTAAGCCCCCTTTATCGCAGGTTTTTAACACCTGCTAAAAATACAACTTACAATAAACAAATAGAACCGCCAATGCTGCCACTATCTTCTCACATTTATACATTCATCCTTTCTTCATTCACACCAAACCCACCCTTGGGTGCCTAAACAAAGCCTTTTTAAATACAGATATATAAAAAAAATCCCCAAAACAAACAAAGAACAATAAATTTCAAGAATCACAATAGGCCATCCATGATTCATGAGACAATATAAATCTTAACCCCTACCGCGCTACCGCGTTTTCCCGCTGTGCGCTGAAAAAAAAAATGGCTTGTTTATGACAAAGCCAGCTTGTCATCCGCGTAGCGCAGGTAACGCCCATGACGAGCTGGCTTTGTCATCAGCACTGAAGGGGTTAAAAAGATAATTTAGCTTGATTGGCCTAAAAAGTCGTGGTCACGACTTTTTAGGCCAATCAAGCTAAATTATCTTTTCAAGATCTGTGTTGTCTCATGAATCATGGATGGCCTATTGTGAGTCTTGAAATGTGAAATTTATTGTTCTTTGTTTGTTTTTTGGAGAAAAAAATGTATATATCTGTATTTAAAAAGGCTTTGTTTAGGCGCCCAAGGGTGGGTTTTGTGTGAATGAAGAAAGGATGAATGTATGAATATGAGAATGAGTTTAACACAAGTATGAATGCAACACTACACAAGAGTATGTTAGGGAGAGTGTTGAAGAAAGTGTGTTGAAAATCGATCACTAACTAGATTTCAAATGGTGAATGTTTTTTGCGGGTGAGAAGTATATTGTTTGTGATGATTTTTGAAATTTTGTAAAGAGTTGTACTCATAAAAAATTCTTAAAATTAACAAAAATAAAATAGATCAATTCTAAACTGAATAAGTGGTTCAGAGGGACTCGTTTAATTCATTTTCCCTTCTTGAAATACTAAAGATAGTGGCAGCATTGGCGGTTGTTTTTGTTTATTGTTGTTGTGGCGTGGCCTTGCTGCGCCGTAGCCAAACCCCTTTTGGTAATTGCAAAAAATACAAGTTAGCCATCTTTAACCTGGGAGGTGGATTGCATGGCTGAGTCCATGCCTGCCTATCAGCAAGGTTTGCAGTATCGCGGGGAAATCATCGCTTGTTTTCCCACGATACAGCATGTTATCATGGCTATCGCTGGATTTAATATCGCCTTGGCGATACGCGTTGCTAATAACACGCTATCTGTGCGATAAAATACAGCGATATCCTGCGATAAAAAAATTAGTGCTAAGCGCGCTTTGCGATATTTATCGCAAAGCGGTGCTAATATGCCCCTGAGTGTTTAGCATAAAGTTTCGCACTTGTAAGAATAAGGCAAGCAGAGCGTTCTGTACCTCTCAAAGTCTAAAGGGACTGTCATGTCTTCTCATAGTGAGAACACCAATTTAAAAGTAACAGGAGATTCAAAATATCTCCTTTCACACCACCAGGAACCAATCAAATCATTACTGGAGTGCATCTGAAACATCCCTTTAGTTTCCGATCACATCGAACTGATTACCTTTTCTACTATTTTTCTGCCCATTTTTACTTTTCTGCTTGTTTTTCTGCATTCTGTTTCGCCATCTTTTGCTCTGTTTTGCCTATCCTTTTAATTATCTGCTCTCTGTTTTTGACCTATTCTGCTAGTTTTTCTGCTCTTTGTTTTGACTTTTCAGCTTGTTTTTCTGCCCTCTGTTTTGCCCTCTACTGCTGTTTTGCCTTTTTCTGCTCCTTTCTTCCCTCTTTCTGTCTCTTCCCTCCTCCCACCACTTGGGTGCCCTGCCCTAGCCCAGGACCTACTTAATGGAGGGTGCAGCATAATCCCATTGAGCAGGTCCTCATGCCAGCTCCCCTCCAACAGTTCTCCTGTCCAGCTTGCCCGCAGTCTACTACCCTCTGCTGCCTGTCTACCTGCTGCCCTCTGTTTGTGCCTCCTCTGCTCGTTACTGGCTCTGTTTTGCATGTTTCTGCTCGTTTTTCTGCCCTCTGTTTTGCCTTTTCTGCTTGTTTCTCTGCCCTCTTTTTTTGCCTTTTCTGCTAGTTTTTCTGCCCTCTGTTTTGCCCTCTTCTCTATTTTGCCTTTCTGCTTGTTTTTCAGCCCTCTGTTTTGTCTTTTCCGCGCATTTTTCTGACCTCTGCTTTGCCCTCTTCTATTCTATTTTGCTTTTCCTGCTCATTTTTTTGCCCTCTGTTTTGCCTTTCTGCTTGTTTTTCTGCCCTCTGTTTTGCCCTCTTCTGCTCCGGTTTGCCTTTCCTGCTCGTTTGTCTGCCCTTCATTTTGACTTCTTGCTCATTTTTCTGCCCTTTGTTTTCCCCGCTCCTGCTCTGTTTTGCCTTTGCTGCTTGTTTTTCTGCCCTCTACTTTGCCTTTTTCTGCTTTTCTTTCTGTGCTGTTATACATTTCCTGCTTGTTTTACTGCCCTCTGTTTTGCCTTTTCTGCTTATTTTTCGGCCTTCTGTTTTGCCTTTTCTGCTTGCTTTTTTGCCCTCTGTTTATCCCTCTTCTCCTCTGCTTTGCCTTTCCTGATTATTTTTTGCCCTCTGTTTGGCCTTCCTGCTTATTTTTCTGCACTCCATTTTCCCTTATCTGCTCATTCTTCTGCTCTCTGTTTTGCTGTCTTCTGCTCTGTTTTGCCTTTACTGCTTGTTTTTCTGCCGTCTATTTTGCCTTTTCTGCTCCTTTCTCTGCCCTCCGTTTTGCCTTTTCTGCTCGTTGTTTTTCTGCCGTCTGTTTTGCCTTGTCTGCTTGATTCTCTGCCCTCCGTTTTGCCTTTCTGCTAATTTTCTGTTCTCTATTTTGTCCTCTTCTGCTCTGTTTTACCTTTTCTGATTGTTTTTCTGCCCTCTGTTTTGCCTTTTCTGCCAGTTTTTCTGCCCTCTATTTTGTCCTCTTCTGCTCTGTTTTGCCTTTTCTGATTGTTTTTCTGCCCTCTGTTTTGCCTTTTCTGCCAGTTTTTCTGCCCTGTGTTTGTCCCTCTTCTACTCTGTTTTGCCTTTCCTGCTCATTTTGCTGCCATGTTTTGCCCTCTTCCGCTCTGTTGTGCTTTTCTGATTGTTTTTCTGCCCCCTGTTTTGCCTTTTCTGCTCGTCTTTCTGCCCTCTGTTGTTCCTTGCCTTCTCATTTTTCTGCCGTCTGGTTTGCCTTTTTCTGCTAGTTTCTTCCCTCTTCCTGCTGTTTCCCTCCTCCCACCATTTCCCTCATTTTGCCACCTAGCGCCCGCCTTCCCCCGGACCTACCGAATGGAGGCAGTAGCGTAATCCCATTGAGCAGGACCTCGTGCCAGCTCCCCCTGCAACAGTTCTCCTGTCCAGCTTGCCCGCTGTCCACTACCCTCTGCTGCCTTTCTACCTGCTGCCCTCTGTGTGTGCCTCCGCCTCTGCTCGTTTCTTGCTCCGTTTTGCCTTTTCTGCTTGTTTTTCTGCCATTTGTTTTGCCTTTCTGTTCGGTTTTGCCCTCTGTTTTGCCTTTCTGCTTGTTTCTCTTCCCTTTGCTTTGCCTTATCTTCTTGTATTTCGGCCCTCTGGTTTCCCTCTCCTGCTCTGTTTGCCTTTTCTACTTGTTTACTGCTCTGTTTTGCTATTTCTGCTCGTTTTTCTACCCTGCGTTTTGCCTTCTCCTGCTCTGTTTTGCTATTTCTGCTTATTTTTCTGCCCTCTGTTTTGCATTTTCTGTTCATCTTTCTGCCCCCTGTTTTACCTTTCCTGCTTGTTTTTCTTCATTACTTTTTGCCTTTTTCTGCTAGTTGTACCCTCTCTGTTTCCCTCCTTCTGCCATTTCCCTCCTCCTGCCACCCGGCACCCTGCCCTCTACCAGGAACTACTTAATGGTGGACGCAGAGCGACCCCTTTGAGCAGGATCGCATGCCAGCTCCCCCAGCACCTATTATTATCCTGTCCAGCTTGCCTGCAGTCCACTACCCACTGCTGCCTGTCTACCTGCTGTCCTCTGTTTCTGACTCCTCATCTGTTTGTTTCTTGACTTTTTCTGCTTGTTTTTCTGCCCTCTGTTTGGCCTTTTCTGCTTGTTTTTCTGCTCTCCGTTTAGCCTTTTTCTGCTCGTTTTATTCCCTCTTCCCGCCATTTGCTCAAGACCTGTCAGAGGGGGAGCTAGAACAATGGAGTCCTCGCCCCCACCTCCCAGATACCCGCAGGAGTGACAGTGCTGCGCTGTACAAATGCTGAGTGATTGGTTGATATATTGATTGATATACTGGCAAAGCAACATGCATTTCCATTGAGCTTTGTAGTCAGGCTAAATTAGCTAAGCCTTTAATATGCACTTCGAATACATGGTTATACATGCACACATGTAACGTTAAGAATAAATGTAAAACGTGAGTAAAAGAGGACATATTTATACATTTCAAATGAACATTAGTGTATACGTGTATACATTTCTAATCCCTACAATGATGACATTGTACATTTCGTTATTGCATTTAAACACACATTAATGACATTAAGGCATACAGTGAATATAATATCAAATATGAGTATATAATTGCATATTTGTGACATAGACGGGTGGAGCCTAAATTGTGCTGCTCCAATGATTAGCAACAAATATTTTGATTGGTTGCAACCAGCCAATTAGAATGGTCCAAATGCAAGGCCCACTTCTTGGGATGGTTCATAGGTTAGCTAAAAGGTTGCTTAATCTGAATTATTGAAACAGTATGTTGTTCCACCAATCTGAATGTCCACCGTTTCAACCAATCAGAATAGGGATCTGTGCCCAAACAATTCTGATTGGCAGCTAATGAGAATACCTGTAGCACGACTGCACACAACTCACAAGCAGATGGAAATCTTTTAGCAGTACATGTACTGATCTAGGATACCCCCTCCTGTTTGCAGTCTTTTCCCAGTGTGAGGTAGGCAGAAGCAGATCCCGGAAAACAGGGATTCAACCTGGGTTACACTACACTTACCGTGGAGTGAACAAGCAAAATTCACTCAGCCGTATTTGAATGGTTGCCCTTTTTAGGCCACTGTATCCTAGCCCATTATGTGAACTTTACATCAGTTTTTTTCCATCTCGGAGTTAGGTCACCAACTTGCCAGCCTCCAGTCTGCTCTTTCAGGTGGGCTGGTTCAACACTTTACCAGTGGTAAGCAGTTTCCAGACATTACTCTATTTTTACCTTTGAAGTGGTGGAATCTCAATCAGGTGTGATAGTTGAGTCCTAGAACTTCTAAACGCTCTTCTGAGTGTGACACATCTTTGTAGTTTTTGTTCTACATGTGTTTAGCACTAAACCGTACTCACTGCATTTATATCTCTGAGATGCCTGCATCCAGGGTGAGCTTTGTTGTGTGGGGTGGGTTAATATTCACCCTAAAGAAGAGGAAGCTAATCAGCAACCAGTCTAGCCACAAACAACGTTTCACATCTACATTTGCTGTTCTATAGTATAGACTTGATTATGAGTCATGTGAAGCAGTATCCCCGGGTGGTTGCCCTTTATTTCCGCACCTAGCTTTCTGGTGCAGGCACACTGGACTTGATTTTACCGTGTGTGCAATATGGCTGTGTTAGACTTGGGCCTTAGGGCAGGTTCACCCCTAATCTTTTTGCCTTTATTTGTGACCCTGTGTAGTGATTTTTGGGTCTTGGCGCACTTTTTCCCTGTGTCCCAGAGTGAAAGTGCGTGCGTGTAGTATGGCTGGCCTGCCCTCCCATAGGAATGCATGGGGAATGTGTGTGCCCTGGTAGTTCCTGATGTGTGGGGAGTGCAGGCTCGAGTTTAGTATGTATGAACTCGTGAGAATGAATGCTGCGCAATGGTATGTGCGGCTTGTATGTGTCTAGAAGGGAAGTGCTACTTCTGGACATTGATGTATGTGTGCAGTGAGGATAGTGGAGCGTGATTGGCTGGAGCTGGCTGGCATGCCAGGCTCCAGGAAGTCTGGATGGGTCTGCCCGGTGGTGAGTGTGAGATCAGCATGAGTGATGTGTGGGAGGAGTAGATCTGTGTCCTGGATGGGCTGGGTTTTTCCCCACACAATGCTGGCTCCGCCCCCCTGTGGTTTGTCTAATGACCCTAGCCTCCCCAGTGAATGAAAGGGGTGGTTGGGCCATCAAGGGTACTCCCAAGCCAGCTGCAACTGGTTTCCCCCCACCCTGCACCTCCTAACAAAGGAATTCTCTGTATAAATATGGGGCTGTGTCCCCACAGAAATGGTTCTACTTGTGGATCCTTGCCAGAGGGGGCTGTTGTTGCTGCTGGGGCCAGGAGGACCGCCACTTGGCTTGTCTCCCTGCCTGGAGACCCAGTGTGCTGGCTCTGGCCCTGCCTTGCCCCCCTGTCTGCCTCCAGACCTTGCTGGAGCTTTGCTGTGCTGGGGGAGCGCTCTCCCTTGTCCCCAGCGCTGGGAGCGCTTCGTTTTGCTTTCAGCGCTGAGAGCGCTTTATTTTCCCCCTAAGCGCTGGGTGCGCTTTATTTTGATTCAAGCGCTTTGAAGCGCTTTGCCAGGACCGAGCGAGTGCCTACCTCGCTTTACCTTTATTTTCGGAGAGCCGGTGCCACCCGGCATTGCCCCGTTATATTTATTTTGAAGAGCGGCTGCCCACGCCGCATTGCCCCGTGATCACCGCCGCAGTCCCGGGCCGAGCAGAAGCAGCCGCCAGCGTCATAGCCCGGCCGCGCTGGGATTGGCCCAGGCGGTCAAGCCTCCCGCCGCGTCATCGGGGGAGGAGAGCGGAACCAGGAAGCAGCTTGGCGCGTCTCGCCGAGGCTCCCCGTGTGGAGAGGAGCCCCGCGCTGCTAGGAGGCTCCCCGTTTGAAGAGGAGCTCCGCCCGCCCTGAGACTGCCGGTGAGTGCCGAGGAGGGAGAGGGGCCGCGGGACACATTGCCGGTGTCCGCCCCTCCCCCGTAGCGCGATTTCGCGCGCACTGTTGCGTGGAGCCTCGATAGGCTCCGGGGGCATTATTGATTCCTGAGTCCCCCGTGAGGGACTCCCACGTGGCCGCATTTTTGGTGCTTGGAGCCCCGAGGCTCCTGGGGGCAATTGGTTTATTTAGAGCCCGAGAGGCTCCCGCCCTACTCCTATGTTACGAGCCCCGAGGCTCGAGGGGGCATGTTATTGATCTTTGAGCCCCGAGAGGCTCTGGGGCCATTTTAATTGTTTGAGAGCGCTGAAGCTCTACACAGTGCCCATTTGCTTTGCGAGCCACAGAGGCTCTAGGGGGACACAGGCAGTGAGTTGGTTGTAGCCCCGAGGCTCCCACGCTGTGTCTCCCCACCTGTGTTCTTGAGCCCACGCGGCTCCAACGTTTGCCCAGTGCATATTTACAACTGTCCAGCACTTAGTGGACAGTTGCTACGTTTAGGCTTTTGTGTTCTGTGCTGCCTGCGCAGCCTTCCTTGACATTGAGACTCAGGGCATTCCGCCCCTTTTGAGGCCAGTTGGCCTGAGGGACATTTTGAGTGTTGTGCTACATGCACCCTGCGCATTGTGATTTCTTTGCTATATGATTCTTGCGCAAAAGTTCTAACCTGCACCTCTGAATGTGTTTTAAGGTTACATGTGCAATTCTTGTTTATTATTACCTTTGCTAAAAGTGACCTGCTTAGGTAATTCTTTATGTGTTTATCCCCTTTGCTAAAAGTGACCTGCTTAGAGGATTGTTGGTGTCATTACCTTTGCTAAAAGTGACCTGCTTAGGTAATGCCTTGTTCTTTTATTTCCCTTTGCTAAAAGTGACCTGCTTAGAGGGATGTTGATGTTTAATTGCCTTTGCTAAATGTTACTTGCCTAGGTGATTATTTTAGGTTTCCTTCCCCCTGCGTGATTTCCCTACAGAGACTAGGGTGGCGTAGGAGGTGATAGGTTTTCCTTCCATAGGTCCTGATGATAAGGTCCTAGCTTCCTGCGTGATTTCCCTACAGAGACTAGGGTGGCGTAGTAGGTGATAGGTTTTCCTTCCATAGGTCCTAGCTCCCTGCGTGATTTCCCTACAGAGACTAGGGTGGCGTAGGAGGTATTTTCCCTTTACCAGTTGTTACTGGTTGTATGCTACATTTTCTATTTCTGTGTTACAGTCATTGTATGTTTATGTGCTAAAGTGTTATACCTACAAGTATTATTTCTAACAAGTGCATACCCCTGACAGTGGTCCAGGTGGCCCTGTCCTGTACATAATCCCTTGTAAATCTTGCCCGTGCCTGTTGGCACATTGTAAAGTGTGTGTGTTATCTAATGTGTTTTTATTATTATAATACAAAGGCTATTTTTGATATAACCTTGTGTGGAGTTTCCTTTGTGGTGGGCCTTTGGTTGTTGTCGCTGGGGTGCGCGCGCAAACGCTTTACACATCGCCTCTGAGATTAGCCTTGCTGCTCGCGCCACGTTACCTAGAGGGTGAGCGGGGGTTATCTTGGTGTGTGACTCCCTAGCCCTGACCTTAGAAATGGTGATCCCTGACTGACCTTGGCGCAAGCCTTGGCCAGCCAGAGGTCCCGTTTCTAACATTGGTGGCTAGCGGTGGGATTGGACTTGCGTTTGCGTTGTACCACAGTGGCGACAGGCCACACTTCAAAACTCTGCAATTTTAGATAACCACATTTTTGGGATTATTGTTTTTTAGGGAAGTTCAGTTTTGCTTCTCCTGAAAGGTGTCATTTGTAATTTGTCCAGTACCTTGTTCCCCGCCCTGCTCCCAGAGTTTGGTACCTGTGTCGCTAGTGGTCAGGTTGAGAAAATCAGGGGTGGTAGAAACTGCCTTACCAGTCCGAGGGGAGGGTTGTGTGTGAATGAGTGTGTGTTACGCTGGACAGTGGAGTGCAAGTTCTGAGATAGGAATCTTGCTGAATTTTGTTGATTGTATACTCCTGTTTAGCTCAGACCCCCAGGTTCCCTGTGTCAAACTCTTCTTGAGAACGTCCGCCAAAATTGAGCCTGTTTTTGATCTCTGTTGTCTTTTTAGGTACAGTAGGTCAGAGCTGGTCAGATTCTGTGAAGAGGGAGGCATGGAGGTGAGTGTGTCGGATACTCAGTCCCAGCTTAGGGACAGCCTGATCCAATGGCAAAAGGGTCAGTGGGATCTTGAGTACAGTGAGAGAGAGAGGGCCCGGGCCGCACGTCATGAGGATGGTGAGTCTGTGGAGAGCCCTGAAGAATGTGAGTTGTATGAGGATGACAGTGGATGGATGTCAGCAGATAGTGAGGACCCCATAGGTAGGGAGTCCCTTGCTGAGTCCAGTGTCAGTACCAGCGCCACATCCCTTGTCCTGTCCCCAGAGGATTGGTTAGACAGGAAGGAAGAGAGGGAGCATCAGTTAGCGATGGAAAAGCTCATGTTAGAGCATGCCCAGGCTATGGCGCAGCTAGAGATCGAGAGACTCTTAGCACAGGAGAGGATAGAGGTGGAGAGAAGGGCCATCATCCGTGAGAGAGCAGCCCTAGAGGATAGACTCTTCCCTGCGCATAATTGTAATTGTCTGGATTCCCCAGGGAGGGTGGAGTCCAGTGGTGGCAGCTTTTTAAATATTTGTGTAGACAGTCCCACTCCCAGTTCCCCGAGTATGTTGCCTGCTTCCCCCGCAGAAGAGTTTGGGTTGAAGTTCAGGAGACTTAGGAAACAGCCTCATCAGTCTTGGGAAGACTTTGAGGACGAATGTTGTGGAGCACTGTTTGATTGGAGAGAGGCTCACGTGAACGACAAGTCTGGCAGTTTATTTAGCATGGTTGTCACAGAGCACCTGCTCAGTTATTGTTCACCCGGGTTGCGCCAGCACCTGTTGAAGTTTGGATCGTTTATTGCATGTGAGCTTGCAGCGGAAGCAGACCGTTGGGACAGTGCGAAAGGTTCTTTTGAGTCACTCGTGAGTGATTCCAACAATAGTGGGTCAGGTGTCTTCCAGCCCAGTGTGGTGGAGGAGGGTGAGAGTAGCCCAGCTAGGTCCTTGGTTAGTGAGAAGGGTGTAGGGGCTGACTGCCTGTCTCAGTGGAGCGGGAGTGAGTGTGTGACCGAGAGTCCCCAGATGCCCGAAGCCCTGTCACAGAGCCTGGATGGTTTCTTTAGGGAACACCAGGAAAGGAACCTAGACTTGCCTGTTAGTTCACTTGAGGGAGATCTCCTAGTGTGTAGAGAACCTGGAGCATCTGTAAGCGGAGCTTCTATGGTCCTAGAAGCTGGCAGTACCGCTCCAGGAGGGAGAGTACAGAAGTCCAGTGAAAGGAGTGATTGGGGGATAGGATGTGAGTCCCCAGAAGTCCTGGAGTGCCAGGCATTGGTTCCACCGAAGGTTTTAGACCAGAGGTTGGATGGCCAGGTTCAGGATCAGCCTGACCTGAAGGGTGGGACTACTGTAATCAGTGTCCTGACCAGTTCTTTCTCCAGAAGTACCGCCCCGGTTGGGAGGGAGCAGGACTCTGGAAGGGGGTGCAGAGGGTGGGAGAGCCCACCTCTGACCCCGGTACCACCTGAGGGGTTAAACCCTAGGTTGGGAGAATGTTGTTTAGAGGGGACCCCTCGCAGGAGGAGGAGGAACCCTAGGAGAAGAGGTAAGGGGAGGAGAGCCTTCCCTGAGACTCCTGGTCCACCTAAGGTTGTAGACCCTAGGCTGGAGAACCAGTGGAAGTCTAGCCCTGTCTTGCGGACAGGAAGAGTGGAGCATGGCTATTATGTGCCAGGGGTTACTACCCCCCACTTTGTGAGTAGGCAGGATCCAGTGGTACCTGAATGGCCTAGGGCCTGGTCCTGGCCGAGGGCAGCTGGAGAGTATCAGTGGGGTACCCCAGTTAGTCCCTACAGTAGTTTTAGAAGGAACCCTAGGGGTTCACCATGGCGTAAAACAGGAGGGTGTCCCTGCAGTTGTGGGCCCGCGTCCTTGTTTTATCGCCCCAAGCAGGGAAGCCCATCACGGTGGTGATCGGTCTGCCCTGCGTTTTGGCTGGAAGGGGGTCGTGTTAGACTTGGGCCTTAGGGCAGGTTCACCCCTAATCTTTTTGCCTTTATTTGTGACCCTGTGTAGTGATTTTTGGGTCTTGGCGCACTTTTTCCCTGTGTCCCAGAGTGAAAGTGCGTGCGTGTAGTATGGCTGGCCTGCCCTCCCATAGGAATGCATGGGGAATGTGTGTGCCCTGGTAGTTCCTGATGTGTGGGGAGTGCAGGCTCGAGTTTAGTATGTATGAACTCGTGAGAATGAATGCTGCGCAATGGTATGTGCGGCTTGTATGTGTCTAGAAGGGAAGTGCTACTTCTGGACATTGATGTATGTGTGCAGTGAGGATAGTGGAGCGTGATTGGCTGGAGCTGGCTGGCATGCCAGGCTCCAGGAAGTCTGGATGGGTCTGCCCGGTGGTGAGTGTGAGATCAGCATGAGTGATGTGTGGGAGGAGTAGATCTGTGTCCTGGATGGGCTGGGTTTTTCCCCACACAATGCTGGCTCCGCCCCCCTGTGGTTTGTCTAATGACCCTAGCCTCCCCAGTGAATGAAAGGGGTGGTTGGGCCATCAAGGGTACTCCCAAGCCAGCTGCAACTGGTTTCCCCCCACCCTGCACCTCCTAACAAAGGAATTCTCTGTATAAATATGGGGCTGTGTCCCCACAGAAATGGTTCTACTTGTGGATCCTTGCCAGAGGGGGCTGTTGTTGCTGCTGGGGCCAGGAGGACCGCCACTTGGCTTGTCTCCCTGCCTGGAGACCCAGTGTGCTGGCTCTGGCCCTGCCTTGCCCCCCTGTCTGCCTCCAGACCTTGCTGGAGCTTTGCTGTGCTGGGGGAGCGCTCTCCCTTGTCCCCAGCGCTGGGAGCGCTTCGTTTTGCTTTCAGCGCTGAGAGCGCTTTATTTTCCCCCTAAGCGCTGGGTGCGCTTTATTTTGATTCAAGCGCTTTGAAGCGCTTTGCCAGGACCGAGCGAGTGCCTACCTCGCTTTACCTTTATTTTCGGAGAGCCGGTGCCACCCGGCATTGCCCCGTTATATTTATTTTGAAGAGCGGCTGCCCACGCCGCATTGCCCCGTGATCACCGCCGCAGTCCCGGGCCGAGCAGAAGCAGCCGCCAGCGTCATAGCCCGGCCGCGCTGGGATTGGCCCAGGCGGTCGAGCCTCCCGCCGCGTCATCGGGGGAGGAGAGCGGAACCAGGAAGCAGCTTGGCGCGTCTCGCCGAGGCTCCCCGTGTGGAGAGGAGCCCCGCGCTGCTAGGAGGCTCCCCGTTTGAAGAGGAGCTCCGCCCGCCCTGAGACTGCCGGTGAGTGCCGAGGAGGGAGAGGGGCCGCGGGACACATTGCCGGTGTCCGCCCCTCCCCCGTAGCGCGATTTCGCGCGCACTGTTGCGTGGAGCCTCGATAGGCTCCGGGGGCATTATTGATTCCTGAGTCCCCCGTGAGGGACTCCCACGTGGCCGCATTTTTGGTGCTTGGAGCCCCGAGGCTCCTGGGGGCAATTGGTTTATTTAGAGCCCGAGAGGCTCCCGCCCTACTCCTATGTTACGAGCCCCGAGGCTCGAGGGGGCATGTTATTGATCTTTGAGCCCCGAGAGGCTCTGGGGCCATTTTAATTGTTTGAGAGCGCTGAAGCTCTACACAGTGCCCATTTGCTTTGCGAGCCACAGAGGCTCTAGGGGGACACAGGCAGTGAGTTGGTTGTAGCCCCGAGGCTCCCACGCTGTGTCTCCCCACCTGTGTTCTTGAGCCCACGCGGCTCCAACGTTTGCCCAGTGCATATTTACAACTGTCCAGCACTTAGTGGACAGTTGCTACGTTTAGGCTTTTGTGTTCTGTGCTGCCTGCGCAGCCTTCCTTGACATTGAGACTCAGGGCATTCCGCCCCTTTTGAGGCCAGTTGGCCTGAGGGACATTTTGAGTGTTGTGCTACATGCACCCTGCGCATTGTGATTTCTTTGCTATATGATTCTTGCGCAAAAGTTCTAACCTGCACCTCTGAATGTGTTTTAAGGTTACATGTGCAATTCTTGTTTATTATTACCTTTGCTAAAAGTGACCTGCTTAGGTAATTCTTTATGTGTTTATCCCCTTTGCTAAAAGTGACCTGCTTAGAGGATTGTTGGTGTCATTACCTTTGCTAAAAGTGACCTGCTTAGGTAATGCCTTGTTCTTTTATTTCCCTTTGCTAAAAGTGACCTGCTTAGAGGGATGTTGATGTTTAATTGCCTTTGCTAAATGTTACTTGCCTAGGTGATTATTTTAGGTTTCCTTCCCCCTGCGTGATTTCCCTACAGAGACTAGGGTGGCGTAGGAGGTGATAGGTTTTCCTTCCATAGGTCCTGATGATAAGGTCCTAGCTTCCTGCGTGATTTCCCTACAGAGACTAGGGTGGCGTAGTAGGTGATAGGTTTTCCTTCCATAGGTCCTAGCTCCCTGCGTGATTTCCCTACAGAGACTAGGGTGGCGTAGGAGGTATTTTCCCTTTACCAGTTGTTACTGGTTGTATGCTACATTTTCTATTTCTGTGTTACAGTCATTGTATGTTTATGTGCTAAAGTGTTATACCTACAAGTATTATTTCTAACAAGTGCATACCCCTGACAGTGGTCCAGGTGGCCCTGTCCTGTACATAATCCCTTGTAAATCTTGCCCGTGCCTGTTGGCACATTGTAAAGTGTGTGTGTTATCTAATGTGTTTTTATTATTATAATACAAAGGCTATTTTTGATATAACCTTGTGTGGAGTTTCCTTTGTGGTGGGCCTTTGGTTGTTGTCGCTGGGGTGCGCGCGCAAACGCTTTACACATCGCCTCTGAGATTAGCCTTGCTGCTCGCGCCACGTTACCTAGAGGGTGAGCGGGGGTTATCTTGGTGTGTGACTCCCTAGCCCTGACCTTAGAAATGGTGATCCCTGACTGACCTTGGCGCAAGCCTTGGCCAGCCAGAGGTCCCGTTTCTAACAGGCTGGTAAAATTGTATGAGGTTTTGGCAGCACTAGCGAAGAATCTTCGTCCCTCGGTTCCTGAATAGCTTTATCTTTGAAAGGGGGAGCTTGCAATGCTGCCCCCGCCAAAGCTATTCTCTCCCTCCCATTACCCCCTTTTTTGTTCCCCCATCGTCACAGTCATCACAACATGAGACTGCCCCTCCTACCACAGGTCCTTGACCACGGTTTAAGAACAAAGTACTACCTTCATGTTCATGACTTACATGGTTTAAGGCTCCTCCCTCAGGTCCAGTTCTGTTAGTAACAAGACACCATAGAAAGGAGGTACAGAACACCTTACCAGGGAGGGAGGCAGGGGCTCTCAGTTGGATGAAGGGGACCATGGTTGGGGTAATGAAGGTTACCTGTAAGAAATTGTGTCAAAACCTCCCAGCTACCCTTCTTACACTGCCACCCAGAAGGAAAGCCACTGTTTCCATTTGTTCAGATCTGGTGGTAAATGGGAATAAAACCCCTCGGAATAGGAAATACCAAGCAGAATTTCACCGCGTAATTCTATGTTGGGATAATTATTCCCACATTCCAACAGGTCAGGTAATAGGCAGAATTCCATGTGGAGATACTGCATGGAATTTCCCCTAACTCGTAATCGGGCCTATGTGTGGGCCCTTGATTGAATTTGTTCACATTTCCATGTATGGTTCACTGCCTATGAATATATGACCTTACAATGCATGCAATTACAATGCATGCTTTTACAACGCAGGCTTTACATCGCAACTACCATTACATTGCATGATTTTACAACACATGCCATTACAATGCATTTTTTAAAGCTACCATTACAACGCATTCCATTACATTGCATACCATTACAACACATCCCATTACAACGCATATTGTGGTAGAGTGACCTTAAGTCCTTTCTGCTCCTCTGGTGGCAATCACTAGAGCAGGAATGTTTGTGGGAGGGGGGCAGTGAGCTGGTTCAGTTCATGGTGCTTAAACGTAGACGTACTCGGGGAGGCCAAGAGACCGTTGGGCGGGCTAAGGTCAACTCCAGCTGTTATCACGCAAAGAGTGGACCACCCTTCACTTGGGCTCAGCAGCTTGGCCTTTCCTTCTTCGGGCAGTTGGCTCCTTTGGGACCACAAATGATTCTCTCCCACTCCACCTCAACAGGTCAGGCAGGCCGCCAGGTCAGTGGTAGGCACAGGACTCTTCCGGAAAGATGTGCAGTCTTTAGATAATGCCCCCTCAGCTCTAGGCGTGCCAGGGCCCCTGCTGAGCCAGGGACTAGACTAACAGGAAAAGCTTGTTCTCTGCAGGATCAAGGTGATTCAGAAAGAGTGGTTTAGCACATTTAAGGGAATACCAGTAGACAGGCAAGGCCAGAAGCTGAAGACCAGAGCAGGTTGGAACGGTCTTGGATCAGGAGACTGGACATGAACTCGATCATGCCTGTAAAAGACAAAACTAGAAATACAACAATAATGCAACATAATAGAATAATAGGAAGGTAATAAGAAAGTATAAGGAGAAGAACAATAGACAAAGCACCATAAATTATGATTTGTATGGAGGTGGCAGAAGGATAAAAAGTACATCAGACCGTCCCTTCTAAATAACGCGGGTGCTCAGATGTTCCCACTCTAATGGCCCTACTCCTACTGACCGTAGAAGTAAGCTTTCTGACAGCAGAGCCAGTGGGGCATCACCTTCAGAAGGATGATGGTCTGCCCAGCTCATCATAGAGCGGGTGATCCCAGGGTTGGACGGGCAGGGTACCTTGTCTGCCAAACTATAACTCAAGTCCCAGGGAATCTAGTGAATGAGTGTGTCACTTAGAAATGTGTGAAATATAAAATCTGTCATATCTCAAAAACCAAACCTCCTCTCTTTCATATGTGTGTGTTTCAGTAGAATATGCACTTAGGATTTGGAAATAAAATGAGTAGGTGCTTCATTAAAGCTTTGTATATGTGTGTTTTTTCATTTTTTGACACGTCTACCCACAGTGGCAATCTAACAACTTACTTTGCGATTTGTGATATACATTTCAAAGCTAGAGAAATAATACATTCTAGGCTCATATCGGTACTCTTTGGATCTGGATAAACTGTATGCATATTTTGGACATTTCCCAGTCCACCTATAGGTCAAACAGGATTACGTTAGAAGCCATCCCAGAGTCATTGGCTGATCATCCAACTACCCTAGAAGTCATTTTCATGTTGTCAGACATCATCAAGCTCTTAAAGTCATCAGCAGAGTTTAGAAACTTGAGCCCGATGATTTGAAGATGACTTGAAATGAGTATATGATGACTTCACAAGATGTGATTAACCCTGATGATTTCAGAATGACTTGAAAATGATTATCCGATGACTTCAAAAGGTGTGACTGTTTCTAATGATTTGAGGATGACTTGAAACTGAGTGCCTGATTACTTCACAAGATACCTTGCTACTGGTGGTTTTAGGATTGTTTGAAAATGACTATTGTTGGATGCAGCCTGTGTCCTTGTGTCTCATCGCCTTGTTGACTTGGAGAGGTTTGTCAGACCGAGCCTGCTGCTCTGAAAGTGATCAATATGCTATTTTAAGATAAGTGACAGCAGCAAATTCTCACCCAACAAATACAGTTTCTTACACGTGGCTACCTGGCACTTCACATACTCTGGTGAGGACAAAAAACACAACAAACGCTTCAGAGAGCTCACCACGTGTGAAAAAAAGCATAACCAATGCATGTGAATGCTTGCCGCCGGAGCTCACCAAGTGTGAAAAAATCACAACCAATCCATGTGAATGCGTGCCAGAGCTCACCAAGTGTGAAAAAAGCATACCAACAGCATCTCAGAAGTTAAGATTAATAAGTGATTTGAAATGTCATTATCCAAAATCACACTACCCGTTCATCGACTCTTACACCCAATATTTGGTAACTTTGTGTTAAGGAATTCTCCACCCACATCTGATTTGTTGAATATAAACCATCTCAATTAACTATGGGGCATATTACCAACAATAAGCGATATTTATCGCTAAGTAGGGTTAACGGCAATATTTTTATCGCCGCGCATCACCGGTCTTTATCGCTGAGATAATTTGCTATTAGCAAGGTTTTTCTCAAAAGCAATAAAAATCAGGCGAAATGCGTGAATATCGCTGAGAATACAGCGATATTCACGCATTAGCGATGAAATTCTCTTAGCCATGTTATCCACCTCCCATTGGATAACATGGCTAAGAACTGGTCTGGGGGGAGGAGCCTAGCTCGCGTCCGAGATGGCCGCGTTTTAGCTCGGCTCCGTTCGCCTGCCTGTTTTAATCGCCTATCCTGTCGTTATCCTGCCCCGGGAAGCCCTCTTTGCTGTGCTGTAGTGCGAAGACGCCTTGCAGGCACTCACCCTTTGCTCCGGTGGTCCTGGGTGCCGTGGATCCTGTGCGGCACTCCCGCTCGCTTCGGAGCTCCGGGGCGGGCTGGCCTGGACCTCTCGGCGGCGCCCGGACGGGACGGAGCACGATGATCAGCCCTTGATGGCGCAGTGGACGTGGTCGTGGAGGCCGTTGTGCGTGTAGGCCGGCTGTGCTTGCTGGCCGACTCCGGTGGGCCGGAGGCCTTGGGTGGAGGCGCTGCCGTCCATTGGCTGGGCTACTCGTATATCTGGCTTGCTCCCCCTTTGTTCTCCGGTCCGGCCATTTTGATTTCTTCCGCCCGGACTCGGAGACCGGGACCGGCGGCACTGGGGAGCCGGCGATTACCCTTCTTCTGGTGGCCCTCCTTCCTGCCCCGGGATGCCCTGCCGCCGGTCGGCTGGTCTTCATTTGTCTCGCTGCTGCCCCGACGGAGGTTGCCGGCCGCCGCGGCCTCGCCGGGCTTCCAAGATGGCGGCCGACCCTGAGTGTCTCAGCCGGGCCTGGACGAGCGCTGGAGGCCCGCCGCATGGCCCGGGTGCCGGATGTGGTAAAGGTTCTCCTACACTTCTGGATATCCTGGATGCCCTGCACTCCTGGCGAGCTTCTGTGGCTGCACCCGTTTTCGCTCTGGAGGCGGATCCTCTCTTCGGGCCGTTTGGGCCCCCAGCCTCGGGGGTGGCCTCACCGTTGCTGGGTGCGGCTGGAAATATCCTGGGAAGTGTGGCCCCGGCGACAGCCGCGTCTGTGGGTGTACGGGGTTCCGTTGCCCTTCATCGTCCTGTGCGGTCTCCTTTGCCGCTGGTCTGGGGGCCGGATTCTGTCTGGCCTGGACTCGATGACTCTTCCTGCCCCTTCTCGCCTCGGCTGGCCGGCCATGGCTCCTGCGCCAACCCAGCTGGGTCGGCCTCGCTTGAACTGTCCCTGGAACTGTGCCTGCGATGTGTGCGATGTACCATGACTTTCCTGGATCTTCCGTGTTTTACTCCACGTGCCTTATCCGGACTGCCGTCAGATCTCCCTGTTCTATGCCTTCGGTTCTTCGCGGTCTGGTTCTCGTTGGATCGGACGGCTATGACTTTGGACAAACAAGGACAGGGTTGATATATATTTGCCTCTATGTGCGGTAGTCTTGTATTGGTTGGATGATCGGCATGTTACGGTATGATTATGTGTGACTTTAAGGTGCTCCTGGAGTGTATCCTGATAATTTTGACTTCCCGTGGGCTCTGCCCTTTTTCTCAGGCGGGTGGGTGGGTGCAGATAATACTGTCCCTTGGCCCTCTCCCGTGTGTGATTCCTTCCCTTTTCCTTTCCCCTCCCCCGTTTTTGTCCTTTGTTTCCGTCCTGTCTTTGCTCTTCTATATTTCGGGTTCCAATTAGGGCGACAGGCACGCTGCCGGGGGGTAGGCCATAGCCTTCTGCAGGGGTGCAGGGTGGGCTTGTGGGGTGGGCGGGGGGGTCTGTCATTTTGGGGGGTCTTTTTCCTCCCCTTTTTTCTCCCTTTTTTGTTCTATGGCTCTTTAGTATTCACTGTTTCGGGACTCTGTCTCGTCATGTGTCCCCCTGGTGTATTTTGGATGCATTTACCTTCCGGTCGTACTGTGATTGTGGTTCGCTATGTGTTCTATCATCAACCTTTAATGTATGCTGTGTACCGGATTCTGTTTTCCTGCCTGTCGCCGGGGGGCGCGTGATTGGGTAGGAGTCCCTTCTCTTTCCTTTTTCTTCCTTCCCCTCCCTCTTTGTGAGGGGTTTCTTTCCTTATGTTGGGGTGCGTATCGTATTGTTTTTTACGGTGGGGTCCTTTTTTTGTACTTCGGTTTGTCAAGTCGGGTGGTTGCTGTGGTGGGTGGGCGCTGGACGGCGAACGCCATTGCCTCTCCTTGTGGTCCTCCGATTGGGCTTGTACTTGTTGCTATGTTTACTTCATGTTGGTTTTATCCTGTATTTTTATGATCGCCGGACCGCGGCTCACCACGGCCCCTCCCTTGTTGTTGGATTCGCTGCCCGTCATGATCCTGTACTCCCCGCCCTGTAAAAAAAAGAAAATTACCCTTCTAATTTCCTGTTCCTGCTGATTGCTCTATGGCTTTTGGTGTATCTCCTGTTTTCTTGCCGTCATATCCTGTGTACACTTTTATATTGCTACTTATGCTTTCGCTATGTGGTGGCCAGCCCGTTGGGTTGTAGGCCCGTATTTGTGAGCACTCTTTGTACAATAAAGGTTTTAAAAAAAAAAAAAAAAAAAAGAACTGGTCTGAGCAGGCATTAGTTTTTAGCGATAGCGGGAATATTTCCATCGCTACGCCTGCCTTGCTAATAGGCGATAGCGACGTTAGCGACTGCTTTCAGTCGCTAACCGGTTGGGTACGCCCACTTTGCATGTCATTAGCGATAAACATCGCTGGCATGCAAAGCGGGCCCCAAACCTCTCACTATCGCCTAAAAGCTGTCGCTAACATCAGTTAGCGACAGCTTGCTAATAGGGCGATTATATTATCGCCGCTTAGCGGCCGAAAACGGCCGCTAAAGGGGCGATAATGTTATTTCGCCAGGCTTGGTAATATGCCCCTATATTTCTATTTTTCCAGACACTTTATGAGGATCGTGAGCATCGAAGCCCCAGTCCTGTACAGAGACGAGTTAAAGATGGCGATGCTGTGGTTGCTGCTGTCCCTTCACTCGGTCACAGATGACCGTTGCAGTGAGATTGTGAGATAAACTGTAATCGGAGGTGACACATTACCCACCTTCTTCGGGCTTATATTCAGAGTTATGAAGTGGACCCCATCACCTGTGCCTTCGGGGCAGGGGTCCCACCATGCATGCCCCCTCTTCCTTCTACATCGAGGGGACTACCTGGGTGCGCAGTGCTGGTAGTTGCACAGGTCACTGTGAGAAAAGGGAATCTCGGGGACCTTTACTCCAGTTGTATTAATCCACTGCACTAGTGCAAAATCACCCCACGTGCTGGAGTTGGTGGCACTGCTGCCTTAAGATGTGGGCAGAGCGGGCAATTGCCTGGGGCACTCCACTTTCCAGTGGCCACCTGATAAAGTGCAGTTCGGTCTGTCTGTCTCTCTCTTTCTCTTTCTCTCTCTCTCTCTCTCTCTCTCTCTCTCTCTGTCCCCCTCCTCTTTTTCTCTCTTTCTCTCACTCTCACTTCTCCTTTCTCTCAGTTTATCTTCTGTCTCTCTCTCCTTATTTCTCTATCTCTCTCACTTCACCTTTCTCTCCATCTTTCTCCCCTCTCGCTTCCTCACTTTCTCCTTCTGCTTACAATACTTCTGGCACTGACTACCCTATCTCACCACTCCCTTACTCTCTAACTACCTTTCTTTCCCTAAAACTCACTTACTTTTTCCTCTATCCTCTCTTTCCCTGCTTTGCTCACCCCTCTTTACCTCTCTCATTCCCTTGAACTTACTCATAGCTTCCATTGGTCCTCACATCTCTTAATATTCCCTCTATTGTTATTTCACCTTTCTCTGTGTCACCTCTACCTCCTTCTATCTCTCTTTATAGTTTTATCTCCTCTGTCTCGAGCACACCAATCACTAAATCCTTGTACCTATCTTCTCTAGATGCCACTCACTCTGGCTACCCATATGTCACCTCTCTGGACCCCCTCTGTCTCTCGCTTTCTGCTTCACCTATCTTCCTGTCCTGCATCTCACTTCACTTCTTCTACCTCTCCACTCTCTTCCTCAAACACTTTATGTTCCTGCCGGTCTGACTCTTTATCTTAGTCTCTCTACTTCATAGTCTGACTACTTTACCTCTCTTTCACTGCCTCACCCTACTGCACATCTCCCTACATCTCTCTCTCACTGCCTACCTCTAGGCCTCAGGCTCTCTGTGCCTATTTGTACCTTAACCCTCTCCCCCTCACTGCTCTTCCCAAATCACCTACCTGAATTTCTCCTCTGTTACTCTCCTCCGTCTACTACACTTCTCTCTCAAGTTCACTTTACTTTGCCATCAATATTTCACCTCTCTCTACCTTTATTTCGCCATCTCTACCTCACCGTTTTCTCCCTCACCTCACTCTACCTCATTTGTTTTTCTGTCTTATATTTCAATACCTCCTTTCTCTATACCCCACCTCTCTACCACTACCCAACGATTCGTATACAAAGCCATTCATTCACTACTTCACCTTTCAACCTCCTCTGTTTTCCTCCCTCTGTTCTGTTTACCTCACCTTTCGCACTAGCTTACTCTTTGTTTCTTTAACACACTTTGTCTAACTCTTTTTCTCCATTTATCAGTACGCTCTCTCTCCACCTTTATCGTTCTCGCTCACATTTCTCTTTACACCTCTTTTATTATTTCAGCTCACCCTCTTTATATCATCTCTCTTTACCTCTCTCCCAGTACAGCTGTCAACCTCACTGTTGTATTCTACATCTTATTAATTGTATTAAAATTGTGTTGTGTTTCTTTAAGATGCTGGTCATGTTCAGCATCCAGTTTATGATGTCATGCACATCCAGTGTATGGTAGAATGTTATGTTTTGAGACTGTAGACTGTTAATCTAGAAGGTATTGGCAGATGATGAGCTGTGTAGTTGTCTTCAAATAAACTACCTTTCATACAAGTTCCTGTCTCCTGGATTCCTGGATTACAACATATTTTTGGCGACGCGGTCCTACTACACAGCTGAACCCACGCATTCAAGAAATCAAGAATTTTATTTCACCTTCAAACCATCTGCCATTTCAACTCTTCAATGAACCTCCTATCATCAAAGCCTGGAGCTCTTCACTTCAAACGCCTTCCAACATCGACTACAGATAAGTGACTCTTATCCTTTTTAAATCAACCTCTGCAGCGCTTTCAATCTTGACATTCTACTTCACAGCGCTTGCTATTTCTATTAAAAAATGAAGGCTCCAACATTTCCAAGACTTACCGCTAAGCGTTAGCCTTTCTGCTTTTTCTCAACAAGCTAAACCCTTTGAACGCATGTTTATTCAACCTAATACCTGCCTACATAAATACCAGCAGCGCGATTAATGCGTTAAAGTAACTTCTAAAGCAGTAATACCGCTCAAACTCAAGCAGACTGATTGGTACCTCACAGCAGTTTCTAAGAGCAGTATTGTCGCTTAAGCTTTATCAAAAGTACATATTTATCCACTTCTTGTGCAACGCCTTCTCCAGCGCGTCAACAATCTCGAGCAGTGGCACGCTCACATTGTTGATTTTTCAATCCTGCACGCGTCAGCGCTGTTCATACCTTCAATCCAGCACGCGTCAACGCTGTTGACACTTTCAATCCGGCACGCATCTACTCCCTCGAGCGGTGCCTCGCTCCCTCTGTTTACTTTTCTACTCAGCACGCGTCAACTCACACGGCTTCGACTGTTGACCTTTAGAAGCGACGAGTGTTCAACGCATGCGCAGAAATGGTATCTGTCATACGCGGAAGAGGATGTTCTTGCTTTCTGTTGCCAAGCAACTAACCTTCGACTCAAGAACCTCTCTGCTACATTCTTTGCTAACATTTTTTTATCCAGTCGCTAAGCAACCTGACTACAGCTTGAGGAATCCAGCCTGGATTGTCAATTGTTTTGAACATTCTTGGAACACCACTATTTTTGACAATCAATTGTTTTTTTTCTTCACAGACAATGCTATAAGGTTTTCACTCAGTCTTTCCCACGCAGTATGACATCATAGAAGAATTTTTTTTCTTCTCTACTGTGAGACAAGACACTAGAATACCTGTGAAGAATATAATTTAATTCTACAAAGGTTTGAAACAAATGGAAATGTGAAGATAGTATATTATCTTTTATTATTAGTATTATTATTATTGTTATTATTATTCAAACTTTACATATCTAGCGAATAGATTCTATAATGTCTTCTTTACAATCCATAAATGCTCCACCTGCATTTCTCGACTCTCCTGGCGATCCTCCTGTGAAGTGGGATATATGGTTCGATGCCTTCGAAACCTACTTAGGTGCTATTGGAGCTTCAAGATTTCGCCCTGAGCGAAAGAAATGTCTTCTTCTACACTCCTTGGGATTTGAAGGGAGAACCATATTCAAACATTTACCTGATCTTCCTGTAGACAATGAAGTTGTTACTGATGAATATCAAACCACTGTCACGAAACTTAAGTTGAGATTTGATAAGAAGCCTAACTTAATTGTACTTAGGCATAAATTCTTCATGAGGAAACAGTCTGATTATGAGGACGTTGATGCATACTTTTCCACTCTTAGAAAACTGGCCTCTGTCTGTTTGTTTGAAAATTTCACTGATCAATTGATTCGCGATCAATTTGTTGGTCATTGCAAAGACAAACAAACTAGACAGAAGTTACTCACTATGGACAATCCCACTCTTGATGAAACTATCAAGATTGCGAAAAGCATCGAAACCTCTCATGTTTCACTGAAAGAATTAGAAAACAAGTCTGTAGACAGTATTAATTTTGTTGGAGGATCAAAAAGGAACAAAAGTAGATCTTTTAAACCTGTTAACAATCTTACTCCTAAGCTCAAAGACAGTTCTTCTGCAAAGTTCAAAGATAATGGGCATGTACCCAACAACATATGTTTGCGTTGTGGGGCCTCCTCTCACAACAAAGGTTCAAGGTGTCCTGCCATGAGTTCTATGTGCAATTATTGCAAGAAAGTGGGACATTACGCTACTGTGTGCCTAAAGAAAAAATTTCAAAAGAAGGCTATAGCCTGTGTTGTGGAATCAGAGGAAGATTCCGACACGGAAACTATCTCCATTGTTACTGATGATATAGAATCCGATAGTACATCAATCCCACTCACTGGGGATCCTTCGACATGTGTGGATCCCATTGTTGAAATTTTAGTAGGTGATAAGAAACTCAATTTGTTAGTAGATTCAGGGGCCAGAATTACTATAATCACCAATGAGTTATTCCGTGAAACATGGGGTGAAAGGACTTTATTTCCTCCTGACAGAAAACCCATTTCATTTCAAAAACGCAAAATAGCTCTCTCAGGATTTTTCGAAGATTACCTAGAATTCAAGGGTAGAAGAATCAGGGGGAAAGTGTATGTGGCTGTTGATGGGTTAAACATCCTAGGGTGGTTTCATCAAGGACTTTTTGGCATGCAGTTGAGACCAGGAAGGAGAGAGCAAGTTTTACTTGTATCCTGTGAAGAGGAAAACACTAGGTGGGTCAATGAATTCCCTTCGGTGTTTGGAAATCAACTTGGCAAAATTGCCGGTTTCAAACACAAAATAATAGTGAAACATGGGGCTACTCCCATAATACACAAGCTCAGAAGTGTTCCTTTTAGTGTCAGGGAAGACCTTGATAAAGAAATAACCATGCTTTGTGAAAAGGAAATTATTGAACCCACAGAATCTTCGCTGTGGTTATCTCCTCTTGTGGTCGCACGTAAGAGGGATGGAAAACTCAGGGTTTGTGTAGATCTCAGGTCTTTAAACAAAGAGATCTGGGTTGATTCCCATCCTCTGCCCAAAATCACCGATTTGTTTACTAATATCAAAGGTGCTAAAGTTTTTTCAAAGCTGGACCTAGCCAGCGCATATCATCAGATCGAGCTTCACCCTGACTCACGATCTCTTACTGCTTTCGTTTCACCACTAGGTACATTTCGTTACAAGAGGATGCCATTCGGATTAGCCTCTGCAGCCTCTGTTTTCCAACGTGTGATGCAAAACTTGTTGAGAGATGTTGAGGGTGTTCTTGTTTTCCAAGACGATGTTCTAATCCATGCTAAAGATAATATGACACATGATAACATTGTCAGGAAGGTTTTGGGCATTTTTAAAGAAAGTGGTGTTGTTTTGAAAACTGAAAAGTGCAAGTTCAGTTGCAATGAAGTTGAATACCTTGGACATTTGTTGTCCTCCGGGGGGATCAAGCCTAGGGAAGGGTTGGTTGATGCCATTATGAAGGCACCAATACCGAAAGACAGGTCAGGAGTTAAATCCTTATTGGGACTTTTGGAATATTACTCGAGATTTGTACCAGGGTATGCGTCTATTGTTAGACCCATCAGTAATTTGCTCAAATTATCCACGAAGTTCTCATGGACCAGAGACTGTGATAAAGCTTTTTCTGAAGTTAAGGACATTCTTAGAAAAGGTGATGCACTTACCCCATTTCATCCTGATTTACCTTGTTACATTACTGTGGATGCGAGTAAAGTAGGACTGGGTGCCATACTTACTCAACGTTCCGGTGAGAGAGAGTTCACAGTTGCTTTTGCTTCAAGAGTACTTAGAAGTGCTGAAGTTCAGTATTCAGTTATTGAAAAAGAGTTGCTGGCGTGTGTGTGGGCTATTGACAAGTATCGGCCGTATATTTGGGGTAGGCATTTCAATTTGATTACTGACCACAAGCCACTAGTTTCCATTTTGTCAGCTGGTCCAAACAAATGTTGCACGCCCAGAATCACAAGAATGGTGACCAATTTGCTCCAATATCAGTTCGACATCACGCACATTTCTGGTGGGAAAAACACACGAGCAGATTATTTGTCACGTTTTCCTCAGAGTGATGGTGTGAGAGAAGGTACGAATTTTCATGATTTGAATGATGAAGACAAGGAGGATTGTTTTGTAGCTTCAATAGATGTACCTGTGTTAGCTGTGGGGTCTGAAGAGAATTGGAGAGAATTGTTGACGAAAGACAAAGTGTTGCAGGAAGTATTTGATTATGTCAGGAGTGGGTGGCCCAAAGAAAAATCATTGAATTCTATGTTGCAGCCATATTGGAAAGTAGAATCTGAAATCTCTATTGAAGATGGGCTTTTAGTGAGGTGTGACAAATTAATACCACCTCATGATCTCAGACCTACTATCATGAAAGAATCTCATGAAGGACATTTGGGAATGTCTCTTACAATACGTCGAGTACGACAAGATTTTTGGTGGCCGAGCATGGACAATGAGATTCGCACTTATGTTGAGAATTGTCCTGTGTGCTCTGTATCTGAAAAATCACTCAAAAGTACTGTTCCACCTTTGTCTCCCATTGAGTGTCCCAGTAGTCCTTGGGTTAAAGTAGGCATTGATATAATGGGTCCTTTTGATGTTTTGCCGTCAGGTTTGAGGTTCATTATAGTCTTAATGGATTATACGTCGAAGTGGCCTGAGATTAAAGTTGTGAAAGAAGTTAGTTCTTCCACTGTGATTAAATTCCTTAAGGAGGTGTTTATGAGAGAGGGCTTTCCTGAATCAATTGTCTCTGACAATGGCACTCAGTTTGTTAGTTTGGAGTTTCAGTCGTTTCTCAGGTCATGTGGAATTAAACACTGTAAGAGTTCACTTTATTATCCACAAACGAATGGCCTTGTTGAGAGAATGAATCGTGTTGTGAGGGACTGTGTCAAGTGGGCTGTAGAGACAAGGCATGATGTTCTATGTTGTTTAGAAAGTATGATTTGGTCTTACAGAACAACACCTCACTCATCCACGAAGATTTCTCCTTTCGAAATTTTAAGGGGAAGGAAAGCTAACACCAGCTTTAGGCCTAGTTGGATGTCAAAATGGTCTACCTCTGTTGTTGATCTTGAATCTGTCTTAGAAAAAGTCAAGTCAAATTCTAAGGTAGCTCAAGATAAAGAGAAAACTTGGTTTGATCATAAGAAAAAGACAAAAATGGTCACTTTATGTATAGGGGATTTTATAAGAATAAAAAACTCTACACATGTGAAGAAAGGGAGAAGTAAGTACAGTGAACCTGTCAAAATAGTGAGAATAAGTAGTAATGCTGTTCAAGTTGAAGGAGGATGTTGGTGGAATGTTTCGAAGGTTGTGAAAGCTAAAGCTAAAGAAGCTACTGTTGCTACTCAACAAGGTGACTTACTTACCAATAGTACGAATTTAGTTAGCAGAAAGAGTTCTAGATCTATCAACTTGCCTTGCAGGTTTCGCGAGTAGTTTCCTGTTGTTTTTTGCTAAGTTTCCTTTAAGTTTTTTATTTGTACATTTCTTTCCTTTGGAAGAAAGGGAGGTATGTTGTATTCTACATCTTATTAATTGTATTAAAATTGTGTTGTGTTTCTTTAAGATGCTGGTCATGTTCAGCATCCAGTTTATGATGTCATGCACATCCAGTGTATGGTAGAATGTTATGTTTTGAGACTGTAGACTGTTAATCTAGAAGGTATTGGCAGATGATGAGCTGTGTAGTTGTCTTCAAATAAACTACCTTTCATACAAGTTCCTGTCTCCTGGATTCCTGGATTACAACACTCACCCCTTTATTTAACCCTACCTCACCATTTTCTTTAGCACCCTCTTTACCACTGTATCAACCAAGCCTCTCTCTCTCTGTCTCATCACTGTCTGTAGAAGTAACCTCTTTTCTCTCTGTAGCTTATCTCTTTTTCCCCTTCACTGCTTCCTTTTTACTATCCCTGGGCTTAAAACTATGCTACGCTGATGGAGCATGCAAAGTTGGTACTAATTTGCACTTTGCAAATTGCACTAGTACAGTACCAAAACTATGCTAAATCACGTAGCGTTACAAAAGGGGGTGGTGATGGACGGAGCATCCGAATCAATCAAACACTCACACCCAGTCAAAAGATCTGGGTTTAATCCATCACCGTCCTTTAGCCCACTCTGCCAACCCAGTTCAGACATGGCTATATGCAAATCAGTCTGACCCTGTGCCTCATGGGAACAGTCCAGCCCGAACTGCCAAGCCAAGGTCTTCCCTGGACCGGAAACAAGCTTCCGAGGACCGGTTCCTGGCATTCTAGCCGTCTTCAGCCCGGCTTGCTTGAATCCAGTGGCGCAGTGAGCAAGGGAATCACGTCTGAGCATACCCTGCCACACTTGTGGCAGCCAAAAGCGGTACAAAAGGGGGTGGTGATGGACGGAGCATCCGAATCAATCAAACACTCACACCCAGTCAAAAGATCTGGGTTTAATCCATCACCGTTCTTTAACCCACTCTGCCACCCCAGTTCAGACATGGCTATATGCAAATCAGTCTGACCCTGTGCCTCATCGGAACAGTCCAGCCCGAACTGCCAAGCCATGTCTTCCCTGGACCGGAAACAAGCTTCAGAGGACCAGTTTCTGGCATTCCAGCCGTCTTCAGCCCGGCTTGCTTGAATCCAGGGGCACAGTGAGCAAGGGACTCACGTCTGAGCATACCCTGCCACACTTATGGCGGCCAAAAGCGGTACAAAAGGGGGTGGTGATAGACGGAGCATCCAAATCAATCAAACACTCACACCCAGTCAAAAGATCTGGGTTTAATCCATCACCGTTCTTTAGCCCACTCTGCCACCCCAGATCAGACATGGCTATATGCAAATCAGTCTGACCCTGTGCCTCATGGGAACAGTCCAGCCCGAACTGCCAAGCCATGTCTTCCCTGGACCGGAAACAAGCTTCCGAGGACCGGTTTCTGGCATTCCAGCCGTCTTCAGCCCGGCTTGCTTAAATCCAGTGGCACAGTGAGCAAGGGACTCATGTCTGAGCATACCCTCCCTGCCACACTTATGGCAGCCAAAAGCTGTACAAAAGGGGGTGGTGATGGACAGAGCATCCGAATCAAGCAAATACACACACCCAGTCAAAAGATCTGGGTTTAATCCATCACCGTTCTTTAACCCCGTCTGCCACCCCAATTCAGACATGGCTATATGCAAATCAGTCTGACCCTGTGCCTCATGGGAACAGTCCAGCCCGAACTGCCAAGCATAGCTTCTAAATCAACAATATTCTCAGATGCTTTGAAAAAGCAATTTTACATGCTTAACACCATATGACCAATACACAAAAATGAACTTTTACAATGAAAACATTAGGTAATGAGAGAGCTGATGATTTTGGGGTCCCCCCTAACTCAGGGGGAGCACCAAGCAGATGCCTTGAACACAAAGAGCATAAACAAAAAGCACATTTTGTTGAACTTCAGTGGTGATCCCATCCTTTTAGGACCACTCCAAGCACAGTTATTGGTAAAAATCAATCCTAACCAAAGGCCCTGCAAAGCATTATGGGAAGAGATTAGCAGTGGGCAGTGAATATTATAGTATCCAATATCAAAATAATTCTACAAAGAGCTGCAGTTCACCTAGTTGTTACTAGATGTCCCTAACGAGTCAAATGCAAAGCATTGAAATTATTCTTACATCAAGCTGCAGTTCCACTGGTCGTCCCTAGATGTCCCTCACGAGTCAAATGCAAAACCATTGAAACCCTTTCATCAAGCATTTGGATTTGACTTGTGAGGGGCATCTAGTAACCACCAGTTGAACTGCAGCTCTTTGTAGAATTATTTTGATATTGTATACTATATAATATTCACTGCCCACTGCTAATCTCATCCCATAATGCTTTGCAGGGCTTTTGGTTGGGAATGTTTTTTTGCCAATAACTGTGTTTGGGTTTGTCCTAAGAGGATGGGACCACAACTAAATTGTTCAATAAGATGTGCTGTTTTGTTTTCAAGGCATCTGTTTGGTACTTTCCCTAGGTTAGGGAGGATCCCAAAATCATTACATCTCTCACTGCGTTGTCACTGCGTTGTTAATTTGCAGTTTCACTATTGTGAAAGTACTATATGCAATTCAGCATATAAAGATCGAAATACTTATATTATCATATCTGGTCATGTACAGGAAGCTTTTTGCAATTATTTTGCAATTTGTGCACAGTACAGACATCAGCTACGGTAGTGCTGCTACAACTACGCCCAGGCTTACTTTTTACCTTATTCTCTGCCTCTCTACTTCCTTTACCTAATCTGTTCTTCTGTGCCTCACTTCTACAAACATCTACCTCAATATGTATCTCTACCTGTCTCTAACTAACCATTATTTCTACGTAAGCTCTCTATACCCTGCCCCTTAGTATACCCTCTCTTCTCCGATTTCGTTTCTTCTCCTAGCACTCTCTATACAAAAAAATTAGATCCAATTGCAAAAAGAAATCCTTTTGCCAATGCTTGTTCAAACCTTCTTTTGGTGCTAGTTGGCTTACCGTGTGGGAACAGATTTGTTGGCATGTAGTGCATAGAATGTAAGAAAATAGGCTTCTAGCTAAAGTAAGGAAAACTTTGGCCTTGTCGTCCATCTTGCTGCGAAGTTTCAGTCTAACACGTGACTCTATGTGCTGTGTTTATTCTGTGTTATAATAAAGGCAATAAAGGCTCGAAAACTTTCACAAGCTGAGAAAGGACTTCCCATTAATAACTAAGCACAGTGTACCTTTTCAAGGCAAGGGCAACTGTCCCAGCCTGAATAACATATTATATAACATTGTATGCAGTTGCTGTGAACATTAGAATTCCATCTATGAGAAACTCCTCGAATGTCTTGCATTATAAATTGTTGCTTTTCTTTATTTTTATTGGTTCTGAGGGTGTGAATCATGTATTAATATAGTAAATGCATGAAGCCTTTGCCTGAAGCCCTATAAAAGGGAGTAATTTTTAGGTCTCGTCTCTGCAGCGTGCATACGCTGCAAAGGCAAAAAGACCTTTTGGGTCGCTTTGGCTTATCAGCCAAACACGTACACGCCTTCCATTGCCTTCAATGGCAACACGTGCACGTCAGGAGATTCACTTGGGGGAGCGCACGCCTAAATGGCAGCAAATTATCGCTCCCGTGAGTGAATTGCTCAGGCCGCCCCCCCCTTCCGTCCGCACGAGTGCTTTTTTTTTAAAGAGCTTGTTATTTTCAGCAGCCTTGTGAGCTTTCAGTTTTACAATGGCTATACACATCCTTGACACGCAGCTGGCGGTGGCACTCAATGGCGACTCCAATATGGATGCCCCCACTTTCCAGTCAGCTCTAAAAGCTGTGGCTGGCTGGTTGGCGAACAACCGGCTCCAACTAAATGCCTCTAAGACTGAGGTCATTATTTTTGGTAGGGAAAGGGGATTATGGGGAGATCAGTGGTGGCCTTCTGATCTTGGCCCCGTTCCTTCCCCCGTGACTGAGGTAAGAAATCTCGGGGTCTGGGTTGATAATAAACTATCTTTTATCTCCCATACAAAACGGGTGGCTGGCACCTGCTTTGGTACTTTGCAGTGTCTGCGACCAATTTTTAAGTTTTTCGACGCAGAGACCAGACAAATTATCGTCCAAGCTCTGGTTCTCACCAGGCTGGACTATGCTAGCTCCTTGTTTCTGGGCCTAAATCAGGCAGAGCTATCTCGTCTTCAGAGAGTCCAGAACGCGGCTGCTAGGATGCTTGTCGGTCTCCCGAAGTTTGTCTCGGCACGTCGGACTATCCAAGATCTCCATTGGCTGCCGGTGGGGCAGAGAATTAAGTTTAAAGCTCTTTGCTTAGCTTTTAAAATTCTCAAAACTGCCTCTCCTCCCATTCTTGCACAGACTATTCAGCACTATGTCCCAGCAAGAGCCCTTCGCTCCGCCGGTTCCAATCTTGCCATTGTGCCACGTTTTAAAAAATCTCGAATGGGCGGATGCTCCTTCTCAGTGTTGGCAGCAACACTTTGGAATTCTCTGCCAGCTTCGCTTCGTTCTATCTCTGATTTACTCCCTTTTAGGAAGGCACTTAAAACTTTTATTTTTTCCACAATTTAGGCCTCTTTTCTTTCCGTTTTCTGATGCGTTGTGTTATTGGTCTCCAGAAGCGCCGGGACGCCCCTTTGCTGTGGCATCTGCGCGCTATATAAAAATAAATAACATAACATAACACACACATCACTCGTTATTACAGTCAGCGCGACGGCCGCCAAGCTTCATCTTTAACCATGGGGACCTTTCTGTTTTTCTGCTAGTACCACTGGATATATTGCTATGATACCCCTATGATATCCGTGTACTTCATAACTGCAGCGCAGAGACGCTGCATGTCGGATTATTGCACCACGCATGGCACCAGAGCAAGTATGTAGAAACCTTTGCAGCTAATCATAGCCAGCAATACGCTGTCTGTCACCTTTGCACGCCGATGTCTGGGTCCTAGTGCAGCCTGCTTCTCATCCGTCCTCTCCGCCTTTTCCCGGATGGTACCGCATGTCCTGTAGTGCAGCTCTGTGGCGGCATTACTCCATAGGAGCCGCTCCTCTTTGAAGCCAGCAGAAGCAAGGGACAGCCTGTAGCCGAACGTGGTCCTGAAAGGTATGGTAAGAAACACCCCGCCCCTGTACTAAAACAAATATTGCTCCTCCACATTCCCTACACTCTGCCTCACTCACACTATATTGTTCTTGAAGGCGGCTTCAGCAGACACCATCTCTGCCCCCACCAAACTGGCACCCTATGGACTCTACACTCTCATTATACCGAGGCCACCAAGGGACCCACATCACACCGTCTAACACCGCCTCCCCCCTCTATCACGGCACACCTAACCACCTCTCAACACCACATCCAATAATAATAGCCCTCCCCGCCTCCATCCGCCGCGCACACAGAGTTCCCTTTACACACATATCTCTCCTGGATTACCAAACATTCATGTACACGCTAAGGCTGGGTTGTTGCCCGAAACATCTGTGTATCTCTGGGGCTAACACATAGTTAGAGTTCCCATCTAGAGACTGAGGGGCATATTACAAAGGGCTAGTATCGCCGCCTTCTCGGCGAATTGTGCCGAGAAAGCGGCAATACTTCTAGAGCCCTATTAGCAAGGGCACTTTAAAGCCTAGGCCGAGCCCACTTTGCATGTCGGCGATAAACATCGCTAATGACATGCAAAGTGGGCGTTCTCACGTCCAACCACATGTAAAATGTGGTTGGAGGTGGGAACACCCTATTACCAAGGCCGGCGTTGGGAGACAAAAACCTGCGATAAACTCATTTATCGCAGGTCTCCCAACGCCTGCTCCGACCAGGCGTTAGGCATTGTTAACATGGGGTGTGGATCATAAAGCTGAATCCACCCCCCTCATATTATCAAGGCCCACATTAGCGCATGAAAACAACGTTTGTTTTCATGCGCTAATGTGCCATATCGCCGACTATCGCCGGATTTCTAATCGCTTGCCTGATGCGCATTGATAATTGCGCGCTAATTAGGCGATGAAATCCGGCGATAGCCGGCGATACGGAGATGTGCGTTGTGCATTTTGCAATGCACACCTCGGTAATATGCCCCTGAATTTCCCCGACCTGCTGCTATGAACATTCTTGCACGTGCCAAGAACATTCTAGGTGCAGACTTCGACCCAGTTTTAAGCTGCATACTGGTTCCTAATTAAAACCACTCAATATGGTAAATACACAGCAGTCTGTATACAGTGCTTTCATCGTCTATTGTACGCTTTGAATCGCTTTACATAAAAGACATACAATTGACTAATGTAGTGGTCCTGCACTGGAAGGATGAACAGTCGATCTGGCCCTGCCGGCTTCGCACTTGTGGCCTGCAGTTGCCTTCATTTGGCAGCAGCGGGCGCTCGGCTCGCCGAGAGAGGGGGCAGCACTTCTGTGGGAGTTGCCAGGCCCAGACTGCGTAGTAAAAACAAATAATATTAATGATAATGAAATTCACTCTGCTCCCAGTACAATATGAATAAACTCCTCCCTCGCTGTGCTGTGTTGTTCACGAGCTGAGCTCTTCATGGAGGACATTATTTTTACAGGAGGGGGTTAGGGTGTTGCGAGTATCGAGCCATTCCCACTGAAGCTTTTGTGGACAGAACCCAGGACCTAGAACTAGATCCTTGCATCCACAGATGCTTTCAATGTTAGGCTGATGATTATGTTCGTTTGTTTAAGTTTCAGCACATTCTAGCAGCCTGTTTTTGCAATCTTTAGAATGATTCTATGGATAAGTTTCTTTTGGAAGCCCTGAGTAGACAACAGGGCTGTAGTCAAGACATCCCATGGCCTGTTCACTTGAGCTCCACGTGATGGCCTGTCCGGAGCAGAGGAAGAATTTTGCAAACACATCAGATTTGCATATTCATAGCATAGCAAGGATGCCAAGGGCCTTGGCGCAAGCAAGGAAAATGACCTCTTTGAGTGTTGTTGGGGTAGTAAAATACACCAGTTATCAGAATTCAGTGAACTTTCAAGGCTCTGCATCCTGGCGCCATTACCTCTGCTGCACTAATTGTAGCTACGTCCTTAACCCACCTAAAAGTTAAGGTAACACTGAAACTACTAGCCCAAAAATCAATTTGCTGTTGGCTAAAACATTAGGGATGGCTGGAACGGGTTTAACAACATCACACGCGGTGCCTTGGGCAGTATTCAGTTTGCACTTCTAAGCCCTGCAGCACTTCCAGTAAATTGCCTGAGGGAAATTATGCATGTAGAGCCCCAGGGCACTAACTGAGGAATTTCACACAAGGCAAGAGGTCAGTAAAATACCAGAATCACTTTACATTCTCTAGATTCCAGTTCATAGAAATTGTCTTTCATGAACACCTGTAGACAATATTTTTTTCAAATCTTGTATTTTCAATGATACGACAAGGAAGGCCCTGGTTTTATATTAAAAACAGAGCTTTGGACTATACCATTCCCCACTGAAAGGCAATATTTCTCTCCAAGTGTTCCCATACCTGGCATGTCACACGGTTTGGTGCTTACTTTCCCTCCATGGCAAAGAACAGTAGATGTTACAGCAACCAGGCTAATGGGCTACATAGCTAAATACATATAAGGTCCCAAAGGCGAGACCGATTGCATTGCAAATGCTTGTTTTCTGTGCTGGGAGGAGGCCCTTTCCCACTTTCTGAAGGCGAATCAATGCTGGACATTGACTAGAATTCTACTGGGGTTGGCTGGACTTTCGATTGAATCTGATAACTGGTGGTTTAACTTTTGACCCAGCTTGAGCATTTCTATATTTTAATTCTTTAAGTAAATCTTAAAAAGAAGATCCTTGTTTGTTGTTCTTTAGCATAAATGCCTTGCTCTTGCCTTCAGTACTATTGTGCATCGGTCTCCGTCCAGACCGCCAAAGCATGGAACTCACACCCAGCAACAATATGGGCTACAGTACCTCACCTGGAGTTTAGAAGGAAACATGGCTATTCCCCTGTAGAACCTGTGACTATGACATCGAGTAAGATCTCACTATCAACAGGAAGTGGGGACACTGAGAAATCAATCAACCAGAGGAATTGTAAGCGTGCACTCACCTGAAAAGGTCTCAAGGCACTGGGGGAAGGGGTGGTTCAGCAGTTCATAGTCCTGGGACACATAATTCTGAGATTGATCTAAATGTATGGTGTCTTAGAGGAACATCATCTAAAAAGTTGACATACCAGGTTACTTCTCAACATGAGGATGAATTCCTGCTCCTATCAGCACATTTACAGAGACCAGAACAAACAAATGAGATTCCAACAACTTTCAGTACTCATATATTTATGATTGTCACAAATCTGTAATTGCAAATAAAATCAATTAAGTGAAATGTCTTGATGTACTCCTTGGCATGTGAGCCATCACTTAAATGTAGGTGACTTTTTATAAAGTTACTAATAGCAAAATTACTACTAGTAAAATTACTAGTGTTAAAGTTACTAGTAGTAACTTACCTTTGTGAGTACCAAAAAGTAGTCAACTTAGACTTAAGGCTAAGTTTGCTGCTAAAGTCTAAGTTTACTACTTTTTTGGCATTCACAAATGTAATGTACTACCAATAAAATTACTTGAAGTAACTTATCTTTGTGAATACCTAAAAGTAGTAAACTTAGACTTAAGTCTAAGTTTACCTTTGTGAATCTGGCCTATGCTGTACTAGGACAACCAAACAGTAGAATCATACACTTCCCTGCTTTCCCTTTATTCACAGAGAATTCGGAATGAAAATTGATGCATAATAAAAGCAGCTTCATCAGTAAAAACAACAAAAACTAACTTTCTTCTAGACTAGAAATTGCATGCAACTAATGGATGTACCAATACTTAAAATGTTGCACAAAATACCACAAACTGCAACACTACCAACTAAAACTACAGAATGACTCTGGGTTCCATGGAGTACCTCGTTACCCTTCTGCAAAGTTCTACAAAATCTCATCAGGGGTAGAATGCACCATATAAACGTACAATTCGAAACAATAAAACAGAGTACTAACTCCACATAGCACTTGCACAACATATCAAAGCTACCACTAAATATTGGTGACATAGAGCATTGCTAAAACAGAGGTCTGGTGCCACAAAGCACTGCCACCACCAGGGCTCTAAGTGGGCCGGGTCCAGCCGGTGCAGTTTTTAAAAGCAGGTGCCGAGACAGGTCCTTATCGGGTTATCCATTTTTACCATCGGGTGAAAAAAAAAAACATAACACTGCAATAATACAACTCGTCACTGCCTTTGATGCAGCTTCAAAGACTCGTTTTTTTTAGTTTTTTAAAGCGCAAACTTGGAGCGCTTTACATGAGCACCAGTTACATTACAAGAAGAGCATATTAATTTATTGAATCACAGGAGGCAGGCTCGAACCTGTTTTTTCATCCTTACGCCACAACCTCGCCTACAAGAGCGAGTAGCATTTTCAATATGATATACAACGAAGTGATACTTGTTGCTTATTAATCTTATGCAACTTACAACCATTGACAAAGTCCATAGTCCTGGCTTGTTGTAGGTGTAATGTTACTTGTGTTATACATCTGGATGAATGGCCAGAAGCAGCAACATACCAGTCGGGCACCACACTGTGTTAAATACAGATTATTATCTTAAGTGTTTTAATCCACACCCTTAATTACAGCTGCAACGACCATATGAGAACCCCCCCCCCCCCCCCGCCGCCCCCAGTTTTTTCATCCCACTTAAAGCCCTTGCCACCACCGAGTACTGCTGTCAATGGTGCAAAGGGCACGGATGCCATGGAGCACTGTTGCAACAGGGTGCTGGGACCACAGAGCAGTGGTGCGCCAGAGCACTTCTAAAACAGAACAATTTTGCCACATAACACTTAACATGAGGCACTAGCGGTACACAGCAAAAGATGTTGGGACACGCCAGAAGAGAGAGTAGTCAAGATGAATGTTAAAAAGAAAGCTGAGAACCAGACAGGGAAGTGGTGAAACCACATGCACAATGTCACTTTCCCCCATATCACGCCCCTCCCCTTTCAGTTGCTTCCACAGCTCCTCGGGTTTCACTTCCTTATCCTTGTGCTTTAGACCTGAGATCATACCTTGCCTTTTCTTCCTCCTCCTTTGTGGCTCTGATGTTCTCACTTGCCTCTGAACGTAAAAGCATCTCAATAGGAGAATGTAGGTAGGCTCATCTAGAGTATTGCACCCAGTTCTGGACGTCACTTATAGAGTATGGTCCACTCCAATCCAAAACAATCTGCCCCACTACAATCTGCTCCCCTACAATCCAAAACAATCTGCCACATTCCAATCTGCCACATTCCAATCTGCCCCACTCCGATCTGCCCCATTCCAATCTATCCCACTCCGATCCACCTCACTCCAATCCTACCCACTCCGATCCGCCCCACTCCGATCCGCCTCACTCCGATCTAAAACAATCTGCCCTACACTAATCCGCTCCACTTCAATCTGCCCCACTTCAATCCAAAACAATCTGCCTACTCCAATCCTGCCCACTCCAATCTCCAAAACAATCTGCCCCACTGTAATCCATCCCACTCTAATCTGCCCCACTCCAATGCAAAACAATCTGCCACAGTCCAGTCTGCCCCACTCAAGTTTGCCTCACTTGTCTGTCCAACCCCAGCCTGCCCACTCTAATCCACCCCTCTCTAATCCAAAATAGTCTGCCCCACTCTAACCCACCCACTCCAAAATCTGCCCTCCCCAATTTGCCCCACTCCAATTCAAAACAATCAGCCCCACACCAATCCATCTCACCCCAATCTTCCCAACTCCAATCTAAAACAATCAGCCCGTTTCAATCTGCCCCACTCCAATCTAAATCGATTTGCCCCGGTCTAATCTGCTCCTCTCCAATCTGCCCAGATCCATTTCGTCCCACTCCAATCCAATCCACCTCAATCCACCCACTCCGTACACAATTCACCCTACTCCAATCCACCACAATCCACTGACTCCAATCAAATCCACCCCACACCAATCCAATCCAGCCCAATCCAATCTATCCCACTCCAGTCCCATCCACCTCACCCCAAACCACTCTGCTCCTTCCCCAGTCCACCCCACTCCAATCCAGTCCACCAAACTTCACCCTACTCCAACCCAAAACAATGTGCCCCACACCAATCGAAGACAATCTGCCCCACTCCAATCCAAAACAATCCGCCCCACCTAAATCCAAAAAATTGGGGAGAGGAGTTGGCCTAACGGCTAGGGCGCTCGACCTCGGACCTGGGGATCTGGGTTCGAGTCTCGGTAACGACGCCAAAAACCTCCTGTGATTCTGGGCAAATCACTTAATCTCCCCATGCCTAAAATGAATGCGTGTCCTCATGTAACGTAACTGGTGCTATGTAAAGCGCTCTGATACCTGATTCAGTTCGGGTCTAGTTTGCGCTATATAAAACTCTGCAAAAAAATAAATAAATAAATAAATCCAAAACGATCTGTTTAACTCCAATCTGCCCCGCCCCAGTCCAAACAATCTGCCTCACTTGATTCCAAAGAGATCTGCCCCATTCCAATCCAAAATAATCTGGACGACTCCAAAACAATCTGCCCCTCTCCAATTCACCCCACTACAATCCACCCCACTCCAATCCAATCCACTTCACACCAATCCAATCCAGCCCAATCCAATCTACCCCACTCTAATCCAGTCCACCACAATTCACCTCACTCCAATCCAAAATAAATCAGCCCCACTCCAATCTGCCCCACTCCAATCCCCCCCACTCCAAACCCCCTCACTCAATTCAGTCCACCTCACTCCAATCCAATCCAACTCCTCCAATCCAATCCACACAAATCCAGCCAAATCCAATCTACCCCATTCCAATCCATGCAGCCTAGATAGAGAGTATGCAGAGTGCGTATGACTGCTGTGGTCGGCCCTGGGGCTGACCAAACAGTCAGTGCCCAAAACAGTGGGCTAGCCACTCCTCCCCTGCCCTCCAGCAGACACTCCCACCTGCCCACCTCCAACCAAACCCTGCCTTCGGCTTTCACGCAGTGCGAGAAACAGAAACATAAAGTGGTATTTAAAATACCATTTTGTGTTTCTGCTTCTCGCACTGCGAGAAAGCAGTGGGGCGACGCTTCTCTGCCCACATGGAGGAGATGCCCCTGTCCAATTCACCCCACTCCAATTAAAACCCACACCATTCCACCCCACTCCAGTCCACCCCATTCCAATCCAATTCACCCAACTCCAGTTCACCCCACCTCACTCTCATCCACCTCAACTCAATCCACCCCACTCAATCCAATCCATCTCAATGCAATCAATCCACCTCCCTGCAATTCAATGTACTTTATTCCAATCCACCCCACTCTTACCAATCCAATCCATCCCACTCCAATCTGTCCCACACCATTCCACCCCTCTCCAGTCCACCCCAGGCCAATCCAAATCATCCCACTCCAATCCATCCCACTTCAGTATGCCCCATCCCAATCGAATCCACCCCATTCCACCCCACTCCAATGTAATCCACCTCATCCCAATCAACCACACTCCAGTCCAGCCCACTCCATTGGAGTCTAATCCACCTCACTCTACTCCAATCTACCCCACTCTTCCCCAATCCACCCCACTTCACTGCAGTCCAAACCACCCCGCTCTACTTCAATCCACCCCATGCTACCCCTCTCCAGTCCAATCCACCTCACCTCAATCCAACCACTCCATCCCAATTCACCCCACTCCAATCCACCACAATTCACCACACTCCAATCCAATCCACCCTACACTAATTCAAATCCAGTCCAAACCAATCTACCCCAATCCAGTCCAATCCACTTCACCCCATCCAATCCCCTCCACTCCCTCCACAACCCACCCCACTCCAAACCAGTCCACCACCATTCACCCCACTCCAATCCAAAACAATCTGCCCCACTACAATCTGACCCACTCCAATCCAAAACAATATGCACCACTCCAATCCAAAACAATCTGCCCCACTCTAATCCACCTCACTCCAATTCACCTCACCCCAATCCAGCTCACCCTACCTTACTCCACCCCACTCAATCCAGTCCACCCCACTCAATCCAATTCACTTCACTGCAATCCAATCCACCCCCTGCAAGCCATCTACTTGTATGTATGTATGTATGTATGTATTTATTTTTGTAAAGCACATAAATCACCATTCGGTCTCATAGCGCTGACAGAGGGCAAAGAGAGAACAGAACGGATGGGAGCTAAGTCACCGATTAAAATAACCATGTCTTGAGGTTTTTACGGAATGTTTTATGGTTGGGGTCTGATCTTAGAGCCAGTGGTAGGGAATTCCATGTGACAGGGCCTATCTTAGAGAAACTTCTGTCCCCGTTTCTCACTGTCCGAACCTTTGGGATTTTTAGAAGATGTTTATTAGATGAACGTAAGGTTCTATCTGGACAGTATCCCTGAAGTTTATTCTTCAGGTATTTGGGTCCTTGTCCATTAATTGACTTATGCGCTAGGCAGCATATCTTAAACTTAAGCGCTTCCTAATTGGGAGCCACTGTAGTTGTTTCAAACATGGAGCAGAGGGGGTGCGCGGTGGAAGGTCCAGAGTCAACCTTGCTGCTGAATTTTGGAGCGTTTGCAGTTTGGTTAATGCGCTTTCGTTTATGTCTGCCAACAATGCATTGCCGTAATCTAAACGGCTTATGATAAGGCCTTGAATCAGCGGCTTCCGATATATCAGAGGTAGCCATTTGAAGATCTTTCTTAGGCTTCTCATAATGCCAATACTCGTATGGACCACTTTATTTATATGAGGGGCCATGGTCAGTTTGTCATCTAAAGTGACGCCGAGATTCCGGACAGTGCTTTTCGGGGCTGGGCATAGGCCCAGTTCCTGTGGCCACCATTCCTCAGACCAGATTTTATTGGCTGAGTCAAAGAGCATTATTTCAGTTTTGCCGGCGTTCAACATTAGGTAATTTTTGGTCATCCATTCCTTTATCGCGGACATGCATTTACGGAATCTAGCTTCGGAATCTACTTAATTCCAAACCACCCCACTCATACCAATCAAATCCACCTCACTCAATTCCACTCCACCCCCCTCCAGTCCACCCAAGTCCAAGCCGATTCACCCCACTCCAATCCACCCCAATCCAGTCCACCCCACCACAATCAAATACACCTCCATCCCACTACAATCTAATGCACCCCACTCCTGTCCACCCCACTCCACTTCAGTCTAATCCAGCCCACTCTACTCAATCTATCCCACTGCACCCCAATCCAATCCACCACACTCCACTGCAGTCCAATCTACCCCACTCTACTCCAATCCACCCCATGCTACCCCAATCCAATCCACACCACCCCAAATCAGTCCACCCCACTCAATCCAATCCATGCAGCCCACCATACACCAATCCACCCCAATCCAGTTTAATCCACCACGTCACTCCACTATAATTCACCCCACTCCAAACCATACTAATCTAATCCAATGCACAGCACTCCACCCCACCCCAATCCAATCGATCCACCTCAAACTAATTTAATCCACCCCATACAATCCACCTCACCCCATTTCAGTTTACCCCACTCCAATCAAATCCACCCCATCCAGTCCACCCACTCCAATCCACCCCCCCACTCATTCCAATCCATTCTATCCCAATCAAATCTAAACCAATCCAAGCCACCCCACCATATCAATCCACTTCGACCCACTTCACCCTATTCCACCCCACTCCACTATACTCTACAGCTCTGCACTCTGTGACACTGTACTCTATGACACTGCGCTCTACGACACTGCACTATGACACTGCACTCTAAGGCATTATCTGCCACTGAGCCACTGAACTGTACTCCCCTCTACTCAACTCTACTCCACCTACTCCACTCTATGACACACTACTCCAACAAATCCAGTCTACGACACTCTACTCCACCCTCTCCACTTTAGGACACTCCACATCACTAACTTTTAGCTATGCTGAACAGCAGCCACACTGGTGTACAACATGGCAAAGACCCATTACCAAAGCCAATAGCTCTTGTACATGCAAGACCAATTGGTTTTGCCAATGGTTGTTGTTTTCGTCTTGCTTGCAAGAGCTGTCGTGATGGCGACGATCTCTTGTAGAAGGGGGTTTGTGGAGTCAGTCAATTACTTACCATTTGTTGGCAATCATTATCGCTCTTCTATGCTGCCTTCTAATTCGGCCGAATATTCAAGGCATCACTTCCTTTGTTTGTGTGGCACGTGGGCCAAGTACAACTTAGTTTATCTTAATTAGTGTCCATCTGCTGCTTGCAGTGTGATTGAGGTATTATTTCTTCTTTTTCCGCCACTTTTTTTCTCGCAAACTCTACCTCCCTACCTACTCCTTCTGCAGTCCTCGTTGTTTTTAGGTCTTGGCTGCGTGGGCTGCGCACATACGCAGTCTCGCTGGCGAGATTTAATGATTTAGAGGACTTTCATGTATTGAGCTTTAAGCCCCGCCCCTCTTTCCCATCGGCCGTCGACGGAGGCCGGCCATTGGTAAAGAGCTTTTAGTGACGTGGACTTTTCTCTTTTACAGACGGCCCACTTGGACGGACTCGTCTGTTTTCCTTCTGGCGTAAAAGCTTGCTTATCTTTATGGGGCCATGTATTCAAAACACATGGCCCCATAAAGACAAGAAAGCTTTCACGATGGACGAAAGTGAAAGCGGACAATGCTTGTTTTAGGCGGTGACCGTGCCTCAGGAGAACAGCGAGCTTGAAATACATACTTCATCATCACAGAGCTATTGCGTCTGTTATTTACAGCGCTACGAGGCTGCAATAATGTGATAGCAAGCAGGGCTCTATATATGAATAAACATTTTTGTTATTGTTCCTATATAGCTGTGCTCTCTTTGTGCCACTAGGTGGAGCACCCTTACAGAGAATACGTTCCCGAACTAGGACTTGGATGTTCAGAGCGATATGTTACTCGAGGGGGTTCATTCTTAATAGACAGGATGGCACAGCTGGAGCCCTGCCAGAGACACCTCATTGTGAGGGGTTAGGTCTGGCCTGTGCTCATATTAAAAAAGAGGGAAGATGATTTAGGCTGACGGGATTTTTGGAAGAGGAGAGGTCTTTGAGCCGATAATGTCGGGGCAGGCTCTTTCCTAAAGAATCAGCTGACATCACTCTAGTCTAATCCCGACCATGCCACGGGAACCGCATTATGAGGGAGAGGTGTGGCGCCGCGGCCAGGGCGACTGACAATGGAATCTGGGGACCACGGTTCGATCCCCGGCTCTGGCGGCAGGTTAGCCCAGCACCATGTGACTCTGGGCAATAGCTCGCTTAATCTTCCCGACGGCCCCCAGCGCCTAGAGACCCTTACGGGTGATTGTGCGCTTTACAAATGTGGACTTTATTATTTATTTATTTATTTATGGAACCGAGTGGCTCAACTCTGTTGTGCCAAAATCTTGCCACGGGATACCATTCCCACGAGTCAAACGGATACAGGGGAGTGCTCAAGCTGGCACAGTTGAATCATCTGCCCACATCAAGTGAGCATAAACACAGGGGCGCCAGTACCTCCGATAGCGCCCTGGGCGAAGACACATTTGGCTTTCTCCTGACCCTCAGCCACCCTTTCCCCATCCGCCCCTCCCATTGGTGATCTTAGATGGGGGGCCAGTCTGCTGTAGCAGGTCACATCCTGGCCCAATACATCAGAGCTGTGGCCATCCTGTTGACACTCTTTTGCCCCTTGCCCACTCCCCTCCCCACCACCTGAATCTGCTATTCTGTGGCTAAACTGTAGGTGGGAGGTGGCGAGGGAGGAGAAAGGATGGGGGAGAGGATGTGGCCTCACGGCCAGTGATGTTGACTTTGGAGCTGGGAAATCAGGTTTGAACCTCGGCGTCTGCTCAGCCGCCTGTGATCCTGGGCAAATAACTTAATCTCCCCATGCCTACCAAAAAACAAGCATTGAAAATGCAATAGGTCTTTGATTAAGTTAAATCCATTTGGTTTGCTATGCAAAACCATTAGCAAAGCAAATGGCTTTAACTTACTTAATCAAAGGCGAGACCTATTGCATTTTCAATGCTTGTTTGCCATGCTGCCCAGCAGCGCAGCTGTTGTACAACATGGCTAAAAGACATTGACAAAGTCAATAGATCTGGCATAGGCGAGACCTATTGACTTTGCCAATGCTTTACCAAGAGCTGTTTCATCTGAACTGTCTTCCCAGGGAAATGCCAAATGAAACGTTTAATTTTTATTGTAAACAATGGCTCCAAATGGCAGCATAAGTTTGCTGCATGGAAGGTACAGTCAGACACCACCTTCCTCCTAAATCTCATTGCCTCATCTTGAGAGCCAGCACGGCACACAGAAAGTGCAGCTATGCACGCTTACTTCTTTTTCCAGGTGATGATCACAGAGTTGAGAGCCCATGAGAAAAGGATTGGCTCTACGCTGCCTGCACATTAACCTTTGCCTGGCTAGCCCTTGTATTGGATGAAAGGGGGCAGCAGAGACCACACACGCCTCTTTTTGGTATGAAAAAGGGTGCTTTATTGAAAACAGGTGCACATCACAAATAAAACCTTAGGCCTTTGCCTTTACAAAATTGAAACTCACTATACACAAACCGCCTAAAGTCACTGATCCCCACCTTTAAAATACCCAACCCTCATATATTTATCCTACAACTTTCTAACTCCTACCCTGCTGTTGATATTTTGACCTTTAACTCTCCTACCACTTAACCTACATCTATTAACATTGAACTATCTACATTCCTACAGCGTAACTTTTAATTCCTTGTTTCATCCAGTTTTAACTTTTTGCTGACAGCCCCCAATTTTCCTGTTCACCTATGGCAACAACAATAATCTTACTCAAGAACCATGCCAACTTAATGGCCAACTGCCCTGCACATGATTCAAGCGACAACACATAAACAAGTCTAACCCTGTGTACCTGAAACCACTTAAAGCTAGCTAAAAATATTTTAAAACTTGAGGATCAGAATACCTAAAGACCGAGATGGGTGGGTGGGAAACAACTACTGGGCTTCGACCACCAGGTCACCTCCCAAAGGGGAAAGAGGTAACCAACTGCATAATGGCTGCATATATATATTGGGCTATATCTACATAAGGGGGTTGAAAACCAAAAATAGCCTATATTTAGCCCGGGATGAACCATTCCCCCAATGACTTGGGGGAGCAGGGGGTAGCACTCCCTCCCATTGGCTGTCGTCCAAAACCCATTCGACACAAATAGGTTTAATTTCCAATGATTACTTTAAAGCAGTGCAGGGCTATGAAAAACTTTATTTTTGGGGAAGTAAGGTATCCCAAGTTTAGGAGAAATACATGCAATACTTAATTGTTTTGGGACAGTTGCATTCAACATTGGCCCAGGAAGGCTGGATTCATGCCATATTTTATAGATATCGGCATTATTTACATGTAATGAGTCATGACACAATTACTTACACTTGCAAAAAGAACAATTGATGTACAGAATGATGAACAATGTCAAACATTCACCCCCATTACAGAGATCTGGGCTTAAATCCATAGTTTTTTTGCTCACAAGGCATTCCAGTTTGAATGGGGCCATATGCGAATCAGCCTTGACCCTACTCCCCTTGGGATCATTCCAGCCTGAACTGCCAGGCCAGGTCCTCCCAGAAAAAAGCCTCATCATCCAGGATAGCTTGACTTAAATGCAAAAAGAACAATTGATGGATGGAATGCTGAACAATGTAATTCACTCCCAGTACAGAGATATGGGCCTCAATCCATAATTTTTCACACCATTCCAGTTTGGACGCAGCAGTATGCAAATCAACCTTGACCCTGTTCCCCAAGGGAAAATTGCAGCTAGAACCGCCAGGTCAAGTGCTCCCTGCAGGGTGTTTTATACACAAATATTTGGCTTGATAAACCAAGAGGGGCCATGAAGTACGTTTTGGAGCCAATGAAAATTGTGAAGAAGGATGAATGACAAACACAAAATGGTTAGTCTTATGGACCATTCTGAACTGCCTATTGTTATTCACCAATCTTTGGACTATTATCAACTGGCTACTTTTGTCAACTAAAGTTATGGACTGTCAATGTGGAATGCGACCTGGCTACCAGTGAAAAAAAGTAAATTCTGTGAATAAAAAGTCTGGATCAACATTTGCCATATTTCAATATAGCAATTTGCACCTCTAATATATCTGTAGAATCATGATGTCAGAGTACTTTACTAAATTTGCATCAAATTTCATTGACAAAATTTGCTCTTCACTATGCCCATAATTTCTACGAAATCAAAACTTAATTTATATATTTCGTGTCTCCCACAGCATAGCAGGGACTTTATAACATAGTACTCCTTTCCCTAGATGGCTGTGGATGATTTCAGTGATAACTGGGACAATTTCAAGATCAACAAACATTTAGAGCCTAATGGGGTGACTCTTTCATGTGTCTACAAGCTCTGCCTCTTACACCCTAACAGAGTGTCCCTTTTATAGCCTTATAGCCCACTGCCGAGGGTGATACCAGTTGTTAAAGGGCCAGAACCCGAGTTACAGGCATGAGACATAGGCGAGGGACTATAACGAGGGTGAGGGCCATAGACAGCAGGCATAGCCAGACATAAAAGGGCTATAAGGCGTTTCGTAAATTCCACCCACTGAGAGTAGAATGTTCTAAATTAAATCGGGAGAAACAGGAAGACAAACATTGGAATGTTGGAGCAGAAGGCTTATATCAGCCATTATAAGCCCGGAGCCAATCTGTTGTCTTCAATAGAGCTCTCAACATTCTAATGGTCTAATTTAGAATAAGGACGATTACATGTGATTTATTAGGTACAGGTCTTCTTCTCAATGTAATATATCCACACCAAAGTGCAAGCTCTTGGAGTTAAAAATTCTTGTACTTTGGGTAGGAAATCCCTACTTTCTCTAGTTCAAGTGGTGTCTGTGGTGTATTGTTGATTTATACTTAGCATCTCTCTTTCTTTACATGTGTTTTGCCCAAAATTCCAGCCTGAGTCCAAGAAGATTATGGAAGAAGACACCTTGACCCTGGAGTGCCACTATAGAAGCAGCATCGGCCTATTTACCTGGTTCTACTTCCAGCCAGGTTCCTCAGCTGGGACAGAGGTGTTCAACAAGACAGACCGCTACAGTGACAGATTTTTCAGGACCAATCAGACTTTGTTCTTCTCTGAGAGGAAGGCTACATCACTATCCAGGGTGCATGATTCTTTGACTCTGGGTTGTACGTGTGTGAAGTTAAGCTCTTCAACATTGGCATCAGTCAGGAAAATGGAACCTGGCTCCAGGTGGTACAAGGTACGCAAGAGATGAGAATTGAACCCTCAGAGGTGTTAGGTTATGTTATGTAATTTTATGTTGTATTCATTTGTATAGTGCACTAATCACTCAAGAGGGTATCCAGGTGAATAATATTGTCAACTGAATCCAAGATGGCTACAGAGGCTTCACTGATCTTTTTCTTTTTTGATGTAAGTGTTTTATAGAGCATATTCTTACTGCAGAGTATGTTCGCACTACCAACAGCTGGCGACCCTAACATTAATGATATGTCACTTTGAACTCAGTTTGCCAAATTTGCTGTGACTCTCCATGGACCAGCTGGCAATGGGGAAGGCTGTACCAAAGGGAAGGTGCCCATACCAAGACTGCATGTCCACCTTCTTTCGTATTTTCAGGGATATTTAATTGGGCGGTAGTATGTGACTATTATTTCCCACAGTAAAAAAAAAATATGATGGTAAATAGAAAATCTTTCAACAACATTTTGAAGAACTGCTGTGTTTTTGGTAGTAGTGCAGATACCTTATGGAATAAGAGTGTCATATTGATAATGCACTCTTTGTTAATCCATAGATAAAATGTTTGGATCTTCCCATCCATTCATATTCTTCATGGGGTAGGTAGACGTTGGACTTATCGGAGTTACATGGAAATCAAATCATTCAAGTTCCCTACATTCAAGATACAATGTGCTGATTTAGAGTTTGACGGGTAGCGTAAAGAGAGTCATGATGGCGGCGAGGACCTTACGTCGGCTAATCTGCCCACCAAATTTAGATTTCACCACCGGCCATGCAGCGAACTCTATGGGTGAAGCATCAAGGAGCCGAGGAAAGCCCGAAAGGAAGGGCCAAATACTCGAACCACCGACCGTTCCAGTGAAACTGAAGGAAACGGCAGTGTGGGGGATAAATGGGAATGGACAGGTAAGCATCCTTGAGTTCTAACCTAACCATCCAATCGCCTTGCTGCAGGAAATCTGCCAACAGATGGATCCCCTCCATCTTGAAATGGTTGTAAATCAGGAAATAGTTGAATTCCCTCAAATTCAAAACCAGTCTGTGAGTTCCACCTTTCTTCTGAACAAGGAAGATATTGCTGCAAAATCCGTGTGTACTGTAGTCGCACACTGCTATGGCGTTTTTGTGAAGCAAGTCCTCTGTTTTGTTGTCTATAAAAACTCTCTCTTGTTGGGAAAAATGGAGAGCCCTTGGTGGAATATCCTGCCTGGGCATTTCGTAAAAGTCTAAGCGAAACCCTTGAACTGTCTGCAAAACCCACGCGTCTTGAGTAAGAAGACGCCAGTTATGAAGAAAGAACTGAATGCGACCCCCAATGGCAAAATACAACAGTCTAGAGCGCTCACCTGATGAGTTCTGGGCGTGGAAACCAGCCCTGTTGCCACCTCCTTGGAACCTGCCTTTGGAAAATCGGCGTTGGGTGGGATAAAAGGTGCCTCCTCTCGTAGAGTCCCAGTCTCCTCTACCACGTCCATAACCACCTCTGGGGGACCCTGATTGGGGAAGCAGCCTGGCGAGCGTCCCCTGCCTCGCCCGGCCCTGTTAAAAAGGTCCTGTTTGAACACACGCTTGATACCGGATTGCGCTTTATAAAGGGAGGTGAAGGTGTCCACGTACTTAGAGACATCCTTCACAAAGCGCTCCCCGAACAGGTTGCCCTCGGCCAATGGTCCTGGTTCCGCTGCCGCAAAATCGGTCAGATTAGTGTCCATCCTCATAAGTAAGGACTTGCGTCTCTCAGTAGATAGTGCACAATTGGCATTACCGAGCAAACAAATGGCCCTCTGGGTCCAACCAGCGAGAATGTCGGGGTCTACCGGAATGTTAGCCTCTTTGGCTGTCAAGGCCATCTCCAGAATCTTAGCAAGTGGACCAACCACATCAAGCATTTTGTCTTGACAACCGCGCCAAGCGCGGTCTATCCCCATTTTTGGGTCCTTGAATAATTTCTTTAAGAAGGTGAGCAAGCTGATGTCAATCTCAGGTGTCTCAGCGACCTTATGGGCCAGATCAGGTCGAGGGCACTCCGACCGCAGCCGGTTCCTAACCTCCTTATCAAAGCTCTTGCGAAGATTCTCCTCAAAGTACTCTGACACTTCTGGCGCTGGAACCCAATCCGAAGATCTTGGATGAACAATGTCACTGGAATTAAAGGTAAAGGGGGCATTAAGAGGAGGAGCAGAACTTGAAGAGGCAGCTTTCTTCGCCTTCTTCTTGGGTGGAGCCTCCTCATCGGTGTCGGTAGTGTCAGTGCCTGTCTTAGTGGTAGTGTCCGTGTCCACATAGACCTTCTGCTTACTTTTCGCCTTGCCGCTAGAAGCATAAGCATGATCTGTGCCCGATGCGGGGGCAGGAAACCTAAGGAACTAGCGTGAGGCCATTGACTATCCTTCCCTGACTTATTAGCTGGTGGAGCATCCTTGCTAGTCTTATTCTTCGTGAACCCATGGAGCTTAGCAAAACTTTCAAGCTGCTTGGTGATAGGTTTGAGAGCAGCTGCCAATGCTTGTTGCACAGTCGTAGGCACTGCGCTTTCAATTGCCTTGTTAACTGAGATTGGACAGAAGCGTCCAGAGCCTCCACAATCTTATCCTCAACAACAGCCCCAGGCTGTTCCTCATAATAGCCATCCTCCGCCTCCTCATCATAATACACCCACTCCTTCATAACCTACAATACAGTGGGGTAAGATAAGGTTAACAATGCTCACAGGAGGTAGGCAACTGGAGGAGTAATGGGGGGGGTCAGCCCAACTGCACACGGCTAAAAGGAATAAATGAAACAGTACCAGACCCCCTCAGCAAAGCTGTAGTCGAATTCTTGCAGCCCCAGAAGGGCGTAGGAGCCAAGAAACAAGTATAAGGAGCGTGTCCGCACTCCAGAATAGGCAAAAACTATTGTGGCAACCAGTCATGGTACACGAGTGATGTATATATATTTTATAAGGAAAATGAGCGATACAATGGAGAACTGTATCACACAGAGAGTTGCCACATTAGGCCAAATGATAGGCAACAGAAGGGTGTGAGTGAAAAAAGAACAGAGGGCACAACAGGAGAGAAGCAAATAGAGGAAATAGAAAGGGTTAAAACAGTTTCAGAAAAGACTTCTAGGAGATCAATATAACATCTGTATTGGGATTTGACCTGGTCCCTGTTTCCTAATCCGGCTCTTTTGCCCATGTCTTGTTCCAGAATGTGACATTCTAATAATGCTGCCTGCTTTGTCACTTCTGTGCAACTATCAGTTTAGCAGTAACGACCAAACATGGAAAAGGTTCTAAGAGCTTCGGGAGAAGTGTCAAACTAGAGGATCAAAGAGTGGATCACCAACTAGAGGGGTTGTGTATACTTAAAATGGAAAAAAGAAATAAAAGGAAATAGTGTAACACCTCTAAATCTATGACAACAAAGAAATGGTAAGTAGAATATTTCATTATAAATTCATGTTCTTCTCTGTATGACAGACAGAGAGAGAAAGAGAAAGGAGAGAGAGAGAGAGAGAGAGAGAAAGGGTGGTAGAAAGAGAGACGTACAGAGAGACACAGACAAAGAAAGAGATAAAAAGAAAAAAGAGAGAGATAAAGGGAGAACGCAGAGAGAGAGAGACACAGAGAAACAGAGAGAATAGAGAGAGAGAAAGACCCAGAGACAGAAAGAGGGAGAGAGAGAGACAGAGAGAGAGGGAGAGGGAAAGAGAAAGCAAGCGAGAGAAAGAGAAATGGGAGAGCGAGGGAGAAAAAGAGACAGAGAGAAGGAGAAAACTGACACAGGTCAGTAGCACGGTAACAGAGTGTACCGGGAGAGACTTTGCTCATTTGCACAAATCTATGAAGCTAGAGAGTTCTGAATGATTACAGCAGAATTGTTTTAAACTTCCCAGACGCTTTTTAGATCGTTTTTACTTGAATTGTGTTTTAAAAAAATCGTCTTTTAAAACTGCTAAAACTGGTAATTGAATTTGACTGCGCATTCACGGTGGGAACTTACCCCTAGATTCATCAAAGTCCCGTTTTGCGAGTCTGTAATAGCGATTATTAAAGAATCGCTATTACAGACTCGCAAAACGGGATTCATGTACAAATCGCAATTTATTTTGCGATTCCTACAGCTTCCTTATTTGCGATTAGCTAATTGCTAATTGCAAATAAGGAATTACTCCCCATTCATTCCTATGGGCCTAAAGGCCCATAGGAATGAATGGGAAGACATATCAATGTGCGAATCGCTATTAGCGATTCGCATGTTGAGTTTGCGATTTCAAGGGTGCAGGGGTGTCCAAAGGACACCCTGTTGCACCCCTGAAATGATATTGGACGCTGGTGTTACGCACACACATGTCCCAAGGACATGTGTGTGTAACATACAACTTAGAGAAATGCACTTAAGTGCATTTTTCTAAGTTTCCGCTATTTACCACGAGGTTTGACTTCGCGGTAAATAGCGGCCCAAAATTGCGAATTCGCAATTTTTAGATGTGTCATGAATTGCATTTAAGGAATCTCAAATGGAGATTCCTTAAATGCAATTCCTCGCAAAATTGCGAATTTTATAATAGCGATTTTTGCATTTGGGATGATGAATCCCAAATGCAAAAATTGCGCTCGCAAAGGGCCAGATTCTCAGAATCTGGTCCTTTGCAAGCCGATTTTACGTTGATGAATCTATGTGTTAGATCGGCTAGGTGGGCGGGGCAACACAGGCAAGCACAGTGGGCAGGATCCGCCCTCGTGGGGAACGAGGATGGGCAGCGCCCTAGTTGACTGGGGAAACGCCTATATATGGCGAATGCAGTGTGGACGCGCAGCGGGAGCGCCTAAGGCAAGCCCGGCTGCGCCCGTCCGTGTCCGGACATGGCCAAGGGCCAGGAACTATGCTGGAATCGACCCAGGTAACTGCAGGGTAATTACATATAACAGGGAAGAGTTAGTCTCACTGAGATATGCCGGAGGAACTCATTGCAAACTGACTCTACCTCCAAGAAGGATTTGCCCTGTCCACTCTGTCGGACCAAGTTTAAAACAGGAAAAGTTGAAGGGCTAGGTAAAACAGACAGTCCCACAAAGTGCAAATATTGGAAAATGGGCCTGATCAACAGCAGATCCCTAGCTGCACACACCGCAGAGATCAGGCTATTAATAGACAGCGAAGACCTCAATGTCTTGTTCATGACTGAAACATGGCTGAAAGATGAGTCGTCCCCTGACATAGTCCAAGCGTTACCCCCAGATTTCCTCTTACAGAGACTTGATAGGGTGGGAAAAACAGGAGGTGGAGTAGCAATCCTATACAGAAACGACCTAGATTGTGGTATCACCACAAATATCACGAACAACAGTGAGGCAACACAATTCAATCTTAGAATCACACCCAATAGCTCCTTTTCAGGCACACTTGAATACAGACCGCAAGGCCCTGCCTCTCCATTTATCGAGGAATTACCAGGTCTTATTGCAGACATGGTGGCCTGCAAAAGTTCAACCACGATCCTGGGGGATTTCAATTTTCATCTAGATAAACCAGAGATTGCCACAACAAGAATATTCATTCAGGACATGGAGGCCATGCAACTGACACAATTGATAAACACTAGCACACATGTAAACAGGCATATACTGGATGCCATCTTCTCAAATGAAAGTAATCTAAAGATTGGCACTCCAATGCCAATTCCATGGTCAGACCACTACTTCATCCTGTTTACACTTGAAAACCTTCAGATGCAACACTCAATTCCTAAATCCTCTGGGATAAGGAATACATTGCCAAAAACCTTACATGACAACATGAGGGCTGAACTGGAGGATCAAGTCCCAGCTCTGACAGGCGATATAGAAGAAGCTGATAAAGTATGGGCCAACTGGCTTAACAAAGTCACCACTCTGCATCCGCAGAAAATCAGACAAATGAAGCTCATGGGGAGGAACAAAGCACCATGGTTCAATGAACAATTCATCTTGATAAAAAAATCCTGCAAGAAAATGGAAAGACAGTGGAGGAAGAATTATGACCCCACTATCAAAAACCAATACAAATTGGCCATTAGACAATACCATAGGGAGATGATCCAGGCCCAGGCTAATTATTTTGAAGATAGAATCAACGGTGCGCCAAAGAATTTTTCAAAGTAGTGCGCTCCCTAACAACTGCTAACCAAGAATTGAAACCCCAGTCGTCATCTAAAGAAAGATGCAATCAGATGGCGACTTTCTTTAAAAACAAGGTGGAAACACTGTATGAGAATCTGCAACAAACCAGAACAACCTCGATAATTGACTCCCACGTCAACACAAACAATAATCAAAGCACCAAGACAAGAAACGGACTAGATCATTTTAAATCAGTACAAGTGAATGATCTCACCTCTACTTTGCTAAAGATTAAGTCTGGCTCTACCCAAGACCCGATTATGCTACAGGCCACCACTATAGCAAAAAGAGCTACAGCAGCATTGATATCACTTTCTATGTCCCAAGGTCTGCTCCTAAAATCCTGGGAACACGCAATCATACGACCATTGCTAAAGAAACCACAGTTGGATCCAACAGAGCCCGAAAATTATCGTCCAATTTCCCTTCTACCACTGCTAGGCAAAATTGCCGAAAAAACCGTTAACCAGACCCTATCTCAATATCTAGAGTCAACTCTGCTGGTTGTAACCAAAGAATTGAAGTAAGTCCTGGATCAGGAGTGCACAGCAGTCGTCCTGCTACTGGATTTGAGCGCCGCGTTTGACACGGTAGAACACTGCACATTGATCAATAGATTAAAGGATGCAGGCATCACAGGCACGGCAATAAAATGGCTGACTTCCTTCTTGGAAGACAGATCCTTCCATCCTTCCAACATCTATCAGACACCCTCCAACTACCCTACGGAGTGCCGCAGGGCTCCGCATTAAGTCCTACACTTTTTAGGTCTTGCGTGGCGTACTGCGCACATGAGCAGTCGAGCTCGCGGGATTTTATGTTTTTAGGAGTACTTCACTAGCGAGGGTTAAGCCCCTCCTCTCTTCTCCATTGGCTGGCCTCCTAAACGGTGGCCAGCCATTGGAGAAGAGGTCCTAGTGACGTTCTTCTTTCTCTTTAAGCCCCGTCCTTTTCCGATTGGGTTCCTTGACTTACTGCTGAAGTAAAAGGGTTCTTAGCTTCTTTATGGGTCCAGATGGCCCCATAACGAAGATAAGGAACCTTTTACCCCAGCAGGATGTCGGGTGCCCAGTCTGAAAAGGACGGGATTAGAGACAAAAGGCTGTGCCATGGCGAGCGCTTGTTGACGTAGGGGTAGATTCACAGGTCTTTATAGAGATTCATTCATCTTTCATGGAGCACTGCATTGTTCATCAGTGGCACCGAATTGCAAGATCTTAGCCAATGCGACAGGGAATACAATTTAAAGAAACATTAAACGCCTGCTTGTGCTGGACTACTGCTATTGTACAGTGCTCCCGATATCTAAATGCCCATATTGTTCCTTCTCTGCATTGGTGGCTGAAATGTAGGTCCGTGCACTCAATGCGTAGAGCATGCTCAGCCCAGCAAATGTAATATAAGTGTCTCCCTGTTTGTAAGACCGCCTTGCTGCTCTGTTAGTCTAAACTAAACTATATTTCACGCCTGAAAGGCTTCCGTTATAACGTTAGCTGGTCTCTCTAAATGTTTCCCGAGACAGAATCTTGCTGAAGTAACGTTGAAACTAGCTGTCAAAATATAGGGGCATCCAGTGAGATTTACCGCAATTAATTCTGTTTATCATTTTTACAGATTATAGGCCAAAATCGGACAGTTTTTCGTTAAGGCATAATTGGGGAGATCATGCGACTTTAATTTAGTGTGACTTGCCTGCGTGTATTTTTAAGTGCTCAAAGGGAATTCACATTTGATTATTTGCACCATTGTGCACTGCATAAAATATTCATGAAAGTGTCACTTTTCCATAGGTGGCACTCCAGGGCAACAAGGGGCACTTTGGGCAAACTTTGCAATTTAAAAGTAAGGCTTCTGAGTGGCAGCTTGGAAAGGAAGTATATGCTACTGTGGACGAATGCCCTACAGCGGGTGACAAATGCGTTCAGTGCCAGCAAGGCGCGACACGGCTACCCGCGCGGCGCTGCCAAGAAAGCTTGTCCTTATTGTGCCGTTCCTCAGTTGCGTCTTCTCCCACTTTGAGTTTTTCAGTCATATCTGTTTTTAATAGTGTGGTTTCATAAAGTAAACTACTGTTTTGGTTCGGAGGCTTTGGTGACCTTGCAGAGACGTCTTTTTTTTTTCCGCTATGCCTGAAAATAGGCAAATCCTGCCTCGTTACTTCCCATTCCAGTGTCTCGGCAACACACTGATATTTTCAAGGTGTAGTGTGGTAGCATCAGTGTGTGTGTGTGTGTGGGGGGGGGGGCAGGGGGGCGGGTGGAGGGCAGACGTCTTATCTGTCAGACAAAGCTGAAGGAAAGCACAGGGACTCTGATAATGTACCCTCACGTTGTTAAAAACAAATTTAAAAAGGTACCATTTCTGCCCGTATTGAGTGCGCACTGCGTATTGAGTGTGTGTGGGTCTGTGTGTGAGTGTGGCTCTGTGTGTGTGTGTGTGTGGCTGCGTGTGTGTATGTGGCTGTGTGTGTGTGTGTGTGGCTGTGTGTGTATGTGTGTGGCTGTGTGTGTGTGTGTGTGTGTGGCTATGTGTGTGTGTGTGGCTCTGTGTGTGTGTGTGGCTCTGTGTGTGTGTGTGTGTGTGTGTGTGTGTGTGTGTGTGTGTGTGTGTGTGTGTGTGTGCAAATGCAATAGGTCTGGCAATTGCGACAGATTAAGCTTTTGGCATTGTAAATGACAATGCCATTTACTTATCTGTTTTCAAATCCAACACATAAATAAAAACGTTGTCATTTACAATGCCAATGGCTCTAACTTTTCCAAAGGCAAGACCGTTGCATTGTAAACGCTTGTTAATGTATATATGCAGCCTTTGGCAGAGATAGTACAAGAATTTGGCATGTCCATGGTATTGTACGCTGACGATACGCAATTAGTGCTATCTGTAACGAATGAGCCCCAGTCCAAACACAATAATGGATGGGTAAATGGTCCCTGAAACTAAACGGAGACAAACTGGAATGGAATGGAATGGAAATTGCACTTGTATAGCGCGTGTCTACCCGGAGGCCTCGTAGCGCTTCAAGCTGAATTCTGGTGCAGGCTCACGGGGATCAACACGTCTTTGCAAACAGGTGAGTTTTTAAAGCCTTCCTAAATGAAAGATGGTTATTGATTTCTCGAAGGGAGAGGGGAAGGGAGTTCCAGTACCCAGCAGCAGTATGGGAGAATGAGCGGCCGCCCCAGCGAGCTTTGTTAATTTTAGTGGTAGTTATCAATTTCAGGGAGCTGGAACGTAAGGCTCTGGAGGGAGCATAAGGGGTGGCTATGGTGTGAAGAATTGCAGGGCCGGTGCGGTGGAAGGATTTGTGCGTAATACATATGGCCTTGAACTGAACTCTGGCTGTTATGGGGAGCCAATGAAGCTCCTTCAGAGCTTTCCTGGCTGACTGCCAACGGGGGATATTGTAAAGTAGGCGGGCAGCACAGTTCTGTGTGACCTGGAGTCTATGGGTCACAGCTACTGGGGCTCCCACGTACAGGGCATTCCCATAGTCCAGGCGAGAGAGGATCAGGGCCTGGACCATGATCCTCCTGGCCTGGAATGGGAGCAGGGGTAGCACCTTGCGGAGCATCTTCATCATTCCAATGCAGGTGGAAGCAGTTTTTGTGGCCTGTACTGAGAAATCAAGTGCCTTATCTCAGCCAAACTGAGCTTATGTTCCTGGGAAATCAAACAATGCCCAGGAATATCATCAGCTGGACAACTCAGTTAGGGGAACCCCCAACCCCCAAGATTGCCATAAAAAAATTAGGAATCTGGCTTGATGAAAACCTAAGTATGGAGATCCAATCAAAGAAACTATCAGGCAAATACTCAAGATGCTCCGAAAAATGTTACCCATCCTACCTTTACAATCCCGTAGAACAGTAGTTCAAGCCCTGATTACGTCGCAGCTGGACTACAGAAATACCCTATATCTTGGCGCACCAAAATATGTCATTCACCAGCTACAGGTTGTACAAAATGCAGCAGCAAGGACCCTGCTTCAAATACTGAGAAAGCAATCAGCCAAGGCTGCCCTGAAGACTCTACACTGGCTCCCAGTACGGATGTATGACGTTACAACGCATACTTTTACCACGCATACCTTTACAACGCGGTTTTTACCACGCATACCATTACAACGCATAGCGCTTAGAGGTGCTGGATAGTGGTAAGTATAATTTTCTATTCCAACTCCAGTCCCCGTGGACACTAGGGAAGGTGTTGGATAGAAAATTAAACTTATTCCCTACCCTAGAGCGCCCCCCAGCGCAATGCGTTGTAATGGTATGCGTGGTAATACCTGCGTTGTAATGGTAGTGCGTTGTAAAAATTTTGTTGTAAACGTTACATACCTCCCAGTACAGGCAAGGATCACCTTTAAACCAACCTGTATCACCCACAGAGCCATGAATAATGGAGAACCTGCTTTAATTAAAAAAACTGGTTGGACAATGTATACCAAGCAGGGACCTAAGGTCCTCCTCAGACTTTCGCATGCAGCAATGCAGAATAAACAGAGCTAGATGGGGAGGAAGATCTTTCCGGCACCTGGTTCCCAAAATCTGGAACTCTTTGCCCAAAGATGTACGCATGCTAATATATGAATTAATCTTCAGGAAAAGACTCAAAACCTTGTTTTTCCCCTAAAATTCCTCATGTTGAACTGACTAAGATCACAAATGTCATTTTCTCCTAGCGCTGGGAAGCCCACGAGCAGCTAAGCGCTTTATAAATCCAAAAAAAAAAAGAGAGAGAGAGAGAGAAAAAGAGAGAGGGAGAAAGAGAGAGAGGGGCATGTTAACAAGGCCAAGCGATAATTATCGCTAAGCGCACTTAGCGCTAGGATAATTATCGCCGGCCTACTCTGAATTTTATCGCGGAGATAGCGTGCTATCAGCAACGCTTATCTCCAAAGCGATAAAATTCAGAGCGCAAGCTGCCAATTGTGAGATTATCTCTGGAAATACAGTGATAATCCCACAAGGTTTGGCGATAGCTTGCTGATAGGGATAGACATACTTAGCCATGATATCCACCTTACATAGGATATCATGGCTAAGTCAGAAAAATACCAGACGTAAAAAAGAAGGTTAGCAATGTCCTTGATAATAGGAGAAATGTCTTAGCGACATTTTGATTTGATGTGGATTTGTAGAGCGCGAATTGCTGCCCTGAGGCGTCCAAGCGCTAGCAATAACCAGAACCTACTGGAGAGACAGATAGGGAAGAAGGTTGATCTTAAAAAGGTGAGTTAAAAAGGAAGGTTTTAAGCTGTTTGCGAAACGCTGTGAGATTGGAGTTGGCTCTGAGGTGCAGTGGAAGGGCATTCCAAGTTCTGGAGGCGTTGTGGGCAAAGGTTCTGCCACCGGATCTGGATCTTTTTATTCTAGGAGCCACTGCTAGAAAGGTCTGGCTGGAGCGAAGACTTCTGTTGGGCGTGTAGTGAGTGACTAGGTCGCGAGTAATACTCGGACCAGTGTCCCAGAAGGCTTGATGGGCAATACACATTGCCTTGAAAAGAATTCTTTGATGAAAACCTAAGTATGGAGATCCAATCAAAGAAACTATCAGGCAAATACTCAAGATGCTCCGAAAAATGTTACCCATCCTACCTTTACAATCCCGTAGAACAGTAGTTCAAGCCCTGATTACGTCGCAGCTGGACTACAGAAATACCCTATATCTTGGCGCACCAAAATATGTCATTCACCAGCTACAGGTTGTACAAAATGCAGCAGCAAGGACCCTGCTTCAAATACTGAGAAAGCAATCAGCCAAGGCTGCCCTGAAGACTCTACACTGGCTCCCAGTACGGATGTATGACGTTACAACGCATACTTTTACCACGCATACCTTTACAACGCGGTTTTTACCACGCATACCATTACAACGCATAGCGCTTAGAGGTGCTGGATAGTGGTAAGTATAATTTTCTATTCCAACTCCAGTCCCCGTGGACACTAGGGAAGGTGTTGGATAGAAAATTAAACTTATTCCCTATCCTAGAGCGCCCCCCAGAGCAATGCGTTGTAATGGTATGCGTGGTAATACCTGCGTTGTAATGGTAGGGCGTTGTAAAAATTTTGTTGTAAACGTTACATACCTCCCAGTACAGGCAAGGATCACCTTTAAACCAACCTGTATCACCCACAGAGCCATGAATAATGGAGAACCTGCTTTAATTAAAAAACTGGTTGGACAATGTATACCAAGCAGGGACCTAAGGTCCTCCTCAGACTTTCGCATGCAGCAATGCAGAATAAACAGAGCTAGATGGGGAGGAAGATCTTTCCGGCACCTGGTTCCCAAAATCTGGAACTCTTTGCCCAAAGATGTACGCATGCTAACATATGAATTAATCTTCAGGAAAAGACTCAAAACCTTGTTTTTCCCCTAAAATTCCTCATGTTGAACTGACTAAGATCACAAATGTCATTTTCTCCTAGCGCTGGGAAGCCCACGAGCAGCTAAGCGCTTTATAAATCCAAAAAAAAAAAGAGAGAGAGAGAGAGAAAAAGAGAGAGGGAGAAAGAGACAGAGGGGCATGTTAACAAGGCCAAGCGATAATTATAGCTAAGCGCACTTAGCGCTAGGATAATTATCGCCGGCCTACTCTTTGTTGCGGAGATCCCCAAATGACTCCTTACTGCCTGGTTTTAACGGAGCTACACCTGTCAGAACTATAGTGTGTTGGGAAGCTTCGAGCGGAAGGTTAACACGAGGGGTGTTTAATCTTTTGCGATTCCCCTCCCTATAGTTGTTATTAGGGGTGCGTTGGCTCAAAGGGTCTCTATGTGTACTGGGGGGGGCAGGATTTATTTTAGATTGTGGGGGTAGTCCCGTACTTTGTTGCCCACCAGTATTTTGCTTAACCATAGTTTGTGTCTTGGATGCCTGTGTAGGGGTGCTCATAGCTGGTTTAGACAATGTGGCTTTTTGCTTCGCCCCCCCTTTTGGCGTGTTAGGATTTGGCCCTAAGGTTTTAATGTGGGGAGGTTTACACCTTGCCTGGGTGGTACTAACGGGGTCCTTGGTGGCTAATTGTGTTTTACTGACACCCGTATGGTTAGTGCCAAGTAGGTTTTGTAACATGGCATGGTTTGAATTAGTTATAGCCTCCATGCTGTCAATTTTGGAGGTCATGAGCCTTTTCCGCTCTAAAACAGGTAGTAATATAGTTTTAAACATGGCCTCCACTTTTACTAACAAAACTTCATCGCTGTTAAGACACATAGGACAAGTACTAGAGGAACCCAAGGACAAGAGGGAGGGGCACAACAAGTTGGCAAATACAGAGGGGTTTTAAGTGTCAGGGGGATTTAGGGTGTCAGACGGAAGCTGGAGACCATGGCTCCCTCTATCTGTAACATCATTTGTTTTTAGAATCTTTCGTTCTCTACCCCCCGACAATCTAGGATCCAACTTTCTCTTTTTGATGTTAAGGTCAGTATTGGGCTCTGAGTGGTTTGTAGTTTCAGCGGTGTTAGAGATATTGAGGGGGGGGTATCCAGATAACTGACTAGGTTCAAGCCCCCCACTGATCTGTGAAACACCCCCCTGACTAGCATGAGAGTCATCTAAACTGTATCCATCTTCTTCCTGGATAGAGTCAGTTGGACTCCACCCCACACTTTCTAGATGGACGATGACGTCCGTGGAAGAAGTTTGGACGCAGTTAAAGGCAGCATGTGGTGCAGGGGAGGTAATGGTGGCTAGTCCCCCCAATGATGAACGTTTACCGCTGATAAGGTCAAGTGAGAGTCTTTTTTCAACCATAGCAATTTCCTTTTCCAGAATCCCCGTAGCCCGTGTGATAAATGCATCGAGGGGGCCTGATACGACTCCCTTGGTGGTGTGGACTTGTACTGTTCGTTCTTTGCCTGATCTTAAAGGCATTGTAAGGGGTACGTACAATTAGATTTTGCAGTAAATTTCAGTCCGTCCTTGCTACACCGGAGGGCAGGGGTTAGTATGGCGAACACCACCACCTACCTTGTGGGCCTCCAATCGGACAGAAGGGGTGGGCCCGGGCCGGACTCTGCCGTACTCGAACGGCCTCAAACGGCCCGCTCTTTGCCCGGTCTTCGCCCCGGTCGCTCCTGCGCAGCGGGTGCTCCACCCTGCGAAATAGGTGGAGGGCAGGGGGCGGTGCCGGCAGGGAGAGCGGCCACAGGTGTTGCACGCAGGGACTCCTGGTCACTGGAGTCCCTGCTAGGCAGCTCGCAGCCCCGCCGGAATCCAAAGGTTGCAGGTTTCACTAGGATTCCCCCTCTCTTCCCGCACAGAGAGTCACACTACGCAGCGGGACCCGCGCAGCGGGTCCGGCAAGGCGTTGCAGGGCACAGGAAGATCCAAACGCTGTTGAGTCGAGTAGAGTTTCCCGCAAGACAAGGGAGACGCTGGCTTTTCTCTCCACCTGTCAGGGGCGGTGCCGGCAGGGAGAGCGGCCACAGGTGTTGCACGCAGGGACTCCTGGTCACTGGAGTCCCTGCTAGGCAGCTCGGAGCCCCGCCGGAATCCAAAGGTTGCAGGTTTCACTAGGATTCCCCCTCTCTTCCCGCACAGAGAGTCACACTACGCAGCGGGACCCGCGCAGCGGGTCCGGCAAGGCGTTGCAGGGCACAGGAAGATCCAAACGCTGTTGAGTCGAGTAGAGTTTCCCGCAAGGCAAGGGAGACGCTGGCTTTTCTCTCCACCTGTCAGGGGCGGTGCCGGCAGGGAGAGCGGCCACAGGTGTTGCACGCAGGGACTCCTGGTCACTGGAGTCCCTGCTAGGCAGCTCGCAGCCCCGCCGGAATCCAAAGGTTGCAGGTTTCACTAGGATTCCCCCTCTCTCCCCGCACAGAGAGTCACACTACGCAGCGGGACCCGCGCAGCGGGTCCGGCAAGGCGTTGCAGGGCACAGGAAGATCCAAACGCTGTTGAGTCGAGTAGAGTTTCCCGCAAGACAAGGGAGACGCTGGCTTTTCTCTCCACCTGTCAGGGGCGGTGCCGGCAGGGAGAGCGGCCACAGGTGTTGCACGCAGGGACTCCTGGTCACTGGAGTCCCTGCTAGGCAGCTCGCAGCCCCGCCGGAATCCAAAGGTTGCAGGTTTCACTAGGATTCCCCCTCTCTTCCCGCACAGAGAGTCACACTACGCAGCGGGACCCGCGCAGCGGATCTGGCAAGGCGTTGCAGGGCACAGGAAGATCCAAACGCTGTTGAGTCGAGTAGAGTTTCCTGCAAGACAAGGGAGACGCTGGCTTTTCTCTCCACCTGTCAGGGGCGATGCCGGCAGGGAGAGCGGCCACAGGTGTTGCACGCAGGGACTCCTGGTCACTGGAGTCCCTGCTAGGCAGCTCGCAGCCCCGCCGGAATCCAAAGGTTGCAGGTTTCACTAGGATTCCCCCTCTCTTCCCGCACAGAGAGTCACACTACGCAGCGGGACCCGCGCAGCGGGTCCGGCAAGGCGTTGCAGGGCACAGGAAGATCCAAACGCTGTTGAGTCGAGTAGAGTTTCCCACAAGACAAGGGAGACGCTGGCTTTTCTCTCCACCTGTCAGGGGCGGTGCCGGCAGGGAGAGCGGCCACAGGTGTTGCACGCAGGGACTCCTGGTCACTGGAGTCCCTGCTAGGCAGCTCGCAGCCCCGCCGGAATCCAAAGGTTGCAGGTTTCACTAGGATTCCCCCTCTCTTCCCGCACAGAGAGTCACACTACGCAGCAGGACCCGCGCAGCGGGTCCGGCAAGGCGTTGCAGGGCACAGGAAGATCCAAACGCTGTTGAGTCGAGTAGAGTTTCCCGCTAGACAAGGGAGACGCTGGCTTTTCTCTCCACCTGTCAGGGGCGGTGCCGGCAGAGAGAGCGGCCACAGATGTTGCACGCAGGGACTCCTGGTCACTGGAGTCCCTGCTAGGCAGCTCGCAGCCCCGCCGGAATCCAAAGGTTGCAGGTTTCACTAGGATTCCCCCTCTCTTCCGGCACAGAGAGTCACACTACGCAGCGGGACCCGCGCAGCGGGTCCGGCAAGGCGTTGCAGGGCACAGGAAGATCCAAACGCTGTTGAGTCGAGTAGAGTTTCCCGCAAGACAAGGGAGACGCTGGCTTTTCTCTCCACCTGTCAGGGGCGGTGCCGGCAGGGAGAGCGGCCACAGGTGTTGCACGCAGGGACTCCTGGTCACTGGAGTCCCTGCTAGGCAGCTCGCAGCCCCGCCGGAATCCAAAGGTTGCAGGTTTCACTAGGATTCCCCCTCTCTTCCCGCACAGAGAGTCACACTACGCAGCGGGACCCGCGCAGCGGGTCCGGCAAGGCGTTGCAGGGCACAGGAAGATCCAAACGCTGTTGAGTCGAGTAGAGTTTCCCGCAAGACAAGGGAGACGCTGGCTTTTCTCTCCACCTGTCAGGGGCGGTGCCGGCAGGGAGAGCGGCCACAGGTGTTGCACGCAGGGACTCCTGGTCACTGGAGTCCCTGCTAGGCAGCTCGCAGCCCCGCCGGAATCCAAAGGTTGCAGGTTTCACTAGGATTCCCCCTCTCTTCCCGCACAGAGAGTCACACTACGCAGCGGGACCCGCGCAGCGGGTCCGGCAAGGCGTTGCAGGGCACAGGAAGATCCAAACGCTGTTGAGTCGAGTAGAGTTTCCCCGGCCTACTCTGAATTTTATCGCGGAGATAGCGTGCTATCAGCAACGCTTATCTCCAAAGCAATAAAATTCAGAGCGCAAGCTGCCAATTGTGAGATTATCTCTGGAAATACAGTGATAATCCCACAAGGTTTGGCGATAGCTTGCTGATAGGGATAGACATACTTAGCCATGATATCCACCTTACATAGGATATCATGGCTAAGTCAGAAAAATACCAGACGTAAAAAAGAAGGTTAGCAATGTCCTTGATAATAGGAGAAATGTCTTAGCGACATTTTGATTTGATGTGGATTTGTAGAGCGCGAATTGCTGCCCTGAGGCGTCCAAGCGCTAGCAATAACCAGAACCTACTGGAGAGACAGATAGGGAAGAAGGTTGATCTTAAAAAGGTGAGTTAAAAAGGAAGGTTTTAAGCTGTTTGCGAAACGCTGTGAGATTGGAGTTGGCTCTGAGGTGCAGTGGAAGGGCATTCCAAGTTCTGGAGGCGTTGTGGGCAAAGGTTCTGCCACCGGATCTGGATCTTTTTATTCTAGGAGCCACTGCTAGAAAGGTCTGGCTGGAGCGAAGACTTCTGTTGGGCGCGTAGTGAGTGACTAGGTCGCGAGTAATACTCGGACCAGTGTCCCAGAAGGCTTGATGGGCAATACACATTGCCTTGAAAAGAATTCTTTGGCGGACCGGTAGCCAGTGGAGGCTAACCAGTCCGGCCCTCACTGATTGCCTGCGGGGATCTCCAGCAGTAAGCGGGCTGCGCAGTTCTGCACAGTTTGCAGCCTGCGCAGAGTGTACTCTGGGGCGCCGAGATAGAGCACATTATTAAAATCAAGGCGTGATTGTATAAGCCCTTGAATAGCCACCTGTTTGGGGGGAAGATTTTCTTTAGCATCCTCATGATGCCAAAACAGGTGGCAGACAGTTTTGTGGCCTGCACGTTGAAAGATAGGGATCTATCCAACCAGACTCCGAGGCTTTTGATATTGTCTTTGGGAGTTGGAGGAGGACCCAGACATGGGGGCCACAGGGCGTCGGGGAGGCGGAGATCTGGGGGGCCTAGGAGCATCAGCTCCGTTTTGTCTCCGTTCAACTTGAGGGATGAAGAGGACATCCAGGTCTTCACCTCTTCTAGGCACTCTTTGAGCCCACCTGACGCAGGTCGGTTGTCCTCCTGCGCCAGTGAGACCACCAGCTGCGTGTCGTCCGCATACGAGATGATCTTAATCCCGAAAGGACGGACGACTTCAGCCAGTGGCCTCATGTACAGGTTGAAGAGGGCGGGGCTCAGAGAGGAGCCCTGGGGGACTCCACACTTCAGGGGTCTGCTGGAGGAGACGGACTCACCCTCAAAGACTCTAAAGGATCTGTCTTCTAGAAAGGACTTGAACCACGACCAGGCTTTGTCCTTAATCCCGGCACAGGACATACGGTGCAGCAGGGTGTCGTGGCTGACCGTATCGAACGCTGCGCTTAGGTCAAGGAGGATCACTGCCACTGACCCTCCTTGATCCAGGATTTTTCTAGCTTCCTCGGTGACCATGAGGAGGGCGGTCTCGGTCCCGTGTTTCGGTCTGAAGCCCGTCTGCGTGGAGTCTAGTAGGTGAAAGCTTTCCAGGAAGTTCACTAGATATTGATTTACATGTTTTTCTAAGATCTTGCTCACCCAGGGGAGCAGGGAGATGGGTCGGTAATTACCCAGGTCAGTTGGGTCCAGATTGGGCTTTTTTAGTAAAGCTCTGACCATGGCCTGCTTCCAGACGACCGGAACAGTGCTAGAGGTGATTGATGTATTTAATACCTCCTTAATTATAGGCAGGGTAATCTGGGAGGCGGACATTATTATGTCTGGAGGGGCTGGGTCGTCAGGGGATCCGGATTTGACTCTCTTTGCTAAGGATTCAAGGGTTGTGAGGTCCAGTAGGGGAAAGTGAGTCAAAGTGGATTGAGGTAATAGGGGGGGGGTATGGTGTTGGGGATTTGTTGGGTTGGATGGAGGAGGTGATGTATTTAGGGGGGGGGGGAAGGCTGAGTAGATAGTGTTTACTTTTTGGAAGAAGAATTCCGCAACGTTATTGCAGTGGGTGGTGGTTTTTTCGACCTGCAAGGCGGGGGGAGGCCTCGTTAACTGTTTTACGATGTGAAAAATCTCCTTCGGCTTAGACTTGGCCATCACTATTCTATCGGAGAAATATGTGGCCTGGGCTGATTTTACTTGCGTTTTGTATTCGCTAATAGATTCTCGGTAGCGGGTTTTATTGTCTGCCGAGTAATCTGAGCACCAGCGTCTTTCCAGTCTTCTGCATAGACGTTTCTTGTCCCTGAGAGAGTCCGTGTACCAGGGGGCAGTTTTGTGGGGGCGTTTCAGCGTGGTCTTACTTATTGGGAGTGTTGTGTCTAGGGTTTGTGTGATCCAGTTGACGTAGGCCTGGTTGGCTAGGCCAGGGTCCTCGTGATCACAGGGTTGAGTGCTAGCAAGTTTGGTAGCCCAGTTATCCAACGCTAGGCGGGACCAGGCTCGCATGAGCTTAGTGGTGGGTACAGCGGTTGGAGGTTTGAGCGCGGACCAGCTGATGGGAACCATGAAGTGGTCTGTCCATGGTAGGGGGATAGGTGGGCCGGCTAGGAGATCAGGGCAGTTGCTGAAAACAGGGTCTAGCAGGTGGCTCTTGACGTGAGTAGGGGTTGTAACACGTTGGGTGAGTTGCAGGGCTGCTAGATCGTCTGCTAAGGTGGCGGCTATGTGGTCTAGTGAGGAGTCAAAATGCAGGTTGAGATCGCCAAGCAGAGTAAAGTTGGATGTGGTACTGACTCGTTCGGCCACACTTGAAGGTAGGTTTCCGTGGAACTGCTTCGGGGGGCCAGGGGGGCGGTAGACAAGAGTGCCTGAGAAACAGCTGTTGGGTGAGAGTTCGATGTTAAAAGCAAGACTCTCACAGTCCGGAATGGTTTCGGGGGCTACTCTACAGTGATACTGTTCTTTATAGATAATTGCCAGACCTCCTCCTCTCCCTTTGGGTCGGTCTAGCCGACTGATTTGGAAGCCTGACGGAAGAGCGTCTACAACCGCAGGGTCGGACTCAGATGTCAGCCAGGTTTCCGTCAGGAACAATATATCTGGAGTGTGTTCCTCTATTAACAGTGCCATTTCGGCGCTGTGTTTCGGCAGGGAGCGACAGTTCAGTAGGAACATGCGAAAGTCATGTGTGAGTTCCGGGCTTGGTTTGGTGTTAAGGGGTAGATGGCATTTGGGACAGACTTGTGGCAGGGAGTCGGCATGATACGTATGCCGAGTGCAAATGCTGGCGGAAGGCCTAAGGCTGTGGAGGGTTTCGGCACTGTAGTATCTGGGCTCTGAAGCTTGAAATGTATGGGGGGTGGCCCTGGGCCCATACTCTGCGCGGACGAGCGCAGACGAGCTTGCCTTATGCGCGCCTTCGGCGCGCAATCGTCGTGCCCGCTGCGCTCGTCCGCTGCGCTTCCGGAACATGCACATATTTGTAGGGAGGGAACAATGCAAGAGGTGTGGCCTCGAAGTGGGCGTGTCCCAGTCAGGGAGAGGGGAATGAAGTTGGCAGGAAAACGGCGATTTTGCCCTTACCAGTGCTCGTTTTTCAGCAGGAAAGGGTGCCTGCACACTGTAGTTGTGTGCCAGGGAAGGTGAGTGATTTTAAAAACAAAGTGAAATTTTACAGTTTTACAGTTTTTAAAACAGAAGTTATGCTCAGTTTTCCTTGCTACTCCCGGCTGTGCCTCAGGAGGGTTCAAAAGTTATCTAAAGCACTAGTAGTCAGCGCGTCTATTATAACTTTGCAGGGGGGGCGTGGCCTCGAAGTGGGCGTGTCCCAGTCAGGGAGAGGGGAATGAAGTTGGCGGGAAAATTGCGATTTTGCCCTTACCAGTGCTCGTTTTTCAGCAGGAAAGGGTGCCTGCACACTGTAGTTGTGTGCCAGGGAAGGTGAGTGATTTTAAAAACAAAGTGAAATTATACAGTTTTACAGTTTTTAAAACAGAAGTTATGCTCAGTTTTCTTTGCTACTCCCGGCTGTGCCTCAGGAGGGTTCAAAAGTTATCTAAAGCACTAGTAGTCAGCGCGTCTATTATAACTTTGCAGGGGGGGCGTGGCCTCGAAGTAGGCGTGTCCCAGTCAGGGAGAGGGGAATGAAGTTGGCGGGAAAACGGCGATTTTGCCCTTACCAGTGCTCGTTTTTCAGCAGGAAAGGGTGCCTGCACACTGTAGTTGTGTGCCAGGGAAGGTGAGTGATTTTAAAAACAAAGTGAAATTTTACAGTTTTACAGTTTTTAAAACAGAAGTTATGCTCAGTTTTCCTTGCTACTCCCGGCTGTGCCTCAGGAGGGTTCAAAAGTTATCTAAAGCACTAGTAGTCAGCGCGTCTATTATAACTTTGCAGGGGGGGGCGTGGCCTCGAAGTGGGCGTGTCCCAGTCAGGGAGAGGGGAATGAAGTTGGCGGGAAAACGGTGATTTTGCCCTTACCAGTGCTCCTTTTTCAGCAGGAAAGGGTGCCTGCACACTGTAGTTGTGTGCCAGGGAAGGTGAGTGATTTTAAAAACAAAGTGAAATTTTACAGTTTTACAGTTTTTAAAACAGAAGTTATGCTCAGTTTTCCTTGCATTTCTCCTATTATTTTACTCTGGAATGCCCCCTTTGCATCTCATTAGAGATGAAAGAGGAAGCGTAGAGTAAAAGGGTGCTAACATGCAAATTTGCGTGTTGGTACCCTGTTGCTGAGAGGGCGCTAGTTTTATCTCTGCTTTTTTGGCTTTTAAAGTCAAAAAAGCAGAGATAAAGCCCTTGTTAATATGCCCCAGAGAGAGTTAGAGAGAGAGAGAAAGAGAAACAGAGACACAGAGAGAGAGAATGAGGGAGAGAGAAAGAGAGAGGGGAGGTAGAAGAGAGACATACAGAGAGACACAGAGATAGAAGGAAATAAAAAGAAAAAAGAGAGAGACCCAGAGAGATAAAGAGAGAACGCAGAGAGAGGGGGAGAGAGAAAGAGGGAGAGAGAGAGACTAAAAACCTTGGTCCAATGGCTAGTTCTCTCTAGACTGGATTATTGTAATTCTCTTCTGACTGGCCTTCCCAAATCTCACCTCTCCCCCCTCAAATCCGTCCTCCATTCAGCAGCTCGCTTCATTTCAGGGTCCAAACGAAGTGACCACATCACTCCTATCCTATTTTCTCTCCGATGGCTTCCCATCGAGGCTAGAACTATCTACAAAGCAGCGTGCATCACCCACAAAGCTTTGCACTCTTCCTCCCCTCGCTATCTGGCGAATAAACTGAAATTGTCTGGAGGCTCAAGACCTTCTCGGAATGCGGAAAAGTTCCTTCTTGAACCCCCCCCCCCTTCAAAAGGGAAAAATTGTTGGCACAATCGTTCTCAGGTAATGCGGTGAGAATCTGGAACTCGCTTCCTCCTTCGCTCCATGCCATACCCTCCATCCAGATCTTCAAAGCGGACCTCAAATCTCTTTTATTCCAGAGACACTTTCAGAACTAATTCCCTCCTTCTCAGACCCCACCAGGAAGTTCTTTAGTCATTGTAAATTTGTCACATATATTTATATTTTTGTTTGTACACCCTGTGCTTGCTGCGTTTGATATTATGTCCCTTTTGCCTGCGTTGTTTTGATTCTATGGCCTACTATTTCTCGCCAGTAAGTTCTTTAGTCATTGTAAAATTTGTCATATTTATTCTTATTTTTGCCTGTACAGTCTGTTCATGCTGTGCTTGAGATTGTGTGCCTTTTGCCTGCGTCGCATCGATTCTATGGCCTGCTATTTTTGTTTGTTCCATTCCTGTAACAGTCCTCTCATGTAACGTAACTGGTTCTATTATACAGTGCTCTGACACCTTCGGGTAAAGTCCGCGCTTTATAAAAATGCATTAAATAAATAAATAAATAAAATCAAAGAGAGGGAGAGAAACAGAGATGGAGACGATTGCTGAACTGCAGGGACAGAGATACATGAGCAACGCTCTAGGAGCCTGACGCCCAGGCAACGAGGTAAGCTCTGCATAGGGACATTCCTGTGACGTCAGAAGGTATTTTTAGTGAGCATCTGAAGTGAACTTAATTTGGAAATGACTGCGGGCTGAGGAGAACCCCTTCTGAAACTGATAAGACATCTGATAGTCATAACAAATCCAGGTTGCCAGAGTATTATTTGCCTGGTGTTTTAGTATCGACCTAGTTATATATTTTTGTAAGAGTGCATAGACGTTTTAAAGAAAGAAGTGTACGGTCCACATCATTACTACACACGTTCCAAACCCAATGATGGCTTTATCTTATGGATGTATGTCTGCGCATCCGCCATCGAAATATGCATCAGAAGTAAGCAAACACAGGCGCCTAGAGTGCCGACGAGACACACTCCCATCACCATAAGGCGAGGGGCAAGGAAGGGTCACTTCTGAAGGTGACCTTGAGACGCGGCGCTTTAAACCATTGTTAATAAACACACTCAATGACAGCCGCGGCCAGCAGTGGGAGTACCGGCCGGGCGGTGACGTGGGGAGGGGGAGGGGCAGAGTGGGGGGTAGTAATGTATGGATTACGGACTTTAAAAGGTAAGTAAACATAAAAATAAATAAAACCAATTTCGTTGCACACACTGCATCGCATTTGGTGATGCATTGTGTGCAACGAAATTCATTTTATTTATTTTTATGTTTACTTACCTTTTAAAGTTCGTAATCCATACATTACTACCCCCCACTCTGCCCCTCCCTCTCCCCACATCACCGCCCGGGCAGTACTGCCACTACCGGCCGCGGCTGCTCAATGAGTCCTTTATTTAGAGACTACACACCTGTTTATTAATACAATTCGCTTCGTGGCTGCTTTAGTGAAATGCTATTTATTTGGAAGTTGTTTGAAGTTTTGGCTTAAGATTTGGCAATGAAAATGAAAAGTTCCAGTGTTTTTTTTATCAGCGTAAAAATGGCACTGTTCTTAGTATATGGTGTGTTTAATAACACCAAGAATAGTGGTGATGTCTTCAAGGCTTTAAGTGGGCCAGGTCTCAAGGGGTCTGAGCACCGGTAGTTTTTTAAAGGAGGCCTCGAAACGGGTCTCTGTCGGGCTCTGTTTTGAGCCCTGGCACAGGCGGCCCGTTTTCTCCGGACTGCAGTGACAGCAGTTTGCAGTCACTGCAGTCCGGAAAAAAGTGCCAAGGTGCAAAACAGCCTGATAGAGACCCGTTTCGAGGCATCAGGCACATCGATGTGCACGTGCTCGCACTGCTCACTTCTCACTGGTGGAGAAATTACGCATGACGTCATGCCAGGGGAGCGTTGTGTGGGAAGGGAAACCCTTTAAAGAGTCATTTTCTTTCTGGATTTCCCTTCTCTTTCTGAAACGCAAGAGCAGCAACATTGTGCTAGGGTCACCAGGCCTTTAATTTGAAGTTTTTTCAACATTATATGTAACAAGCCATAGTTGCATCTTATGTATCTTATGCAACTAATAACAATTGACAAAACCAATAGTCCTTACTTGTTGTATGTATGTCACTCGTTGTATCACATACCTGGATACAATGACAGAAACAGCAAAATACTAGTCGGCCGGCACACTACTATGCTAAACAGAGCTTTTTAGAGTAAGTGTTTTAAAGCCACGCCCCAAATTACACTGAACACGCCTCTTTGAGACACCCCCAGTTTTTTCATCCCACTTAAAGCCCTGGATGTCTTTAATATCATAGTTGCATAGGACAATCTAAAAGTCATGCACCACAGTGGTGGACAACAGGAACACGAACGCATGAAATTCGTCTCATCTTGACCTTGTACTGAATATCCACTAGGTGGCAGAATTGCCTAAGAAAATTGAATATATATCCCTAGTAAAATAAACTAGTAAAGAAGCCCAAACAAGGTGGACTGTTCCCTCGGTAACGCTTTGAGCACAGAAGGGGTTAGAGAATACCTATTTATAACCTCTCTGGAGACCGAACGCTCTCTAAACGAATTCACATGTCTAAAAGAAGCTGCATTACTGATATATAAATAGATCAATATTCTTATAATACGGATCATATGCATATAACTACACAAGAAGCCAATGGGCCATCTGTCCCCAATTAAGGACCGCTCCTTAATGTCGTATCGGAAAAAGAAGGCCCCTCCCCTGCAGAAAGGTAGGAGGGACTCGCGATAGCGTGACCAGATTTTCAGAATTAAAACCGAAAAAGCCAGTGACATAGAAATAGGACTCCATGTTGGCACTGTCTAGTGTAGTGTCTACAGTTGGTCCTATTTCGATGTCAATACTGTACCAGAGAGAAGCCTGTAGTAATGCCTGCTCCATCTTGGAGTGTTTATTTTTTACAGATGTTTAAAACGCGAACTCGATCCGAAGGTATTTTAGCGCTTTACATGAGGACCAGTTACGTTTCACCAAGTCACATTCATTTTTTTTGTAGGCACGGGGTGAATTTAGCGATTTTGCCCAGAATCACGGGATGTGGAGTCTACCCCGAGGCTCGAACCTTGGTGTCCCAGCTCCAAAGTCAGCAGTCTAGCCCTTAGAGACCAAATCCTGCTCTGCCTTGGGTGATGGGATCTGCAGAGATGGATTCACTCCCATCATTAAATGCTGCTGCGCAGCACAGCAGGAGCCTATTTTAATCAAGTAAAATGTACCTGATGTGATGAGACGGTCGATGTGAACGTGAGATTTCACAGAAGCGTGATAAAGGTGCATGTTCACAAGACCCGCCATCAAAACTGTAGCGCTCTAGTGGTTCTGCACTAGCCCCCTCCATACCCGGAAACACGTGCACGATTGTATCATCTTCTGACCAGGCGTGGCCAGAAGGCTATAAATAAATGGGCCGGGGTCGCTCGGGACTTCCGGTCCAACTAGCCCAATGTAGTGTCTGTGTGCATTAATTCCATAGTAGCCCCTCTGCGTATGTGCAGTGTCTTTGAACCCCGACAAAAACCAGGACATGTGTTTATTTTTGCAAAAAGTGTGGGGACACCCAGAAAGTCCTCGAAAAAACACAACTGTTTGGGAGTTAATCTGGGAATCTGCATTGACGTCATTTTGGCTTGCCCCTTGCTACACCTGGCCTCAGAGGCTGCAGGAGCAGCGCTAGGAGTAGGATGAAAACATGGCTGCCAGAGCTGTTTCCCTCTAAGTCTACGCAGCCTCCTCATCGTGGGTCTCAGAGAGGCACTCTCCAGCTCATGGTGAGCAGCAACAGTTTTCGTTTTGACCTGGAGAGCTAGGAGGAAGCTGTGGATCATTAGAAAACACAAAGTTAGCAGCAGGGCACAAGTCCTTTAAAAAGAAGGGGAGGGACTAACCAATTTAGGCAGTCAGCAAGTGACATCATGACACGTACCGTCACAGCGCACAACGTCTCGCCGCGTGAGTGTGTACGGGACCTCACCGGAAGTGACATCAGATAGCAAGACCTCACACATATGTTCCATCACATCTATCATGAGTGCATTTTAAGCGCATTATGAGATTTAACAAATGAGATTTCGGGTTGTGTCAAATAAGTAACGCAATCCTGACGCAAAATCTGGGCCTCAAGTTATATATATTTTTTTACAAACCCTGCAACAAAGAAACTGGCAAAAAGGAAAAGCCTGGTAGTAGATCTGTTCTGCTTGATTGTTTGCAAAGTGTGCATTTTACAATAGTTTATGGTGTTATGGCATCTGCTGCAGAGGTGCCCAGTAAATCTCAGGGAATAATGGTGAGATTTAACGTATTTGTCGGAGAGATTTTTGTTTTGTGTAGTCTCAGATATGAATGAAAGTAGTCCAGAAGATGACGGTGTGTCCTGTAAAGCACATCATGTAATATGCAGATCATTTTTTTATTTTATGTAGGTAGGTAAGTGTGTTACTGCTTTGAACACAGATTCTTTTGTTACTTGCAGTTCATAAATTGTAATCCTTCTAATATAGCACAGTGAGCTATGAAGGACATGAGACTCCTACACCATGTAAAGCATCCTGTACATTGATATGCACACTTACATGAGTTATTGTCAATGGATGATATGTATGTTCTATAAAGCGCTTTAACACACTGCACTGGGATAAGTAGCGCTATAAAAGAAATAAAATAGTGCTATTTAAATTGTTATTTGTGTAAATACTGGGACAGACCAACAATGTGACAATCTTACAGTTCATGGACTTGTGTACAGGGACAGAACACAGTAAAAAGCAACACCACATGCCTCTCTTAAGTACCTGTGAAGAGATAACAAGCTGTGTGCTTTAGTTTCCCCTCTGTTGCATTTGCATTTAACCGCGGCGGCATTTCCGCCATGGTGCAGCGGTTTAGCGGAGTGGGCGGGGCCGTGGCGGCCAAGGGATGTGCGCAGCACTACGAAGGTAGTGCATGCGACGGACCGTTGGCCGACAGAAGCATGCAAGGGGCTAAGTGTGTGGTTCCATGCCGCCTCCAGTCAGGATAATCAAAAGGAGGCCAGATGGCTCCTTAACCTCGGCCCAGCTGGAGGTGAAAAAAAGCCTGATCGTCTCCTGCACGTTGCTGCTGGAAATGGAAAGCAGACTAAACGTGTAGGCACTGCAGAACGTGTCACAGTGTCTCAAAATGACACAGGACAAATTCAGCATATTTGTGTGTGGCCAAACTTCTTGGCAGGGTGGACGGCGTCCACCCTGTGAAAATAGTGGGTGGGCGCTGTGTACCCGAGTGTATCCCCAACTCGTACCCTGGTTAGTAGGTTAGGACCCCGCCATGACCTTGTTCTGCTTGTCAGGTGAATTGAAGAAAGCCAGTTTCTCTGCAAGAGGCTTTGGTGGGAGGTGATCAAGACCCTTTTGTTATTTTTCCAAACATTTCTGATTTGAAAGGCACAAGCACCCCAAGCCTCCTTGTACTTAACACCTGAAACTCTGTAATTGATTTCAGGGATTTCTAGGTTCGTAAACTTGAACAGGATCCAAAGTGAAATGCAATTTTTGTAAGACCCCTAGCCACTGGCCACTGCAGTCTAAAGATATAACCCACTGAGCCACCAGCAATTAAAATGCACCCACTGTAATCAATAACAGAATTACAAATGCATCACTGGTGATACCGCTCCTGAACCGGACCAGACTCTGGTCAGTGGTGAAATCTCTAAAGTCAAAAGCATGCTGGACAGTACCATACCCCGGTAGAGCTGCAAGACCCTGCTTTCAAGCATAGATATAATAGACAAAATCATAAACCTATGCTTTAATACTTTTCCCTTCTTTTACATGTGATGGACAGAGCAGCACACAGGCAAAGTTGGTGAAATGTGGACATTTCTAAAATTGCTTTACTGTTCCATCTTTCTCCAAGAGGCATACTTTTTTTGCGCAAATTCCTGTCTACGGACGGAGGTTGGGCCGTCTATTTTATGTTTGCTTAAGTTTTACGCCGGGGAAGATGGCAGCTGACTCCTTTTCTCCTCCCGTGGCGCTAAGTCAGCAAACATTTCTGACATCTCTCTGCCACTACTGACTTACCCTGATGGTGCAGTGATGCGGCGGAATCTCCTAAGAGGGGAATGGTGTTATCCCGAACGTCGGAGGACGCGTCTGCCCTGAGAACCAGTCCTCTGTAGTGGAGGCCACGTGTGTGCCGCTGAGGTCCCTGTTCGCCATCTGCGTGTGCCGGGCGGGCATTCTCACCCCTGGAAGGCTTCAGAAGACTCCTGCAGCTCCCGATGCCCGTCGCACACAATTGCTGGCGGAGTTGTTAATGACTCGCAGACAAAGTCTGTTGTGTCCCGCCGTCCCGGTCTGAGGGATCGTGCTTTTAAGGTATTGCGCGCAGCAGTAGCAGTCCCTAAAATGGCGGCCAATAGCTCTTTAGTCGGCCCGTTTGAGTGAAGGGAAATTACATGCGCTATGTGCTGACCCAAGCTGTTATTGGGCACATTGACCTTTATATATCTCACGGATGCCCACGATATGCTCAGCTGCCTGGCACCAACAGCGACAGTAGTAGGAGTCATTTCGTTTTCGACCCTGTCTGACCCCAAAATGGCCGATGCCTGTGACACTAAGCCACACTAATAGTGCAATCTGCTATTCTCTTACAAATGAATACTGATGGAGGCACTTCTTGGATAATGTATTGGGTCCCCTCTCTCGTGTTGTGCCCCCTGGAAAGATCTGGAGTCATTGAGTGTGCTGCCTGGCGCCAACAACAATAATAGTAGGAGTCATTTCTTCCTCGACCTTGCCAGATCCTAAAACGGCCGACACCTGTGACACTAAGTCACACTAACACTGCAATCTGCTGTTCTGTGACAAATGAATGCTGATGGATGCACTTCTTGGATAAAGTATTGAGCCCCTTGTTATGCTGTGCCCTCTTGAATGTTCTGGAACCGTTGAGTGTGCCCCGTTCTGGATGTAATCCACTACGGAGTGAATCCCAGGTCCTATACAAACTGAATTGAGCGCCGACTCCCAATTGTGCCTCTACCAGGAAACAACCAATACTCAAACTTTACACCTCAGAAGATTTTGCCAGCGCAAATCCTCTCTATGGCCTCGGAGTGAGTAAGTGGAGGCGCAGAGTTGGCGCAGTGGTGGCGCAGTGTTCACTCGTCATTGGTATTACACCATTAAGATACTACGGGGTCCCGGCATGACGTAAGCGAATAGGCGGGTGCAGCCGACCTGGGACAAATTGATTTAGTGCATTGGCTATTGCCACGTGTGTGATCTGCGTAACAAGTTGCCGAACGAGTATTCCTCTTCTGGAACAAAGCCAACATGGGTGATAAGGAGACGACAAAGAACCTCAAACGCCTGAAGGGTGAACCGCCCAATAAGATATCATCTGTAAAGAGCAAGAAGGAAGTCAGCGACACCATGGATATCATATTGAATAGACTGGAAGAAGTAAGAGACTTGGCAAAATCAACAAAAGAGGAAATTGTAGCCGTTAGACAGGATATAAAAGACATTAACTCTAGAGTTACCGAAACCGAATCGAGAATAAGCCGCCTCGAGGACACAGAAAATAAAACCTGTGGAGCTCTCAAAAATCTCACTATATCTTATAACAAAGAGATTATCCGAGTTGGAAGACAGAAATCGGAGGGGGAACCTTAGAATATTTGGAATCCCGGAAGGCTCAGAGGAGGCACACGGTTCATGTATTGCTTTCTTGGAATCCTGGTTCAAGCAGGCGACTAGTCTCACCTTCACTCAACCACTGGAATTCGACAGAGCGCATAGAGTCCCAGGAAGGATAACAAAATTCCAAAAGGGCCCGAGACCTATCATATGCAAACCCCTGAGATTTCAACATGTGGAGCAAATTCTGTCCTTCGTACGTCAAAATAACCATGTCTCTTCGGAAATCAAACAAGATATACATTTCACAAGATTACTGCAAAGACACTGTAGATGTGAGGAAGGCCTTCCTTGCAATGCGTCCACAATTGCGGTCATTGGGCCACCAATATGGCTTTGTAGGCCCGTCTAAGTTCAAGGTGACCATGCAGGGGGTCTCACACATATTCACTGATCCTCAAAAGCTGAAACGACTTCTTCACGGTCCAGAAGATCTGTCTATGGACACAGCATCGGCTGATGCGGCTGGGGCATCCGCTTCCGGTTATAAATTAATATCCTTTACTTGTATTATTGCTTAAATTCAACGAAACTCTACTAAATCCTACTGTGAGGTACTCTTGTAGATACAACATAGACCACCTATATGGTTGAGATCTTACGGTATTCACGCGCAGCGCATCACTAAAAGCCATGCCCTGGTAGAATGCCCGGATGGTCACAATTGGTATATTGGTATATTGCTTCCTTGCGAATTCATAGCCATAAGTTATGGTCGTTTCAAGGTTAAATTTTTCAAGGTCCAATGTTAGCTCCTAAATGGGATGGTTAGGGTATATCTTGTGTTATACGGTTTATGTATCTTGCACTTTGAGCCAACTTTGGGTGTACTTTCTTAGGCTCATTGTTACTTGAAATCCCCAAAAGATAATTCTTTCATGTTACTTTAATGCTTGTAGGTTTCCTGGTTCGTAATCCACCTGGTTCCAGGGCACTCAATTTGAGCGGATGCAAGGCTCCACTGCTAGTTGCTAGTTACTTCTTACACAGGGGCCAAGTTGTCTATGATGACTGTAGATGTTTAACAGTTACAACCTTTTTCATTTGCTAAAGTTAATACAGTTCTCAACATTTGATATGACACGTATGTCGCCATGGGGGAGGAAACATTGCAGTTTTTCCCAGTCGCCATGCCCTACGCATACGTTTGGGGGCTGGGTTGAGGGTGAGGGGGGTAGGGGATGGGGGTGGAGGGATGGGGGGGCGGGGATGGATAAGGGTTTGTTCTTTTTCTTTTACCTGGTTTTTGCTATTGTTTTTGATGCTACTTTTGCTTTTGCATTCAACTACACGTATAATGTTGCGTCTAACATGTTGATAAAATGCATGCCATTGCCAAGGATTACATGTTGCCACCACTCTAAAGATATAGCCGAATGTTTTGCAGTCAGCTTTGTCCTCATGATGGACACTGTCCAATTGAAGCTGTCAAGAATGTTATCAGGAAGTTTATACATGGTACATACATGTGTACATACACAAGTCCTCCAACATGCACAATACCACTTGGTCACTCGTACGGTCTCTATCCTGATCGTGGTTCTTGTTCCATACCCACATGTCGCCAGATGTAATTGACTCACCCTTGGGAGTAACAAAGATAGGTAATCTGAAGATCCTCTCCCTTAATGTGAAAGGTCTGAACCAACCTGTCAAGCGACAGAAAATATTAGATTACCTACGTAGACAGAAGGGAGATATTGTGCTATTACAAGAGTCCAAGTTAGAAGCCAAACAATTCCACACACTCAGAAACAAATTTTTCATGGAGGTGGCGGGATCGGAGGCAATAGCAAAAAAGAACGGTGTTATAACCATGATTGCCAAGAAATCCAAGGTTGACTTAATCTCCTCAGTGACTGACTCCAAAGGGAGGTGGATCACAACAAAACTGCTTAAAGATGACACTGAATTTTACATCACAAACATATATGCTCCAAATACATGTGATCTAGCGTTCTGGTCGGAACTCACGAGACAACTTGATACTATCCCGGACACAGCCGTTCATATCCTAGCGGGGGATTTTAATCTGCCGTCTGACCCCACCCTTGATAAAGATTCTAGGTGCACCTTCCGCAGTAATAAGTCACATAAAGCTTTTACTAAACTCTGCAATAGGTTCCATCTGGTAGACTCATGGAGGTTTCAAAACCCGGATGGGAGAGAGTACACCTTTTACTCGCCTCCGCATGATTCGTTTTCCCGAATCGATTATTTATTTATCACACAGAACGCCATTGCTAGAATTGAAGAAACGGCTATAGAACCAAGGCTTGTGTCAGATCACTCTTGCATTTCTCTCACCATCTCTAATGTAAAGCCGACACTACGCCAATCCCTGTGGCGCCTAAATGAGGACATCCTCAAAAAAGGACAGCATAAAGACACTATTGAAACAGCGATTAGGGACTACCTGGAAGTTAATAAGAGGGGCGACACCACAGACTTGACGCGCTGGGAGGCACTTAAGAGTACTGTGGGGGGAGTTATTATTAAAATCAAATCTGCCAAAAATAAGAATTATAATGTGGATTTAGAAGCACTGGAAAAGGAAATTGCTGTCCTGGAGAACAAACACTTGAGGGATGGGAATAATGTAACGCTGAACAAATTAGCAAATAAAAAGTACGAATATAACAAAATGATAAGCAAGAGGGCAGGAGTGTGGTTAAACAGAAAGAAGCGGTTTAAAATCTGTGACTCAAATAAAGCAGGGAAAAGCTTGGCTGCTTAACTCAAATTCAAAATCCAAAAAAATACGATTAGTTCAATCTCAGATCAATCGGGTGCCACATGGTCAGACCCCATCAAAATTGCTGAGATATTCAAGGATTTTTATGAGCATCTATATGCCAAAAATGAGACTGAAAGAAGACAAGATTGAGGATTACTTAAAAAATTGTGATGACCGAGAAGGCCTCAATAGCCCTATCTCGCACTCTGAAGTAGAGGAAGCCATTAAATCTCTTAAATGCGGAAAGGCCCCTGGACCTGATGGGTTCACCGCCAGATTTGATAAGACTTTCTACACCAAATTATCAACCCCACTCCTCCACCTCTACCGGGAGATTAATGAGACGGGCGAGGTGAAAGGCACACTATCTGAGTCCATCATCGCAGTATTACCGAAAGAAGGGAAGGACACGAAACTCCCTAAGAACTACAGGCCTATATCGCTTATCAATATAGACTGTAAACTTTTAGCCTCTATCCTGGCAAGTTGCCTCCAGAAAGTGTTGCCAAATTTAATACACCATTCCCAAGCTGGATTCCTAAAGTGTAGGCTATCCAGTGACAACACCAGAACCTTAGCTCACGTTCTTGAGAAAGCAAAACTTCTTAAGACCCCAACCACAGCAATAACACTTGATGCTGAAAAAGCATTTGACAAGGTAGATTGGAAATATTTAGAGGCGGTTCTATAAAAATTCCAATTAGGCCCATCATTCACAAAATTGGTAATGTCTCTTTACTCTTGCCCTTCGGCCAGGGTGAGAGCGGGAGGGTCGCTCTCCCAATCATTTAAGCTACAACAAGGGACAAGGCAAGGGTGTCCCCTCTCCCCCGCACTATTCCTTCTGGCAATAGAACCATTCCTATATCGCATCCGCAACAATAAAAACATTGCAGGAATCCCATTCAAAGATTTACGATAAAACTCACGGCGTATGCAGATGATGTCCTAGTCATGTCAGAAAAGGCCGAAGAGGCAATACCAGCCCTTATGACTACCATAGGGGAGTTCTCGGAGGTCTCGGGAGACAAATTAAATAAGGACAAAACAGAGGTAAAACTACTGAATAATCAAGGAAATAAAGAAGTATTGGGTGACTCAGGACTAACCTGGCAATTAGGCTGCTTCAAATATCTGGGGTTGGACTTCGAGAGGGACCTTATTTCCACACTAAGAATTAATGAAGAACAACTAATAAATAAAATAACCAAATTACTTGAGGGTTGGTCTCCAAAGTTCTTATCATGGTGGGGGAGAGCTGAGACTCTAAAAATGATGGTGACCCCGCTGGTAAACTACCTGGCGAGCATGCTACCAATGACACTCTCGGAAAACTTTTTACATAAGATAGATAAGATTTTTGGTGCATTTCTATGGCAAGGAAAGAAGCCCAGGGTATCAATGAAAAAGCTGCAACTAGCAAAAGACAAGGGCGGCCTGGGTCTTCCAAACTTTAGAAATTACCAGACCGCGTTTCTGTGTAAACAGGGTGCACAGTGGATGTTTGAAGACCCACTGTATGTTCCATTATGGGTAGACATAGAGAAGTCCCTCGTTGGAAATGTTCCACTCCCCGCGCTACTCACCATGGATTTAATACACCTTCCTCGTTCTAAATACATCTTATTAAACACGAGGCGTGCCCTTTTGCGACTGGATCAGGTCCACAAGACTGGCCTCAAGGTAAAAAACACCACCTTAGTGGCCCTACGGCATAATCCCACTCTTAAGCTTCACGGGGAACCACTGAATTGGGAGCATTGGTCAAAAAACGGTATCAATATGGTGTGTGACCTATATGATGGAATTCACCCTCTGCCTTACTCTTCCATTCAAGAAAAACACTGTCTCACATCTATAGATTTTTATGACTTCCTTAAATTGAAGACACTCTTGACCACAAGATCACTCAAACCCTTGGAGCCTTGGCTCAGAACACAATTAGCAGGTATTAGGAAAGGAGGTCACTTTGTGTCAAAAGTTTACAAACTTCTCCTTCCTCTACCCGGGAAACACCTAAAACGTAATGAGTCAAGGTGGGAGGTCGAACCGAACTCTACCGGGATTACTTTCGACTGGGACAGAATTCACGCTACAGCTCTAACAAACAAAGTCTCACCTATATGGTCCCAGACCAAATACATGCTACTCAACAGGGCCTGTTGGACACCACTCAGGCTATTTAAGCTAAAACTGATGGATAACCCCACTTGTTGGAATTGTAATTTACACACAGGGGATCGAGCTCATATGCTATTCCATTGTACCTCACTGGGAAGCTATTGGGGAAAAGTATTTGACTGTATAGACCATATTCTTGGGATCAAGGCACCAAGGGAGTTTGTTTATATTATCCTGGGTGCTCTTGACCCAAAATTAAAAAATGACAATGATCGTCAATTATTGGACTTGTTACTAACTTTGGCATGTAAGGTAGTATTATGTAAATAGCAGAACGCCTCGGAAGTGTCCGCCACTACATGGAAGGATTGGAGTATCATGCATTAGAGGAGCGGATAATCCTGCCTTACTTTCCTCCCCTTGGAGGTCCTCGAACAAACGATTATGGAAATCCCTGGATGCCTCTTCCTTCTCATTCGATCTTCCGTAAGGCCTATTAAGGCCTCTAAAAGGTAATCAACGGTAACATGTTACCTGCATGATACGGTGACAACGCTATATCCATAGTACTTTCTCTAAGGCTATAACGGAAATATGAGCATTATCTTTATCACAGGATGGGCACTAATTTTGTACCGTGTATTTTGTATCTGGTATTTAGTATTTGTACTATGTGTTTTATTTCGGGTCTGCACACTGTATTAAAGAGCATGCATGTCACATTACATATGTAAATTGTACACATTTTGTTGCAGGGGACCAACTCTGCGTCCATACGATTTGAAATATGTGTCCATCCCTGTGATTAATATTCCTCTAGCGACCATCTTTTTGACAACATTATCAGCCAATGCATCTTGTATTTTTGTATTTTTGTATTTTCTGTTTGCATTCTTGATTATTTTCCCTTTGTTTTCCTAATAAAAACGATTTGAAATCAAAAAAGTTTTACTTCATTTTGATTTCTTTTTCTTTTTAGACATGCGTGCGCAGAATGACTCGGGCAAAGTTTCCTTTTACAACAGGATAGTGCGACTGATAGGCAACATGAGTGGGGGCAGTGGGACTGGGAGCTTGATAACTGACAGGCTCCTTGAGGTGAAGTGCACATGTCAGGTTGGACGGGTGCTTTGCTCTGACCAGCCCGAAATGCGTAATTGTAACCCCTTGCGTGCTTCTGTCGTCCGTTGTCCGACGCGGCCACACCCACTCCTCTAAACCGCCGAACCGTGGAGGAATTGCTACCGCGGTTATGCGGTTAACCCTCACCTACCGCTGCAATGTGGGATCTCGGAGATTGTTGACACAGCCCCCAAGTCTCCTAAGGAACATTGGTAGCACCTGGCCCAGCCATTCATTGCTCTACTCTCTTGCTGTTTCCTAACATAAACAGCAAGGGAGAAGTGCAGTGATTGGCTCAGGAGTTGGCCGAGTCTCAAGTTCCTTGGACGCCTGGAGGCAAAGTCACAGCAAGTGTTATTCTCTCTGAGACAGACGCGACTGTGAGTGAGTCACTTGTATTGTGGAAGGTGTGCCTCGGCTCGTTAAATAACTTTGACAGTAAATTAATATCAATTAATTTGACTTAAGTCACGGGAGACGCACTTGTACAATATAGGCTCTTGTCTGCCATATCGTTTGCTCAGGCTTTGTTCTCAGGCAAGGCCAAAAGTTCCTATTGTTCACTCAAATGTATGACAAAAAAGTTTGTGGGTTTTTAAATGGCATATTTTTCAATACACAATATTTAAATATGGCACCTCACAGGTTGCTGCAGGCTGTAGTGTTCTCCGGTGCAGGGTAGCGGTGCAGCCTACCCGCGCCAGAAAGGTTAAGCTAGCGCTGGCGCGTGTTGTCACGCGCCAGCTATAAATAAAGGAGGCGTGGCCCGGCAAAGTTAGTCAGGACTACACAGAGACCACATGTAGGTGTCTGGAGTAATTATTGCTGCAGCAGCGCGATTGCCACGTGCGCGAGCGGCCCCACCCCCACCACATTGGCGACGAGGGGCAGAAACGATCCCATGTTGTGCTGAGCACTCACCATAATTGGCTTGTGATTGGGGCCATCAGGGTGCCTTTGATCAAGGCTGTAGGCCAATGGAGTCTGTTCTGGGCTTTTGCTGGCCTGCTGGGTGCCCCAGTCAAGTCTGCTGTGTTCAAAGCAGCCCCTGACGCCCCTGAATGTGCCTTGCGTGAGAGGAAGGCCCTTCCTGCACGCCCGAAGGAGCCCACACCAGTGTGTGCCCCAGCACCCTGCTAACAAAAAAACAAAAAAAGAAGGAAAAGAGGAAAGGAGTGAAGGAAGACACCACGGTGAGACCGAGGATAGACAGGCCACGAGTGAAGACCCTGACAGAATCATCATCACCCTTGGCCAGGTGGCTGCTAGTGCGCCCAGAAGGTAAGCAGTGCACGTGCCGCGAGGTGTGACTGCGTCTGTGCCAAGATGGTGTCGATCCCCGTCATTGAACCTTTCGTGGTGGACGGAGCACCTTCATCCCTTGCTCCACGATGGAGAGACTGGACCGATCGCCTCCAGATCTACTTTGAAGGGGCGGGCATAGCCCGAGAAAGACGCAGAGCCCTACTCCTCCACCTCGACGGTAAAGACATCCACTGCATCTACAAGACCCTAGTAGAAGCCACTCCCAAAACATATTTCACGCTTCTCAATTCCCTGAACGCGCACTTCGAGCCAATGGCGAACAGAGACTACGAAAGGTTCATCTTTCGCCAGGCCAAGCAAGAAGCGGAGGAATCGTTAGACGCGTTCTACGGACGGTTAAAGGAGCTGGCCAGCACATGCGGATTCCGCGACGAACAGGATGAAATTCGAGGTCAGGTAATTCAAGGGTGCTACTCAACCAAACTCAGAGAAAACATTCTTCAGGAAGATGGCAAGCCTCTAGCGGACATCCTTACCCTGGACCGATCAAAGGAACTGTCACAAGCCAGATCATCTCACATGGAAGCGGCCCTCAACCGACCCATCAAGACAGAACAAGTCAATATGGCGGAGAAGGCTAATGTGGTATGGCCAAAGGTGCTTCAAAATGCAGGGAGAAGACAGCAGGACAAGAAGAGGGAATGTGGTTACTGTGGAGGCACACCCCATCGCATGCAAGACTGCCCAGCAAGAGGGAAGAAGTGCAGTGCGTGTGGGTGGATGAACCACTTCGCGGCGGTATGCCGGTCGGTGAAATCAAAGAAAGAAACAGCACAGACTGTAGCTGAAGAGTGAGACAGTGAAGACATGGATGACGACGCGGGAGACTACCCGGAAGAGACGACGACTTCCAAAGTGCAGAATCAAAGTCCACCACCAGGAAGTGAGAGCCACTATTGTCACTGGGGCCTCGATTGAACTGATGGCTGCCAATGTGTACAACCAACTAAGTACACGCCCACCCCTACGCGAGGCAAGGATCAGAGTATTTGCGTACGGCCAGAAGACACCCATCCTGCTCCTGGGATGCTTCAAGACGGAACTGCAACACCAAGACCTCAAGACCCCCACGACGGTGAACGTGACAAAAGAAGGCAGCGGTATGCTAATAAGTGGGCAATCAGCTGAAGAACCGAGGCTAATATCATTCGCCATGGCAGTACAGGAAGAGGAACTAGAGGCCATCATGGAAGAGTTCGAAGACGTCTTCAAAGGTATTGGATGCCTGAAAGGGAAGGAAGTCTCTCTCCATATCGACCCGTCAGTCCAACCGGTGGCGCTGAGGCACAGGCGCATTGCGTTCCACCTACGAAAGAAGGTTGAGGAAGAACTGGAGGCGCTGGGGAAGCAAGGAATTATCGAAAAGGTCAGCAGGCCTACCCCGTGGGTGTCCCCGATCGTAGTGGCACGGAAACTGAAACAACCGGGGCAAGTCCGCATCTGTGTGGACATGTACCTCCCAAACGCCGCGGTGAAGAGGGAACGTCACCTAACCCCGACCATCGACGACATACTGGGAGAAATGAACGGTGCAAGGTGGTTCTCGAAGATGGATCTCCGATCCGGTTATCACCAACTACCACTATACCCGGACTCCCGATACATCACCACCTTCTCTACTCACGTCGGTCTGAGGAGATACCGACGCCTCAATTTCGGAATCTCGAGTGCCGCGGAGGTGTTTCAAAACACCATCCGTGAAGTCCTCAGCTGACTCCCCGGGGTTCTAAATGTAAGTGACTACCTACTCATCTACGCGTCATCCATAGAAGATCACCATAGGAGACTTCGGGGGTTCTCCAGAGGATCAAAGAATCCGGACTGACCCTCCACAGAGAGAAGTGCCAATTCTTGAAGAACAAGATCAGCTTCTTTGGATACACATTCTCAGACCAAGGAGTGGCCCCAGACACCGACAAGGTGTGAGATGTACAAGAGGCCCCTGCACCATCCAATATCTCAGAGATAAGAAGTTTCCTGGGGATGGTAACCTTTGCGGACGTTTCGTCCCCAACCTGTCCAATCTCACGAAGCCCCTCAGGGAACTGACGAAATCCTCCACCACTTGGCAATGGGGCCCGTACAGGAACAGGCTTTCAAGGATACTAAATCGGCCCTATCGGCAGACCAGATCCACCAACGTCTCAGTGGACGCCAGACCATATGGGCTCGGATCATAAAAGTGTCGCACTCGCTAAGGTGCGTTACGTGTTAGAGGAGGATTCACTCTGCTGTAACTTGCTGTTTGCTGTTAAAGCTTCCTTGGGTCACCTGGCAGGGAGAAAAGACCGGAATTGCCAATCTGCGTGCTCCTTGGACCTGTTGTCCTGCTGCGGTGTCCCGGGACACTGCAGCATGACAACACGTCACGCACCTTAGCGAGTGCGACACTTTTAATTACATCACAAATCACTTAAAATATTTATTTACACCTTCACATACTCATTGGTCCTGAGGAAAGCCAGTTGTAAATAAAAGGCCTGGGTGAAACATGTAGACCACACAGGACGTAGGAGGTCATAATTTACTCCAACGCGTCCGTTTGCCTTTTTAGTTGCTAACAGGGGCCCAGTAATTAAAGTTTATCCATACACCCTCGGGTACTGGAACCCACTGTATAGCTTTTAAAACATCACCTTCACACTCACCTACACTGCACACTCAGCAAGGATACCAGCTCCTCAGTGTCGGTGTCGGTGTCAGTTTGGTGGGCCCGATGATGAAGCATGCCAACAACTAGGTTGGTGGGTGAGGGCTTCATGACCAAACCAAATGGTTTGCCAACATACGTACCCACTGAGTCTCTTAACATAACTTAGCTGATAATCTACAAGCTTGTATTGGTGCCATTTTTAATAGGCAAAACGCAGTGGGAAGTACTCACTTTCAGACGGCAATACAGTGACGTGACTTGGCCAGGGGAGCGTTCAGAATTGGACCACTTTCAAACTTATCTATAGCGCAGACTGGCTTGATAATTGCACAGGTATGCAGTAAATCTTGAGTTTTTGACCCCATCCCATGCACTGTTTTATTTTACAAGTTGCTTGCTATAGAATTGTTTCCTGGCTTTTACTGTTGGGCAATGAGACACCCTGGTATTTTTCTTTTTATGTGGCTAGTGCTAGGGCATCTGTGCTCTCGTGCATTTGAAGGTGTCTTGATCAGCGTTCTGGTGAGCTCCGCATACATCCTTTGCCCGTACTGGGGTCAACACTTGATAGCCACAAGAACTACTTTTGGTAGGTGATATGCACATTAAAGGCATTCTTACAGGCTTTGCAATTCATTCAATCATTCTGATTCATAGGTGTTTTGCCCAGGAGACCACATTTTTTATTGGTTCAGTGAGTCAGTGAATAGAGTATGGTATAACCTATCCACCTTGCCTTTTTTGCACATCAGACATAATATGCCTAGCACATCAACAAAAGCTTTCTCCGGAAGGTAGTTGATGATTATCAAATCGTTTTCATTGAATTATTTTAGGTTTTGTGTCGCATTGGGAAGTCTGATAATGTGCTGCATGGCTAAACACTTATAAGGTCCCAAAGGTGAGACCTATTGGTTATGCCAATGCTTGTTACTCTTATCGAGGCCATGGCTGTCTAGTACTCCAGTCTAGGCCCAGGAGGGCTGGTTCCATGTCACATTTACAGGATAACCACTCATTAAATAAATGAGTCCCATTCAGGTGAATTGTATGTACATATATTTGTGTTGATGTCTTGGCTGGACCTGCGTTGGACAACCCCGAGAGAGGGGGCTTGGGGTGACCATAAGGTGTAGTATTGTTGTGTTTACAGCGTGCCCACTCCATCCTACTGGTCAGTTCCAATTTGACAATTGCTTCGTTAACCTTCTTTCCTTCTCATATTTGTTTGAAAGTCCCCAATTTGCCCTCTCGTATTCAACATTTTCTTGGGGGGTTGAACCCCCCGAATCCCTCTTATGCCAGTCAAGCTTGTCACAGGGCCCACATCCCGAACTTTTACGCCGCACCACTTTCAAATGTCACCAGCCGCCACTGCATGTACAACCCATAATATGTCTCTTTGATGTTAAGTGGCGCATTGAGCTATTAAGTGCTATTTTGGGCAACATTCTAAGGCAAACCATGATTCATGTGGGAACCTAAACCTGCCCACAACATTTTGCACTAGCTTGTGTCTCTTTTTGTGACCAAACCAGGCGCAAGGTGTTAGTAAGCCTGGGTCAAGGTGCCCTTTTAACATGGAATCATATTTTAACTCTAGAGGAGAGTTTGTAAGTTATGTGCTCCCAGTGTTTAGAAATCAGAGGTGTTATAATTCTGGATTGAAGTGCAAGGTATGCACTGTGAGTGTCACGGCACTGAGTTACAAGGGGTACTGTAGGACGGCTGGCTGTTTGGGCCTATGTAAGGCTTCTTATTCAGTTCCTGGGGCAAAAAGTGGTAACTGTGCAGTTAATATTGATTAACTAATTGTTAGAAAGTCACAATTTTGGCCCGTTCACCCCCCCTTTTTGTTTTCTGACCAGAACTGATGGTAGCTGACACTGACTGTGCCCTGAGCCCTGCTACTCAGGCCCAGAGCCAGTGCTATGTTAAACACACACACATGCATTGAGGTACATTTATAATTGGCATGACATACCCTATAAGTCCTAGTAGATAATATGGCAAGGGGATGAAAAACTACCTATAAGTAACTAATATATAATAGGGCCTGGCAGTTTAGAGGCCAGCAGCCCTTTTTTGCACTTGCATGCGTACACTGCTGAGATCCTGGGGCCATTTTAAAAGTAGCCCTAAGTTGCAGCACTGCTTTTAAAAAGTAAAATCACCACAAACTCAACTTTGCTGGTAGGTGCACTATAAAAGTGATAATCTATATTATTGTTAAATATCAGGTACCCCCAAGATCTCCCCTGGGTGTTCCAAGGTTGGGGGTGTCAGGTAACTATAAGAAGGGTCCCTATAAAAGATGCTTCATAAACCCTGGTGATGGAAAACTGCCCATTTAATTTTTACCCAGTGTAGGAAATGCCCAGCAAAGTCTACATTGGTGCTGTGAGCACTGTGAAGTTTTCATCTACATAATCTTTACATATTAGGCAACCCTCGGGTCTCCCCTAGGAGTCCCAGGGATCAGAGGTCCTGTAATTATTAGCAGGGTCCTTATAAAATATGTTTTATAAACTCTGGTGAGGGAGGAATCGCACATTTCCATTTCCATATTGTAGTTACTTGGCCTCATAGGCTAACATGGCAATATTTTATGGATGCATAACTATTGCTAGGAAAGTATGCATATCATTCAAACACTTAACATAATGGTATTGACAAATCCAAAAGATTGCTCTTGTTGAATTTATCCTAACTTGTACAGAAAATAAGTTATAACATTTTCTTGTCTGTATGCCAAAATCCAGCCTTCCTGCAGTCTTCCCTGATTGGTCAGTGCTAACAGGCTTAGCATGGCTGCCTTGTTTAAGTGATAAGTGGCTATTCAGGGGAGAAGCCTTCTGCTGGTGAGAGCTCTACAGCTACACAGGACTGCCAGGGTGTAAAGCATGAGGCTTTAAAGGAGGAGAGGACAGGGAGGGAATGCCAGGCATACCAACCCCCACTCCCCTGTGCCCGAGCCAGCAAGCAGGCTTAAGGAAGGAATTTGTAAATGTTAGGGGAAGGCGATCTATGGAAATTAGCCACAATGAGAGTTGATTTAGTTCGCGCTTAGTGCTCTGCTGAGATTTCAGCCATGATTGATTTTGGAGTAATAGTGCGCTCTGGGACAAGACAATGCCACACTTTGGAAGAAGTGGTCATGCGCCTGGTTGTCACACTGTATTCCATTGGTCAGGGGTGCCCCCACTTGATGCCTAGAAGCTGAAATTAAATATGTTAGAGATGCATAGCCTCTCAGTTCTGCTGCCTGAAACTACAAGAAGAAGCAGGATTGTCCTGCTGGAGTCCTGATCTCCACCCAAGGGCCTGCACTATCTGAGACTACAGCTCTGAGGACTTTGCCTTGCTTCAAGAAGGAGTAAGCAGTGGACTCCCTGCAGCTACAGGTTAACAGAGCTTAACTGACCCATCTCCAGTCAGAGTTCCCCACCTGGAGTGAATCCATTCGGTTTTTAAGGGGTTGACCAAGTGCATTGTGGGAAGTGAAGTCCAGGCCTGCCAAGGATCTAGGAGATTCCAGACCCTTGGATGTGTGTTTTGGACACTTAAAACAGACCAGAAGACCTTCTGGGAGGACCTCCAGAAGTTTGGGAAAGGTTAGGAAACGTTTTGAAAAAAGCTCCATAAGGTGACCGACCCAACCACAAGAGTCAAGCTGGCCACCTTCAACCGCGACCCGGCCTTGGTTCCAGGTTCGTCCCGCGGAAGAGCTTCAAAGGTCCCACTTCCAGAGTTTGACCAGGAGCTCCCTGAAAGTAAAGCCGGTGAAACTTCACAGGATCCGGACTGGTGGAAACTTCAGAAAAATTGTCTAAGTGCAAAGGTACAATTTTGACTGAGGCCTCCCGTGTGGGGTATCTGAGCAGGGATCCATCGCGGTCCGCCTCAAATTTGATTTTGTCCCAGTCAAGCGCTACCAGATGTCCAGAAGTGACGCAATTGGTTTCTAAGCAATAGAAAGTGTTTTTATGATTTAAAAATTGATATCTCCATTTCCCGACATTGGAATTTGGTTGTTTTGGTGTCATTTTAAAGAAAAGAATAATATCTATTTTTATAAATTGGTGTGGGATTTTTATTATGTGTTGTGACTTACTTATTTACTATATTGGTGTTTTTTAAGTGCTTTACATGTCTGTCTCCTAAGTTAAGTCTTATTCCTCGGTGCCTGCTATCAAGGATTGAGCAAGGGACTAATTTATAGAGACTCTATTTAGGACCCAATACTGTGTCGGTGGCCTTGTTTCTGGTGTTAGTTGTCTACCTACCACTACCAATAAACCACCTTCCAAAACAAATGTTTACCTCTTGTCTCTAGGTGCCTGAATTATAGTTTGCAGATTGGATATGCTATCATAAACGAGACAGTTATCCTGTCCGCTTTATTACAAGTGCATTAAATCCTTTGGTACTTGTAATAAGATGTGCATGAAATCTGTCACATCTGTGATGGAATATCCCAGCCTCCAATCTCTAAATCAGGCCCTAAGTGTTTTGCGTATCGCCCACAAAATTCTCACCCATCTTGCACCTCCTATCCTGTCCGATCTTCTTCCACCATATATACTGCACCGTATGCTGTGCTCCATGGATCAGTGTTCCCCAAGTTAAAAGAGCAAGAGCTGGAGGGTGCTCTTTCAGGGTGATGGCAACAGTCCTTTGAAACACTCTCCCAGTGACCATCAGGAGCATTCAAAATCATGGGACCTTTAGAAAGGCCATAGAAACCAGGCTCTTTCCGGACTAACCCTTTCCCCCTCGTTTCCACCCTGCTATGTGTCTCTGGTCCTAACACTGGAATGCCCTGTTGGTGGGGCAGCCATGCGCTTTACAAATCTATTAACATAACATAACATTGTGTAATTAAATCTTTCAAAATATCCTTCGTAGACGACTGAGCAAGTGGGGCTTTGCAGCCTTTGATAGCCTCAACTTGTTGTCTTAGTGTGTCAACTATCTGCGTATCTATGTGTTGATGGCCCATATAGCCACCACAGAACACGAAAACCTTTTTCACTCCTAATTCCAGATGCTGGCCACTTATTAGAAAACGTGCTGTTTCTATCCTTCTTGTTTCTCCAATTTACCTGTCCACATCCGTACCAGTTATTAAGTCTCCTGATTACAGTGACAAGCTACCTGAGAGCATTCCCTTTGCTCCCTTTATAGGACATACAGCTTTGCCTGTTGTATGAGGTATTGGAAAAACAAATATCTCTTTTTAACCCATTTGCTGCTTCGAACGTTCAGCGCCAGTGCTGAACGTTCGAAGAAACGGGTGCGGCCGCGTCGGCCGTTGGACGTGCGCAGCACCAGGGAGGTAGCTCGCGCGACGTCCAACGGCCGACGGCAGCAGCGAACGGGTTAAACTGTTGTTGGTTTCTGTGATGTTATTGTCTATATTATGTTGATTCAAACAGAACAATAGAATCTCTTTTTTCTTTTTAAAATGATTTTGTATGAATAAAATGAATTTGTAATGAGAATTGCGGTAAATTAGTCTTTTCCTACCTTGGGAGAATAATGGTCTCGTATATTTATCAGACCGATTGTTGCCTAGGGAATTTTTCTTGAACAAATGTGTAATACTGTACTTAACAATAAGTGCTAAGTATTCCTAAATGGCTCTAAAGTGGGGTTGAGCATTTAAGGTTTAGTATAAGAGATAGCGTTTCCACCTTTCCAAGAGAAAAATACTGCCATAGGTTTACATGTTTTAGAGTCCGCAAAGGCCTGGACGTGATACTTAAATAGACTTTCATAAATTGTCTTTTTAAATTTTAACATGGCCCTTCTACCTTTTTTTACTTGATTTATCACTCTGGGATAATTAAGGGAGCTCTAGAAAACACTTTAAAGTGTTTTATTCTATATATTTACTACTGTTTTAAGTATGCACTGGTAAGGGAAAAAATTACTGACTTTAAATTATTTGTATCCACATTTTTGGACTTGCTGGGGCACTGCAGCCCTTTTGAACAACATCTGCAATTATCACACATACATTATAGTCATATGCCACATTAACACCCCAATGGCATGTTTGTTGGGTGTTATGCCACACCCAAAGATGGACAAGGCTAGGAGTAAGTTTCAATTTGGCTCTCGCATTAGAAAAACGAACGATTGCGATCAATTGGAGGCCGTCTTCCCCCTTCCTATACCTGCCTGGAAGTTTGACCTCCTTGATTGGGCACATGCTAAAGATGGCATGAATTATTTATGGCAATACAAAGCTGGACATGGCACACATGTTATGGGTGGGACATAATACTACTGACCATGGAACCGGACCCAGGTCTACTGCAGCCATAACAGGGGGCTGTCCCTCCTCACTTTCAGTGCGCTACTATGCAGTCACTCTGCCAGTGGCAATCAATAATCACTATACAACTCTCTCCTAAAGTGTTATTTATTGCTGACACTCCCTGGTGCCCACTCCACCGCTTGCTCGGCTGTGTGACAGCCTTCACTATGATGGAAGTTCTTCTTGTCTCTGAGGTTGTGGCATACCACACACAGCATGTAACACAGTATACCATGTGTTATTTATCCGTATTTTGACTGATATCAGATTGACAAGTGTATGTAGCCCTGCGCACTGTGGCCGGATGTGCCTTTTCCCCTTGAAATTAGGTGAAGGGGGCAGGTTTGGCTGTGAGGTGTATTCAATGAATCCTATAATGATATCCAAAATAGCCTGCCTTATGTGGTTAATGAATATATACTGATAAGACTGGGCCTGTTTGGAATTTCAATTATGCTGGAGTAATCAGGGTATGTTGGAACCAGCAGTGTCTGTTGGCTGAAGGGATTCTCCCAACCAGACAGAATTACTGCCCCTGTCAAGGGCAGAAGATTACACTCGCTGTATAACCCATGCTCACCCTTGGGTAACTTGCCACTGAGTAGTCAGGCTCACTACAGAAGCAATGGGTAAAGCAAAGGCACAGTAGCCACTCACGATAACTACACTAAGCGTCACAAAAGAGACTTTACACACGATGTGTGTAAAATGTTAATATTGAACACACATATTTAATCATTATAAAATGACCGTCATATACATTAGGGCATAAAACACATTCATAAATATTACTAGCACTACTAGCCCACTCGTATTGTTATGATATCAATAGTATACACACTATGAACAATTTCCCACCCCCAATTGAGAGAGAGCACCATTATGAGGTGCGCAATAACAAAATTATGCACATATCTGAAAATAGAACACTTTTTAGCTGCACCGCAGACTGGAGTATTGTGCTTTTGGCAACAATCAATGTATAATGTGGCACCGGTGGCCAATGTCGTGAATTACAGGTGGTCCAGACACGATCACTCCCACACACACAAACACTGACTCCGCACCAGTTCGTGGGGCGACAGATATCAGCTGGTCCATGCGGCATGCTCTTACACAAACACATGTACTCAGCACGCTAATGTGGTGCCACTGGAACCAAGCAGACTCCGTGGCTCAAGCCTCCCGCTGCCCTCTAGTTCAACCCGATTGTCCTGAATGGAAGATAACTAACCCCGCCTCCCAGTCACTGGGCCGCACGCATCCAAAGTCACATTTAGTGTGGGTCCTCGGGAAGCAGGTGGGAATATGTAGCAGTTTTAATTAGGAGGTAGACATAAACAAGGGAGAGGTTAGTAGCCACTCAGGAAGTTCACCCACAGGTCTCAAAACACAAAGGAGTCTGTATGTCTCTTGACCCTCTTCCGGACTGCCTTCGAAGCGTTTCTTCAACCTAGTTAATCTCTCTTGCTACTACCTGGCGCTAAGATGTCAGGAGTGGCCAGGTGTTGAGAGGGCAGTAGGTCTGCCGCAATGAGGTTCAACAAGGAGACAACTCATGAATGGGGAGTTACACAGGGGAGCCTCCTGATAGGATGAGACACCCCAATCAGTACACAGTGATCCGGGCACAATTTCTGGTGCACGTAAGGATGAGTCGCACCAGGCACTTCAGAGTTCGAAGAACACAATGAGTTGCAAATTCCTTACCTCCCTGGAAAGGAGGCACAAGGACCAGTGCAAGCTGAATTGGGTTGCACCAGGTCACACACAGCGAAGAGTTGCAATTCTGTACCTCTCTGGAAATGAGGCACAGCATCCCGTGCATGTTGATTCAGGATCTACCAGACCAGTCCAGTCACACACAAACTGCGCAAGTTCAGGAGGGACACATAGGTCCCAGCACCTCTGGTGTCAGTTTGCCCCCCTCCCCCCCCCAAGTCTGTACAGCAGACTGGTCATGGGTTTAACTAATATGAATGTCTGTGTGCACGCACTAACCTGCGTTTCCAGGTGGCACTTGTAATCACAGGCACCCTAGGTGCGGATGCACACTCAGAGTGGCCTACAATGGCAAGCTGCTCATGCGTATACATCACAATCGATGCCAGTGTGCACCCCCTGGTCTGCAATGACAGATCGGCACATGTTTCAGAACATGAAATCAGCACCACTTCCCAACATGGATTGGAAGGGTGTGCGTACTTTCACACCACACTTACAGTGGAAAAGTGCCCAAAGCCCGGAGGCCATAAAAAAGAATCAGCAAACCCCAGGTGGAAAAGTGAAAAAGGTCAGGAAATGCTTCCTGATGGGTATTAGGTCCAACATGCATTCCCCCCACAGCCGAAAGTGCAGAGGTTCTACCCAGCATCCAGGTAGTCCTCCTCACTAAGGCAAAAGAACCTAGATAGGCCATTCGCGTTGGAGTGGTCAACCTCTGGTCAGTGTTACACTCTAAAGTCCATCCTCTATAAGCAAATAGACCACCTCAGTAGTTTTGGAGTCTCGCCTCTCATCTGCATTAGCCACCTGAGGGGTCTGTGGTCCGTTTGAATCAAGAAGTGCGTGCCTACCAAATATGGCTGCAGGTTTTTCAGGGCCCGGACCACAGCAAAGGATTCCCGCTCTATCGCACTCCACCGTTGCTCCTGTGGGAGTAACCTCTGGGAGATGAAGGTTACTGGCTAGTCTACTTGTTCAGTTGAGAAAGTACCACCACGATACCATGTTCAGAGGAGTCCGTCTGAACGATGAACTCCCGAGAAAATTGCAGGGCCCGGAGCACAGGCGCAGTGCACATGACCTGTTTGAGGGAGTCAAATGCTGTGCCTTTTGGCAGGCCCCGGTCCAGATTACATCTCTGGGCTGCTTTTTTCAAGTCAGCTCCATCAAGGGGGTCACAATGATGTTGTATCCTTTGATGAACTCCAGGAGGGTTGCACTTTACACCGAACCCACCCGATATCCCACTTACACCCCGATCCTTGCCCTATCTGGTGCTTACTGGCCTTAATAGTCAGTCCTGCTTGCTGCAGTGCCTGAAGTACTTCCTGGAGGTGAAAGAGATGGTCTTCCCAACTATTACTGAAGACGGCAAATTTGTCCAGATAAGCAGCTGAGAATGCTTCCGTACCACCAAGGACCTGGTTCATCAGTCTCTGGAATGTGGCGGGGGCATTCTTGAGTCCTAAGGGCATGAACCTGAATTGGTAATGCCCTTCTGGAGTGGAGAAGGCAGTTTTCTCCTTGGCTCCCTCAGTGAGGCCAACCTGCCAGTACTTGAAGGTGAGGTCAAAGGCACTACAATACTGGTCTGTGCCTAACCTGTCAAACAACTCATCTGCCTTCGGAATTGGATGGATGTCCATCTGGGTCACCAAGTTCAGCCCAGTAGTCCATACAGAACCTTAGTTCAGGTGTGGTTCCCACCGTAGCGGGTTTTGGCACCAGAAGCACCAGACATGACCAGGGGCTACTGGAGGGTTCTATGACCCCCAATTCTAGCATCTTAGACATTTCTGCCTGGATGCTAGCTCTCACCTTATCTGAGAACCTGTAAGATTTGCTCTTGACAGGGAGGTTGATTCTCGTGTCCACATCATGGGTGCACAGGTGGGTCGTTTCCGGGATAAGGGAGAACAGTGAGGGAAACCGTGCCAATACCTAGTGACAATCCCTGTGCTGGTCAGGAGTCAGGGTGAGGGATAGGGTTACTTCTTCTACCAACCCATCCATCTCCTGAGAGTCCAGGAGGTGGGGAGAAGTTTTCTCTCCTCTTCCTCCCCCGTCCACTAACATTAGCATGGTAACCTCGGATCTCTCAAAGTGTGGTTTGAGGTGATTAATGCGCAGCACCCGGAGGAGCTGTTTTGGGATCTTGAGATCCACCAGGTAGGTGCCCCCCCCCACCCCTTTCTCTCGATCACCTTGTAGGCCGGCCCATTAGTCCCGAAGGGCTCTCGGCTCCACAGCCTCCAGCACCAACACTTTTTGTCCTGGTGTCAATTGCACTGCAGTTGCATTCTTGTCCTACCACACCTTCATGACATCCTGGCTGGTTTCAAAGTTCTGGGAGCTTGATTCCACAACCTTGCCATTTTGCTGCCGAAGGCTAGCATGTAGCTTACTACATCCTGGGGAGTTCTCTTGGGAGACTGCTCCCAGCCCTCCTTGACCAAAATTCAGGGGTCCCCTGACTGGGTGCCCAAAAAGGGGTTGAAACAACAGGTATGGCAGGAGGGCATTCCACTTTCTCAGAGCCTCCAGCAGGCCTCCGATCATGCCTTTTGTTGAACCTTTCCACAAGCACGTTGGTTTGGAGTGGTATGGAGTGGAGAACTTATAGGTCACCCCACACATAGCCTGATTGTATGCAGACATGAAGTTCGCACCCCCGTCAGACATCACCTCCTCGGGGAATCCCACTCAGGTAAAAATCCCCATCTGGGCATTCGTCACTGCCAGAGCTGTTGTGGTCCTCAGAGGGATCGTCTCTTGGTACCGTGTGGCATGATCCACCAGCACCAGGAGGTACCTGTGCCCTGCAGTCATTGGCTGGTCCATATGCCCCACTGTGTTACTGCCCACCCACTCAAATGGGGTGTCAACGACAGGCAAAGGGTTCAGGGGAGCTTTAAGCTTCTGCCCTGTCTTGCCACTGGCCTGGCAGGTCACCCAGGTCCTGCAGAATGCATCAGAGGACACCCTGAGTCTGGGCCAATATAGAGAGGAGTAAGCTGGGCAAAGGTCTTGTCCTGGCTTAAATGTGCTGCCAGGGGTATGTCATGGGCCTATTCCAGTGGGAAGGGCCATTAACACTGAGGGTCCGCCAGGGCCCTTTGAGTCCCCTGGCCAGGAGCTTTAGACTCATTGTAAAGAAGTTTGTCCTCCCAGTATAGATAATGAGTCCCAGATTATTCAAGGGCTATTTGGGCCACAGCTTGTTACCATAGGCCCTCAAGGGTGGGGCACTCTCTGTGCCCTACAGAACTCCTTCCCTTGCCAACTGGCAATCTCGGGTAGGACACTAGGAACCGTAATGCCCTCATTGATGGATTCCGGAGTTGCCTCGATCGGTTCCCCATTCATCTCACCGGAGGTACATTCTGAGGTGGGCCTTCCTCGTCCTCTCCCCTTCTTAGGAGCGGGAGACTCCAGCCCCCTCTGGCTCCCGTCTCGGGTAGCCATGGACTGTGTGGTAGCACAGATCCAGTTGGTTAACTCCAACATCTCCACATGAGCCCAGAGCTCCGCCTCCTTCTAGATAGTGTGCTGAAGGTCATTACCCAACAGACTTATGGCGACCTTCAATAGGCCCGAAATCCCTCCCCAGCCAAACGGCACTTGGGCCACTGGGAAAAGACCCTCTCTGCTGTGGGCCACCACCTGGAGAGTGGCCTGAAGGATGATCTACTCCAGGAAGACCTGTTGAATCTTTACCATAGGCATACTGTCCACTGTATCTCTCAGAGCATCTACCCCCTGCCCATTGATGGTAACCCGTTGCCTATACTTTTCTGTATAATTACGCACTTGGATCCGGGGAATCATCTCACTGTTCCCCAGGGACACAAGGGTAACACCACTAAACTCCCCTTCATTGCCCAGCCCCACCTTCTCCCCCATAGCTATGCTTGCCATCCTTGTAGCCTTTCCTCCAGCGGGAGGGCCACCCGTTTTGGACACTTGGGATGTCCCTGTAGTGCCCATGCATAAAACACTCATAGCAGCTAGGGGTAGTTTTCTTCGAGGAACGGACTGGGAACTCGAGTTTGTCCCTTTTCCTGGGGAGGGTTTTTGGGGACAAGCAGAAGACTCCTTCTTGTCATCCCCCTTCATCTTTTGGTGGGGACCTTGGCCCCCCTTTTGGGAGTCCCCTCCAGCTTTTATCTTAGATACTCTGGTGCTGGCCAGCGGTCTGTTTCTTCAGCAAACGTCTGGCAATCAAACAGCTTGCTGTCGATCAGGTGGTGGCGCAGGTCGGCCGAACAGGTCTCGAGGAAGTGCTCCCTTACAAATAAATTGTACAATCGCTCATCATCCTGACCTTAATGGCCAACACCCAACCCTTCTGTGCTTTACTCATGTAATCTAAGAAGCCAACCCAATTCTGTGTGGATAGTTAGCAGCTGGCCCTAAACTGTTGGTGGTATTTTTCCTGGGTATGTCCAGACTTGTTGATCAACACCGTCTTTTCGGCAGGGTAGCTAATCTGGTCACCCACATCCACCGTTAGGAGAGTGTCTCTCCCAACAGAGGTCTGCTGTTCCTGTGGGGTGCCCTTGGTTTAAAGCTATTGACTTGGGAATGAACAGGTGTGCTCCCTCCGACCCCTGATATCACCTGGAGCCAGACCAAACAGTACCGGCACTCTTGAAGCAAAGAAATGTCCATAGTCTATAAGTATCATTTCTAAGCGCATTATACCAAAACCCTCTTTACCAATGGAAAGGGTTTGGCACTGTGAATCCACTTATTTGAAACATCATGAGGCTGCTCCAATGCAATCCCCTATTGCAGTCTGAAGCAATGTCAACCACTTCCTCATGTTAACCTATGGGAAGAGCAAGCCCCATAGGTAGTGAAAACTCACGTAGGTATTCCTCACTACATGGCAGTAGGGGCACATAGTTCCCAAGACCAGTTGTGCCAGTCGACCCTCCCCGAGCCTGCATAGCAGCCTGGACACGGATTTAACGAATACGTGTGTCTGTGTGAACATAATAGCCTGCGAGGGCAGGCAGGACATGCAATCATGGGCACCATAGGTGCAGGTGCGCACTCCCAGCAGCTTACTACGGCAAGCTGCTCATGCGTTTACTCACAATAGATGTTAGTGCACACCCACTAGTCTGCAATGACAGATCGACCCCTGTTTCAGAACATGGAATCAGCGCCACTTCCCAACATGGATAGGTAGGGTGTGCACACTTTCACACCATATTTACAGTGGGATAGTGCCAGAGGCCACATCAGAGAATCATCAAAACCCAGATGGAAAAAGCAAAAAAGTTCAGAGAAACGATACCTGATGGGTATCAGGTCCAACAGAGTAATTTCGGTAATTCGGGGAATTATCAATAATTATGCAATTACTCCTGCTTGTGTAATTTGTGTAATTTGTGGGGGGACACTCTTGACGAGATCACATTTAGCATGAGCGAGCAGATGCTCATGATCGCGTATTCGCATTCTGCTGCATTTAGCGCTATTTCTTAGTTCACAAATGTATCCTTGCATCCATCTTGGGAGCGAGGGTGCATTTTGCATTAAGAAAACAAAGCTAAATCCCGGGAGGGAGTTGGAGAAAAATTCTACCCAAGAGCACAGTTAGAGAGTAAGAGCAGTTGCTTGCATTCGCCATTCATGTTCTGTTGCATTTCGTGCTATTTTTTAGTGCAAAATGCAACTTTGCATCCATTTTGGACATGAGGGAGAATTTTGCGTTACAAAATAGCTCTAAACACGGAGAACTCTACTCAATAATTTTGCGCAATCTCAAAGAGTTCTTGGGTCATTTTTCATGATTATGCTACATGGCATTACACAAGTTATGCTCACCACTAGATAAGACACAAAGTGTGCCTTCTGGTGTTGTCTGAGCAGCATTCCCCAGCATCTCCCTCTGTGCTGCAAACATTGCCATAAGACACATAACTATGGGTAACTATGGGGCCCGTCCCAATGTATTCGAACTGGCTTACAAAATTAACTATTGCATGCGGATGGACCAGGTAGCAAGGCCTAAAAGTATTTGATCAAATTTCCCTGCGTATCTTGTAAATAATGTTCAGAATGTCAGGCAGATGACTCGTGAATCTGTTCTAGGTGAATTATGTACTGTCCAACCCACTAGATATATTGAAATCAAGCACTGATATAAGAGTTCTTTATATTCTTGCATTATGATGTGGAGTATTTAATGGAATGTTATTTATAGTATGTTTTCTTACAATTTAACAAAAAAGTTGGACATTTAAAAAAAAAAATGGGATGTAGACTGAATGCCTTCAACTTTGTTCAGGCCGCACAGGACGCACATTAGTGCTAAGAACTGTCACAGTGAGGATAATATCTAACCATGACTCCAAATGACCCATTAGGACCCCGAAAAAGACCCAGACACGACTGCCATTAGAGGGCGAAACGTGTACTGCTTTTATCGATAAGCTTATTATCCTGAAGTTTGCTACCTAAAACCGGATAAATCCAGCATTTCAAACACAATTATTTATATATTCTCAATCGGACAATAGGACACCCTGTTGCACCCCTGAAATAAGCATGTGTGCACATGTGGCGCACATACATGTGCTAAGGGCATTTATGTGAGCCACATGGCACTTTGAAAAATGCAAAAAAGTGAATTTTTCAAAGAAATCGCAAATTACCACCAACCTGAAGTTGGTGGTAATTTGCGATTCCTTAAGCCAAAATCGCACAACTTGGGTGCTTCCTACATTGCATTTAAGGAATCGCAATTTGGGATTCCTTAAATGCATTCGCAAAATACGGAATCGCAAATTTTGCGATTCCTTATTTTGCGAGTGGGTTTTTGTCTGCTACATAGCACACTGCCCAAATTGCGATCACAAACGCTGAAATTCTGCGAATTTCAGCATTTGCAATCGCAATTTGGCTTCCTACATATGGCCCCATATAACATAATCCTCACCAATCATTGATCTGTAACACATGCCCTTCATTTTGCTATAGATTAAATGGTGATTACTGCAGCAGATTACTGGAGTGCCCTGAGGGTGCAGCAGGCATTTACACCTGCCTTTATTCTCTTCCTTCTGGGCCATGTCAAGGGGATTCGCTCATTTGCATGGAGGCATGGCCCCATATAAATGTACCATACAATTGTCATCATATTATTGATCACAGGAGCAAATCGTATCTCAGAGGGTGCACTAATTGAACCAACTGGGAGGCAGCAAACACGTAGTGCACCGCCTAAGGTGTATTTTGGAAGGTTCTGGTAGATTCCCAGGTGTCCTAGGTAACACCACACAAAAGCAGGTCAGTCTCTCATAGAGAAAGAGTGAATCAGTGAAGCAGTTTGAAGTGAAGCAGTTTGAAGCAGCTGATCAGTTTTTCACTATGACACTGTGTCCCCGCACCTCCTGGACGTCGTCTTTACTGACTGCCCTTTTTTGAAATTCAATAATACCCTTCAACTACACTGGTCTGATCATGTAGCGGTTATGCTAACCCTTACAATCCCTTCTATGGCTGGCAACAGGCCCTTTTCAGTCAAAAATCATAGGAGATACCAATGGCATCGCCTAGATATAACTGAGTTTAACACCCGATTGGTCAACAGCAGACCCCTTCTATCTCAAGATCCAGAGATAGCATCGTTAGACTAATACATGTGGATTGCTTCATCAGTACAAGCATTAATCCCTCAAAAAGCAGGGAAAACTGGCAGGCGGCCCCCACTGAACAATGGTTTTCAGAGGAGCTAAGACTTTTTAAGAGGTGATGTCATAGACACGAAAGGCGCTAGAGACATATAAGGAATTACTAACACAATATAATGGAACGATTTATAAAACTAAAATGGTATATTTCTCGAAGAAAATTAAAGCAGCGAAGAATAATTCTAAAGAATTGTTTGCTACGGTCCCGAAACTCAGCCGCACTCAGGAGTCTAGGAACAATGTAATAGATCAAGTTTTTTGTAACATCCTAGCATCTTCCTTCTGTGGAAGGTATCTAGCATTTATGATGAGTTTGCTTTGCGGCCTTTAAAGCACACAAGCACTCCATCTTTACATACTGATGCAGAGAGTATGAAGAATCAAAAGATCCCAACATCCTCCGAGTTCTCGATTTTCATCAACTCTTAAGACTTTCCACCTGTATCCTATGAGAAGGTCACTAGATTTCTCTCGGCCACTAAAACCGGATCACCATTGGATCTGTGTCCTCCTAAGATAGTGCAAAACAATGGCAGAGACAGTTGCACATCAACTCACGGACATATTCAATCTAGCCCTCAAAACTGGAATATTCCCAAAAATCTGGAAAAAGACCTCTATTTTACCAAAGTCCAACTTAGATAAAACAGATCCATGTAACTATCGTCCAAACTCCCACCTGCTCTTACCAGCAAAACTCCTTGAAAGATATATAAACCAAGAACTAACTACTTTCATCAACACCAACCGCATCCTGGACTCCACGCAGTACGACTTACGGAGTGAGTACAGTACAGAGCTTGCACTTATCACTGCGTCACATAGAAATTAGACTTTCAGTAGATAATGGAGGCATGGCCGCCTTGATTCTTCTGGATCTTTCAGAGGCGTTCGATACGGTAGATCATATCCTCTTGCAGGCGCAGCCCTTTCAATTTTTTTTATCTTTTCTGGCAGATTGAGAACAAGTAATGGAAGTGGATGGCTTTAGGTCGAATAGCTTTAATCTTCCATGTGGGGTTCCATAGGGCCCTTATTTGAGCCCAACCCTTTTTAATGTCTATGTCACCCCGCTAGCCAGACTGATTAAATCCTACGGTTTTGCTATGGTGTCATATGCAGATGACACTCAGATCATTGTCTCCATTTCAAATATTAAGGACACAGCCCACGAATGTCAAGCCTGTATGCAACGTGTAAGCAGATGGATGTCAGAGAACTGTCTCAAGTTAAACTCTAATAAAACTGAAGTTTTACTTTTTGGCAGATATCCGTCCTTCTGGTCCACTGACTGGTGGCCTTCGGAACTAGGCCCCCCTCTCACTCCAGCCACTAAGGAAAAAAATCCGGGAGTCGTCTTTGACACAACCCTGCCTCTTACCCATCACATGAAGGCACATACAGAATCTACTTTTTCCACAATGAAAATGTTGGGAAATCTTTTTCCTTTTATACCCCCTGAACTACAAAAAACAGTGGTCTCGACACCTGTTTTGTCCGGGTTGGACTATTGTAATGCTCTTCTGGTCGGTATAAATAAAGGACTCCTTGTCAAACTACAGGTCCTTCAAAACTCTGCGGCTCGTCTGCTCTTTGGCATTCCTAAATACTCCTCAGCCAGGAGGCCCTTAATGCCCTATGCTGGCTACCCGTTGAAAAACGGATCAATTTCAAGGCCCTATGCGTTGCCTTCAAAGCCCTGCATAAACATGTCACAGACTATCTGATTAACCGATTCCGCTGGTACATCCCGTCTAGAAATCTTCGGTCCTCATCACACAAGCTTGTTGAGATGTCCAAACCCCGACTTTCGAATTGGGGTGGTAAAAGCTTTGTAAACATCACGGCCAGACTGCGGAATCGTCTGCCCTTTAACCCCTTAGCTGCGGCGGCTATTCCGCTGCAGCGCTAAGGGGGAGGTGGGGCCGCGCGGCGGTCCCGTACTCATGACGGAACAGCTCCGTCACGGCCCTCGGGTGGGCTGTGCTTGTGACGGAACGGTTCTGTCATGGCCCCGCCCGCTCTTTAGAACGCCAGCGCAGGCGAGGAATTCGCGCCGCGCAGGAGCGGTGAGCGGGCCGTGACGGAACCGTTCCGTCACCAGCACAGCCCACCCGAGGCTCATGACGGAACGGTTCCGTCACGAGCACGCAAAGGTTTAAGCTTAAAAACTCGCATGGCCTGCTCTCTTTTAGGAAAGGTCTAAAGGCGTGGTTATTTACCTTATAGCTTTTCTCATTCTAGATCTCGAGCCTTTCAGTGAAATCTCAGTGTTGTCATGTGGTTGGATGCGAAGCGCCTAGACGCCTTATGGTATTAGTTGTGCTATATAAATAAAATAAATAAACAGCAAACTCTCAGTTAATCCCTGTGCTTGAGAGGGGGTATTTTTTATGTAAATTAGTGTCTGGTCCAAAGAGGGTGCGCACCAGCACAGACCAGGACCCTGGCTTCACAAGAGGGCAAAAATACTTGCCTCTTCAATCTCTTTCTCACCTGCCTGTCTCTCTATCACATTTTTCATCCCTTGCCTCTCTCTTAGCTGTTTCTTTATCATCTGTTTCAATGTGTTCACCCTCTCTACCATTTATTTGTAACTTGCTTATCTGTTTATCTCCCTTTTCTCTCATCTGTCTCTCCTTAATCTCTCTGAGCTCTCTCACACCTGTCTATCTCTTTATCACCTATTTCACCTGACTGCTGCTTTCCCTCAGTTTCTCTGGCCAGTCACTGTCTCATCCATCTTTCAGCTGTCTCTTACCTATACGTGACTATATCAGTTCTCCCTCAACTGACTCGCCCTCTTTTAGCTGTCTCTTTATCACCTTTGTCTCACTGATCTGTCCTTTCCTGAGCCACCCACCATCTCCACTGCTCCACCCTTTCTTACTAACCCGTCTCTCTTTATTACCTTTCTCTCATCTGCATCACCTCTCTCTGAGCTCTCTCACCTTTTTCTATTAGACCTGTCTCCTACTCTCCCTTCATCTCTTCGAACTCTCTTTCTCTTCTGCTCCTCATCTATGTCCCTCCTTTCTCTGATGCTTCTTTTTCACCTACCGAATGCTGTCTCTTTCTAAACGCTTCATTACCTCTTTCTCACACCTGTCTATGCCTTTATTTCAGTCTATCATAGCTGTCTCTATCTCATCGATCCGTCTGTGACATCGCTCACCTATGTAGTCCAAGTCTCTTGCCTTACCCTCTCTCTCTCTCTGCAGCCACTTTTAGGCCTGGGCAGTAAATTCCGTTCCGCTCGCGGAATTTGCGGAATTAGGGTAATTTCGCGTTCTGCAGAGAACGCAAAATTGCCCAAAATTCTGCGTTCTGCGACTTCGTGAAATATTTGCTTGTTTGCGTTTTCAAAATGCGTGTTCGCGAGATATTTCCCTCAGAGCATGCAGAGATTGCGAACAGTAAAAAGCGTAACGCGATTACGCAAATTCCGCCCACCACTAGTCTCTTTGTGACACACTCACAAAGACACACATATCACCTGTCTCTCTGCAGTCTCTTTATAACACACTCACACACACCTGTCACCTGATTCTCTTCAATTCCATTGGTCATCTATTAACTCTCCCGTCTCTTTCTGATGTCTGCTCTATTTTCTTTTCCTACAGATATGGCGTCCCCTCGGTAGCCGGTGCGCTCTCAACGCGCCACAATACATATATTATGTTGAAAGTTTGTTACTTTCTGTTTGAAGACTCCTATGTTCAACAGCAAGGGTAGGTGACAAGCAGCTGGGACCAGACCCCCTAGGTCACGAATGGTGCTATGACAGAATGTAGTGTGAGGTCCACTGCTGAATTCATTACATGATGACAACCAGTGGTCTCTGTGCCCTACCGGCTGAAGAAAATAAAGAGCTCTGTTTACCTTGTGCTCGTGGCTACTGTAGTGTCGCGCTCTAGCTCCGCGTTGCAGCGCGATGACGCGGCACGTCGGAAATAGAGCGTGAACGTTGTGCGCAGGCGCGAGAGCGCGGAATGCATCAGAAGCGACCGGAGCGCTACGGAGTAAGACGCCTGCCGCTCTTCTAGTGGTATATCTTGAAATAAAAGCAAATCAGTTCCTAACCTCACAACCTGCCTTGGTGTCCTCATTTGGGTGTGAAGCCCCATCTTCACAGTGGCGACGAGGAGTGGGATTTCCCACAAGCACCATCCCCGGAAAGAAAACAAAGGAAAAAAACACGACAGCAACACCTGGACCGGCAACAAAGGTCAGCAGTCACCGGGGATACACTGCGAGAGCACAAGCAGGTTGAAAGGAGGTGGCAAACACGGCAGAAATCACAGAAAGAGCGCGGCAGAGGTGCACAGGAACAGGCCACGCCCACCACGTGCCCCAGAGCCTAGAACGAGGCAAGCTGAGGAGAAGCGCGGTAAGAGGGTGGCAGCGCCCCCACTAAGGCCCTGGCGGAGAAGGGAGACAGCGGTGCGGGGGGTGGAAGAGAACACCATCCCAACACGTCACAAGACAGGAGCGCCAGCACACCAGGCAGCCCCAAGAGCCAGGGAGAAGGTCCAGATCAAGGCGAGAACAGCAGTGCGCCAGGCAGCCCCAGGAGCCAGGGAGAAGAACCAGGAGAACTACCCAAGATGAGCAGCCAGGCGACCTCGCTCACGGCACCGATTCCTTTCCTGCCCAAGCCAGGTGAACCGCAGATGAAATGGGAGGATTGGAGGGAATATTTCAAAAACTACGTTGAAGCCTTGGAAGATGAAAATGGGGAGGCATTTACCAGCGCGAGGAAAAGACGGATACTCCTACACAATCTTGGCCCAGAAGGGATCAGAGTGTTCACGAACATTGTGCCTGCGACTCGGCAAGCGGCGGATGATGACGTCTTCAAGCATGCGTTAGAAGATCTCAACAATCACTACCGCCCAGCTGTGTGTGTCTCCATTGATCGCTTCAACTTCCAACAGAGGAAGCAAGAAGAAGGAGAATCCATAGACGACTACGTCGCGGCGCTGAGGCGACTAGCGATCACTTGTAAATATGGACAACTCCAAGACGACTTCATCAAGGATCAAATAGTGATGCACACCACCAACAAATCGGTGCAAGATAAATTGTGGGCACACAGAGAAGCAACACTTAAGGAGGTAATCGCGATGGTAAAGAAAGCGGAGCTCTCAAAGCGTTGTGCCGAAGCAGCAAAAAGGGAAAACGCTCAAAGGATTATGGTCAACAAAGTGAATGATGCTGAGTCCCCAGCAAACACAGACTGACGCCCGGAGACGGGAGAGGAGTGAACAAATGGTCAGGAAAGCCAGGACAAACTGGGAAACAATCCATGGAGAGCAAGTTCACGTGCTACAGATGCGGGAGTGCAGCACATGCTGCCCAGGACAAACGATGCCCTGCATTCAGCGCAAAATGCATGTTCTGCGGCTTGATAGGACATTATGAAAAGGTATGTCCAAAGAAAGGGAAGAAGTCGGTGGTGAAGTACATAGCACAGTCTCAAGCAGGAGAGAAAGCAGAGGAAGAACTAGAGGACGATGACCTAGTGCTGTGTATTGAAGAGCAAGTATTGGGAATAACAGGCAAGTGCTCCGACAAACCACGTGCGGATATGCTGATAGGTGGGGTGAAGATCAGGATAGCGATTGACTCAGGATCCCCATACACCATAGTGCAAAGATCGGTGTGGGAAGAGGAGTTCAAACCCAGCCTAGGCCCGAAACTGGAACCACCTGACATTAGGCCAATATCGTACACGAGCAACCCGATTCCCATGGTGGGTTACAGGACCTTGAAGTTTGAATCCAGAGGGATGTCGGCAACTTGCAAACTGTACGTGGCGGAGAAGGGTCCCTCTATGTTAGGATGGAGGGATCAAGGGGACCTCGGAATAAAACTGGACCCGGGAGGCAAGGAACAAGTACTGCTGACAGACGGTGAAAGTTGGCCAGACCTGGAAAAGGTGAAAAAGGATTTCCCCAAAGTGTTCGGGGGTACAGTTGGCAAGCTGGAAAAGTTCATGCACAAGATCCTACTCAAAGAAAACACCCTCCCTGTATCCCACAAGGTCAGGAATATACCAATCGCGGTGAAAGATGCGGTTCAACAGGAACTGCATAGGCTGGAGGAACAAGGAATAATCGAGCCTATAGACAGCTCAGAATGGCTGGCGCCCCTGGTGGTAGCCAGAAAACCTAATGGCAAGGTGCGTTTGTGTGTGGAACTTCGCGAACTCAACAAATGCCTGATTTTAGAAAAATTCCCGTTACCAAGGATCGAAGAGATGCTTGCCAAAACAAGAGGGGTGAAATGGTTCTCCACAGTCGACCTCACCTCCACCTACCATCAAATAGACTTACACCCATCGAGCAGGAAACTCACGCCCTTCATAACGCCCTTCGGATGTTACCAGTTCTGCAGGATGCCCTTCGGGTTGGCATCTGCGGCAGCGGTATTCCAAAAATTGATGCACCGACTGTTCATGGACGTGGAGGGCGTCCAATACTTCCAGGATGACATTCTAGTTATGAGGACGGACCGAGATGACCATGACAGGAAGCTGAACAAAGTGCTGAGTGTGTTGCAAGAGAGAGGTCTGATGGCCGAATGGGAAAAGTGTCGGCTCGGTATGACAGCAGTCACCTACCTAGGGCATGAAATAGGAGGCCAAGGGATCACCCCGAAAAAAGAAAATGTGAAAGCAATCTGTGAAGCCAGAGCACCAGTCAGTAAAGACGAAGTGAGATCCTTCCTGGGTATGGCCGAGTATTATAGCAAGTTCGTCCAGCACTTTGCCACGATGACTCATAAGCTGAGACAACTCATAAGAGACAAGACTGCGTTCCAGTGGGATGACGAAGCACAAAGTGAATTTGAGGAGTTAAAAAGGAACATAAGCCAAGCGGTGCCGTTGCACGGACATGATCCCATGGGACAGACCATCCTGACCACGGACGCCAGCGAAAAGGGTCGGGGAGCGGTCCTTGCGCAAGAGAGGGAAGACAACACCGTAGAGACCCTCAGCTTTGCATCCAGAGCGTTATCTCCCACTGAACAGAAATTCAGTGTAATTGAAAAGGAAATGCTAGCGGTGACATGGGCCATGGGGAAATTCCGACAGTTTCTGTGGGGTACCAGAATTAAGTTACAAACCAACACAAACCACTGGTCAAGGTGCTCACCTCGAGCGGGCATGCCACCGCCACTCCACGCATAGCCAAGATGACCCTCAAACTGCTGGAATACACATATGATGTGTAGTACATACCCGGAACGCGCAATAAAGTAGCTGACTACCTCAGTCGAGCCTCTGCCATGGAGGATGCCCCCGATGCCCCATCTGAGGGTGACGAAATGGTAGCTGTGATGGAAGACTCAGAAAGGGTAATCAGGGGGCGTGGCTTCAGCGGCGATGTGAGCGGACGTGCTCTCGTGGGGCTCCCGCTGACACCGGCCTTCATCTGCTATTTTGTGCGGTCCTGGGGGCCTTTCTACTCACCCCCGAGTGCCTCAGAGGTGTGGGCACGCAGTGCTCGGGTGTCCGGTGCACGGCCTGCGGGGACATCGGCTGCAGAGCGCCGTCAGGAGCGGAACGGCTGGGTCTTCGGCGGCGGCGCCCGCCATTCGGCCGCGACCTCTGCCGTCAGCCGAGTGCGGCTCCCTGAGACGGTCGCGGGCGGATTTCCTGGCACCTGGAGCGGAGGTTGCTGCCGAGGGGCACCGGGGGCTCTCCTAAGCGGCCCTGCGAGGGGCGGGCGCTGACGCTGCGGAGGCCTGCGGCCGGGGCCTGAGACGGGGGCCCGCCGCCTTCGACTGTTGGGAGGCCGGAGGTCGGGATAGTTTGCCCGCCCTGCCCCACCGCCGATGGAGTCCTGATCCCCCTGTGTGCCCCGTGCGGCGGCCTGCCTGGCGGGCATTCCAGAGCACTCGACACGCTTCGCTCCATGCTAGGGAGCACGGCACCAGCCGAGGAGGACTGAAGCCTGGGGCCTGCAGTGACATTCAAGCCCGGACTCCTGTGGTGGCGGTTCGGCCGCCGGCCCCTGCTGGAGTGCCCCCTGAGGAGGTGAGCGGAAGCGGGGACGGGCAGGCGGGAGATCGCCGGTGCTGCTCCTGACCTGGCTGGCTGTGGGCGGCGACAGGCACGGTGAGGCCCTGTGGTGTGTATGGTGTCCACCATCTTGAGAACCGAGGGGTACGGCGACCGCCATCTTGCGAACATACGCTGTGCATCAGGACAGGAGGTGAGCTGCTCTGCCTGTTTGGGGGGGTGAGGGGGCCCATCGTTGTTATTCAGCGGCGGAGGACTGGTCGCCTGGGTCTGCGACACTTGCGGGGCTGGGGTGTGCCTCCTCCCTGCTCTGCGAGTTACCTGGTGCGTCTCTTCTGGTGGGCCTTCCTAATCGCCCCCCCCTCCTGCCGTCGTTGTCCCCGTTAACTGCTGGCGGCTGTGTGGAGAGGTGGAGGGTCGGCCTGACTCGCCTCTGAGACTGGGAGGTAGTCCTGTCCCCCTGGTTTCTACAGCTTGAGAGGGGATGACGCGCACTAACAGGGGCGCCAAGGGTGACTCGGCGGGGGCCCCCAAAGATAACACTGTGATGGCCATGTGGGGTAAGACTGGGGCGCCTGCGGCCGGAGAAGGCCCTTCGCAGGTAGTAACGGACTCCCCGCCGGTCACCCAGGCCTTCATGGCGACTTTTATGGCTGAACTGAAGGCGGAGATCGGATCCCTGCGTTCGGAGGTACATTCCTGCGTCACGGAACTTCGGAGGGAGGTAACAGAGCTTGGAGACAGGGTCGATAGTGTAGGAGAGTAGGGTCTGCAATCCTATGATCACCCAGATTTTTGCTTTTTGCTTCACTGGTTTACGACTTTCCCTGGCTGTGGGCCTGCTAATCAGACCCACAGCCTAGCTGTTCTCTCTACTCCAAATTGTACCCAGGTACTGAATTGGCACTGGGCCCTCTCCAAGTCCCTGTACCCAGGGCTGAGGTGCACCCAGAAGTCTCCCAGGGGCTGCAGCATGTATTATGCCACCCCTGGGCTGACTAACTAAATCAGACACAACTGGCTGCTTGACAGCTGGGGCAAAGTGGTGTAATCACCCTTTGCTTTAGATATAGTATTCCTATATCTAAACCTAAATGGGCACACAGATCTCCTATCAGTCACTCCTATGGCAGGCCTTAACAATCCTGAAGGCAGAGTGCTTGGAATCGTGTGAGATAGTGCTCTGGCATGAGCTGAGCCTGTCTGCGGCTTTCGGGATCCATCCCTTAGCCGTTTCCATGATATCGCATACCATATACTCTTAAGTGCATTATAATCCTCGCGGTTATGTGCCAACTCTGGTATCGCTTTATCAAAACATGTCGAGTAAGGTGTCATACGAATTGGAATACTAACCCCTCGCCAATTCTGGCGACGCGGTTAGCATTCCACCCTTCTAGAGGGACACGACATGTATGTAACCTGTAACCCCGGTTAAAGTCAGACAGAGCCTTAGCTCCACAAAATGGATGCTGCCACCGAGACACAAGTCTGCCCTCCTGCTGCTGGGAGTCCTCCCAGCCCAGGAGGCAAGGACAAAGGGTTTCCTGCCAGGGGCGGTGCCAGCACCGTCCCAGACAGGATTTTGTGTATCCTAGGTAGGCAGGGCTTTAGAGGAAGGTGACTGCAAATGGCACCCCGGTGCTCACTGTGCATAGGCCGGCTGGAACCAGTTCCAGGGGCACTCCAGCCCCTGATCTGGGGAAAGCCCGCCAAAGGAGAGGGGTGTAACCACCCCCCTCCTAGTCCCACCCATAGGGCAGGACTTAGTCGCGTGCCAGCCCCTTTTTGCAGGATAAAGGTAGGAACTGGCCCCCTTCCAAATTAGATCAATCTTTGAATCCTGAACCGACCTTCTACACGAAGACCTCAAGACTCTTCCCAAGATTTCTCCCTTGTGACTAAGGAGTAGTCACCCTGCAGCAGCAGGCACCAACCAAGCATCACGGTTTGTTGCCAGTCTCTCCTCCGGATCAAGACTGCTCCAGCATGACGAGAACCGGCTTCCCTGGCACCTCTGACCTCAACCTACATCATCAGCCCAGCTGTGATCCGTGGGTGCGACGAGACCTCGAGGGACCGGCCATCTTCAGAACTGCACGACGCTTGTCCAGCACGACCACCGAGTGACCCTCGACTGAGTGCTTTGGGGTAAGAGAAGCCCCGACCCTGAGCAGCTCCAGCACCGAAGTTCAGCCCCCCTGCATCCACGAGATCTGCGTGGGGCCCTTCTGCTTTTTGCTGCTCACCGCGTTGTCCAGGTCGCGTGCCCGTTGGCTAGTGACCCTCTGACGACGAACTCTAACGACAAACACCGCTGGTCTGGTTGTTCCAGACTGGCCCTTGCTTCCCTTCCTCAGAGAAGCACCCTGGACCCTCCTGGTCCACTCAAGACGCCATTTTAGGTCCACCGCGTGGGCCTTGCATTTGCCAAGACTTGTTGCCCCAATCCTGGGTCCAGCGACGTCGACAGCAGAGACCTTCGTGGGACAGCTCGCACCTCCATCCTGGTCGCCGACAACGCCTCCTGGTCCGAGAGACTGCAGAGCCCAGCAGCGCCCACTCACCTGGTCGAGGTGACTTCGTCCGGTGCCATCCTGGTGCCCACCTAAATCACTGGCTAGTGATTCAGAACTTGGTCCCCTCTGCTTACAGGTTTCTTCTTCCCTGATCCAGGCTTGGATCACCACGAACTCCTTCACTGGCCGCCTGCCAGCAACTTCTTTCTTCAGGCTCCTGGATCTTCAACGAGGGTTTCCGACGCAACTTGAACCCTATGCAGCCGCAGCCCCTGGGCTAGGTAAACTGAGTACTCCGGTGCTCCAGCATAGTCCAACACCCTAAGTGTTCGGATCCACCCTTGTTTTCGACCCACCTAGTCGGGTTCGCCCGAGAACAGTAACTTTGCAAAGTGCTAGTATCCATAGACTTGTTCCCGCATTACGCGTGAGAGTTCCCACTCTGCACACGGCGTCCCTAGGCCTCCTGCTTCTAATCTAAGGGTTCAGCATTGTAGGCCTAGCGTTTCTACAGTCTAGAAAAGTATTACTTACCTGCTAGTAACTTCGCATTCCACTTCTTGTGTATATGGTTTTTCGTGCCCCTCGGGCATTTGTGTAAATTGTGCGACTTTCAGTAATTCTTTAAGAGTTTTGTTGTGTGCTTAGCTCCCTGTCTCATAAAGAACCAGGGTAGTCTTGTTATAAATAAATACACTTTATTTTTTATAACAACTTGTGTGGTGTCCTTTCACTTGGTGTTCAAGGGGTAATGTGATGGTAAAACAGCTGGCTTAACACGCCCTCTAGAGTATTAGCCTTAGACTGCTCGTATCCATGCTACTAGGATAGCTGGTCTATAAGGTTGACTTACAACCAATCATCAATAAGGGTTGTTTGGACTGATACAGAGTGCTCACTAGAATAGTGAACATTATATATCAGGCCAACTTCTCACATTGGTGAGCAGCGGTTGGGATTTGAGCTTGCTGTTGTTTTACCACGCATATCCTAAGAATATCATTTGAAAGATCACATAAGTACTAAGGTACATATAACTTAGCTTAGAATACTCTGAGTTCTACTGAACCAGCTGTTGTAGCTCCTAGGGCCTAGCACACCCTAAACTACAACTCTAGCAAGGGATCAGTAGGTAAACATATAGTGTAGGTAAGTGCACCACTTACACCTCACTAGAAAAGCATGTCTACACATGGAGAGTCTTCAGAGACTCCCCTTGTGGATCTTGACCCTCCACAGGTCAAATCAAGATATGCAGCTCTCAGTTTCCAGGAGATGAGACAAGTGTGTACCTCCAGGAAACTGAAACAGGGGTCTAACCCCACCATTCCCTTTCTGATAGGTCTCTTAGAGACATATGATGCGAGAAAGATTTCTCAGCTAGATGGGAATATGCCAGCCTTAGAGGGTACCACTGGGGATCCAGACCTCCACAACACTGTAAATGCAGTTGAGGAGGAGGATCCTGAGGAACTCTCTGGGGATGAGGCAGACAAAGGTCTTGAGGTAGTCAGAAGGCTAACTAGGGCCAACTTAGACTTGCTTGGGCTAGGATCTGGGGGACCCCCAGTACTGACCCTAAGTAGGCCTAACCTTGGAGTTAGGAGAGATAGATCTCTTTCTATGGACTCCAATAGATCTCTGCACTCTAATGCCTCTTCTCAGAGGAGAAGGAACTCTCCCCAGAGGAGATTGACTTCCCCTCAGAGAATAGAGCATGAAGCCAGAATGAGACAGGCTGCTCTGAGGATTGAAAGGGAAGAACTTGCCCTGGCCAAAGAAAAGCTTGCCTTTGCTAGAGAGCAGCAGATGAGTGGGTTAGTTCCCACTGGTGGCAGCAATCTCCCAAGAGAAAAAGAGAAGGGTTTAGATACTAAACACCTGACAAAAATAGTGCCCCCCTTTAAGCAAGGGGATGACATCCAGAAATGGATGGCTGCTTTGGAGAGGGCCTGCACTGTGCAGGGCATTCCCCAGAGTCAGTGGGCAGCTATACTGTGGCTCTCCTTTGATGGCAAAGGTAGAGATAAGCTCCTCACTACAAGAGTGGAGGATGCTAACAATTACCAGGTCCTGAAGAATACACTGGTTGATGGGTTTGGTTTAACCACTGAGCAGTACAGGTTGCTGTTCAGAGACACCCAGAAAACTCAGTCTCAGGACTGGTCTGACTTTGTGGATTGTGCCACTAAGGCTTTGGAGGACTGGTTGCTGGGTAGCAAGGTTACTGATTACACAGGGTTGTATAATCTCATGATGAGAGAACAGATTTTAAATAATTGTCAGAACCAGTTGTTGCACCAGCACCTTGTTGATTCAGATCTGACCTCTCCCCAAGAATTGGGAAAGAAGGCAGACAAATGGGTCAGAACAAGGATCAAGCAGAACCAGAACCAGAACCAGGGTGGTCAGAAGAAAGCAGACCAGAAGGGTAATACCAAGAGTGAACAAAATGACCAGAAGTCTTCAACAGGTCCCCAACAAACCAAAGAGGGTGGGGGTCAGGCTTCACAGCAGAAAAAGAAGACTCAAGAAGGCCAGTCAAAAAGGTGGTGCCAGTACTGTAAAAGTAAGTCTCACTGGTTTAGTGAGTGCACCAAAAGAGGAGGGCAAACTTCTACCACTACAGCCCCTAAGGCAACTGCACCCCCTAGTACAGTCAGTAGTGGTAGTGCACCTCCCAAGGGATTAGTTGGGTTAACCTTGGGAACTGAGGAGTCTGACAACTTAGTTGGCACACTCACTCAGGCTGTCCTTGTCTGTACAGGGGATATGGATATGTCCCCTGATGTAAGTCCCAATACTTTGGGCAAATACAGACAGACACCTTTGATAAATGGCAAAATGGCTCAGGCCTATCGGGACACTTGTGCCAGTGTCACCATGGTGACACCTAACTTTGTGGACCCTGGACAGATCATGCCAGGTACAGATTTCCTGGTGACCAATGCCAGCAACGTCACTACCAGTCATAGTATGGCGATTGTTGCTTTCTCCTGGGGAGGGGTAAGTGGCCAAAAGAAAGTTGTGGTTAGTTCAGACCTCCCAGTGGATTGTTTGTTGGGCAATGATTTGGAGTCATCACTATGGTCAGAAGTGGAGCAGAGGACTCACATGGAAATGTTAGGCTTGCCAGCACATGTGCTTGCTGTGACTAGGTCACAGGCCAGAAGATGCCCCACTGAACAGGTGCTGGATCCTGGAAGAATGGACCAGACACCTTCCAAGAAGAAGAGCAGTAGGGTTAAGGCTTTGCCTTCCTCCTTGCCCCAGGTTGAGGATCAAGTCTCTGAGGAGGCTGATCTGAGAGAGCTGAGGGAAACTGAGCCTAAAGAGCTTGAACTTGATCAAGTTGAGTTTCTGGGCTCAGGGGGACCCTCCAGAGACGACCTGGGGAAGGCCCAGTTAGACTGCCCTTCCCTTGAACCCCTCAGACAGCAGGCTGCTGCTGAGGCTGCAGGGAATGCCACAGGTGCCCATAGGGTATACTGGGAAGATGGACTCCTATACTCTGAGGCAAGATACCCCAAGCCTGGTGCAACCAGGAGGCTGGTCATCCCCTTGTCTCAGAGGGGTTTCCTTCTCACCTTGGCCCATGAGATTCCCCTTGCAGGTCACTTAGGCCAGACAAAGACTTGGGACAGGCTTGTCTCACACTTTCACTGGCCCCACATGAGTGAGAATACCAAGGAGTTTTGTCGCTCCTGTGTCACTTGCCAAGCCAGTGGTAAGTCAGGTGGCACAACAAAGGCCCCCCTCATACCACTACCTGTGGTGGGGGTTCCCTTTGAAAGAGTGGGGATTGACATTGTTGGTCCAATGGAACCCCAGACAGCATCAGGGCACAAGTTTATACTGGTGGTGGTGGACCATGCCACCAGATATCCTGAAGCTATTCCACTTAGGACCACTACAGCACCTGTAGTGGCAAGGGCCCTAGTTGGAGTGTTCTCCAGAGTGGGCTTCCCTAAGGAGGTTGTTTCTGACAGAGGTGCAAACTTCATGTCAGGATATCTGACTGCAATGTGGAAGGAATGTGGTGTCAACTACAAGTTCACCACACCCTATCATCCACAGTGCAATGGGCTTGTTGAGAAATTTAACAGGACCCTCAAAGGGATGATTCATGGACTACCTGAAAAGCTCAGGCGTAGATGGGATGTCCTGATACCCTGCCTCTTGTTTGCTTACAGAGAGGTCCCACAGAAGGGGGTTGGCTACAGCCCTTTTGAACTTCTGTATGGGCATCCTGTAAGAGGACCCCTGTGTTTGGTGAAGGAAGGATGGGAGAGACCTCTCAAAAAGCCTGCAACCAACATAGTGGACTATGTACTTGGTCTCCGCTCCAGGATGGCTGAATACATGGAGAAGGCAACTAAAAACCTTGAGGCCAGCCAAGAACTCCAAAAAGCTTGGCATGACCAGAAGGCTGTCCTGACTGTATACCAGCCTGGACAGAAGGTGTGGGTGCTGGAGCCAGTGGCCCCAGCAGCACTCAAAGACAAATGGTCTGGGCCCCACACCATCATTGAGCAAAATGGAGAGGTCACCTACCTGGTGGACCTTGGAACCCCCAGGAGCCCCCTCAGGGTGCTCCATGTGAACAGGCTCAAGGCATATGTCGACAGGAAGGACATGAGCTTGCTCATGGCCACAGATGAGGGACAGGAGGAAGAGAGTGACCCCCTCCCAGACCTGCTCACTCAGAATCCTGATGATGGATCAGTAGATGGTGTTGTCTTTTGTGGCAGCCTCTCTGAACCTCAGCAGCAGGATTGTAGACAAGGTCTGCAATCCTTTAGACATATGTTCTCTCTGACACCCAGCCAAACTGATTGGTGTACCCATGAAGTGGACACTGGAGACAGTCTGCCTGTCAAGAGTAAAATCTACAGACAGCCTGATCATGTCAGAGACTGCATCAAGACAGAAGTGCAGAAAATGTTGGAGCTGGGAGTCATTGAGCCCTCAGATAGCCCTTGGGCTAGCCCAGTAGTTCTAGTGCCAAAGCCTCACACCCAGGGTGGTAAGAAAGAGATGAGGTTTTGCGTAGACTACAGAGGACTCAATGCAGTCACTAGGACTGATGCCCACCCAATACCAAGAGCAGATGAACTTATAGATAGATTGGCTTCTGCCAACTACTTAAGTACATTTGATCTGACAGCTGGGTATTGGCAAATCAGGTTAGCTGAGGAGGCCAAGCCCAAGACAGCATTTTCTACCCCTGGTGGGCATTATCAATTTGTGGTAATGCCCTTTGGTTTGAAAAATGCACCTGCCACCTTCCAAAGGCTGGTGAATCAAGTTCTCACTGGGTTGGATGACTTCTGTGCAGCATATCTTGATGATATAGCTGTCTTTAGTTCCACCTGGGAGGATCACCTGGTCCACCTGAGGAAAGTGTTAGAGGCACTACAAAAGGCAGGTCTCACTATCAAGGCCAATAAGTGCCAGATAGGGCAGACACAGGTTGTATACCTGGGCCACCTTGTAGGTGGAGGCCAGGTTCAACCCTTGGAGAGCAAGATACAGGTCATCAAGGACTGGGCTCCTCCAACCACCCAGACTCAGGTTCGAGCTTTCTTGGGCCTGACTGGGTACTATAGGAAATTTGTCAAGAATTATGGGTCCATTGTGACTCCACTTAATGACCTGACAAGTAAAAAGATGCCAAAGAAAGTTCAGTGGACAGCAAGCTGTCAGAAAGCATTCAATGACCTAAAGCAGGCCATGTGCACAGCACCTATCCTAAAGAGTCCAGATTACTCCAAGACCTTCATTGTCCAAACAGATGCTTCTGAGTTGGGTGTGGGAGCTGTTCTATCTCAGCTGAATTTTGATGGTAACGACCAGCCTATTGCTTTTATTAGCAGAAGGCTGACCCCCAGAGAGAAAAATTGGTCAGCTATTGAGAGGGAGGCCTTTGCTGTGGTGTGGGCCCTGAAAAAGTTAAGGTCATACTTGTTTGGCACTCACTTTAAGATTCAGACCGACCACAAGCCCCTCTTATGGCTAAATCAGATGAAGGGTGAAAACCCCAAACTACTTAGGTGGTCCATTTCCCTACAGGGGATGGATTTTACAGTGGAGCATAGACCTGGTACTGATCATGGCAATGCTGATGGGCTCTCCAGGTATTTCCACTTAGAGCAAGAAGACTCACCTGGTCAAGGTTAGCTTATTGTCCCAAAGTTTTTTGGGGGGGGGGGGTCATGTAGGAGAGTAGGGTCTGCAATCCTATGATCACCCAGATTTTTGCTTTTTGCTTCACTGGTTTACGACTTTCCCTGGCTGTGGGCCTGCTAATCAGACCCACAGCCTAGCTGTTCTCTCTACTCCAAATTGTACCCAGGTACTGAATTGGCACTGGGCCCTCTCCAAGTCCCTGTACCCAGGGCTGAGGTGCACCCAGAAGTCTCCCAGGGGCTGCAGCATGTATTATGCAACCCCTGGGCTGACTAACTAAATCAGACACAACTGGCTGCTTGACAGCTGGGGCAAAGTGGTGTAATCACCCTTTGCTTTAGATATAGTATTCCTATATCTAAACCTAAATGGGCACACAGATCTCCTATCAGTCACTCCTATGGCAGGCCTTAACAATCCTGAAGGCAGAGTGCTTGGAATCGTGTGAGATAGTGCTCTGGCATGAGCTGAGCCTGTCTGCGGCTTTCGGGATCCATCCCTTAGCCGTTTCCATGATATCGCATACCATATACTCTTAAGTGCATTATAATCCTCGCGGTTATGTGCCAACTCTGGTATCGCTTTATCAAAACATGTCGAGTAAGGTGTCATACGAATTGGAATACTAACCCCTCGCCAATTCTGGCGACGGGGTTAGCATTCCACCCTTCTAGAGGGACACGACATGTATGTAACCTGTAACCCCGGTTAAAGTCAGACAGAGCCTTAGCTCCACAAAATGGATGCTGCCACCGAGACACAAGTCTGCCCTCCTGCTGCTGGGAGTCCTCCCAGCCCAGGAGGCAAGGACAAAGGGTTTCCTGCCAGGGGCGGTGCCAGCACCGTCCCAGACAGGATTTTGTGTATCCTAGGTAGGCAGGGCTTTAGAGGAAGGTGACTGCAAGTGGCACCCCGGTGCTCACTGTGCATAGGCCGGCTGGAACCAGTTCCAGGGGCACTCCAGCCCCTGATCTGGGGAAAGCCCGCCAAAGGAGAGGGGTGTAACCACCCCCCTCCTAGTCCCACCCATAGGGCAGGACTTAGTCGCGTGCCAGCCCCTTTTGGCAGGATAAAGGTAGGAACTGGCCCCCTTCCAAATTAGATCAATCTTTGAATCCTGAACCGACCTTCTACACGAAGACCTCAAGACTCTTCCCAAGATTTCTCTCTTGTGACTAAGGAGTAGTCACCCTGCAGCAGCAGGCACCAACCAAGCATCGCGGTTTGTTGCCAGTCTCTCCTCCGGATCAAGACTGCTCCAGCACGACGAGAACCGGCTTCCCTGGCACCTCTGACCTCAACCTACATCATCAGCCCAGCTGTGATCCGTGGGTGCGACGAGACCTCGAGGGACCGGCCATCTTCAGAACTACACGACGCTTGTCCAGCACGACCACCGAGTGACCCTCGACTGAGTGCTTTGGGGTAAGAGAAGCCCCGACCCTGAGCAGCTCCAGCACCGAAGTTCAGCCCCCCTGCATCCACGAGATCTGCGTGGGGCCCTTCTGCTTTTTGCTGCTCACCGCGTTGTCCAGGTCGCGTGCCCGTTGGCTAGTGACCCTCTGACGACGAACTCTAACGACAAACACCGCTGGTCTGGTTGTTCCAGACTGGCCCTTGCTTCCCTTCCTCAGATTAGCACCCTGGACCCTCCTGGTCCACTCAAGACGCCATTTTAGGTCCACCGCGTGGGCCTTGCATTTGCCAAGACTTGTTGCCCCAATCCTGGGTCCAGCGACGTCGACAGCAGAGACCTTCGTGGGACAGCTCGCACCTCCATCCTGGTCGCCGACAACGCCTCCTGGTCCGAGAGACTGCAGAGCCCAGCAGCGCCCACTCACCTGGTCGAGGTGACTTTGTCCGGTGCCATCCTGGTGCCCACCTAAATCACTGGCTAGTGATTCAGAACTTGGTCCCCTCAGCTTACAGGTTTCTTCTTCCCTGATCTAGGCTTGGATCACCACGAACTCCTTCACTGGCCGCCTGCCAGCAACTTCTTTCTTCAGGCTCCTGGATCTTCAACGAGGGTTTCCAACGCAACTTGAAGCCTATGCAGCCGCAGCCCCTGGGCTAGGTAAACTGAGTACTCCGGTGCTCCATCATAGTCCAACACCCTAAGTGTTCGGATCCACCCTTGTTTTCGACCCACCTAGTCGGGTTCGCCCGAGAACAGTAACTTTGCAAAGTGCTAGTATCCATAGACTTGTTCCCGCATTACGCGTGAGAGTTCCCACTCTGCACACGGCGTCCCTAGGCCTCCTGCTTCTAATCTAAGGGTTCAGCATTGTAGGCCTAGCGTTTCTACAGTCTAGAAAAGTATTACTTACCTGCTAGTAACTTCGCATTCCACTTCTTGTGCATATGGTTTTTCGTGCCCCTCGGGCATTTGTGTAAATTGTGCGACTTTCAGTAATTCTTTAAGAGTTTTGTTGTGTGCTTAGCTCCCTGTCTCATAAAGAGCCAGGGTAGTCTTGTTATAAATAAATACACTTTATTTTTGATAACAACTTGTGTGGTGTCCTTTCACTTGGTGTTCAAGGGATAATGTGATGGTAAAACAGCTGGCTTAACACGCCCTCTAGAGTATTAGCCTTAGACTGCTCGTATCCATGCTACTAGGATAGCTGGTCTATAAGGTTGACTTACAACCAATCATCAATAAGGGTTGTTTGGACTGATACAGAGTGCTCACTAGAATAGTGAACATTATATATCAGGCCAACTTCTCACAGATAGCATGGAGAAGACCATGGATGCGCGCACGGAAGATCAGGAGCAACTGTGGCAGCGCCTGCTGACCCTTGAAGAACAGAATATTGACCTCCAGATCAAGCAGGAGGACTTGGAAAACAGGGGCCGAAGAAACAACCTCCGTATCCGGGGAGTTCCGCTCGGAGAAGAGGGGGAGGACGTGCTGGACTATGTGGCACAACTCCTACACGAGGTCCGAGGAGATGATGACGTGTCGCCCCCCACCCTTTACAGGGCGCATCGTGTGGCGGCTCCAGCGGGCAAATCGGGCCTCTTGCCGGACATTCTGACCAGGGTGCACTTCTTCGTGGAGAAGGAGGCGATCTGGAAACATGCGCGCGACCAACCAGACCTCCAATACAAAGGCCACAAGATTCAAATTTTTCAAGAGCTGGCACCAAACACGCTGAAGAGGAGGCGGGCGTTCCGACCGGTAACGGAGAAGCTGCGGAGCATGAATATCCCCTATCAATGGGGGCACCCCTTCGCCTTGATCTTCCAATGGGAGGGGAGACGCAGGGCTCTGCGATCCTACACTGAGGCGGCGCAGCTCCTCCGCCTGTCGACGTCCCCTCCGGCGAGTCCGACCCGGCCGCCTACGAGAAAGCGGACGTCAGCGGGCCCGGACTGGACGACGGTACAGAGACGGCGGCGCGCTCTCCCGGCTGCTGAACCCACTCACAGTCAGGTCAAGGAAGACATAATAGGCCACATCCGGTCCTTAGAAGGCGACAAGTCTGAAGTCGGAGGGACCCCCTCGCGCCCTGACAATGGAACTTCCTGAGCTGCATTCCTCCTGGTGTGCTGACCTTGTATCTCCTTTTCCTGGCCTACGGGTCGGATTGCGGGGTATTAGTCCGCCTTGCCTCCGGACTCTAATGGCCGGATCCGGGGCGGTGGGAGCCCCGAGCTTCTTGGCGCGCTATGTTCATCACGACCCCCTTGTACTGTCCCCAGGGGAGTGACATCCCGGAGAGCGTCCAAACCTACGGGTGCAGGATGCCCTGTACTGGAGACGGAGAACTCTGGCCCTGTTGGCCATGTTTGACTGGTTCGATCCTTCAGCCTCTTCGGCTGACAGATTCTTGTTTTCTTTTCTCCGCTATTTTTCCTTTCCTTTCTATCTTTTCTCCTGCTTCTCTTTTCTTCTGTGTGGGACCTGGGGGAGGACTGTGGGGAGCGGGGAGGGGGGATGGAGGATGGGCCTCAGGTGGGGGTATGAGGGCTGTGTGCAGATCGATGATGACGGGTACATTAGCGACTCTGGGCGGCTCCTGGTATGATTGGTAGTATGAATGGCCCCCTAAAGATCCTGTCCCTCAATGTTAAGGGCCTTAATTCACCCAACAAGCGCAAGCAGGTCTGGCACTATCTCCTACGACACAGTCCAGATATCATTTTCTTGCAAGAGACCCACCTTCTACAGGCTGACACGGGGCGCATGGCCCATCCTAGATACCCTCTTCAGTTCTGGGCAGCGTCGGACACGAAAACTGCAGGAGTGGCGATACTGTGCAGAGCCGGCATCAGGCGGGGGAAAGAAGGGCCCTTCCGGGGTGGCGATGGCCGCTTTCCCAGGGTGCATGTTGAGGTGGGACGTCGCCGTTTCACGTTATGCAATGTGTATGCCCCCAACCAGGCGCAGGATTGCTTCCTCCGGGACCTCTTGCGGGATCAGATACCTCAAGGGGGCCCCTCGTTAATACTAGGGGGGGATTTCAACTTGGTGTGGTGCCCGAGGATGGATCGGAGTGAGGGTTCCTTTAATGGGGCTGGGGCAATGTCTCTGGCGCTTCGCAAGCTGATCGGTGATCTAGGATTGTTTGACGCGTGGCGATACCTCTCCCCGGATAAACGCGAGTACTCCTTTTATTCGAATGCCCATCGCTCCTACTCCCGCATTGATTATGTGTTTCTGTCCCATGATCTTCTCCGGGATGTAATGGGGGTACAGATGTCTGACATATCAATCTCGGACCATGCGCACGTGGAATTGCTCTTTCGGGACCCGGGTGAGTGCCCCCCTCGCGAGAGGAAATGGTATTTGCCACCAAACATCCTTCGGGATGCGGCGAATGTGGAGCACATTCGTGAGGCCATTACCTCCTACTTTGCGGAAAATGACTTGCCTGAGACACCTTTTCCGGTGGTCTGGGACGCATTTAAAGCCACGATTCGGGGTCATATTACGTCTCTGGTGATCGCGAGGTCGCGGGAGGCGAGAGCAGTGGAGGATGGCCTCGTGAAAGACCTGAAGGAAGCGGAGGCGCTAGATCGAGATGGCTCTACCCTACGAACGAGACGCCGGCTGGCGAATCTTCGAGGCCAACTGCGACTGTTGCGCACGAATAGGGCTGAAGGCTCCCTCCTGGCTTTGAAACAGTTATACTTTGAGGGGGGGGATAAGGTTGGGAGACTCTTAGCAGGAAGGCTGCGGGTCTGTGCTGCCAGGTCCCATATAGCGAATGTCGTACTGCCTGATGGAACCAGAGCTGTGGCGGCTATGGACAAATGTCGAGCGTTCCGGGATTACTATGCTTCCTTATACACTGCGGAGCCGCCATCTCCTGACTTGGTGGCGGAAGTCTTGGAGCACTACGGTGGGGCGACACTGAGCCCACACTCGGCAGAGCTCCTGGAGGACTCAATATCACAGGAAGAGATAACCTCGGCTCTTGGTAACCTTCAGCTGTGGAAAACGCCGGGCCCCAATGGGCTGCCGCTCTCCTTCTATCGCCTGTTTCAGGCTCAGCTGGGACCTTACCTTCTCCGGCTTTTCAACTCGTTCACTGACGAGCAGGGTCCTTCTCTGGATATGGGAATGGCAGAAATCGCCTTAATCCTAAAGCCTGGAAAAGACCCCACACTTTGCTCGTCATATCGTCCGATAGCCCTACTGAATACCGACTTTAAAATCTACACCAAGGTGCTGGCAAGGCGGATGGACCCCCATATGCCTGACCTGGTTGACCCGGATCAGGTGGGATTTATACGCGGCCGTCAGGGGGCTGATAACGTGCGGAAGGTGGCTCACCTGGTGGGGAAGGTACAACACTGGCAGATCCCGGCCTGCCTCCTCTCGTTGGACGCTGAAAAAACGTTCGACCGGGTGGACTGGTCATTCCTCCGGGCGGTCCTCTGCAAAATGGGGCTTGGTCCGAAGATGGTCACTAGAATTATGGCGCCTTATGTTGCACCACAGGCCAGGGTCCGAGTGAATGGACAGCTAACGGATCCGATTAACATTGGGAGAGGTACCAGGCAGGGTTGCCCCTCTCAGCTTTACTGTTTGCCTTAGCGGTTGAACCTCTAGCGGATATGATCCGTCGCGCCTCGGACATACACGGCATCCCGATGGGTGGGCGGGATCATAAAGTGGCGCTCTACGCAGACGACCTCATCCTCACCCTTAGTAAGCCCCGTGAGTCTATGCCAGCGCTCCATTCTACACTGAGCGCCTTTGAACGCGCCTCTTGTTTGAAAATCAATCATGCCAAATCCTGGGCACTCAACCTTACTATCCCTAAATCCGAAATCCCCCCGTTGGAGCTGCTGTGCCCGTATCGTTGGACAGAACACCACATTCGATATCTTGGCCTGCACCTGACCCCTTCACTGGATGGCTGGTCACCGCTTAATTGGAGGGACTGCCGCAGATCGATCCTTGAGGATCTACGGAGATGGAAGTCACTCATTCCATCATGGTTGGGCAGACTTAATGCAATAAAAATGTCCCTTTTACCCAAACTCCTTTACCTATTTCAGTGTCTACCCACACCCATCCCCTTACACAATATTCGGAATTTGCAGAAGGACTTAACCAACTTCATCTGGGGGGGGAAGAGGCCACGCTTCTCCCAAGCGCTTCTTATGGCTCCAAGAGATCGAGGAGGGCTGGGGTGTCCTAATTTGGTCGACTATTACTGGGCTGCTCATTTGCGCTTCATAGTGGAATGGGGCACCAGGGAAAGTGAAAAGGGGTGGCTCCACATGGATAGGGCTGTAACCGGCCATACCATTTGGGACCTGGCGTGGAACCATAAAGCGGGGCGTTCTCCGAGCGCCTATTTGGCGGTACCCCCGAAGACAGTTTTGGACATATGGGACAGAATAGCAGTTCGTAGAGGTCTCACGACTTTCCCCTCCCCGCACAGACCTATTGAAGGCAACCCGTGGTTTCCGCCAGCTCACCGGACTAGAGCCTTTCGTAGATGGACACAGGGCGATTGTAGGGTCTTTACGGACCTCTTCGATGGGGGTACCCTTAAGTCCTTTGCCCACTGCAGGGAGGAATTTCGGCTCCCGCCTGAGGCCGAGCTGCAATATCTCCAGCTGCGCCACTGGGCCCTGACGGATGCAATGTACCCAGGGGCTACCCGAGACTTTACCCCGTTCGAACGCCTAGCCCGTTCCTGTACTGAAACAAAGGGCTTGATCTCCAAAATATATCAGATACTGCAGCACCTGCGGGTGCCACCTTCGCAGGCCTATCAACAAAGGTGGCATGTAATGCTAGGGGCAGAAATTACACAGACACAGTGGCTTCGCTTGTGGCGTGATATCCCTAGAGTGTACCGTAGTATACGCAACAAGAAAATGCATATAAAATGATGACCCAGTGGTATTATACGCCTCAGCGCTTACATAAAATGTTCCCAACCTCCTCCCCCAACTGCTGGAGATGCCAAGCTGCGCCTGGGGACTTCCTACATATTTGGTGGACCTGCCCCTTGATCACTGTCTTCTGGAAGGAGGTCTTGAGTCACATTAGAGGGGTCTTGGGGTTCCCTTTGCCTGATGCCGCTAGTACATTGTTGCTGGGAATCAAACCTGCAAACCTGTTGGCCCTGACCCGGAGTGATTGGACTATAGCGCTTCAAATGCTGGGATCTGCCAGACAACTCATTGCCCTGTACTGGAAGAAGACGGAGACACCCCCTATTGCGGCGTGGTTTGTGCGACTCTGGCATGTCATTACTATGGAGTTACTCTCCGCTAGGCTGCAGTCTCGCAACACACGCTTCAAGGCAGTATGGCAACCCCTGGTGTCCTATTTGTGCAAAACTGAACATGCAAGAAACATGCCCCCTAAACTGAGGGTGCTACGCCTAGTAGACGATGCTGTGCTCCCCAACACCTCCCGTACTCCCTTGGAATGATTGCTCTGGAGCCTGCGCTGTGGCAAGTGGCAGGCGGCCCTGCTGCCGGGGGGAACTCTGAGTGCTCCTTTTCCGCTGGTCCCTTCGCTGTTCTCTAGGTCCTTCCTTTCCTCTCTCTTGACTCTTAATTTTCTGACTCTTTTCCTTCCTTCTCCTCTGCTGTCCTTGCTGTTCCAATGCCTCTCTCTTGGCGCCTGGTTGTAAGTTGGACCACTCTGGTCCGATTGTTTTGTTAGTTCTGACCTTTGGTTTCTACCTGGGCCTAAGGGCAAGGTATTAGTGGCAGTGACTATTGGGCATGACAATCTGCTACCTTTAATTTTTAACGCGGCCGGCCCCATGGGGTTGTAGGCAGAACGCTGTGTATGTTGTCTGGACGAAACATGCTTTACAGGCATAGTATTTTACTACAGCTTTTTTGACGCGGCCGGCCCCTCTGTGGTTGTAGGCTTATCGCCGTGTATATGTCACCCTTTTTGCGTGCTCCCTTCCCAGGGGGTGTAATAAAAACAGAATTTCAATTTAAGAAAGGGTAATCAGCAGACAAGAATGGGCGCAAGTGTATGAGGACGACGGAGACATGAAAGATGTCAAACACTACCTAATCAAGGGTTGGCCGGAAAAAAAGAGACTAAGTGAGACACTCAAGAAATTTTATGAAGTGCGGGAGGAGCTATCGATAAGTGATTCTGGAATCCTTTTGTATCGCTGTGACAAAGTGGTGCCCCCCACGACATTGATCCCGCTCCTGTTGGGCCAGCTACATGAAGGCCATCTCGGCATCGTGAAAATGAAACTGCGGGTGAAACAAATGTACTGGTGGCCGGGAATGGATATTCAAGTGGAAAGGCATGTGAGGGACTGTGACCCGTGCCAAGGGGCGGACAAGATATTGAAACCCCTAAGACCGGGGTTGGGAAGATTCGACCAACCGCGCAACCCCTGGGAAGACGTCTCAGTAGACATCCTGGGACCAGTGTTGGACACCCAAGGTATAGCAAAGTACCTGTGTGTCTTAGTGGACAAATACTCCAAATGGCCAGAAGTTCATGTGCAAGAAGAAATGGACTCGGACACGGTGATAAAATTTCTCACCTCTGTATTTCTAAGAGAAGGGATCCCGAGAACGATCCTCAGCGACAATGGCCCACAATTTACTTCGGAGAAGTGGAACAGATATATTGAGAGGAATGGTATAAAATCGAAACACACTTCAGTGTACCATCCAGCGAGCAACGGACAGTTAGAAAGGTTTAACCGTGTCCTAATGGGATCCATACAGTCCGCCATAATGAAAGGTAAAGACTGGGAGGTAGAAATACAGAGTATGCTGTGGGCATGTAGAATCACCTCCGCTTCGACAGGGTACAGCCCCTTCCAGATCCTGTGGGGCAGGCACCCCTTCACTAAAGACAACATAATCTGGAGAGAAAAGACTGTCACCAGCAAATGGTCACCAGCTGTAGTCCTGCACAACCTGGAGAAGGCTCAGAAGGTGTACACCGAACATTATAATAGGAGAAGAAACGTCAAAGAGACAGCCTTGGAGAGAGGGGAATGGGTGAGAGTCAAGCTCGCTGTACTAAGAAAGAAAGGAGAAAGCAAATACAGCCCACCCCTGCAAGTGGAAGAGGTATATGGAAGAGCTGCGTTACTCAGTGATGGAAAAGTGTGGTCCCAAGACCGCATGGCGAAGATCAACAAGATTATACAATGGCCCATGGGAGAAGGAAGAGACCAATGTGATCAGAGACAGGGAAATAGTGCTGAAGAGATGACCACAAAAGATGAAAGCCAAGAGGAGGAAAAAATGCACGTAGAGAGAGAAGATCTGGCGAAATCGTGTGAAGAGGAGACTCCTGCAGTAAGGAGCGCCACACCTACAAGAAATGAGTCTGGCATACAAGGAGTAGTGGTGAGCCCTGCACGTGAGGATATTCGAGAAGCCTCCACACCGGTAAGACGTACACGTGCTGGGAGAATGGTGGTCAGGCCTGCTCATCTCAGAGACTTTGAGTTAGAGGACTATTGAACCCTGGGACTTTTAGCTAATTGTTGTTTGTGTAAAAAGAGGAGATATGTAGTGTCGCGCTCTAGCTCCGCGTTGCAGCGCGATAACGGGCACGTCGGAAATAGAGCGTGAACGTTGTGCGCATGCGCGAGAGCGCGGAATGCGTCAGAAGCGCCCGGAGCGCTACGGAGTAAGACGCCCGGCGCTCTTCTAGTGGTATATCTTGAAATAAAAGCAAATCAGTTCCTAACCTCACAACCTGCCTTGGTGTCTTCATTTTGGTGTGAAGCCCCATCTTCACAGCTACCTCCCCTGCCGACCACTAGATGGCATCCAAGGGTGACACAACTACTGCACGGGTCTCGCCCTCCTTCTCAAATTGTGTGCCAGGAGTGATGGAGTTGACCTTGACTAGAGAGCCAGGTGAAGGTTAGGGAGACCACAAATATTATCTCCGAGATTGTTTTACTCACTCCTGCTGATATGCTAACTTGTTTATCTTTCTTACTGTTGACTTTAATATCTCTCCTCATCTCATGCTTTACATCCTCATCTTTTGAATAAACAATATTTCCACTTTGGTCCAGTATCTATCTCTCATTCCTACATATATGTAGAACACAGTTCTGCAAAACACATACAAGCATTCGCAATGCCAATAGGTCTGGCATACATCACAAAACAAATATATATATTGTGTCCTCATATAATGCAACTGGTGCTAAGTAAAGCTCTCTGATACCCGATTCGGGGCAAGTTTGCACTATATAAAACTATGTAAAATAAATTAATAAATTAAAGGAATATTGTATGGTAATGTGAAGCATTACAAGTAAATGGCAAAGGTAATAGTTATGTATTCACGTGGAAGCAAAGAACTGAGGAAAAATATTTGAGGTTAAAAAGTCAGATGGCAGTTGCACTGTCAAGCCAGACCTAAACATCAATGCAGGTTAATGACTGCCCTCCTCCCATCTGTGCTGCTGCCTGAGAAATACAACATAAATTATCGAGTTATCTAAGACACATTTATAGCATTCAAATATCATGTGTGTGCCCTAAAAGTTCAACCTCAGGCATCTGGCTCTATAAACAAAATGATCACAGCTGTGTGAAAGGCAAGCACTTTTTGTGGAAGCACACAACGTCTGCCCAATCAAAACATGTACTCCACGCTCCCAACTTGTAGGCGGAGTCAGAGCCCTTCTCTTGGTATTGTATTGTATTGTATTTGCATTTATATATCGCTTACTACCCCTGACGAGGCATCGAATCGTTTTTTTCGGCGGGTAGCACGCTACTCCGGGACCCACAGAGGATTAGTGTTGAATTAGTATAGTGAAACATGCAAGTACATTTTAAGTGGTGGATAGGTTAGTCAGTTATTTGGATAGAGTAGGACAATGGTTTTTATTTATTTATCGCTCGCTTGTTGACGAATGCTATTCAGGGAGCCTATAAAGGATTAGTGGTGAATTATTATGGTGAAATATGAGGTCATTTCAGTGGTGGATATTAGTCTGTTACTTGGAGTGAGAAGGATAGGGGATGGATAAAAGGGGAAGAAAGATTTGCATTCATATAGCACTTGTTACCCCTGATGGGCGTTGAAGCGCTTTTTTGGCAAGTAGCACGCCACTCCGGAACCCATAAAGGATTAGTGTTGAAAATTAGTATAGTATAAATATGAAGTAATTTGAGTAGTAGATATGTTATTCAGTTATTTGGGCAGTATATTAGTATAGTTGAATATGGAATATGTAATTTGAGAAGTGTTAATTTTTATTGAAAAAGGATAGTGGAGGGATAAAAGAGTGAAGGATTTTTTTTTTAAGTCAACTGATGGAAGGATCATTATATATTTGTTAGTGATAAAAGGTGGACTGTTAGGTGTAATTACAGCAGGGAGAGTGTGTCTGAGTGGGATGTAGTTATTTATGGTGTTGATTGGCGTTGTGTTAGTAATGAGTGTATTGGTTAGTGGTATAGGATAGTGTTGTGTACTGTTTATGGGTGATGGTGGATATGTGTGGTAGTTGGGATAGTAGGGTGTGTAGATGTGGTTTGGTTGGGTTGGTGGTGCATGCTGGTACATTAATCTGTGCATAGTGGTGTGCGTGGTGTATATTTGGTGTGAGTGTGTTGCTCTGTTTGTGGTTCTGGATGGTGTGGGCTGGGTATTGTTAAATGAGAAAAAGGGCAGCATTTCTGGCCCTATTCCCGACCAGTCTCGAACAGGCCCAGACAGGCAACTACCCTTTTCCTCTCCACCCTTAGCCTCGATGCCCGGGCTGAGACGCCCTAAGCCTGGCCTTTTCTGTAGCCCTAGTAATCAGGTGACCCCTTCAGCCAATGGGAACCCTAGCCCTAACACTATCCAATCACAACACTAGCCCTAACATCTAGAACCAATAGGAGACCAGGAACTTGCAGCCAAACTTAACCCTAGTCCAAGCACCCAATCAGTTCAAAAACCCTGATCTCTACGTCCAATAAAGGCCTTAGCCCTACCACTAGTCCCAATCCAAGTCCAAGCAGCCAATGGTACAGGTAACCCTAGTACCTACTTCCAATAGAAAGCCTAACCCTACTCTTAGTCCCACAACTGGTCCAACAACCAATCACACCAGAAGCCCTAACCCCCAGATACATCATTGTCCTCTTTTGTGAGTCCTTAAAAGCGATTATTAAGGAATCGCTATTAAAGACTAGCAAAGCGGGATGCATGTAGAAATCGCAATTTATTTTACGATTTCTACTGCTTCCTTATTTGCGATTCGCTAATTGCTAATCGCAAATAAGGAATGGCTTTCCCATTAATTCCTATGGGCCTCAAGGCTGATAGGAATGAATGGGGAGTCATTCCTTATTTGCGATTAGCAATTAGCGAATCGCAAATAAGGAAGCGATTTCAAGGGTGCCAGGGTGTCCAAAGGACATCCTGTAGCACCCCTGAAATGCAAATGTACACTGGTGTTGCGCACACACATGTCCAACATACAACTTTTTACACTTCGCGGTAAATAGCGGCCCCATATTGCAAATTCGCAATTTTAAAAAGGTTCATGAATAGCATTTAAAGAATCTCTAATTGAGATTCCTTAAATGCGATTCTTCGCAATATAGCGATTTCTAGTATAGCGATTTTTGCATTTGGGATGATAGCGCTCGCAAACCCAATCAGTTCAAAAACCCTGATCTCTACATCCAATAAAGGCCTTAGCCCTACCACTAGTCCCAACCCAAGTCACAGCAGCCAATGGTACAGGTAGCCCTAGTCCCTACTTCCAATAGAAAGCCTAACCCTACTCTTAGTCCCACAACTGATCCAACAACCAATCAAACCAGAAGCCCTAAATAGCTACTTCCAATTAAAGGTCTAACCCTAGTCCTAGTCCCACCCTACTCCCAACAACCAATAACATAGGAAGCCCTAGTCCCTACTTCCAATAGAAATCCTAACCCTAGCCCTGGTCCCAACCCTGGAATCATTGAATCACAGACCGAGAAACCAATCACAACCCTCAAATACCCAACCAATGAGGACATTAACCCTAACCCAATAGAAACACCAGATACAACCACCAATCAGTGTACACATGTGCCAACCACTAGCACACCATATAAGGTCCCAGCAACCTCAGACAAGGTTTGCTGGCCAGGGAGTTGGAAGCTGCTTGCTCCTGTTCAGAATCTCCTAGGAGACAGACAGGCTCAATCCACAACTTTGGACTTCAGCAGGTAAAGACTTCACTAACTCGAAATCTAGCAATACTGTTTGAATAAAGCTTTACTCCCCCTGCTGGCCAAAAAACGAAGTGCACATGCCCCAGTAAATACAGTTTAAACAGCTCACAGAAGCACCCTCTGATGTAGTGGAGAAGTGTGGCTCACCGGTTAGAAGCGGCAGACCCTGAAGCAGAGGTCGGCCCGGGACCAGGGTTCAATTCCCGACGCGGCAGGGTCTTGGGTCAATGTCCGCGGACTCGATAATTCTCGCTTAGGTGCCTACGCTAACCATGGGTCCCACTCTGCAACTCTGGGCAATAGCTTGCTTAATCTCCACAACGGCCCCAGCAACGCCGGGGATGCCTGGCTTCACCTTGGGGTGCCCTCTCACAGGGAAAGCCAGGACGGGTTCCCCAGCGGTATACAGCGCCAGGACACCACGTAACGAGGTAACAGTGCGCTTTACAAGTATACATACATTACATTACATTACATTACATGTAGAAAATCCCTGTTGCTGGGGGGGGGGCAGGGGGCTGGCCTCACTGGCTTGTGAACACAAAATGGTGGCTGGGGGTGCACTGTTTGAGCACACAGGCCTAAGCACAGAGCAAAGGAGAAATTTGGAGGGAAAACAGATTTGTCACCAAGGAATGAGAGGGACAAACTACAGAGTTTGGACTGCAAATCCCACAATTCAACACACTAAATGAAGGCAATCATGGGCAGGGAAAACCACACATTTAAAACACAACACAGGTGATGCAATTACAGGCAGGCTAAAACTACAATTTTTAACTGTAACAACCACAGGCATAGACAGTAAACACAGAAAGTGAAAATCGTGTTTTAAACAACTTTATGTCTTGGGAAGAGACATAACTAGTCTGTCTCCTTACCACTTCCTGGACTCTGCTCACTGCAATCTGGGGCACATGTGGGCTGCAACTCACAAGATGGAGGAGAATGATTTGGGGTGCACCCAGCAAGGCCTTAAGGGGCCTGGGCAGGTGTGAGAGGAGGGCTCAGACTTGCCTGGTAGCTGAATAGCCAATGGTCTGCTGGCCTTAAGCAATTAAAAAGGGATGCTGATGGCAAAGCTGGGGGCTTCGGTCAATTTCCCTTAGAATCTGAGGGTAAAACACACATTTTTACACACCTCAAGCAGCCAAAGACTTTTTGGAAGGCAGAAAGGCTGTGCAAGGTGATTATGAGTTTGGGGATATTGATAGAGCAAGATTTCGCATCGCGACTTGCTCGAGTCAAGAACCTCGAAAATCTATTATAATCTCGTAACTTCAAGTGTTTGTTTTACTAATTTTATGTATTTTGAATGTGCGTGGGTATCATAGAGATGCTTGCTTATGTGTTTTACTAATACGATTAGTCCTTGTCCCTAAAATGGCCGCTGCTTGACTTTCCTCTTCTGCGCATGCGTCAGTCACACTCACGTGACTACACGTAGAGATAGTTTTGGAGGGAAAGGGTGCGCATGCGTAATAGCCACAAGATGGCATTTCCCTGTATTAACGTGGTGAAGCTTGTGCTGTTGCTCTCGTGTCGTTATATATTGCACTAATATCTAAATTGCATAGTATATTTTTATGATGATAAACGTGAAGTACGAAGATATGACATATAATGCCTTCGTTTATTTCCATGTACTAATTTGTTTTCGCTTACTTTTCATGTATCCTTGGCACTGATGGGTGATGGGGCTGGGAAGTCCATCTTGGAGGGCACTACTGCGCCGAATCAGTCGATGGTGCGGTGGCATTGAAACCAAGCCAAAGAAGGTTGATGCCAGAGCATGCATGGGAAGATGCACCTTCACCCAGCGAGAAAGCCTAACTTGTACCCTATTTGAATACATTGTATTTCTTTCCATTGTATTCCCTGCGACTTCTCGTGGGAACCCAAATCTTGCTAGGCGGCACCTTAGGATGCAAAGTAGGCCTTAGAATAGTCTGTTCTGATTGGTGTGTTAACCAAATCCTACCTTAGGACCAATCCAAATTGGGGATTCTGACACTTTGCAACATTTGGGGGGTGGTACCCTGTCCCAAAACAGTATATCTAGCCTAGGTTTAGCTAGAGAAATTGTCCGACTTGTCTGAATAGCTGACCTGTCACTGACCCAACGCACTCAATAGGTGACTTGATACAGAGGTGCTGCGGAGCTCTCTGTCCGAAATCTGACCATAGACTCTGAAGGTTTTACTAAACCTTAAGTGCTGGCGGAGCACTTTTGCTGGGAGTTCGCTGACCCAATCGGGGTTCTGATCGATAGCTGCAGAGAGGGTGGAGCGCAGGCGTTGCTTCCGAACTGCGGGTGCTGGTCGTGTCCTGGTGGTCCTGTCCTGATCCTAATCTGGGTTTCCTGTCCTGTCCTGGGTTGTCCCTACTGCACCTGCTGTCCCATTGATGACTGCTATTCCTTGGGGTATTTCCTGTCCTTAACTGACCCGTGGCCAGGGTTGGCTTTCACACCAGTCTAGGTAAATATCGCTCTGAGTTCTTAAACTGCACCTTTCTATTTTTCTGTCTTTGCTTCAATAAAGACATACCCTTTGCATATGTTAATTTTCCATGTTTTTCTCTGCAAATCATTGCATCTCATTGAAGTCATTTACAGTTTGCATTTCATAGCATGTTCCTATGTTCCCCTGCTTTGTTAGTATAAATCTTTCCATACTGTTTATGAATTAAATATGTTTTACAAATTTCTCTTAAATACTGAATCGAAGTAATAACGTTAGAATTTTAGCATGTTGAAAATGTTCTACCCTTCCATAGATGTATAGGTTTCCCTAGTGTCTTTTCTCTCGAAATATGACCCAATGATAAAATCCTAATACGTGCATAAAATTCCTAGCATTAAGTACTCTCACTCGAATTTCATTTCCGGTATTTCTGAATTCCCTCATTATAGGGTTAGATGGTTACCTGTATACTCTTCCTATATGGTTATGTGCTCTTCGTTATTCTGATTATAGATTGCCTCATTACTATAAACTGTATGATTGCAGAATCTGAAATCTAAGATAAACTTTTAAAACTTCTCAGTTGTCCGTGGTCATTTCATGAAATAAAGTACAAAAAGTTGGGGTTTGTATCTTGCTGCCTTTCCTTTTACAGCTAGCTCCCCGACCCATCGTGGTCATAGGTACCCATAACAGTGGATGGTAAGTTGGGTACACTGGAAATAATCGAAAAGGAACTCACAATTATTGGTAGTAGATTGTGTGGTCATCTGATCAATGTATATGATAAAGTAAAGTATATGGGCCCGAAGCCAGAAGTGGCGAAATTATTGGTTGGGTGACCCGCGATCTCTAGCAGTAATTTTCTGGTAGCATCGAGGATGGTTAGGGAATAGTTAAAGGATAGGTAGGACTAGTTAGTCTAGCTAAGTCGGATGCTGCTATAAGAGCAGGCGCTTCAAGGGAATTGATCACTCACTTGAAAATTGTTTACTTTGAAAAATTATGAAATGTTTTAAAATTGTTATTCTTGTTATTATACTGTTATATGTATTAATCCATTCGTACGTAAAACGTCTTTTATGTTGTTAGGAATCCCCGGGGAATTGAATAGCGAGTGGTGAATAGAATCCACTTGCTTTGAGGTCACTGGCTTTTAAGGAAAGTTGGTGCAGGTTAGGCAGAACTGGAAGCACTAACTAGGGTTTTTTCTGGATGTATGATTGAATAAATGTTAGTAACAAGGTTCATTGGCAAAATTCCTACTGTGGCATAACCTAGTGAGGGTCACACCGGAAGAGTAGCAGGTTCATCGGAGCTTGAGTGAAAGCAAAAGGGCTCGCTGGTGAAACTTTAGACTTGGATATATCCCGGAAAGGTGGATGAGTCTAGGGAAGTAGCAGGTGCCCCAATGCTAGTGTGAAGGGTAGGCGGAAGAGATCTACTCGTAGTGAGTGAAAAGTAAATGGAAGTAGTTTACTTGCAGCGAAACTAATTCTTTCCTGTCTAGACACTTGAGCACAGTGGCGAATGTGTATTCGTTGTTAAATAACCAAGCACTAAGCACTTTAGAAAGAAAGAAAGTTTCCGTTACCTTGTGAAGGAGGGAGTCAGTCGCGAAGCTGCTCTGACGTCACTCCGTGCCACGCTGGGATTGGTAGACACAGCGGGTTGGTAGCGGAGCTGGAATTGTAAAGGAGGGGCGAGCGCCGGAGCGTGGGAACTGTCTCGCGAAAGGGCCGCGCACCCATTGGTCGAGATTATTTGAACTCGTGCATTTCATTGGTCGCATGAAAATAATAGACGCACTTGGATTGGAAGTGGTTTTGTAAACAAAGTCACTCGTAAAAATCGTATGTGGCATTCGTATAGACCGCATACCAGACCTGATCCACGGCATATGGGATTTGCGGACGATCAGTGGAAAGGAGTTAAAAACGACATTATGTACGGAACTAAGAGAAAAGTATCTCTTTATTTATTTATTTATTTATTTTAGCGATTTGTAAAAGCGCCTGGTGACCCGAGGGCATCCCCGCGCTATAATAATTATGAAGATCTGAGGACAGAAAAGGAGGGACTCTATTTAGGGAACAACAGCGTTTTAAGTTTTTTCCTAAAAACAAAGTGAAGAATTATTTCAAAAAGGACAAGCCGATTAAAACTAGAGAAGGTGTTGTCATACCGCAACCCAACACTCCCGCATCTTTCATGATGTTCGATAAAGGGTACAACACATGTGTATGGTTGGAGAATTGGGTGGAATACACGAAGGATGACGGAGTATTGGCTTTTCCGTTAGAGGGTACCTTTAACAGTAGGATTCTATTCAATCTTAGAACCCGAATGAATGACTTACATTCCAGACCTAGGTTAACGCAGTATGAGGCACTAGAGGAATGGGAAATCGAGGCTTTTGAAAGGGATAAGCCCCGAATGGATAAAGGGTTAACTAAATTTTATCCAAAATTGAAGCAGGAAGCACGAGCTAAAAAGATGAAACAGTGGAGGCAGAACATGATAGTGGAGGGATTGTTTCCCATGATGCCAGCAGATGATCCTTCTGGGGGGAAGAAACGGTTGGAAAAATCTAAACATTGGGTACCCATCGGAGAGTCGGATGATGAATTATTAGATGACATGTGTATGAGAAGTCCGCCTCCTTATAATGAAGGACACCGACCTTCAAGTGCGGGAGATATTTCCCGAAGACCTCCACCACAAGAAGAGATCAGGTCCGCAAGCGTAGGAGGGGGGTACCAAATTCCTCCCTATAATGAGAATTTAGGACCAGTGGATACCAGAAACATTTACCCCAGAATGTCAGCTAGTGGGGAGACAGGATATTCCCGTGAAGGAGATTTTTCTTCTCGACCTCCCTACGGAGGCGAGATGAGACCCTCAAGTTCAGGAATGCCGTTATTACAGCCACAGTATGAGGAAGAACGAAGATCCCTAGGTACAGGAAGTTTGTTCCCAGGACCAAATTATGGTGAAGGACCTAGTGAGACTCATCCCACTGCCCCGAGTTATGCTCCCACTCTGACCCCACAGGTGTTACATGACAAATCAGTAGAGCGATTGATGGAAGAAAAGGAGCGAGAAATTCTAGCAAAACAAAGGGCTGAAATAATTCAGAAAATCTCCCAGTTAAATACCAGTCCTGAAGCATTGACAATCCCAGTAACAATCGGACCCGTGGTTCCATTGTACGGGGATCGGCATGAAAGTCCAAAACCTCCTGTCATTACTCCCGTCATAGCACAGCCCAGACCAGAACCCTTAATTGTAGATGAACAGACGAGTGAGTGTGAATCTGAAGTCTCACTGATGGATCTGCCCATTAGAAATACAGGGAAAAGAATGCAGAAAAGACATAATCCTTTCAATGCGAGGGAGATTCAAATGGAATCGACTTCAGGTACTAGAAGTGTCACTTTGGTTGCACCTGAAGAAATTGAAAGATGGAGTCAAGAATTGGAGAAACAAACTTCGCAAACGAAACCTTTAGACCTCTACAAACTGAGAGTAGAAATAGAAGAATTAATGGCAGGAAACGTAGGATTAGACAGATTAAATACCTACTCTGAAGAAGAGCTGTTGTTTATGTGCAAAAGTCTTACCCGCAATGTCCGGGTACTTCATGAAAAATTGACAGATACTGCTGCTAGTATGGGAATAGACATTTCAAAATCGAAACCCTTGCAGAAACCATACCGAGCAGAATTTTTAGACAGAGATTTGGAAAACCTGAATGTGTCAGGGAAAAAGGCGCAGGTCAAGGAACTATTGACAGTGTTACAGAAATGGGGAGATGTAGAAAGGTGGAAAGCCAGGTGCGCTCAAAAGAAAGATGAGGCCAGGTCTAAGCAAGTAACTCCCGAATTTGTCCTAAAGGAAGCAGACAAACCAGAACAGTTATGCCCTATGCGCGAAGTGCCAGGTGGAAAGTATGTAAACGTTCCATGGTCCCGACAGGATATTGTGTCCTTTACCAATGACTTCCCAAAATTACGAGAAAAACCAGTCGATTGGTACCGGCAGGTAGAAAGATTCGTAAAAGTGCAGAAATGCCTATGGAAAGACCTGGATGGGTTCTTCGACATAGTGGTCCCTGTAGATCTGTGGACTGAGTGTAAAATAGCCATAGCCTGGCCTAGTGAGGAATACCCAAGAGATGAAAAAACAGGGGAGCCATCGAAGGAAGTGATGAGGAAGTATGAACAAGTAATTCAACATTTGAAATTAAAAGTGCCTGCAAAGGAAACTGATTGGACCAAGATAGATAGAACCACGCAAGAAAGGGACGAGACAGTGCACTCCTTTTATGAAAGGCTGTTGCAGGTATTTAAAACATACAGTGGTATAGATAACATCGAGATGAAGGACATGACCCACTTCATTTACAGGTTTGTAAACGGTTTAAGACCCGAAATTTGTCAGTGGATAAAGGATAATAAAATCTGTTGGCATACCAAAAAGATGGATGAGGTCCTACGGTACGCAAAGTACTGTGAGGACGAAATGGCAGAAAAGAAAAAGGCCCTGAAGGAGAAGGTGATGTGGGCTCAAGTAAAGCTCGCAGAACAGCAGGAAAAGCAATTGAATAAGTTAAACAAAACTACTCAGAACCAAGGCCCTGGGGGTGGGGGTGGAGGAAAACCCCGAGCTAAAATGAGTAGAGAGGAAGCGAAAAAGAAATTTCCCTGCCACCAGTGCGGAGAAATTGGACATTGGAGAGACGAGTGTCCCTATTTGCAGTCTGATAATGCCCAAACACCTGATTTAATTCCACAGACGCAGAATGAAAAACAAAGAAAGACCCAGCAGCAGGTAAAAACGATTCAAGTGCCCCGAGCGCCAAAACCTATATTTAAAGGGAAGTCACCACAGGGTGATGATGTAGAAATCTGGGGAGGCAATGAGGATAGAAATACAGCAACTTCGCAGTATTTGTTGAACGACACCTTTTTCTGTGATGACCAATACTGACGGGGCCTGAGAGGGGAGGACGAGGAGTGCGTACTTGGCGCCTCTTTGCCGGTAGACCAGTCAGGGCCATACATTGAAGGAAAGGTTGATGGAAATGATGTCACCTTTCTATTGGACACTGGTGCTACCCGTTCTACTGTGAGAACAGTGGACGTTCCAAACCTACCCCTCTCGGGAGAAGCAATCCAAGTAGTAGGAGTATCTAATCAATTAATTAGTACACCTGTTACCGAGCCCATGGAGATCTCAATTGGAAACTTTAAACAAATGCACAGATTTGTTGTCTGCGATACCAGTCCGGTAAATTTATTGGGACGTGATTTGCTGTACAAAATAAATTGTACCATCTTTTGCACACCAAAGGGCGTCGCAATTCAAACCCCAGATGAAGACGGTATCTACAAGCTAATGTTAATTAGACCTGACTCAGAAATAAAACGAATGACTATACAGGACTTACCTGAAGAACTCCAGCAGACAGTGAAACAAGAAGTGTGGGACTTTACAGGAAAAGATGTGGGATTAATGAAAAACATAGACCCCATACAAATAGCTATGAGGGAAAATGCAGTATACCCCAATACCAAGCCTTACAGAATGAGTGCAGAAGTGAGAGCAGGTGTTGCCATTGAAATACAGAAATTGCTAGAAGCAAACATCATACAGGAAGTAATGAGTAGCCCGTGCAACTCACCCATTATGGGCATCAAAAAGCCTAATGGCAAGTACAGAGTAGTGCAGGACCTGAGAAAGGTAAACAAGATAGTGGTCCCTTGCTGCCCTATTGTCCCGAACCCAGCAGTGATTCTGTATCAGATCCCCTGGGATGCTGAATGGTTCACTGTGATAGACCTATGTCATGCTTTCTTTTTGATCCCATTGCATCCAGATAGCAAATTTCTTTTCTCATTTGCTTTCAACAGTAACGTGTATGTCTGGAACAGGGTCCCCCAGGGGTACACAGAAAGCCCCTCTATCTTTAATCAGATCTTGAAAAAATGCCTTGAAACTTTAGTCTTACCTGGAAAATCTGTTTTGGTACAGTACATTGACGACCTGTTGGTGGCGTCTAAAAGCCATAGGGATTGCGTGGTTGACACCATTGCCCTACTGAATCACCTGAGTGAAAAGGGACATAAAGTGGCCCCGGAGAAATTACAGTTCTGTTCAAAATCAGTGAAATATCTGGGACACCAGATAGAAAAAGGTATCAGAAAAGTCACATCAGAGAGAGTCAGAATAATTCAAAATATGCAGTTACCCCGTACTCAGAAAGAAGTCAGAATGTTCCTTGGAGTTGTAGGTTACTGCAGGCAATGGATTGTGGGATTCGCAGTCCTTGCAAAGCCTTTGATACAAATGACAAAGAAAGGAGCAAAGGACCCAGTTGAATGGAATGACGAGAGCTTAACAGCTTTCACACAGTTGCGAAATTGCCTGTGTACAGCCCCTGCTCTGGGAATGCCTGACTACTCCAAGGAGTTTGGCTTATTCTGTGACACTCGTGACAATTGTGCATTGTCAGTCCTGACCCAGGAGCATGGTTTGACCAGAAGGCCTGTGGCATATTTTTCTGCCACTTTGGATCCAGTGGCTGCTGGACTACCTGGATGTCTAAAAGCAGTAGCTGCAACTTGCACCAGTTTAGAACAAAGTGAGTCTATTATTATGGGACATCCTGTAACTGTATATGTCCCACATGCAGTTGTGATCCTATTGACTCGTACAAAAACTCAGTATCTCACCCCTAGTCGGCTGACTAAATATGAGAGGATTCTCATGGGTGCTGCAAATATAGTTATTACCCGATGTAACATTTTAAACCCTGCCACTCTACTCCCTGGCTCAATGGTAATGGAAGATAAGGGAGATAATGAGCATGACTGCATTGACCTGGCAGAGTTCAGTACCAAACCTCGCCCAGACATTAAAGAAACTCCTTTGCCTGTACATGATGAGGAATGGTTCGTGGATGGTTCATGCCTGAGGCATGAACTAGGAGGCCTAAGTGCTGCCTATGCTGTGGTCACGTTAAACAAAATTGAAGAAGCATCTTATCTATTTGGAGTAAAGTCTGCACAAGTAGCCGAATTGATCGCCCTGATAAGAGCTTGCAAATTGGGAAAAGACAAAAAAGTAACAGTGTATACTGATAGTCAGTACTGTTACGGGGTTGTGCATGACTTTGGCCAATTATGGCTACAAAGAGAATTCCTGACTTCTTCAGGTACCTCCATTCGGAATGGAAAAGTTGTCCAAGACCTTTTAGAGGCAATCCAATTACCAAAAGAATTGGCAGTGGTCAAATGTGTTGCTCATAAGAAGGGCCTTGACCCTGTATCTTTGGGAAATGATTTTGCTGATCGGGTGGCAAAACAATGTGCTATGGAACAAATGAGAATAAATTCCAGGCGGGGTGGGGTTGGAAACAGCTGCCAACTTAGAATGTTTGAAGAAGTGCCTACATGGGATGAAGTGAGAGAATGGCAGCATGTGACGCCCTGGGAAGAGAAAGAGAAATGGAAAGAACAAGGTTGTAAACCGAGACGTGAGGATGGTGTCATTGTGGGCCCAAATGGTATGCCTGTGTTACCCAGACACCTGCTTGCCCCAATGGCTCGATTGATACATGAGGGATCACACATTGGGAGGGACGCCATGGTTCTGGTATTTCAACAGACTTGGTACAACAAGAAATTCAGGAAGGTAGCAGAATCTCTCTGCCAGAGGTGCTTGACCTGTCAGCAGTTCAACGCTGGCAAAAGAACAGTAGTTGAACTGATGAAAATTGGGAGATCAGGGGGTCCCTTTGTGAGAATACAAATTGATTTCATTACCATGCCTCGTTGTGAGGGAAAAAGGTATGTCCTTGTCATTGTCTGCCTATTTTCAAAGTGGGTGGAAGCTTACCCTGCCACACAGAATGACGCCATAACAGTAGCTAAGCTCCTACTAAAAGAATTGATACCTAGATTCGGGGTTCCAGTCTTTATTGACTCAGATAGAGGCGGACATTTTCAGAATGAAATTTTGGCCCAGCTTTGCAAAGCATTCGGGATCACACAAAAGCTGCACTGTGCATATCATCCAGAGGCTTCTGGAGTGGTAGAACAAATAAATGGCACTATAAAAAATAGATTGGCAAAAATGTGTGATTCTACTGGCTTGAACTGGATAAATGCCTTGCCTCTTGTTCTGATGGGACTCAGAAGCATTCCAGATCGAAGAACAGGCCTGAGCCCCCATGAGATATTGATGGGAAGAGTGATGAGACAAGCGTGGGTACCAGGATACAAACTGTTAAGCATTTCTGATGATTTGGTACTTGAATACTGCAAGCAACTGGGTGACCAAGTGCGTTCTATCTCTCGCCAGATTGGGGCAGACGCCGTCGCCAACCCGACAACCCCAGTTCACAAATTGGTTCCTGGTGACTGGGTTAAGATAAAGAAGCATACTCGTTCAAGTTGCCTTGAGCCAAGGTGGGGAAAAAAGCGCCAAGTAATCCTGGTAACAACGACCGCTGTGAAGTGTGCAGGCGTGCCCAAGTGGATCCATGCCAGCCATACCCAGAAGGTGATACCCGACGAGGAACCTGGAGCCGAAGGTTGTCCAGCTGAGGGGTCTACAGACGTTGGTCCTGAAGTAGCTGATATCAGACGGCCAAGCACCAGTCCCGTTGAGGGTCCTGTAGGCGTTGGTCCAGAGGTAGCCGATGACGTATGGCCAAGCACCAGTACTGCCGAGGATCCCACAGATGTTGGTCCGAAAGTAGCTGATGACGAGCTGCAGAGGATTTGGCCCGATGATTGGATACCCATAATCGACCTTCCTGGAGATCCACTCAGAACAAGAGAGCGAATAAGAGAAGACAGAGAGTGGAATAGAGAGGTCGAGCAAGGCACATGCGAAGACCCTCAGATCATTGAGATTCACATCAAATCTGAGGACGAAGAAGAGGGTCAGACAGGGACAGAACAACTGATCGATACTCCTCCACTGACTCCTGATATCGAAAAGGGACAGACTAGACATAGTGTAATAGTTCGAGCAGAAGAAAATCAAGGAATCGAAGTGCTCGAGCAGGATCAGGCAGAACTAGGAGAACATGTTCAGGACATAGAAACAGAGACATTTGAAAGCGAAACGCAAAATATACCTGAACAAGGCCAGCTTAGTAACCAGGCAGAAGAAATAGATACAAGACCCGGGACTAGTCAGACAGAAAGGGAGAAGGCAGAAATTGCAGTGCCCCAAACAAGTGAAAATAAAAGGACATTAGAAGAAAGCCAAATAACAGTGCCAGCTAAAAGACTCAAGAAAAAGAAGCACATTGAGCCAAGGTATATTAAGAGACTAAAATTAAGAATAAAAACAGTCCAAGAGAAACTTGCAGACATAAGAAGAAGTCCCCGAATTGCAGAAATACCTGAAGATAGCTCCAAGAGAAGGAGTGAAAGAATAAAAAGACAAAACGAAAAATACAAGGATCCGGAGTGGACCTACTTAATCTGGGAAAACTTTGAGGATCTTGATATTACTGACGAAAGCGACGGAGAACAGATTACTGATTACTCTGCAGAGGAAGAGGAAGAACCGCCGTGAAATTGCTCAGCAATAAAAATACCTGGGAAAAGCTACAAAGAGGGGTTGAAATTTCCTTCTGAGCCAAAATGTCTGATTCAAACGTGAGTGGTAGATCTAGCCGCAGTTGTTGCAAAACATGCTGCAAGGTGTGTACATGTAGTATAGTTATAGTAATATTAATTTGGATAGGATTAACAGTTTTCATTCCTTTTATGGTAAGCAAAAATACTAATATTGACCCTACTCAGATTACCGACACTGAAGAACTGACAACACGAAGTGTAGAAAGACGTGAAAAAGCACTCAGACAGACAAAACGAGACTTAGAAGCATCAGATGAGGAAGGACTACATTACCACGGAGTTAGAAACCAGACACACTTAAATGTTTTCGCAAACCTGTTAGTGCATTATGTAGAAACTATGGAAATAGAAGATTGCTATGTCTTCATGAAGCTACCTACTTCTGTGGCTGAAGGCGTGACATATCATCACCTACCTCTGACCTATGGAATCTCCTGTAGTATTTTAGCAAGCTTATTTTACAAAAGAGGACCGTTACAGTACTATTACTCTAACAATGACGTGATTTTTTCTGAACTTCCCATACGAGGAAATCTGAATCCTGTACATACCAAAAGTGACGTTACACGTTATATGGGAGAATACTTTCTGACTATAGGTACAATAGATTTAAATGAAGCACACAGAGACAACTTGACCTGTTCATTACATGAACAAGAAAAGATATTTTTGAACATGGCAGAGAAGAGAAGGGAGAGTTTCCAAAGGAAGGCAAATGACAAAAGGCAGAAAACACCTAAATGGGCTGAGAACATGGAAAGCACCTCAAATGGCGGGGCAGGGCCTGCTTTGTTGCTGGATTTCGAGAAGAAAGGGAAACTCTGTCTTCATCGCGAGAAGACTAGTTATTATAATAACATTTTCATTGGTTCCAGTCAATGTGAGCACAATTACAAGGTAATTGGAGGTTGGGGATTCAAAAATGGGTCAGAGCCTGTGTTTCCTGGAATTTATTATATATGTGGAGACAAGGCTTATTTCAAATTGCCGGATCACTGGTATGGAAGCAGCTACTTTGGCATTGTTTTCCCGAGAATATACCATGTGAATGAAATTGCTGGAAGCAGTGAAAACACTAATGGCTTAGTGCGTAGCAAAAGAGAAAGAGTAGGTGAAATAATGGGTAGTATTTTTAGTGCACTGATACCTGGAGTGGGAGTGGTTCTGAACACTCACAGAATTTGCAAATTGTCCACAATAGTGGATGTGTTGTCTCCTGACACAGCTCATGGATTTCTGCTGGTCAATACCGAAATGGTTGCGATCAGATCAATGGTTTTGCAGAACAGACTTGCTCTTGACACCTTATTAGCAAAAGAGGGCGGAGTCTGCCGGATGCTGAAGGCGCAACATTGTTGCACTTACATTCCGGACAAAAGCGTACAGCTCAAAAGATATGTGAAAAACATTACTAATTTGGAAAAGGAACTCAAACCACTCGAGGTTGACAGTGCCTGGAAGAGACTAGTTGATGGTCTCTCCAATGTAGGTAATTCGTTTGCTAGCATAGGTAAAAGCTTATTACTTAAGGTACTGATGCCAATTGGAGTGATAGGTCTTATCCTATTTCTCATATTCGTCTGTTGCAAATGTCGCAAACACACAAAGAAATACCAAGTGAATGCGAGAGGAGTGAAACGGAGTGCGGATGAGCTTGAATTGGAAGAAATGAATAATCAGATTTATAAAAAGGTGAAAAATTCTCACCCTACCAAAAATGAGAAAGAGAAACTGAATAGCCTGTTGGAAGAGATAGAAATGTACAAGGTGTGAAAGAAAGTTGGCATCTGGTTCCATTTTTTGTGATGATAGTAAATATCATCAAAGAGGGGATTGATAGAGCAAGATTTCGCATCGCGACTTGCTCGAGTCAAGAACCTCGAAAATCTATTATAATCTCGTAACTTCAAGTGTTTGTTTTACTAATTTTATGTATTTTGAATGTGCGTGGGTATCATAGAGATGCTTGCTTATGTGTTTTACTAATACGATTAATCCTTGTCCCTAAAATGGCCGCTGCTTGACTTTCCTCTTCTGCGCATGCGTCAGTCACACTCACGTGACTACACGTAGAGATAGTTTTGGAGGGAAAGGGTGCGCATGCGTAATAGCCACAAGATGGCATTTCCCTGTATTAACGTGGTGAAGCTTGTGCTGTTGCTCTCGTGTCGTTATATATTGCACTAATATCTAAATTGCATAGTATATTTTTATGATGATAAACGTGAAGTACGAAGATATGACATATAATGCCTTCGTTTATTTCCATGTACTAATTTGTTTTCGCTTACTTTTCATGTATCCTTGGCACTGATGGGTGATGGGGCTGGGGAGTCCATCTTGGAGGGCACTACTGCGCCGAATCAGTCGATGGTGCGGTGGCATTGAAACCAAGCCAAAGAAGGTTGATGCCAGAGCATGCATGGGAAGATGCACCTTCACCCAGCGAGAAAGCCTAACTTGTACCCTATTTGAATACATTGTATTTCTTTCCATTGTATTCCCTGCGACTTCTCGTGGGAACCCAAATCTTGCTAGGCGGCACCTTAGGATGCAAAGTAGGCCTTAGAATAGTCTGTTCTGATTGGTGTGTTAACCAAATCCTACCTTAGGACCAATCCAAATTGGGGATTCTGACACTTTGCAACATTTGGGGGGTGGTACCCTGTCCCAAAACAGTATATCTAGCCTAGGTTTAGCTAGAGAAATTGTCCGACTTGTCTGAATAGCTGACCTGTCACTGACCCAACGCACTCAATAGGTGACTTGATACAGAGGTGCTGCGGAGCTCTCTGTCCGAAATCTGACCATAGACTCTGAAGGTTTTACTAAACCTTAAGTGCTGGCGGAGCACTTTTGCTGGGAGTTCGCTGACCCAATCGGGGTTCTGATCGATAGCTGCAGAGAGGGTGGAGCGCAGGCGTTGCTTCCGAACTGCGGGTGCTGGTCGTGTCCTGGTGGTCCTGTCCTGATCCTAATCTGGGTTTCCTGTCCTGGGGTGTCCCTACTGCACCTGCTGTCCCATTGATGACTGCTATTCCTTGGGGTATTTCCTGTCCTTAACTGACCCGTGGCCAGGGTTGGTTTTCACACCAGTCTAGGTAAATATCGCTCTGAGTTCTTAAACTGCACCTTTCTATTTTTCTGTCTTTGCTTCAATAAAGACATACCCTTTGCATATGTTAATTTTCCATGTTTTTCTCTGCAAATCATTGCATCTCATTGAAGTCATTTACATTTTGCATTTCATAGCATGTTCCTATGTTCCCCTGCTTTGTTAGTATAAATCTTTCCATACTGTTTATGAATTAAATATGTTTTACAAATTTCTCTTAAATACTGAATCGAAGTAATAACGTTAGAATTTTAGCGCGTTGAAAATTTTCTACCCTTCCATAGATGTATAGGTTTCCCTAGTGTCTTTTCTCTCGAAATATGACCCAATGATAAAATCCTAATATGTGCATAAAATTCCTAGCATTAAGTACTCTCACTCGAATTTCATTTCCTGTATTTCTGAATTCCCTCATTATAGGGTTAGATGGTTACCTGTATACTCTTCCTATATGGTTATGTGCTCTTCGTTATTCTGATTATAGATTGCCTCATTACTATAAACTGTATGATTGCAGAATCTGAAATCTAAGATAAACTTTTAAAACTTCTCAGTTGTCCGTGGTCATTTCATGAAATAAAGTACAAAAAGTTGGGGTTTGTATCTTGCTGCCTTTCCTTTTACAGCTAGCTCCCTGACCCATCGTGGTCATAGGTACCCATAACAGTGGATGGTAAGTTGGGTACACATGTGTGACAATGTTCCAATTATAGTCGGGTCAGAAGAGAGGTGTTGTTTGCAGTGTTTATCAAGTACTTTTTATTGTGGAGTTATTTTCTCCCTCGCTTCACACTAACTTCCCCCTTTTTTCATCTGTTCTTTTAAGATGTGTGATGCAGAGTTATATAATAGGGTTGCTCGAGCTTCTAATCTAAAAACTGAGCCATTGTCTTTATTTCTGTTTCCATGGTTACTGTTGATATGTGTGACGATCAATAAACACCTTCTAAAACAAATGCACTATTTACCGTAACTGTTCCAAAAACTTTGCTGCCGCCACCCACCCTTTGTAAAACTGTTTCAACAGTTTAAAAAAATGGTGCTGCCCAAGTGTGCCCTAAAATGCCCCTTTCCTTCTGATTGGCTGAAAGTGCCACACAATATGGTGCAGCTATGTGAAAAGCTAGGTGTTTAGACAGAATATTGGAAACGAAAATATCGTGGGAAAAACTATTGTGGAAGTAATATTCTATAGATATGCAAAGTTTTACTATACAGAACTCCACATATATGTATCTTGATGATATATATATATATATATATATATATATATATATATATATATATATATTATATATATATAAGATGTATATATATCTTCAACCCCAAGCCTTAATGGATATATGGGTGAATTCAATAAACATTTTAAACATATACTTGTGCCACACTTTCTCACAGTTCATCAGGAATCCCTCAAAATGAGCACTCTGCCACCTTCTAACGCGCAGCTGTTATAACCCTTCTCCCTGAACCCGGCAAGGATTCTCTAAATTGCGGTTCATATAGGCACTTGTCGCTTTTCAATTTGGATAAAAAATTATTTGCAAAAGTACTCTCCAACCGCCTTACGTTGCTCATGGAACAAATCATTTACCCTGCAAAATCGAGATTTGTCCCTCACCACTCCACATCATTACATTTTGCGCGCTGTCTTCCCAGTACTCCACAGAATTTCTCCAGAGCTCCCCACCACAATAGCTCAATTTGATGCCAAGAAGGCGTTTTAATCCTTGGAGTTGCCCTTTCTGCGAGCTATGCTTTGCACACTGGGCGTTCTCCTCAGCTTTTCCTCCTTGACAGATCCCCTGTACACACAACCCACAGACCGCCTCAGAGTCAACGACTCAATTACAGCCCCTTTCCCATCAGCAAGTGGTAAGGAGACAGACTAATTCTGTCTCTTCCCAGGCTGCCACACACGACGGGGGGGGGGGGGGCAAAAGCCCGGTGAGTTCAATGGGTGTTGCGCGCCTGGTCTGACATCTCCACATGTGCAACCTTCACTGCGGATTTCAATTTAAATCTGGGCCCCACCTCATCTCACTTTACACAGTTGATAACCTACTGTTTATCCGACACACAGAAGAGAACCTATCCTACATGAAACGACACACTTTGGGACCCATTCTGGTCTACGGATCAATTGGTCCGAATCAGAACTTTTTCCCATAACTCCCACCACAAAACAGATCCCATGTGATTTCCCATTAACCTGGTGTGAAGGGCCAGTTAAATATCTAGGCATCCTACTCAACCAAAACAAGGAATAGGCGGGTGGCAAAATTACGCCCCTGCTATCGACACACTGACAACACAAATCTTTTGTTGGATTCCCTTGCCTCTTTTCTTGGCCAGCAGCATTGCGATAATAAAAATGGTGATCCTTCCCTGATTCCATCATCTCTTCTTTAATATTCCCATACCCTCGAGTAATTCAGTCTTCCTTACTCTATGTGAGAAAACGTATTTGTGCTGGTCGGAGACCTCATATTAGCTGGGATATATTAGTGCTTCCCTACGAGTAAGGCGAGTTTGGAGTACCTAATTTCCAGCTTTATTATCTGGCATCGCAATGCCACTATGCCCATCATTGGTACCATGCTGATGCCAAACTACTGTACATTAAACCAGGAATGGACCTGGCTGCACCTACTACGCTTGCCTCTTTACCTCCTAAAGTGGTCCCTTTGGTCCCCGTGATGTTCAAACACTCTCCACCCCCTGCTGGGCATAGAGGAAACTTCAATGATGCTTAGGTGATACCCTCCTTCACTCATCTGCTTTAACTTTGGGAAACAACCCTTGGCTCCCCTTAACTTGCAAAACTCTGGTAAAACGCACTTTGGTACATTATGGTCTCTACATTTTCGGTGACCTCTTTCCGGAAGGACACACGCTAACACACTCCATGGACCCACACTTTCATGAGGCTTCTCTCATGGACCGCTTCATTATGCATTGTGTTCACAACACATTGAGAACTACCATATTGACTTATCCGCTAGCACCAAACGAGTTCCCTCCCCTTACGTTAGTGATTAATGACTCAGATGGAGGGAGACTCGTTTCCAAACTGTATTGTGCTAGTATTGCACTTCTCCCATCTCAGGATGAAACTCTCAGATGCCATTGGGAATGGGAACTAGGGAGGTTCACAACATATAAACTATGGGCTGCTTGGTGTACCCAAACCCAGGTGGCTTCACCTAACCATTGTCACAAACTCCATCATTTCAAGTTTCTGAAACACGCCCACATAACTCCTAATGATCAACACAAATATTACTGCTCGCACTCTTCTGAGTGTTTAAAATGCCAAACCCCGGGAGAAGACTTTCTCCACATGACGTGGACCTGTAGGTACATGGTAGATTACTGGGGTGTGATAATTTTTACAGCTTAACCCTAATGCTGGAGATTGACCTAGAGGTCGATCCCCTAACAGCCCTACTGGGCTACATACAAGACTTTCCCAAAAGCACTAGATGGTTTACCACAATGGCGCTACTACTCGCCAAACGCAAAGTTGCAATACACTAGAGTAAGCACCAACGCCAACTGGCTCACCAGCATGACGCCCTGTGATAACACCAGCGAACTGCATGTCTCCCTACAAACCTGATCTCTAGACCCAAGGAAATTTGGCAACATTTATGCAAATATTTATTATAGATTGCTGATCAATCCCAAGAAGCCCACACTGCCATAGCGGAACCGCCCCTTGATGATCAATAGCTCACTTTTTCGTGATGTCGAACCAGTGACCACTATGCATCCCTTCACAAACATCACACCCGGAATGGTACATCGAGACCCCACTAACTGTCCCCTCCTCCCCCTACAAAACTCAAAACTCCTCTACCTCTCCCCCCTCTTCTCGGACGCTCTAGCTCGGGAGTGTAACTAGTTGCAATTCTTGAATGTTTTTCTTTGTGTCAGTTCGATCACATGTTGTAGACCGTAGGACATGTGCTGATTACAATGTAGCTTTTTCAGGCACTTACATCTCTTTGCACAAATGGCATTTGATTATCTGCTCCTTTGGTTTTATATAATGCTGCACCACTGTAACACTTTGATGGCCCTTTTGCCAGTATATATGTATGTTACTCATGATTGTTTTATCACTGTTGGATATCTCACTGCTTGTATGTACATGTCCTGTTGATTTCTTTAAAATAAATAAAAACAGTTCAAAAAATATATATATCTTCAAGGTACATAGATGTGGAGTTAAGAATAGTAAACCTAAACTAACCTATTTACAACTCTATCTGGGTGCCCCGAAGTCAGTAACCACCAACCTGCAGGTTGTCCAGAATTCGTCAGCCAGACTACTCACAGGAACCAGCAACCGCTCCTCAGCCAAACCTGCCCTTCGCTCCCTGCACTGGCACCCGGTTCAGGAAAGAATACACTTCAAGGCCCTATGTCTCACTCATAAATCTCTAAAGGGGAATGGCCCACCCCTTACCAAGGCCCTAGTTAGTCTTTATAAGGCCCATGGAAGTCTCAGTTCCGACGAGCTCCATCTGGCTGAGGTCCCCAGAATTATGAGCTCCAGATCAGGGGGTCGTCTCATTTCATATAATTCTTCCAAGCTCTGGAATTCCCTACCCCTCTCCATTCATAAAGAACCCAATCACCTGGCCTTCCTAGGAAAACTGAAGACCTGGCTCTTCCCATAAGGACCTTTCCCTCCCTCCTCAGTCCTGCTACAGCGCTGAGATGCCCCCGAGTAGCCATGCGCTATATAAAAAAAAACACACTCACTCACAATTACCTTCTCAATATTTTGGTCCTTGATATTTTTGATATAATATTCTGTCCATACAATATTTTTGTTTCTGATAATCTGTCAGTGATCTAAAAGCTGCTTTCAAACTGCCCAGACTAAATAACCCTAGGCCTCTTTTCCGACCACCCAAACTCTGCCCAATCAAATCAAACCTCAACCTTTCATCCTACACAAACTCTCCCAGAGAGAACTGACCTCAACCTCTCTCATCCTAGACAAACTCTGCCTAGACAAAACAAACCTTACCTCTCTCATCCAACACAAACTGTACCGACAAAACTAAACTCAACCTCTCTCATCCTACACAAAATCTGCCCAGGCAAAAAAAACTCAACCTCTCTCATTCCACACAAACTCTGCCCAGACAAAACTAACCTCAACCTCTCTCATCCTGCACAAACTTTACCCAGACAACACAATCACAGCCTCTCTTATCCTATGCAACTTTGGATAGATAAAACAAACATTGTCTTCAGTTAGCTCGTTCAAACTCTTTTTTGGTCCAGTACGACCCATGGGACCAAACAAAACAGCCCACACACTGGACCTTTCTAGCGGGTGCATCTGACTTTCCCAGACTGCCTGAAATTCTATTCCAATACGGACATTACCCACACAAAACAAACTTGACCTTTGTCAGCTCACCCAAACTCTACTCGCACAAAACAACCTTGGCCTAACATCTGCCCACCCATATTCTGTCACTGTCCAGACACTTAGAGAATCTTGTCTAAGCCTCTCAGAGCATAAGAGACAGCCCCCTACCCATATTAACTTATCAGCATGGCAGTGATATCCCTAACACAATAAGGCACAAGATCCTACACAATAAGTGTAAGGAAATGCCTCTTTTTGTGTGGTCACCCTCAAGTTTTTCGACTGATGCTGCTGGTTTTACAAAGCTGAGAGTGCACTGAGGCCTGCCTCCTAGCCCTCAGTGCAAGTGAACTAACCCTAAAGTATTCGATGAATTGGCTGTACCCAATTGGAAATGGCTAACTTACCTGTAAGTCCCCAGTATATGGTACCCTGGTATCAAGGACATGTAAGTTAGAGGGGTACCCCAGCACTTGCAGCACTGGTTGTGCCATCCCGGAGGTCCCCCACGTACAATGAGTCTTTCAGACTGCCACTGCAGTCTGATAGAGCAGTCATGCATTGCTAGCCCAACTTTGCGATTGAAAGCAATGGCAAAGCAGCTACTTCCTCTATACATCTGTGTAAGTCACCCCTCTGGCAGGCCTACCGAGTCCTATAACATATGACAAGGGGAAGACATGTACTTTACTTGTCCTGACAGTAAACGTGTGAAACTACTGTTCATACTTTGGAAAGTCTTGGTCGCTGTAGGAAACTGGTTCTGCATATACTACACCAAAAATAGGTATAGTGCGCACAGAGTCCAGTGAGTCCCCAAAGTTATGGCAGAGATTAAATTAGATAATACCTTACTCTGAAGTTAGTGGTAGCTATGCTGAGAAGTCAGGCTTTTCAGAGGATAGTGTTAAGCATTTCTTGTACACACTCAGGCAAGAAACTATGTCACACACCTCAAAGGGTGAATCGAAACCAATTGTTTGTATACAAAGTTGCTACTTTGTTATTTTTTATTACTAGAATCAAGAGTTACTCAGTAGCAGGTAAGTGATGCTTTCAATACAATGTTACTTCTCAAGATCTAGTGTGTACTGGTTTTATTGAAGCATACAAGTTACTTTGCAGTAGAAAAATGGGTTATACACTCTTTAGAATACTTGCAATTACTTTTTAGTTACTTTTCTAACTTTGCTCAAAATAAACTAATCACACAGTTTGGGCTTTGTAGCACATTAGCAAGCAGGTTAACTCATTTGAAAACTCTAAGGGCCATATGTATCAAGCTCCCCATTTGCGATTCTGAATTTGCGATTTTTTGCGAATCGCAAATTCAGAATCGCAAAATGGTATGTATGTAAAAAATCGCAATAAAATAGCGATTCCGTAAAAATCGCTATTTTCATTGCGATAGCCCAATAGTGATTCCTTACCGTAAAAAATCGCAATTTTCCGATTCTTTACTGTAAAAAAATCACAATTTTGCGAAATTCGCAAATCTGCTAATCGGAAACTCAGGTGCAGCTTGATGACATCACAACCAGGAATAGTGACTACCCATGCTGCACCTGAGTTTCTGACTCACAGTCAGAGAGAAGGAGGGGTGGAGAGGGAACACTGTAGTGGATGAAAGAATGCAGGACACAGGAGACATGCCTAGCCAGGACACCACTCAGCAGCAGCAGGCTGACAACCAGAGGAAGAGGAAACAAAAATTCTCAGATGCAGAGCTGGAAGTTCTCATCCAAGAAATGGTCACAAGCCATGAGCTGCTGTTTGGTAAAAAATCACTGAGGGTGCCTGAGACACGGAAGAGGCGCATATGGGCAGACATACAACAAAAGGTGAATGCTGTTGGGGTAACACACAGGAGTGTGGAATACGTAAGGAAGCGCTGGTACGACATGAGCCAGCGCTCCAAGGATAAGGTGGCTGCCAGGTTGGAGCAAGCCAGGAAGACTGGTGGAGGGACATCCACTGCCACTGACTCAAAACCTTTGGAGGAACTGGTGGAGGGAACCCTACTTCCTGAAAGCGTCATGGGCGTTGCCGACCTGGACAGCTCCGATCCCCGGGACCAGGACAAGGTAAGAGGCATGCCATCACACCCCTGACCCCCCCAAACTACCCCCATACACCCAGCGGCGACCCAGGGGCAGGACAAAACTAGAAGGCCAGTGCAGGTACACAAACACACACTGCAATGCATTGTGGGAGATGTAGTCACATGCTCATTACAGTTGTGCATTTACACCCAGCCAATCCCAAATGCATGTGCACATCACGAAAGGAAAAAACAAGATACATGTAATCCCAACAAGTAAAATGTAATAATTGTCAAGTGCAAGTCAGAACAGAAAATAAATGTGTGCTTTTACGTACACAGCATCAACTGCAAATCAGGCAACAGGCAGTGGGAGATAGGGCAATTCCCCTACCAGACCAGTGACTGCGCAGGAGGATAAAAGTGAGGACGAGGCTAGCCCAGTGAACCCCCCCAAGCGCCGCAGGAGGAATGTTGTTCAACCACTACCACCTTTGGAGGACGAGGGCCAGGACACTGATGGCGATGGCCAAATTGATACCACACAGCCAGAACCACAACAGCGCCCCCGTGCAGATCCAATGCCAGAAGTCCCAACCAGACGCAGGTGCAGCTGATCCATGTTTGACGGTCTTGAGCTGAACATGTTGCAGGTACAGCGCCTGCAAGCAAAAAATATAAAGTTACTCCAAAAGGAAGTCAGGGCAGGCTACAGGAGCATGACATGTGCCATGGAGGCACTCTGTGCCAAACTCAGGGCCGACCGTGCAGCCAGGCGTAGGGAGATGCAGCACCTGAACTTGCACACACGGGTAGTGAACCGCCTGTCCTCTATCACCAGTGTTTTAGCTAGGTGCAGCACCTGCATGCAGCGCGAGGTGGCACACAACAGCCAGGACTTGGCAAGGGCCCTGCTCCAAATCACTAAGGCTGTGGATGAGCTGCGCGCAATCCGCACTACTGGGCCAAGAGTCCTGACTCCCACTGATGAGGACGCCCTATCAGGAAGGAACAGCGCCGCCCCCTCACCAACCATGGATAGTGGCCGTAGTAGCAGTAACAGTAGGGCTAGTGGCCCAAGTGAGGGAGGCACTGTGCATCCCCAAACAGGGGCTTCCTCCCGACAGCGCCGCTTGTGAGGAGATATACATGGGACCACAGGATGGGTGCAGCTATCCACTGCACATGGGCACTTGCCCCTGATGGGAGATTTGCACTGTGCATGAACATGTGCTGGACATTTTGATGGACATTGTGTGTCACTCAGCCTGTGTGAAGTTAACAACCCTGATGTTAAGGAATAAAAACACAGTCTGACAATTGATATATGGCATTATGTCATTTTCTCTTACCTAAAAATAGTTACGCGTGATCACAGCCCGCCTCTGGCGCCCAGCAGCTGCAGCAGCTACACTGGCTGGCATGCTTCCTGGAGCTGGCCCCTTCACATCTGATGTGTCAGATTCACTGACCTCCACCGGTGTGCCTTTCCTGGTGGCGATATTGTGCAGCATGGCACATGCTACCACTATCTTGCAACAGGTCTGTGGGTTGTATTGCAGTGCCCCTCCTCTCTTGAGTCGGCACCTGAATTTGCTTTTGAGTATCCCAAATGTCCTCTCAATGGTGGCTCTTGTTGCAATGTGGGCGCTGTTGTACCGACGCTCCGCTGCATTGGCTGGATTGAGGTTGGGCGTCAGTATGAAGTCATGGACCGCATACGCACTGTTACCTGTGGGGAGGGAGGTATATGGTTAAACACTGTCCTGCACATGCTATCCTTAACAAGTGTGGCCTCTGTTCAAATGCATTTACCTAGTAGATAGCCCTTGACAAACTCCCCACTTGTGAGTCTGTGGTGTATCCCACTGTGGCGGAAGATGTAAGAGTTGTGCATGCTGCCAGGGTATTTGGCAGCAATGTCTGTGATGATGTGTTTGGCATCACACACCACCTGTATGTTCAGGGAAGGGTAGGATTTGCGATTCCTGAACACGTACTTATTCTGGGAGGGGGGGATATTGCAACGTGTGTCCCATCCATACATCCGATGACATGGGGAAATTGGGCTATGTGATAAAAGTCCTGTTTGGTCTGGTCTAGTGCCTGTGAGGTGCTTGGGAAGTGAATGTGGTGATGAAGCCTCTGTACCATGGCATCAAGGAACGCGTGGAAAAAGTGCAAAAGTGCACTCTGTGTCACCCCTCCTACAGAGGCAATCACCCCCTAGAAACTACCAGATGCCAAGAGGTGGAGTGAGCACAGGACCTGGATGTGGGTGGGGATGGAGTGTGTCCTGTGTGTGGGATGTTCAAGGAAGGGTTTGAGTTCATCAATTAAATTAAGGATGCTCTCTTCATCCAGCCTGTAGTGTGTATGAATGTCCTCCTCAGTGCGCTGGAAGATGGTAATGTGCGCACAGAATATCCTCTCCTGGCGTCTCCTCCTCTGTGCAGTAGCTCTGAGCCGCAGCCTCCTGGCTATCACGTAAAGCCCAGCCATTGTGGAAAAAAGTCTGTTGCATTGTGGGACTCCTTATATAGTTTGCACCTCGTTACCACATGCTCCCACTTGGTGTTAATTGCGATTCTCTAAATTGCGAATTTCGTGAAATCGCTAATTGCGATTTTTTCATACATTCCATAGCGATTCCTTATTTTGCGATTGCCCCATTTGTGAATTTCGCTAGCTGAGGTAATCGCAAAATAAGGAATCGCTAGGGAAATCGCAGAATTCAGGCTCTCACAACGTAAGCAATCGCTATTTTAGCGATTTCTTATTTTTCTATGCGATTGTGCTTCATACATTGGGAATAGCGAATTTTTAATCGCAAACGCAGCATTTGCGACTAAAAATTTGCTTGATACATATGGCCCTAAGTTACTTTGTTGCAGTACAAGACAGAATCAACGCTACAAATTTCAGAGAAAAAAATCACCATACAATCCAGTGGAGAAAAACAAAGTGTTACGTTTACAGGTAAGTAAAGGGTTTTGATAACTGAGTTTTGTAGGGTAGAACCAAGGTTTCCCAAGGTTCAGTTCAGCACTCGAGGTGCACTACCAGCGGAACTAGGGAGGCCGGGTGCAGAGTGCAAGGGTGCCAAGGTTAGCCAATGGGGCTAAGGGGCACCTTGGTTGGTGGCTGCTCACGAGCAGGCCACTCGATTTTGAGAGGCAAGCTAATGGGGTTACGGACAGGACATTGTCAGTCAGGCACCCCATGACTCAGGGGCTGCTGATGCAGGGGTGTCTTTTTGTGTTGGGTTCTTCTCACAGGTTCTGGTCGCGGTCAGGATCCTTCAGGATGAGGCTGTCATCATTGAGGAGAAGGTCGGAGGAGGTTGTCCAACGCTGGATTCAGGTCAGGATAGCCTGGGAGACCTCGCTGGGGTGTTGGGCCACTCGAACTCGGGCTATGGGCATCAGGTGCAGAGTGGTGAGGTCTCGCGGTTCCAGCTGGATCTGTAGTCCTGGCTATTGGACAATTCCGATATCCACGGGAGATCAAAGTCTTTTTGGGAGGCAGTGCAGGTGCCCAGGGTTCTTGGGGGCTGCTGGCTGCAGGACTCGCAGATTTCAGCTTGCAGGGATTCTGAAGCAGGAGGCAGGCTGTTAGGGCTGGGGCCAAAGCAGTTGTTGCTGTCCTCTTCTCTGCAGCACGGGTCTTTGGTCCTTCTTCTTCTTGTCTTGTTGAATCTGAATTCTGGGTTCAGGGTTGCCCTTAAATACTGTATTTATGGGCGTTTTAGGGTCTCGAGGTAGTAGCCAATTACTTCCGTCCTTAGGGTGACTACACCCTTAGTGTACTCCCCCCACATGGGGGGATTGGCACTATCCCTATCCCTGATTGGAGGGTGTCTGCCACCCGCAAGATGGCGGGCACTGAAGAATGAGCTTCACCTCGCCTCCTCCACCTGAGGGGTGGGGTTGGCAGAGGTGGGCACACCTTCCGGGCTGTCCTGATTTTTCCTGCCTGTCTTCCCGCCAAAAAGGTGGTGAGACAGGAAAGGCGCCTGTTCCTGATAGCAGTATAGGCTGGGGTTCGCGTTGCAAAGGTGGAAAGGCCTTTGAAGCTCCCCTGCCACAGAGGGCTCCTTCTGACCTGAGGGAGGTATGAACACTTCTGTCCAGGAAAAGTTTTGTTTCTGGGTCCAGGGAGCGAAGGCTCCCACCCTATTGGCCCAGAAACGTGTCTCTTTGGTGGTAGGCTGGTGTTCACCAATCAAAAACCCACCAGTAGTTGGTTTGGGTCAAGGGTCCCCCTTTGAACGGACCCCTGAGTGCAGGGAGTATTAAATCTGACACTGGAATCAGGGCAGGTTTATTATTCTGAGATGTTTGATACCAAACTTCCCAGGATTCAGTAAAGCCATAATGTTGCTAGGAACAGCTACCCTGCCCTTTAGTACCATAGGTACCCCTTACAAGGGACTTACAGGTAGACCAGAGCTGTGCCAATTGTGGAAATAATGGCACAGGTTAGGGAAAGAACTAAGGCCCTGGGATCCTGATTGGCATGGACCCAGGGCACACTCAGTCAAATTGTATCAGGTATCAGGTAAAAATATTAGGGGCAACAATGCAGAAAGGGCACTTCCCTACACAACCCTTGCCCCCCGAAACGAAAGGGGAGGACACTAACCTTCCAAAGAGAGTCTTCATCATTTAAGTGGAAGAATCTGGAAAGTCACTTTCCTACACCCAGCAACTATTAACATATAACCTGTGCAGTGACATCATTGACGCAATAAGAGCCAACCCTGGCACATAGTAACATATAAGCAGCACAGTGACATCACCAACAATATAAGCGACAGCAACAGTACCTATTAACCACTGCTGTGACATCACTGATGCCGTGAGAGATAGACCCAGCACCTAGTAACATATAATCAGCGCAGTGGCATCAATGATGCAATGAGGGACATCCTCAGCACTTATCAATCAACTCAGATTTATAGAGCACATCTAATCACCGAGAGGGTATCCAGGCGCTATGTGCTTGCTGGGATCAGTCTAAGAGCCAGATCTTGAGTCCCTTTCTGAATTCCGGAACAGAGGATGTTGTTTGAAGGTGAAGGGGAAGGTTGTTCCAGGACTTAGCGGTGAGGTAGGAGAAGAATCCTTCTCCACTGTAGCTTCAGCGGATGTGGGGAGTGTGTACGAGGGCGAGGGAGTCGAAGAGCAAGTCTTTGGAGGGTTCGTGGAAGTTCATGCTTTGGTTGCTGTATACTGGTACTTAGTTGTGGAAGACCTTGTAGGCCTATTAAAATATTATCAGTGCAGTGGCATCACCGACACCGCGAGAGACAGCCCCAGCACCTAGTAACATATAACCAGTGAGGTGGAATCACCGACGCCATGAGAGACAGCCCCAGCACCTAGTAACATATAACCAGCGAGGTGGTATCACTGACGCTGTGAGACACAGCCCCAGCACATAGTTACATATAACCAGCGCAGTGACATCACTATCCCAGTGAGAGACAGCACCAGCACCTAGCAACATATAACCAGCGCAGTGGCATCACCAACCCAGTAAGAGACAGCATCCACACCTAGCAATTTATAACCAGCGCAGTGGCATCACCAACCCAGTGAGAGACAGCATCAGCACCTAACAACATAGAACCAGTGCAGTGGCATCAGAGACGCAATGAGAGATAACCCCAGCACCTCTTAATACCTTGGGCGCGGTCGGAATTTCGCCACAGTGCCACTCCACATTCCACACGTTCCACACGTGCACAGATCGGATGGCTCCGGCCATCCGACACACATGCCCACCGTGGAGTCGGATGGCCGGGGGCCGTCCGACGCATGCAAGGGGTTAACTTACAACCAGCGTGATTACATCACTGACTCTATGAGAACTAGCAAGGTGACATCACCGATGCCGTAAGAGACAGTCCCAGCACCTTTTAACATATAACCAGGGATTGACATCACCGACACCATGAGGGACAGCCCTGGCATCTATTAACATATAACCACTGCGGTGGAGTCACTGACGTAGTGAGAAACGACCACAACACCTATTAACATATTGTAGTGCTAGAGGCACTCTTGTGGTTTGAGACCCTGTGATGACCTATGACTACAATTATTTTAACTGACTTTAGTGTGTTATTTCATCCTAGTCTGGATGTACGACGGTCCTGCATATGCCTTGCTTCTCTTCTTTCTTGTAATCTTGCTGTCTTTCAGTGGGAGCTGTCACAGAGCAAGCCAGCCTTGCCAAGAGCAGAGCGTGTGGTATGTGCATTTGAAAGCATGAAAGGGAGAGAGGAATGGAATGTACTCTTTGGTTTCATAGTGCAGGGTGGCGGGCAGTGATGCACACATGTGCTCGGTGTTGTATGAGAATTGTGAAGTGCTTACTATTGGCTTTGACATCGCCTCATGTCATCTTGTTTTCTGACTTTGCTTTGCTTCAGCTTTTCTGCATGCACAGCAGCGCTTGCAAGTTGTTTGCGTTATGAGAATTATGACTATTGGCTTTGACATGGCCTCATGTCATCCTATTTCCCTGGTTTTGCCTTGCTTCAGCTTTTCTGCGTGCACAAGAGTGCTTGCAAGTTGCTTGGGTTATTCATGTTCACAGTCTTTTTGTTTTGTGAGGGATTGTTGATGTATTCTGAAATGCTTTGTGAGCTGTGAGCTTCGTCAAGATAGATGCTGAAACATGCGAGATTTGAAGAAGAGGACGTGAGAGCTCCTTCCTGCTGCCGTGGCAATGCTTGCTTGGAACTTGTCCAGTTATGGTAAGATTCCTCTGGCCCAGGGGGAGTTCTTTCTCGAATCTTTTAGTGTGTTTAAAGCTGAGAGTTGTGGACTTGGAAACCGGGAGTTTGGAATCCGAGCGAGAACGGACGCGTCTATCTAGGAGTGAGCCCTGGTTGATGAGCTCTGAACCCCGGCTGTGAATTCCCCCGGCCAGAAGCGGGCTAAGATGCAGATGCAGTGTGTTTGCACCAGGTGATGTATTGAGTTTTGATTATTGCCATTGTGATGTGAGCCATTGGCTGTGATCATTTGATGTGTTGTCTTGGTGATGTGTGAGTGAGTGTGCTTTCTTTGTGATGCAGGAGTGAGTCAAGGTACACCTCCAAAGTACTCATTTGATGTATATAGAGCTCTCTGATCTCTTGCAGGACGTCCAGTATATTTGGTTGAGTTTTATCTCATATTATTTGCTGCTTGTTTATTCATGTATTATTCATGCATTATATTTACCAAGTGGGTTACTATTGCTTGCATATAAATATATATATATCTTTGTATATTTGAATCTTTTGCATTTGACATCTGGGAATGCTTTTGTTAGAGAGCATTGTGTAAAATAAACCCCAAGCCTTATTCTAAAGAGAGAATACTTGCATTTTGTAAAATAAAACCCTTTTCTAAAGGTGATGTGTTAAAGTGTTTTGATTGCGTCAGGTGTTGTGCTACCGTGTGGAAGATTCTGTATTATATGATAGGCGCATTCAAAACACATATAACCTGGTAGTGGCATCACCAATGCCACGAGAGACAGCCCAAGCACATGGTAACACATAACCAGAGCGGTGACATCACTGACACCACAATAGACAGCCCCAGCCTCAGCCCCTATCAACATATAACCAACACGGTGATATCACTGACACAATATGAGACCGTCCTTTGCACCTATTAACTTATAACCAGCGTGGTGAGTGAAATCACTGATGCCATGTGGGAAAGCCTCACCACCTCTTAACATATAACCAGGGCAGTGACATCACCGACGCCATAAGGAACAGCCCCAGCACCTGGTGACATATAATCAGCACGGTGACATCATGAGAGACAGTCCCAGCAGCTAGTAACATATGACCAGCACGGTGTCATCATAAGAGACAGTCTCAGCAGCTAGTAACATATAACTAGGGCGGTGACATCTATACTTACCTAATTGCACCTACCTTCTCGATGTTTTTGTCCTCGAAATTTTTGATACAAAATTACGTCCACACGATATTTCTGTTTCTTATATTCTCAGTGGTCCAGCATAAGAGACATCCCCACGCGCATTATACTTCAATCTAGCGCAGTGACACCTCCATACTACACCACCTTATGCACAGTGGCCCACTGACACCTTAGGAGACATCTCTAGCAGACATTAACATGTAAGCCTTAGCGGAGAGAGACAGCCCTCCTTCAACTTCCGACATTCAAACATTTACCAGCATAGAGTGCAGTGACATCTCAGAAACAGGCGTTCACCCCTTAAATTATGAGCAGCGCAGTCTCCTCTCCGGCATCATAGGAGACAGCGCCTGTGCGTGTGATTTTATAACCAGTGCCTTGAGCCGTTGAACACGACAAGAGACAGCCCCCAATACTTATTCACTTATAATCAGCATAGGAGACAGCGCCTGGCGCATATTAATTTATAATGTGACTTTGAAACGTGGCTAGGTCAAACCTTGCACAATACTAATATTATAGTCAGGATGCCAATATTATCTAAAAAGTGCTCAAGGGAACAGCTAGGAGACGGCCACCCACGTATTCCTAAATCCTTTCAGCATGGGTCTAATAAGACTTGTATCCCTCAGAAACGGCATATGTGCAAATATCTCAAAATTAGAGAGTACTCCTGTCACAGTCAGAGTATCGGTGTGAGTCTCACATCCGTTACTCTGACTGTGACGGGAGTACTCTCCGCAACTCGATATATTGACTCACAATCGGGTTTACTGGAATATAAGTAATTTTGAGATAATTGCACATATGCCCGCCCGCCCGTTTCCGAGGGATACAAGTCTTATTTAGACCCATGCTGAATGGGAGGTGTCACCTGGACTGCGATGAATCTGCTTCTGAATCCACGTTTGCCCTGAGGAAGTCGTTGGGTGATATACCCAAGACGAAAAACGTGTTAGCTACAGGCTACATCTTGGCTATACCAACTACGCCAATCTGCTGTCATGAACCATGTGTAATACACCTACGGTTGTGAACAGGATGAGGAAATTAAGCAATGAGAAAATAAAGAAGGATACACAAGATTTGGACTGATACTTTTTTGGATTGACTTCCTGATTATATAATTTTGATTACTTATTTGCCTTTTGCTCTGGAACGGTATTTTGTTTTGCATATTAATTTATAACCGGCTCCATGACATTAGTAGCACTACAAGAGACATCTTCAGCACCATGCAATTATAATCAGTGTAGATACATCTCTGACACCAAAAGAGACATCTGTAACAACTACTGACTTATTATACAAAGCACAGTCAAAATGTTCAGGCCCCAAAAGAGACAGCCACATGCCCCTATTGCATACAAACAGCAAAAGTGACATCTGACTCAATACGGGACTCCGAAGTCTCTCCACAAAGTGACATTGCGGCCTCCATAAGAGACAGCTGCCCTCCAACTATTAAATTAACTCACACTGTACGAGAGAAGCCTACAGCACCTGTTAACATATAACCAGTGCACAAACTGAAAGTAACATAGAAAGAAAAGAGAAACATCTGTAACAAAATAAGAGACAGCCGCCTGCACATATTAACTAACCCTGGGCGTAGTTCGCGTAGTTGCGCTACGCGTAGCTACGCGAAGTGCACTTCGCACTACTCGAGCTACGCTGGTGCTATGCAAACTGCGTAGTGCGCTGTTCGCGATGATTGCAGAGTGCCGGATGCTTGTCTGCACTGTGCAATCATTGAAAATGGCATCTCGCACAGTGCGAGATGTCGTTTTCTGCCGCTCTAGTAGATTTTTACTCGAGCGGCAGCTTTCTCAACGCTGACTGGTAGTTTGTCGTCGCGAGCATACGCAACCACTCGCAATGAGAAACCTGACCTCCCCACATTGAGAATCTCGCCGGGAGGTTTATTTTCCTCGTTCGCGAACGGCAACTTGATGTTGCTGATCGCGAACGTGGAAAAAGTCTCACCGGGATGTCATTTTGCTCACTCGCGGTCGCCAACTTGACGTTGAGGACCGCGAGTGAGCAATAAATGCAAATGGCGCCACGCTACGCGATTTTGCACGGTGCTACGCGCAATTCACGTAGCGCGAAGTAGCACAAACTACGCAAACTTTGCGAGCGTAGCGAAGTTGGCCACCCAGGGTTAATATTAACTTATAAGTAGTACAATTGCATCTTTTACCACCTTTAGAGATAGTCCCTGTGCATAATACCATATAACTAGCACGGTGACCATTCTAACAGCATAAGAGACTGCACCCGGCAACTATCAACAGATAACCAGGACACTGGTATCACACACATAAGTGACACCCCTCTATCATCTTATAACCAGTTCAGAGTGACACCTCTAACAGCAAACAAACCCCTCGCTGCGCCAAATGAGGTATAACAAACCCAGTGACGTTGTTGAAACCATAAAAGACATCCTGACACCTTACAACTTATAAACACTGCAGTGGCATCTCTTACGCTACAGGAGACACCCCTAACTGAGACCCCGGCCCCCTGAACAGCTTGACATCCTAGAATAAACCATCAGACCCAGCCATAATAAGCTTTATTTCAGCAATTGCCATAAAAGCAAACACAATAGCTTAAAACTGTAAAAAAACTCATTGAATAAAAACACTTGAAAACGTAACATATAAAATATAAAATAATTAAGATGTTTATAATACCCACAGTTAGAACTAGCAGTATATAGGGACAACATAACATATGAGTTATACAATAATTGAAATATGTATGTGTTGGACTTGGCCCTCTCTGCAGGGTCACCCCTGAACTTTTTGCCTTCCTCCAATATACTCTCTGATCTGTTGTTGTTGGTTTAATGACTCTGGGCCCTTTACCAATGCTGATCAGTGCTAAAGTGCATATGCTCTCCCTATGTAAAATGTATATATTGATTGGTTTCAATGATTGGCTTATTTGGTTTACTGTCAGTCCCCAGTAAAGTGCACCAGGAGTGCCAGTGCTTGTAACTCCAAAAGCTGCTAGTGGGCCTGCAGCACTGGTTGTGCAACCCACAGAAGCGGCCTGGTAAAATGTGTCTAAGGTCTGCCATTGTAGAACCTGCGTGCAGTCTGGTACTGTCATGCTGACTGGGCAAGTGCTCCCACTATCCAGTCCCTAAACCTTCCCTTAACTTCATATTAGTCACCCCTATGCTAGGCCCGAGGGCAGGGTGCATTGTAAGCATAAGGTAGGACAAGCCCTGATGTGTGTGGCATGTCCTAATAGTGAATTACAGCCATTTTCGTTTTTCACTATTGTAAGGCTACCTGTTCTCTTAGGCCAGAATGGGCTGCTGGAATTATTACACTCTATAATCCCAGCAGGCTCAGGGAACATGGTAGAAAGTCAAGTTTAGTATGCCTGAACTTAGAATAATAAAATACATCTTTTAGTAAAGTTTATTTTAAATCCTGTGTTTGCAAATGCTACTTTTAGAAAGTTAGTATTTGCTTGCCTAACCATTTCAGCCCGCCTCTGCTAGGATGTGTATCTGCTGTCTGGTTTCTGTGAGTGACTGGGCTGGGGAATTCCAGGAGACAGGCTGGGGCTGACAGGTGGTGAATAGAGAGATTACACCAGGATGGTAGGGGGAGTGCCCCTTGACTCTGAATAGAACTGTACTTGTCACCACAATGCTGGCTCCACCTCCTGCGGAGCGTCTGATGTCCCTGCCCTGCACACTGAAAGAAAAGCCAGAGCTGCCCAAAACAAAGTGCTCAGGAACTGGACTGGATTAGGCAAAGGCCCCCCTGGCCTGAAAGAACAAAGGATTTGGTGTATAAAAGTAGGAGCCCTGCTCCTAAGAAATCAGATCCTGCTTTGAACCAAGAAGAACCCTCTGCCTGAGGAGAAAGAACCGGGAAAGCTGAAGGAGGAAGACTGTCCCTCTCCTGGGGACTGGCCTGCAGTGGTTGCCTTGCTGCCAAAGGAGAAGAAACCCTTTTCAAAAGACTTGCTACTTTCTAAAGACTTGTGCTTCAAAGAAAAACGATCTCCAAGGGCTTGGAAGCGAGCTTGTCCCCTGAACTGAGCCCCAGGACCATTGGGCTCATCCTGCCTTCGCTGTCTGCTGCTGGTCTGGTGTATGCCCCCCTCGCCGGAGCCGTGACCTCCAGTGCGCCTCGTCCCCTCCTTGGACCGTGACGTTTTGTGCCTGGCCGCCCCTGCCTTGTGAGAGCCCCGCTCCAGTTCGAGCCGCTCTCCCTACGCCTCGCTGGGCCGCCCGCACTCCGTACACCTCGCCCGCTTTGGAGCACGCTGTGCGCACCTCACCCCTCCCGCCGGAATCAGTTTGAAGTGCTGACTGAAGCCCCGGACGGCCCGTACGCTCGAGACGTACCAGGCCGCCCCGCTCCGCACTCCTACATCTGAAGGGCCGCGCCGCACACTCAAAGAGCCTTCGGTACGGTTCGTACTAGAAGCCACGTGCTGCACCTGCCCGCCTCGTACCACAGCACCCCAGCAGACCCGAAGGTACGACTCTAACAACCACGCGTATGGAAGAAGTACGCCTCATACGCCTAACAGACGCCTCGCCTCACGAACGCTGACAGCCCCGGATCGTCCGCACCTCTCCCCGCAGTCCCGCTCACACGCCTCGCACCTCGAGGCCACCTACGAGCCGGACTGCCAGTGGAAAACCGCCGACCTCGTCCTGGGTACGCCTTCGCCTGTGGCCGCATCTGTACGCGACGAACTCTTGCATCCTAAAGGTACTGTGCGACTCGAACTGAGTCTGTAATTCGCATCGGACCGCAGGGTCCGCAACGTTTGTTTAGCCATTTAAACTTACGAACTGCCACGAACGGGTCGCACAGCCAGCGCGAAGCGCACAGGACCCAAAATTAAGCATTTTGAAAGAACTCTTGAATCCCAAAGTACTGTGGACTTATTTTAAAATCGTTATCATGGTCTTGTATTTTAAGTCTGCCTAAGAAGTATATATTTACATAAATCATACGTATTTTTATATACCTACGCCTGGTGTCCATTTGTGGTATTGCTGTATTACTGTGTGTGGTCATAAATGCTTAACTAACTAACGCCCTGAAGTTTAGCCTTGTCTGCTCACGCCACGAAACCTAGAGGGTGAGCAGGGGTTATTCTAAGAAGTAAGTCCCTTGCCCTGACTAGAGGAGAGGGTCCCTGTTTGTCACAAGCGCATACCTGTGCCAACCAGAGCCCCCCAAATCTAACATTATATTACCCACAATTTAAACTAGCAGCATATAGGGGGAACATCACGACAATTTTAAGATGCGAAAGTGAATTTCATCCAACAACTCCTATACTGGTTATATATTGTTACACAGTCTAAAAAAACATAATTGACACCGAAATACAACTCGGACATCAGACCCAGCGCATATTAAAATACAACGAAAAGAAAGAGGGACACCTGTAACACCATAAGAGACAGATCCCTGTACGTGGTGTGACATGAGACCACTACACCAACTATTAGATCTTACACACACCCCATTCTTACTTACACACACCCCATTCTTACGTACACACCCCCCATTCTTACGTACACACCCCCCATTCTTACGTACACACACCCCATTCCTACTTACACGTACACACACACCCCATTTTTACTTACACACACCCCGTTCTTACTTACACACATCCAATTACTACTTACACAACCCCATTCTCACTTAAACGTACACACATCCCATGTTTACTTACATACACCCCATTCTTACTTACACACATCCAATTCTTTCGTACACACACCCCATTCCTACTTACACACACCCCATTCCTACACACACACCGTAGTTTCTACGAGGTAAAATCTAGTGGGGGTTCACAGTAATAAGCTCTTTTTTTAAATATATTTGTTTTTGTATGTGTTGGAATCTTCCCCAAAAGCATTCTCGGTGCTCTCTAATGTCGGCCTTCTAAATGTGTAGGGTTGGCGCCACGACAAACTTCCTTTCGCCCCACTGCCCGGCATCCACCCGCCTTCGTCACTGAGGCTGTTGCCCTGGTAACCAGGCCCTGCAACAGGGATGCTGAGAGGCTGGTTGCTGGGGCGACGCCACGATGTATTGCAGAGCTGGCAGAAGGGCCTGCCTCTCTTCGCCACTCTGCCACCAGGGCCTCCCAGGGCCTCTCCATGCCTTTCCCTCTCCTCTTTAAACTCCTCTATGTAGCTCTTCCTCTCACTGGCTGTAACACCCCCCATACTCACACCACGCGCCACCTTGCTCTGCATGGCCCCCTTCTCTCTCTCTTCACTATCACGTCCTCCCTCCTCTTCCTTTTCTCTCCATCCCACCTTGCAGTCACCTAATTCCCTCTCAGACTTTGCTTGGCTTTTCAGCATTTCCTCTCCCCCCCCCCACTTTCTTGTTCTTCAACTCTCGATTTCTTCCCTCCCTCGTCCGCTCTCGTGGGAAGCCTTTTAACCTCCCTCTGTGCCACTTACTCTTTCCCTGTTGTCCTTTGTCGCTGTTTATGAGCTAACAAGCTAATGAGTCCTCCTGGAACTTTAGGTGTCCTGAAGGGGATGTACACATATCCAGAATTCAATGATCAATTCACCAATCGACCTGCACACCTAAATTCACCACAGGTATGCAAAGTCGTGATTCACATTTGCAAATTCTCTTTTATATAATTGATTAAACGTAACGTTGCGATTAAATCACCTGTAACCATTGCATCAATATTGTGTTAGTGTACAAAGAAGTACATCTGACCCTAATGTCAGGGAGTAGAGGTTTCACTGCAACAATACATGTTTGGTGAACATCGAAAAACTGGTTATTTTCTGTGCATTTTTTAAATTGTTTTTACAACCAATAGATATTTGCCTGCGGTCGAGGTGTGCATCTGTCTAGGGTTGCCACCTGGCCAGTATTTTACCAGCATGGCCAGTATTTTCATGTCACAACGGGTTACAATATGAGGTAAAACATTAACATCAGGTATTTATCTCATTTGAAATATAAACTGAACACCACAAATTTTAGATGAAAACATGCCAAAGAATTAATTATCTGTCAATAGTGGGAATGGGACAGAAATACATCCAACATTGTTGAGTGTCTTTGGGAAGGAATTCCTCGCTGGTGAAAATATTTTCTACCATATAGAAGACAAAAAATCAGCATGTGCAAATGCACTTTTTCTACGTATTTAAACAATAAACTCTAGAGTATGTATATTTAAGAGCGAGTGCCTACTTGGACCCAGGTGTACTCTGAGGAACATTGCATCCTCCTGGTAGTACTCCTGCAATTCATTGAGAATTCTAAAATTCATAAATGTTCACTAAAACATATTTATTTTTATTTATTTATTTGTTTTGTAATGCACATGAATACCCCCAAAGGGATATCTCGGTGCAGTAGGAACAAAAACGTCAGCAGTAGTCTAGGAGTTAAAATAGTTCAGTTTTTAATAATTTCCTAAAATTGGAGAGGGCAGTACACTCTCGTAGGTGTAAGGGAAGTTTATTCCAAATGTGGGGGGCTAGAAATGTACATGCACGGCCTCCTGAGCGGGTTTTCTTGATGTGTGGTATGGTAAGTAGAGACTTGTTCATAGATCTTAAGGACCTTATTGGTCGGTTAGGAATACGTTTTTCCATCAAATAGCTAGTGCTTTGTGCACTAGGCAGCAAATTTTGAAGGTGATACGCTTCCTCACAGACAGCCAGTGCAGTGCACGTAGTAAAGGAACAGAGGCAGATCTTGCTGGTAGATTGTAAGTTAGACGGCCGCTCTATTCCGAACCACCTGGAGTTTATCCAGGAGAGATTCATTGACCGCGACCAGAAGAGCATTGCCATAGGCCAGGTGATTAATCACCAGCGCCTGGACTAGGGTCTTGCGTACTGCCAGTGGGAGCATTGGAAAAACTCTTCGTAGTAGCCTCATAACATGAAAGCAGGAGCCAGTGGTAGACATCACCTGGTCTTTCATGGTTAGGTTCTGGTCAAGTTTTATGCCCACATTTTTCACTGAAGAGTTTGGAATAGGTGGTGATCCCAATTAGGGGGGCCACCACTCCTGGGACCATAACAGTTTAGCGGCACCGTAGAGCATGATTTAAGTTTTTTCCACTATTTAGCTGGAGAAAACTTGCAGCCATCCAAGCAGTGATAGCTTTCATGCCATTCATAAAATGGTCTCTTGTCGAATCTTTATCAACAGTTAGCAGAAGTTGAGTGTCGTCCGCATATGAGATAGGTATGAAACCATGGGCTCTTATGATGTATGAAAAGAGGAGTAACATATATGTTAAACAGTGTGTGTCTCAGACACATCTTTTATTAGGCACTCCTTTATTAATTATCATTGAGCGTGACCTAAATGGTCCCATGTGGATGGTCTCTGTTCGGTCGGACAGAAAGTTTCTGAACCACTGTAGCATCTGGCCCTGGATGCCTATCTCTACCAATCGCTGTATCAATCTATAATGAGATATTGTATCGAAGCCCGCTGAAAAATGTAACAGCACAAGCGTAGACAGTTGATTTTTGTCTAGGTTGCATCTAATATGGTCTGTAACAGCTAAGAGTGCAGGTTCGGTGCTATGCATTGTTCTAAAACCTGACTGGGATGGATCCAGGATCCTGTTAGACTCAAGGTACTCCACCAGTTGTTTATTGATATTGCTTTCTATTAGTTTACTTGCTGAGGGAGAAGTGATATAGAGAAATAGATACATCTGTAGCAGGACAGTTGTTTTTTTCTGAATCGAAATGACCTACGCAGCTTTCCACTGAGCTGGAAATTCGCCCGTGCTCAATGAAAGTTTTAGTAAGGAGCTAATAGGCGAGGCCAGTTGATAGGATAGCATGGTTGCTCTCTTGGCTGGAATAAGATCCAGAGTAGAGCCTGATTTAACCCCTTCGATGCTGGTGACGGAACCGTTCCGTCATCAGTCACGGCTGAGCTGTGCTGATGACGGAACGGTTCCGTCACGACCGCGCCCTGTTCTGGAATGTCCAGCACAGGGGCGGAATCGGCGCCGCGGTCAAGGTGTTAACAGCTTTCAAAGCGAGTTGAGCGAACTCCACATTAAAGGGGGCAAACTTATCAAAGATGCAGGGTCAAGTATTCTTTCTAACAGGGTTTAAAGGCTCTCAAGTTGATGCGGTGTGTCAAACTTGTAAGAGTACTATAGATTAAGTTTACTTTGTCCTCTAGATGGTGTGCAATCTGGTTGCAGAGTATTTGCGAAGGGGGAATGTTAGTTGTGCAGGCCTGGGAATTAATGAAGGAATTAAGGGTTTTGAAAAGTTCATTGGAGAAGTTACCAGCTTTATTAAGTTGATGAGAGATTACATTTTTCCTTGCTTTTCTGATATTACTGTGATAGTGTGGTAGGTTTTTTTTATAAGCTTCTCGATAACTAGGGTTGGGAGTTGTTCGCCGTCGTCGTTCTAATTTTGTGCGTTGGGTTTTCTCTTTGCGTAAATCAGAAGTGTACCAAGGAGCATGTGGCATTAGACTTGGCGAAGAATGAATTTTCATTGGAGCCAGAATGTCAATGGCTGTATTCAGAGATGTATGGAATAATTTGAGTGCTTCCTGCATATCCATTGCTTTCTCTATGTTAGGGGTGATATATTCTTTAGTTAAAGCAGCAAGAGAAACTTTATGCCACTGTCTGCTATAGTTTAGCTTAGATAGATTATTGCGAGGTGCAGCTGTGTGTGCCAATGAGACGTGGAAGTTGATTAATGTGTAATCAGTCCAAACAAGAGGACATGGAAGTTAACAGGACTGAAAAGGGGAATTAGTGAAAATCAGGTCCAGCGTATGGCCGGCAATAAAAGTGGATCCCATAACAGATTGTTTAGGTGTATACCTAGTAGGTAGATGTACAATACATCAATTTTAGAGAATAGCGCACGTAATTTAAAAAATGCTGAAAAAGTACACAAACATTCCGCCCCCAGGTGCAACGGTAAATCATATATTCCATAAACAGTAAGAGGGGGTGTGGCCAGATTCCCAAAGGGCCTCCCACTCGTGGCTGAGTCCCGGCAGTCGGGCGGAATTTCCGCACTGAGAATTCTCATTGAGGAGATTCCGCCCAAAGAGCGAGACTCCGCCACGACGGCGGGGCCTCCTCCATAGGGCGAAGGCCTTTGTGAATCAGGCCCTCTGTGCAGTGGCACAGCCTGCTCAGAGAGTTCATAAAGGGAGTAAGATACATATTCTTCCTGGAGTCCGATGGGACGTTCTGTTTCTTGGGAGAGTATCTCAGAATTCTGTTTAAAATGTCAGCATTCCTGCACCAGAGGAGGGATTCCCAGTGGGGTGCACAACCTGACTAGAACCTGGAGCCTAGGATTATACTCAGGAGGACCATATGTTTGAGCATCAGGACCACAGAGCACATACGGGAACTCTTCCGCCATAACCCAGGATAGTCTCCGGCATACATCGAGATGGAGACAGAGAACTCATATGAAGCCTCATGTCCCATAGGCAGTGAAACCTCGCAGGATGCCCCCTGTCCAAACTGCAGATGCCCTGGCCCTGGGGCAGACGGCCGGATCACCGCCCAGTCCCCTGGTCCCTCGCTCTCTGAGTGCATATAAAACCATAATTCCACAATACCCATGATCATCCCCAGAAAATCCAAATTGTATTTTAATGTTGGGCTGATAAGCATAAATTGTTATGTCTTATTGTACCAAGTGAAGTTAAAGATCACTTGAGTGAAAATAGGACCTGGCCTTAACAGACCCCTTAACAGACCCCCGGTGAGGCGACACTTGCTATGAGAGCGGTAACCATGAGAAATACTGTAATGGATGTGTGCCCGGTCAAGACTGACTTGACTACAATTAGCAAATGCACGCAATATAAGGATGAAGCCCAGCTGATGATCTTATTTGAAAGACGTCTTTAACCAGCCTACATCAATCACCACCTAAACTTCCACCATCATACCAGACAACCTTACTCCGCCTACCTCTCACTCGCCCGCACCCCTTATATCCAACAAAGCTAACAGCGGAGAAGGCTCCTTCTCCTACCCCGCAGCGAAAACCTGGAATGACCTCCCTCTGCGGCTACGGACCTCCACCTCGCTACTGGAATTCCGCAGAGCCCTCAAAACCTGGCTGTTCGCCTTAGTCACCTGAACCATCAAGACTCTAAAAGCTCCTGCATACCCTCTCAGATGGTTAGTTGTGCTATATAAACTCACTGATTGATTACCATGGTATTGCACAAGCTACATAGAATGTGCAGGAAGCTGCTGGTGCTGCTTTTGTCCAGTGGCTGCTGCCTAAGGTGCAGCAGCATCTTCCTACTATGAGCAACTCTGTACGATCTACATCTGGAGACAACTGCGAGACGCGCTGAGCTAGTTTCCAGTGCAAAACAATATGTAACAGCCCAAGTAAGGAAAATTTAATTAAATGAAACACTACTCTTTGCAAATGCAATCATTTAAAAAAAACCTGCTAGAGGGAGAAGAAAGGGAGGAATGGTGATACAGAATGATCGAAGTAGGCGTAGAACAAATACTTGTGTGTACGGAACCAGGAGATCAGGGCAAAGCTAAGGAAGGCGTTGAAGAGATTCATTTAAACTCAGTGGCTCTTCATATTTCAAAGATGGACAACTGGTGTCAAGGATTCCCCTCGAGAGAGGAGGTAGTTCGTCCACAGGAGCAAAGATGAATGACCCACACACTTCCCAACAACAACTACCAAAGCGAGAAAGTATAACTTCGCTAACAGGCAGCTGCTACCAAAAAGTGTGGGGGGAATTTTCCAGGGAGTATACCACTCTCCCCCAGCAAGGTGACGTAGCTGCAGTCTTGATGGCAGGAGACTGGAAAATAAATAGACAACAATACTAACCTCACCAGTACTTTACAGGGCTGATACATAAGTGTTCAACATAACAGTCCACTTACCACACAGATGAGAATCAGGGCTTTAAGCTAGAAGTCCAGACAAGACCCAGGAGATACAGCAAAGAACCTGGGGGACGACTAGCCAGGATGTCTCCAAGGTAGAATGCACCAAATCCAGTTCTACTCATAAACTGAAGACAGAGCAGGACTGGGCGCCACTGGTGCAGTTGATGACCCTAGTATCACTTATAAAGCTAAAGACAAAGTGATACAGCGATTCCCACTCCAGCGCATAAACTTAAGACACCGTGGAGCGAGTAACAAACAAATAACACAGACAATCCCTTTGTCCAACTCAGAAGCTAAAGACAAGTGGAGAAGGGAACATACAACATGAAACGGACAATAGACACACCCCGTCTGAATAGAGACTGAAAAGCAGAACGGAGTGGGCGTACCTAACAAGACGCTATCGACAAGACACGCTTCACTCGTAACCTAAAGACGGAGTGGAGCGCAAACAATAAACATACATGAAACCCCAACGATCACAAGAATGACCGCAGAGTTAAAACACTGAGAAGGATGGTCAGCTAGGAACGGACACCAGAGAGGAGAGAAGGGCAGGCGGGGAATCCAGGTGGAAGGGGACGCTAGGCACCGGGGAAGGGCGTGCCGAAACGAAGAAGGGTAATGGAACAGGGCGGGAGAAAACACAAATAGGCAGGGCCCAAAACAGATACAAGGAATACCGTAACCCAAAGGCGGAAACTCAGGAGCTGGAAAAGAGCACAAACGGGATCAATAGAATTCAGCAGGAACTCGAAACACTACGGGAACCTCACGGAGCAGAACGCTGAGTAGAGGGGGCGTGGTCACTAACCAAACAGTAAGCCAAGCAATGATTCGCGGGTGAGTTCCTCCTTTCAACTGCTTAGGGAGCGTCTCAAAACACCATGATGTATTCAGTAAGAGGTTTTAGGGAAAGGTACAAAAGTCTCGCAGGGACACACGAGGGTTTAAAGAACGGGGTTGTCTACACCCTGTGGAATCTATATTGAACACTTATGATTGGGGTCCAATTCGACCACCCCTAACAGTTCTCCCCCTCAAAACCCCCCTCCCGGGGCCGGGGCCGGGTTTCCTCGGATGTAGTCTATGGAACCTCCTGATCAGTCTAGGTGCATGTACATCTTCAGCAGGTTCCCAAGTTCTGTCTTCTGGAGGATATCCTACCCAATCTATAAGGTATTGGAGTTTGCCTCTACACCTTCTAGAGTCTAGGATCTGTTGTACCTCAAACTCTTCTTCGCCTTCGATCACTACCGGAGGAGGTGGTGGTTCAGGGGTCAAAGGGGGAATGTATTTCTTAAGAAGGGAACAATGAAACACAGGGTGAATTCTGATGTGTGAAGGTAACTGCAATTTGAGAGTCACTGGGGTTATGACTTTCAAGATGGGATAGGGGCCTATGAAACGAGGCTGTAATTTCTTGGACCCTGGGAGTCTGAGATTCTTAGTGGATAACCATACTTTTTCTCCTACAGTATAATGAGGTTCCTCCCTGCGATGTTTATCTGCTTGATACTTCATATTTTCTTTGGCTTTGTTCAATTTTTGAATGGCCTTTTCCCATACAACCTTTATGTGTTGATGGTGTTCCTTCAATGCAGGTATTTTGTCTAGATCGGTAGGGACGGGAATGGGAAGGAACCCAGGATGTTGACCATGATTGAAGTAAAAAGGGGACACTCCTATGGCTGAATGATTTGAATTATTATAAGCAAATTCAGCCAAAGGTAAAGCTTCCACCCAAGTGGTTGATAAATTGGTCAATAAGCAACGTAAATACTGTTCTAGTGTTTGATTAGTCCTTTCTGTTTGACCATCCATTTGAGGATGGTAGGCAGTTGACAATCTATGATCCATTTGTAACACTGAACAGACTCCTCTCCAGAATTTGGAAACAAATTGAGGACCCCTATCTGAAAAGATTACTGCTGGAGTACCATGTAGACGTATTACCTGCTCTAGGAAAATGTGTACTAACTCTTGTGATGTTGGGATCTTTTTAAGTGGAACAAAATGAGCCATTTTGGACAGCATGTCCACCACTACCAGTATGGTATTGCACCCTTTACTATTAAGCAGTTCGGTGATAAAATCCATACTAATGTTATGCCATGGTTTGGGAGGAGCTGGAATGATCTTCAATAACCCTGTGGGGGCGCAATGCGAAGACTTTTGCCTAGCACATACCGAACAAGCTTTCACAAAGTTCGTTGTGTCTTTAATGATAGTATCCCACCAAAACCATCTCTGACATAGACTAACTGTTTTTGCTACTCCGGGATGTCCGGCGAGTACACTATTGTGACACCAGTCTAATACCTGAGCATGTAAGGGGGGACAAGGTATGTACAAGCGGTTATCATGAAACAATAAACCTTCTTTGACTATATGCAATGGATTCTTTATCCATTCTTGTTTGTTGAGTATGGCATATTGTTCTCTTAGAATATCCAAAAAGGATTGAGAAGGATGTTCTTCAGCACCGATGATTTTATGTTCTGGGATAATAGGAAGTGTGCTGTTCATGTTTTCTATGCTAGAGTTGTTAATTCTAGTGAGAGCATCCGCTTTGCCATGTTGAGCAGTAGGTCTATATGTGATTATGAAATCGTATTCGCTAAAGAAGGATACCCAACGCATCTGTCTTGGGGTCAGAGCTTTTGCAGACTTAAAGAACTGTAAATTCCGATGGTCCGAAAATATAGTGATTACATGTGGAGATCCCAATAAATAGTGTCTCCATTCCTGAAAGGATAGTTTAATTGCAAGGAGTTCTCGTTCGCCTATGGTGTAATTTTGTTCGGCAGGGAGTAACGTCTTAGAAAAGTAGGCCACCGGATGCAGTTGTCCTGTTACTGAATCTCTCTGCGACAAGACCGCCCCAACTGCTGCTTGAGAAGCGTCGGCTTCCAAAAAAAATGGCAAGGTGTTGTCCGCATGCCGAATAATGGGGGCAGACATGAATTTCTTTTTGAGATTGCAAAACGCCTGTTCTGCCTCTTCATTCCAAATTAACTTGCTTCCTTTCTTGAGTAACTTGGTTATAGGAAGAATGGTTTCTGAAAAATGATCTATGAATCTTCTATAGAAGTTAGAAAATCCTAGAAAGGACTGTACTTCCTTAACCGTGGTAGGGCTAGGCCAATCCATCAACGCCTTTGTCTTCTTAGGATCCATAAGTATCCCTTTAGGGGAAATCACATACCCCAAAAAATCAATGGTATCCGTGTGAAAGGTGGTTTTATCCAATTTGGCAAACAAGTTGTTTTCTTGTCATTTCTGCAACACTCTTTTAACATGTCCCACATGTTCTTCTTCTGTTTGTGAGAATATTAAAATGTCATCTATATATATGATGACAAAAACATCAAGGTATTCTCGAAGCACTTCATTGATGAAGTATTGAAAGGCTGCAGGCGCGTTGCATAACCCAAAGGGCATCACGCAATATTCATACAGCCCGAATTTTGTGCGAAACGCCGTCTTCCATTCGTCACCGTCTTTGATCCGGATGAGATGATAGGCTCCTCTTAAGTCAATCTTTGTAAAAATCTTGGCACCTCTTACTTGATCCAATAACACAGGGATGAGCGGCAATGGATATTTGTTTTTTATCGTAATCTTATTTAATGCCCTATAGTCCAGGCATGCTCTCAAGCCCCCTTCTCTTTTTGGTATAAAAAAGAGGGGCGAGGATACTGGGGATGTTGAATGTCTGATGAACCCTTTTTGTAACATGTCTTCTAGATAGTTCTTTAGATATTCGGTTTCTGCTGCAGTCAAAGCATATATCCTACTGTTAGGAAGTTCAGACCCAGGCAATAAATCAATGCGGCAGTCGTAGGATCGATGTGGGGGCAATTGAGTGGCTTCTTTCTCATCAAATACAGACTGAAATTCAACATAGCTGTCGGGTATCTCAGAAGCCACGACTGCTGACTGGACTGAGCAACATAAGGGGTGTAAACTGTCACTTGCTTCTTGGTAACAATGACTCATGCAATGGGGTGACTTAAGCGTCACAGTTCTGTCTACCCAATCAATCTTGGGATTATGGGTTTGTAGCCAGGGAACCCCTAATATTGCACCAAAATTAGGTGTGTCTATCAAATCAAAGATGATATGTTCGGAATGCCCGTTACCACAGACCAGGAGCAGGGGAGGTGTTTGATGACTGATCAATCCAGATGAAAGTTCAGAGCCATCTACCGACTTGACAGGTTCAGGTTTCTCTTTTGCCACAAAAGGTATATTCATCTGATGAGCTAGCTGTATGTCAAGGAAATTGCCAGTTGCTCCAGAATCTAAAAGGAGTGTCATATGATGTCTAGCTTGATTGCTGACGACTAAGGTGATATTCAATAGAAAATGTTTCACCGGTCTCATCAAGGTCTTTTGGTTTTGAGAGATCTGACAAAGGCTGGTACTTGAAGAATCGATCTCCTCATTCATCAAGCTCGATAGTTTTCCTGAACACCAGCAATTTTCTTGGAGGTAGTAGAAGGACGGTTGGGACAATCCTTGGCATAATGGCCACTCTTGCCACAGTATAGACATAAATTATTCTTCCTTCTTCTAGCTTTTTCCTCGTCGGATATAGGTCCCCTCACTCCCCCAATTTGCATAGGTTCAGGTGCATCCTTGATTTCCTTTTTCTCATTTTTCTGTAGGACCAACCTGGGGAGTCCAATACGATTCTTTTCTCCTCGTCTCTCTTGCAGTCTATGATTGAGTTTGACAGTGAGTTCAATGAATGAGGGACAATCTTCAGGCGGATTAACTATTTGAGCTAGGATGTCCTTTAACTCATCTGACAACCCTCTATAGAACAAAGATGTCCTCTTGTCTTCAGGCCAATATGTTTCTGCCAGTAGTCGGTTAAACTGAGTTATATATGTGAGAAGATCTTTGGACCCCTGTTTAAGATTAAGCAGGGCATTATCACTGGCTTGCATATAGGCATGCTTTGCAAACAGACTTCTAAACTTGAGCTGAAAGTCGTTGTAATTATACAACAAGGGATCGTCTGTTTCTACCAAAGGGACAGCCCATTCTGAAGCATTTCCTCCCAAGTAGGAAAGAATAAACGCCACTTTTGATGCATCATCCGGAAAGGCTGCCGGCTTACACCTAAATTGCAGATGACACTGAGTCATAAAACTGTTAAACTTGGCACTATCTCCTGTGAATCTCTCTGGCATGGCTAAAGGAACAGAACTAGGTGTGTGCACCGTGACTTGTACAGGAGGGCCTATGTTTGCCGCTTCAACAGATGGACTAACACTGGGTGCTTGTACAGAAAACCTAGCGGGTTGAATATAATTTCTCTTGGGTACCGCTCCTGCATGACTCCCACCCACAGCCCCTGTATCTTGAGCTTGTAAATGGGCTACCTCTGTCTGTAACTTCAGGTTCTCTGCTCTTAATATTGCCACTTCCTGTTGTAAACTGGTAACGACGGCATTGATCTCTTCCATTGAAGGAGTATGTTCTGTAGAACCCACACTCGGGTCTACATTCATCTTTGCTCGGGTGAACTATATATACTTGGGCTTGGCTTTCTGTCAAGGATTCCCCTCGAGAGAGGAGGTAGTTCGTCCACAGGAGCAAAGATGAATGACCCACACACTTCCCAACAACAACTACCAAAGCGAGAAAGTATAACTTCGCTAACAGGCAGCTGCTACCAAAAAGTGTGGGGGGAATTTCCCAGGGAGTATACCACTCTCCCCCAGCAAGGTGACGTAGCTGCAGTCTTGATGGCAGGAGACTGGAAAATAAATAGACAACAATACTAACCTCACCAGTACTTTACAGGGCTGATACATAAGTGTTCAACATAACAGTCCACTTACCACACAGATGAGAATCAGGGCTTTAAGCTAGAAGTCCAGACAAGACCCAGGAGATACAGCAAAGAACCTGGGGGACGACTAGCCAGGATGTCTCCAAGGTAGAATGCACCAAATCCAGTTCTACTCATAAACTGAAGACAGAGCAGGACTGGGTGCCACTGGTGCAGTTGATGACCCTAGTATCACTTATAAAGCTAAAGACAAAGTAATACAGCGATTCCCACTCCAGCGCATAAACTTAAGACAGCGTGGAGCGAGTAACAAACAAATAACACAGACAATCCCTTCGTCCAACTCAGAAGCTAAAGACAAGTGGAGAAGGGAACATACAACATGAAATGGACAATAGACACACCCCGTCTGAATAGAGACTGAAAAGCAGAACGGAGTGGGCGTACCTAACAAGATGCTATCGACAAGACACGCTTCACTCGTAACCTAAAGACGGAGTGGAGCGCAAACAATAAACATACATGAAACCCCAACGATCACAAGAATGACCGCGGAGTTAAAACACTGAGAAGGATGGTCAGCTAGGAACGGACACCAGAGAGGAGAGAAGGGCAGGTGGGGAATCCAGGTGGAAGGGGACGCTAGGCACCGGGGAAGGGCGTGCCGAAACGAAGAAGGGTAATGGAACAGGGCGGGAGAAAACACAAATAGGCAGGGCCCAAAACAGATACAAGGAATACCGTAACCCAAAGGCGGAAACTCAGGAGCTGGAAAAGAGCACAAACGGGATCAATAGAATTCAGCAGGAACTCGAAACACTACGGGAACCTCACGGAGCAGAACGCTGAGTAGAGGGGGCGTGGTCACTAACCAAACAGTAAGCCAAGCAATGATTCGCGGGTGAGTTCCTCCTTTCAACTGCTTAGGGAGCGTCTCAAAACACCATGATGTAGTCAGTAAGAGGTTTTAGGGAAAGGTACAAAAGTCTCGCAGGGACACACAAGGGTTTAAAGAACGGGGTTGTCTACACCCTGTGGAATCTATATTGAACACTTATGATTGGGGTCCAATTCGACCACCCCTAACAACTGGGACATTAGATATGGGATTGTCACAGTGTACCCTCCAGCACTTGCCATTGACTCAAACAACATGAATTCACAAAATTTCCAAACTCGATACCGCATTTATTAGGACAGCTCGAGAGGAGATGACTGCTCTGTAAACACCCATAATCCCGTAGATAAAATGGACTATACGTACAATGTGTTGTTAACAACAATCACACCTCCTGCTTATTGACACAGATGTTAGTCGTTCAGCTCTAAAGTCTTCTGAATACTCTTCCCTACCTCTCTCGGGCAAGTCTGTACTGTCTATTGTATTAGTGAAGGCATCTACTTGAATGTACCAAACGTAATGAAAATAAGTTGTAGTAGTTTTGTGGGAAATTACTGAATGTACTGTCGATCTAAAAATGCATTGAAGAAATATATCTATTATATATTTGGTCAGGTACCGTGTATCTTATGATCTGAACATGCTAATGCTGTTGGTTGCAAAAAGATTGTAACAGATCCAATAAAGAAATTCAAGTACTAGTTAGCCCTGAGATGCAAAAGGGAATCAGACCGAGTATTAGTGCGTTAATAAAACAATGGGTCTTACTGCCTACTGTGATTGTACAAAACCTACAACCAACTGTTCCTAACCCGCAACCATATTTTCTTGTAATCCAACCTCTGTCATATCGTTCATGATAGTAGATGTTTTTTCAGTATTTTTTGTGTTCTCACTCTTGGAGCTGACATAGTGCCATTTGCCACAAGACTTTATGAAGTCACCATCCATCGTCTCACAAGCACTCAATAAAGTTCTACCACACTTGTCTTCCTGGGAGTATCCACTTTGGTTCATTATGTAGGTGGCTTGTTAGTTACTTTTGACACCTTGGACCAATGCAAGGTTGACTTACTCTATCTCCTTACTGAGTTGGCATCAGGCTCAACCTGACTATAGCAAGCCATTAAAATTGAACTGCCATAAAAAATATGATTTGCCCCTGGGTTACTAGTGCAAGATACCAGACATCAAAAGAGACATGTTGCCCACAACTCTTAAGCCCTTGGTGCAGTCACAGGAGGGCCTGTGCCCTGTTTGTGGGCTGTGGAGGCAGCTGGCAGCCTTGTGCCCACCTATAGTCTTCAGATTCGCGCTTACTGTGGATGTCTCTAATGCATAGTAGACTCTTACTCACCACCAACACCAACCCTTGTCTATGACAAAAGTATCATGATACGAAATAATTTAACTGCCTGCCTATACCACTCAATTCTGATGTCCCATCCTGATCCGTGCTATCCTGTTTCCCACTGCCCAACACCGGGACGGGCATGACTGCCTGAATGTAACAGCCCATTTAACTAGACTCCTGTTACTCTCTCTGTTTCCAATACCCAACTGCAATCTTGGGTGTTATCTTGCTGGCTCTTGCCTTAGAAATTGCTGTGGCTCACAGTGTCTGGATACGCTATATATGTACTCTCTATGAAGTGATCAGTCGTTGTCACTTGCCTCAAGTGCACTCAGCTCAATTAGCTCAATTTAGTACTCTCACACATACTTATATCGTTTCTGCTCAAAAGATTGTTTCTATAGTTACAGACTCAAAATGTTGCTTTGGAGAATGCAAAAAGAACAGATGATAGACGGAATGCTGAAAGATGCAAACATTCACCCCCAGTCACAGATCTGAGTTTAACCCATCGTTTTTTGTTCACCACACCACCCCAGTTTGGACCCAGCCATATGCAAATCAGTGTTGACCCTGCTCCTCATGGGAACAGTCCAGCCCAAACTGCCAGGCCAGTTTTCTGGTCCAGGGAGGACCTGGCTTGGCAGTTCGGGCTGTACTGTTCCCATGAGGAACAGGGTCAAGACTGATTTGCATTGGCTGGGTCCAAACTGAGGTGGCATAGTGAGCAAAAGAACGATGGATTAAACCCCAATCTCTTCACAGGGGGTGAGTGGTTGAAAAGTTTCGGCACTCCGTCCATCATCTTGTTGCTTTTCTCCCTAGGAACACAGTGTTTTGACCCATTCCCATGTTTACCTGGCATAGTAAATCTGGTAACTCGTCAAAATTAACAGGTGGATGCGTGGGAACACCCATACTCCACCCATGGAAAGCCACCCAAGAGCACAGTAACGCCAGGCAGCGACTTGTGCTGCCTTGCATTACTCCGGATTTACCAAGCCACACATGGCAACGGTAAATCTCATTCTAGGTTTTGCATAATCCTGCGTTGCCTTGTGTTGTTCAAGGGCAACACAAAACCTTGACAAATTTGGCCCATTTTATCTAGAGGGAGTGCTGCAGTGGATTAAACAGTTAAAAAGGCTGTCTTGTCACCAAGCTTTTAAATTCCAATGTATGTTTCTCAGACTGTTTAATCTCTTATGTCATCGCTAAAAGATTTATCTGATGATGCAGGAATTCGCCTGCAAAACTGAGAAGAGGCTTGGATGAAACAGGAGTGCAAAAGGGATCCCAAGAGAGTGTGGGGGGGGGCAGCCCTCTGAAAGTGGATGACCTAAAATTCCTCCTCCATAATCTCGGCTGGTCGTATCACCAAGGGTCAACATAAACGGCATGAATCGTGCCGCAGGTCTCACTGTTTTGCACCATTTTCCCTTGTGCCTCCCCATGTCTATCAGTAATGCCACTCCTGTGCCACTTGCCAAGCCTACAACACTTGGATGCTAAGGCCCTGGAAAGATTTATTAACAATTTCCATTGAAATCAATGGAAACTCCATGACGAGCTGAGCTCGTCATGAGCGTCGAAGTGGTTAAGAAGGAATCAGAACCACTACTGCTGCTCAAAAACCTCCATGAGGCCCCTTTGTCCTCATTCAAATGGACTACATTGAAATGTCCAGATGCTGCACAAGCATGCACACCCTTGCTTTATTGTGTGTTTTGTGGTTGTATTAAAGCTTACCCTGGTGCCCATGTTGATATGGATACAGTTGCAAAAAGTATGATGAGGGGTTTCATTCCTAGTCTCGGGGTTCCCCTTCTTCAGACAGGCAGCGACAGTGGCATTCATTCTACATTTTATATTGTTTTAAAATTTGTATTTCATGTAGAGTATAAAATGCGCGAGCATGACCATTACGATACATATATTCTAAAACATAAGCATCACAGACACGAAGATTTACATGGTTCATCTATGGTTGTCCTCCTAGAGGATGTTGTTCTTACCAGTCCTGTCGTCTCAGTCAAGGCTGGAGGGTCACCTAGGAACACAGGCTGTCAGGGCAGTTCTCTCTGGTTCTTATCGTTATGGTAGAAAATTGCTTATTAAAATCTTTTTAACCTCTTTCTAGAAAACGGAGGTAGATCAATCAATCAATCAGTCATTTGTAAAGCGCTCTACTCACCCGTGAGGGTCTCAAGGTGCTAAGGGGGGCAGGAGGGGTGCTGCTACTGCTCGAAAAGCCAGGTCTTGAGAAGTTCCAGAAGGTCAGCAGGTCCTGGGTCTGTCGCAGGTGGATGGGCGGGGTGTTCCATGTCTTGGCGGCGAGGTGGGAGAATGATCTGCCGCCGGTGGTCGTTCGGTGGATGCGTGGAACGGTGGCGAGGGCGAGGTCAGCGGAGCTGGCGGTTCGGGATGTAGAAGGTGTCTCGTTTGTTGAGGTATGCTGGTCTGGCGTTGTGGTGTGCTTTGTGAGCAGGGGTTGTGAGAAGTTGGCCTGATATGCAGCGCTCACTATTCTAGTGAACACTATGTATCAGTCCAAACAACCCTTATTGATGTTTGGTTGTAAGTCAACCTGATAGACCAGCTATCCTAGTAGCACGGACACGTGCAGTCTTTAGGCTAAACTCTAGAGGGCGTGTTAAGCCAGCTGTTTTACCATCACATATACCCCTTGAACACCAAGTGAAAGGACACGACACAAGTTGTTATGAAAAATAAAGTATATTTATTTATAACAAGACTACCCTGGCTCTTTATGAGACAGGGAGCTAAGCACACAACAAAACTCTTAAAGAAATACTTAAAGTCGCACAATTTACACAAATGCCCGAGGGGCATGAAAAACCATATACTATACAAGTGGAATGCGAAATACTAGCAGGTAAGTAACTATTTTCATAGGCTTTAGAATCGCTAGGACTGGACTACTGAACCTTTAGATTACAAGCAGGAGGCCTAGGGACGTCGTGTGCAGAGTGGGAACTCTCACGCGTAAGGCGGGAAAAAGTCTATGGAGGCTAGTAAAAGCAAAGTTAGTGTTTTCGGGCGAACCCGACTAGGTAGGTCAAAAACGAAAGTGGATCTAGACACTTAGAGAGTTGGTCTACGCTGGAGCACCGGAGTACTCGGTTTACCTAGCCCAGGGGCTGCGGCTGCATAGGGTTCAAATGTCGTCGGGTTTCTTCGTTGATGAACCAGGAGCCTGAAGAAAGAAGTTGCTGGCAGGCGACCAGTGAGGAAGTTCTTGGGGATCCAAGCCTGGATCGGGGAAGAGAAAGACCCGTAAGCAGAGGGGACCAAGTTCTGAATCACTAGCCAGTGATTTAGGTGGGCACCAGAGTGGCACAGGGCGAAGTCACCTCAACCAGGTGAGTGGGCGCTGCTGGGCTCTGCAGTCTCTCGGACCAGGAGGCGTTGTCGGCGACCAGGATGGAGGTGCGAGCTGTCCCACGAAGATATCTGCTGTCGACGTCGCTGGACCCAGGATTGGGGCAACAAGTCTTGGCAAATGCAAGCCCACGCGGTGGACTTAAAATGGCGTCTGGAGTGGACCAGGAGGGTCCAGGGTGCTCCTCTGTTGGAGGGGAGCAAGGGCCAGTCTGGAGCAACCAGCCCAGCGGTGTTTGCCGTCGAAATTCGTCGTCAGAGGGTCACTAGCCAACGGGCAAGCGACCTGGACAACGCGGTGAGCAGCAAAGAGCAGAAGGGCCCCACGCAGATCTCGTGGATGCAGGGGAGCTGAACTTCGGTGCTGGAGCTGCTCAGGGTTGGGGCTTCTCTTACCCCAAAGCACTCGGTCGAGGGTCACTCGGGAGTCGTGCTGGTCAAGCGTCGTGCAGTCTTGGAAGATGGCCGGTCCCTCGAGGTCTCGTCACACCCACGAATCACAGCTGGGCTGATGATGAAGGTAGAGGTCAGAGGTGCCAGGGAAGCCGGTTCTCGTCGAGCTGGGCAGTCTTGATCCGGGGAGGAGACTTACAGCAGACCGCGATGCTTGGTTGGTGCCTGCTGCTGCAGGGTGACTACTCCTTAGTCACAAGGGAGAAATCTTAGGAAGAAGTCTTGAGTTCCTTTCGTGGAAAGTAGTTTCAGGATTCAAAGATGATCTAATGTGGAAGGTGGCCTGCTCCTACCTTTATCCTGCAAAAGGGGGCTGGCACGCGACTAAGTCCTGCCCTATGGGTGGGACTAGGAGGGGGGTGGTTACATTTACACTTGCAGTCACCTTCCTCTAAAGCCCTGCCTACCTAGGATACACAAAATCCTGTCTGGGACGGTGCTGGCACCGCCCCTGGCAGGAAACCCTTTGTCCTTGCCTCCTGTGCTGGGAGGACTCCCAGCAGCAGGAGGGCAGACTTGTGTCTCGGTGGCAGCATCCATCTTGTAGAGCTGAGGCTATGTCTGACTTTAACCGGGGTTACAGGTTACGTACATGTCGTGTCCCTCTAGAAGGGTGGAATGCTAACCCCGTCACCAGAATTGGAGAGGGGTTAGTATTCCAATTCGTATGACACCTTACTCGACATGTTTTGATAAAGCGATACCAGAGTTGGCATATAACCGCGAGGATTATAATGCACTTAAGAGTATATGGTATGCGTTATCATGGAACAGCTATTAGGACTTGGTTCCGCAATCTGCAAACGGGCTCAGCTCATGCCAGAGCACCATTTCACATTATTCCAAGCACTCTGCCTTCAGGATTGATAAGGCCTGCCATAGGAGTGACTGATAGGAATATATGTGTCCATTTTAGGGTTAGATATAGGAATACTATATCTAAAGCAAAGGGTGATTACACCACTTTGCCCCAGCTGTCGTGCAGCCAGTGGTGTCAGATTTGGATGGCCAGCCAGGGGTGGCATAATACATGCTGCAGCCCCTGGTAGGCCCTGGGTACACCTATGCCCTGGGTACCTAAGGTACACTGTACAGGGACTGATAAGGTGACTCAGTATCCAATTAGATATGTCCCTAAGGCACATGGAATCCATTTTACAGAGAGAGCAGTAGGCCTGGGGTCCTGAATAGCAGGGCCCCAGGTCAACTAAGTCAGAAAACCAGCAAAACACCAGGCAAAAAGTTGGGGGCAACCATAGTCAGGGATCTACCTTCCTACAGGGGTAAGGAGCTTGAAGGTGATCCCCTTGTTGACTGGGAGCCAGTGCAGGTCTCTCAGGTGGACAGTGATGTGGCTGTGGCGGGTGATGTCGAGTATGAGGCGTGCAGTGGTGTTCTGTATGCGTTGAAGTCTTTTCTGGAGTTTGGCTGTGGTTCCCTCGTAGAGGGCGTTGCCTTAGTCCAACCTGCTGCTGATGAGGGCCTGGGTGACCGTCCGTCTGGTTCCGGTGGGGTTCCATCTGTAGATCTTGCATAGCGTGCGGAGGGTGTTGAAGCAGGAGGAGACAGTGTTGACCTGCTGGGTCATTGAGAGTGGTGAGTCCAGGATGACTACTAGGTTGCGTGCGTGGTCGGTGGGGGTTGGGGCAGCTCCCAGCACGGCCGGCCACCAGGAGTCGTCCCAGGCGGATGGAGTGGAGCCGATGATGAGGACCTCCGTCTTGTCTGAGTTCAGTTTCAGGCAACTGTCCTTCATCCACCCGGCGACAGCCTTCATTCCTTCATGGAGGTTAGTTTTGGCGGTGGCGGTGGCGGTGGTGGTGGCGGAGTCCTTGGTGAGAGAGAGGATTAGCTGGGTGTCGTCAGCTTTTGAGATGATGTTGAGGTCGTGCGCCCGGACGATGTTGGCGAGCGGTGCCATGTAGACGTTATAAAGCGTCGGGCTGAGGGATGATCCTTGGGGTATGCTGCAGGTGATCTTGGTGGCTTCAGAGCGGAAAGGGGGAGGCAGACTCTCTGGGTTCTACCAGTGAGGAAGGAGGTGATCCAGTCAAGGGTTTTGTCATGGATCCCTACGTCGTGGAGACGTGTGCTTAAGGTGAGGTGGCAGATGATGTCGAAGGCGGCCGAGAGGTCCAGGAGGATGAGGGACACATTTTCTCCGTTGTCCAGCAGGGCCATGATGTCGTCGGTGGCGGCGATGAGGGCGGTTTCGGTGCTGTGGTTGCTGCGTAATCTGGATTGGGACGAGTCCAGGATGTTGTTCTCCTCGAGGAAGTGGGTCAGTTGGCTGTTGTCAGTCTTCTCGATGACTTTCGCCGGGAACGGAAGCTGGGAGATGGGCCGGAAGTTCTTGAGGTCCTTTGGGTCCACCTTGAGTTTCTTGAGTAGGGCGTTGATCTCAGCGTGTTTCCAGCTCTCTGGGAAGGTAGATGGGTTCGACCGAATTTCTGCTGGGATAGGGTTCCATATCCTCTGGAAAGATTCTGACAAGGAACAAGTGTAGGCATTTAGCTTTCTCAATCTGAGAGACTCTATCCAGAGGGAATTCACAATCCAAGCTAGCAACTGCTTCCTGAGATATGGTTCTTTTTTGCTAGGTACCTAGGTTCACTGTAGTGCAGGGCTTTGTGCGTTAAGCAGGCTATTTTCATCTGGGTGCTAGCTTCTAATGAGAGCCAGGTGAGAGACTTTAGAGAACGGGAGATATGGTCCAAAGAGTCTTGTGCCTGTTTTGGTGGCATTGAGGGACACCTTGAGTGGTGTAGTCCTTACACTAGGAAGTCCTTTTGAGCTCGCACAGCTATATTCAAGTCTGAAAACAACTAGCGAATGTACTGCTATGTTGCAGTCTGGTGGTTGGATGAAGCGTTTCCCCTTTTTCAGGAGGTTGAGTTGGAAAGATGCACTGCAAGTGCCTGCTGGGACATGCGCTTGCATATACGGGGGTTAACCCCAGGGATTTCGTTAATTCTATGATAACAGGTTTGCAATTGAGGGTATCTTGGTGGATATGGAGCTGCTGGGTGGGGAGATCAGTAAGAATTCCGTTTTCAAGGAGTTTAAGTTAAGGTGGTTTTAAGACAGCCATGTCTGGGTTTTTAATAGAGCGTTGTTGAGTCAGATGATACCTTACCTGCTCTCTCCTTCCCTCGTGGCCCCGTTCCGCCCCGGCGTGTGCCGTTTGTTGCGGAGGGTCAGATCGAGGAGCGTCACTTCCTGTTGGGTGACACCACTTCCGCCCTGCACTGAATCCTCGCAGGTTAGCGGTCTAGTGCTCCCTCCCCTCTTAGTATTTAATGGCGGTATGGAGGAAGCGCAGCGGACGAGCGCAGCTGGAGCGCCGAATTCGCGCCAAAGTCACGCACAAGTCAAGCCCGTCTGCGCCCGTCCGCGGCCGACCAGGCCCAGGGCCCTGTCGTAATGCTCTAAGTTACTCTTATTCATCTTCCGACCTGCTAAAACTTAATAAATCAGGGCCTATTCCCGCCCGTACGATAAGGGCGACCCAGGACTGTGGCATTTACGTCTCCTCTGATGCACCTGCTCTTGATTCATTTCTCGTTCCCCCTCAGGCCCCCCATTCGGCACACTCGCTGACCTCTGCTTCTCTACTTATTTACTACCTCAATACCCGCTCCCTTATCCGCCATTAGCTTGAGATATTTCAACTGCTCCACCAGAGCAGCATCGACATCCTTCTTTTAACCGAAACTTGGATCACTGAGGACTCAGTTCCTGATGTCCTCGCTGCAATCCCCTCGGGATACTATATCATGCAAGCCAACCGCCCGGTGGGCAAACGGGCGGTGGGGTAGCGGCTATCATCAGTTCCCAATATAAATTCTCTGAGATTACTGTTACTCCCATCCCCAAAACTGAATGCTTAGTTCTTAAATTCTCTGCTGATAAATCGTCTTTTATCTGTGTTCTTGTATATAGGCCCTATGCCTCTCTTCCCCCAGCTCTTCAGCGACTCGATTTCCCAATTAGCGATCAACCATGCTCATATCATGGTCATTGGCGACTTTAACTATTGGCCGTCGGCTGCTCGGGAAAGTCAACTCTCCTCAGAATTCACTGACTTATTAACTAGCATGAATTTTTCCCAGCACGTTCATTCCCCCACACACTATAAAGGCCATATCCTCGACCAAGTTTGGACGTCCAACCTAGACATTTCCCCTCCTGTTGTTCGTCCCTGCTCCTGGTCCGATCACAGCTTTATTTCATTTCAATTACATCTTCGCATTTCATGCCCTCCTCCCCTCGCTAAGAACCTACGTGCTCGCAACTGGAAAAGAGCAAATCTCCCCGATTTTCACGCTACCTTGGCTTCCACGGCACCCTTGCCATCTAATTCGCTAAATGATCAAGCTGATCTTTTGGACGAATGGCTTCTCCTCGCCAGCAATAAAGTGGCCCCTTATAAAAATATTAAAGCCAAGCGCCCCCACGACGCTCAACGGTGGTTCACGGACCAACTCAAAACCGAGAAACTCGCTTTGCGACAAGCTGAACGCCGCTGGCGCCGTAACTATGATCCACAACTCAAACTTTTATATATCAACTCGCTAAAAACCTATAAACAATTGATTCTGAAAGCAAAAACGGAATACTTCTCTCAAAAAATAATGGACTCTCATAGCAAAACCAAAGACATTTTTGCGATTGTCAATTAGCTTTCCTTGCCTGATAGGGTCACCCCCCAACCTCAACATACCCAAATTCTGTGTGACTCGTTAAATTCATATTTCATCGATAAAATTATAACCATAAAAAACAATATCCCGACCCCTGCATCTCCTCTTCCTCCTCCCCTTCCCCCCAGGAACCCCACCACATTGGCGGAATTTCCCCTTATTTCTCTTCCGGAATTTTCCTCCCTTCTTCTTAAAGTCAGCTCAGGTTCCCCTAATGACTGTTGTCCCCCTTTGATCCTGAGAGAAGCCTTCCTTGCTTGTCCAGGCCCCCCACTGGCACTACTCAATAATTCCCTTGCTACTGGGGAGGTCCCTCGCTCCTTCAAACAAGCAGCTGTTCTTCCCATTTTGAAGAAGCCCAATGCGGACCCCACAATTTTAAGTAATTATCATCCCATCTCCCTCCTTCCTTATCTAGGCAAGATTTTGGAGACTTATGTCACCCGCTGCCTGAGCTCTTTTATAGAGAAATCTTCCTTCCTCAATTCCCAACAAGCTGGATTCAGACCCCTCCATTCCACTGAGGCGACCATAGTAGCAGTCATGGACGCCCTCAGGCAAGGTGCCGATAAAAACATCCATCAGGCCCTTGTCCTTTTAGATCTTTCGGCTGCTTTCGACACGGTCGATCATGCCATTCTGATCGACCGTGTCCATAATGCTGGCGTTCAGGGGGTGGCCCTTGACTGGCTTAGATCTTTCCTTGACCAGCGCTCACAAGCAGTCCATCTGTCTACCTTTTCTGCACCTTTCACTTCCCTCTCTTGTGGTGTCCCCCAAGGCTCTGCACTGTCCCCTCTTTTGTTTAATTTATATTTGCAACCCTTACTAGCGTCTCTCCGCAACTCCCCTATCACAATTTTTAATTATGCGGACGACCTTCAGTTAATTTTTCCCATTGATTCTTCCCCTTCCACCCGTCTTAATTTTCAGTCTACAATGTTGTCTATAGCTGAGTGGATGTTTCACAGCCAGTTAAAGTTGAATCCCACAAAAACTGAACTTGTACTGGTGGGGGGTCCCTCAAACCCCTGGGATTCCTCCTTCTGGCCAACCTCCCTGGGGGCGGCACCTACTCCTGTGAGAACAGTGAAGAGTCTGGGGGTGATCATTTCAGATGAACTTTCGATGAGACCTCAAATAAACTCGGTCACCTCATCCTGTTTTTTCTATCTCAGGCGGATACGTAAAATCAGCTGGTTTCTCACCAGGGAGGCCTTAATCCAGGTCATCATTGCTCTCATCACCTCCAGGCTCGACTACGCCAACACGCTGTACGCGGGTATTCCCGCCTACCACCTCCATCGGTTACAGCTGGTTCAGAATCAGGCGGCCCGCCTGATTTTCCGCCAGCCTAAACACCAGCATGTTACCCCCCTCCTTCGTAGTCTTCACTGGCTCCCGGTCTCTATGCGCTGCACCTTCAAATTAGCATGTTCAGTCTTTAGGGCCCTCTCCGAGGCAGCCCCAGTTTTTATCTCGTCCGCTTTGAAACGGCACATCCCCCTCAGAGCTCTTCGCTCTGCTTCCCTGAACCTTCTGGTGGTTCCTAAATTTAAACGGAAAAAACACGGCGGACTGAGCTTTTCTGTGTTGGCCCCCGTCACTTGGAACTCCCTGCCCCCTACACTTCGTCTATGTCCCAGTTATGACTGCTTCCGCAGTTTATTAAAAACCCGGTTCTTCCAGCTGGCCTTTGAATAACCCCCCCCCTTTCCTGATCACTGTATTTGTCAAGAGCGCCATGAAACCATTGGTGAAAGTGCGCGGTATAAATAATTTTAACGTAACGTAACGATATCTTGCACAGAGGATTGCTTTAAGTATACCTATGTATCATCAACATACATGTGGTACACAAGGTTCACTTGCTTGAGGATCCCTATAGAGGATAAAGAGTGTGGAGGAAATAGGGAACCTAGTTTGGGACTCCAAGTCTCACAGGCACAGGAGATGCATTTGATAGTGAGCCATCCAATTTGAATTTGTAGAAAAGGTAAAACGAACTGAAGGAAGTTCCCTGACAACCCCATTCTGCATTCTAGTGGTTCTAACAGACAGCTGCGTTTGACTGTGTTGAACACCAAGGAGAAGTCAAGGAGGACGTACAGATAGGAATCATTACGAACTAGCATTTTGCAAGCCTTGTCCATGATATGTAAGACAACTGTTTCTGTGCTGGGACCTGGCTTGACTCCTGAACTTGTCGAGCAAGTGCTGACAGTGTTGGTTGTGGACACATTTTTCCAATAGTTTAGCGAGGAAGGAGATGTTTGACACCAGACACAGATGATTCAGATCTGTTGAGTCTGTGCATGCTGTTTTTTTAGGAAGGGTGTCACTTGCCCCCACTTCAGACAGTCTGGGATTATGCCTTGTTTTAGCGAAGAGTTTACAATCATTGCCCAAATGGGGAAGACAAATTGACTGAACTCCTTTAGAATTGGGGAGGGGATTGGGTCATTGAAATGTGATGTTGTTTTCAGAGAAACTATGATCTTGTGAATCTCTTCTTCGTTGAAGGTTGCCTGAATTTTGATCGTGGTTGGTTGGTTGGCAGCTTGATCCTTTTGGAGGATGTAAATTCTCGTTGGGATGGGTGAAAGTTTTGGGAATCAAACAACACTTTCACTGTACATACCACCCCAAATCCTCTGAAAAGCTAGAGAATTTCATTTTTTGAAAAATAAAATTAAAATAGCTAAGATTTGTGCTGTGTCGGGTCTTTAGTGGTTCAACACTTTGTACTTAGCACTATGCTCCAGAAGAGTCATACCCAATCAGAAGGCTAAGTTAAGGGAACATGAAAATATAATGGGATAGTCAATGTTGCTTCTGTCAAACCCACCTGTGTCTCCAGTTTTACTTGATTCACACCTAAACAATGATTTTACTACCCAATACTGCATGTAACGTGTTAGCTGTCTATCTTCCTCTCTCAATTCAAGTTGCCTTACCTGTCTGTCCTAAAGCAGTTTGTCATCATCTGCAACCAGGAGACTGGTTTATGTGCAAGTACTCCAGTTGAAGTTAGACCTCCAAGTTTGTAGGTGTATCCCCTACTGTGTTCTGCTCACTGGGAACATTGTGTGAAGTGTTGCAAAGTACCGGCCTGTGTGCACATCTACCATTGTAAGAGGACCATTGAACCCAGAAGTCCCAGCCCTGTTGTTCCTCCGCGCCTGTGATCCTGCTCCGATGAACAGCTATGCATCCACTACGCAAGGAGGAGTTCCAGCTGCCAACATCCACCAGCCTTGCTTTCACCAGGATGCAGTATGTCCATCCACCTAAAGCTACCACCTTCTTTAAGTTTAAAGACAATTTTATTGGGTATAAGAATGCAACTCGTACAAGAAATAACAACTGTGATATGAAACAACTCAAGCAAGCTAGATAATTTTATGAGAGAAAGAGGAAAGAAAGAGAGAGAAAAGGGGGGAGAGGGAAAGAAAGAAAGGCAGGTAGAAAGGGAAAGAAAAAAGGAAAAGAAAGGGCAAAAAGTCAGCAGAAGAAAATACAGTTACATTATTCAAGGCATATCACTATAAAATAAGCGTAACCATTTTAACTATAGGAAATAATGAAACGAGTCGAGAACATAAGAAAAAAGCAAGCAAAAAACATTTCAAGGAGGTTTGGGCACTTCCTCAGTACGAGGGGAATGAAGTGTAGAAGGTGTAGCTGAGGAGTCTAAGAAAGAGGTGATAGGCAACCACAATAGATCACGTTTGATAGCAATCGTGATGGGATAAACATAAGCTCTATCCAATCTATGGTTAAAACAAACACCATACCACCAAGCCTGATATGATATGGATGAGGTATCTTTCCACGCTTTGGTGATTTGCTGGAAGGCTATCGCTAGAAGGAGATCAATAATGGCGGTGTTGAAAGGAGAGGAGGACCATATGTCGGAAAGGCTACCCAGGAAAACATTTGTATAGGAGAAAGGAAAATTAGCAGAAAAAATATTATTAATTTGCTTCCAAACCTTGGACCAAAATGCACGAACAAGGGGGCAGAGGAAAAGCATGTGTTTGAGATCCGATCTTGGTTCCATACAAGACCAGCATGTAGAGGGAATAGTGGAATTCACTTTATGTAATCGTGCAGGGGTGAGCATAAGACGATTATAGAGAAAAAATAAAGTTTGGGTAGTGTTGGCTGCTCTAGAGGATTTCCGTATTTTATTCCATATGTCTTGCCACAAGGAGGTAGAGAACGTTTCCCCTAAGTCCGATTCCCATGCTAGTTCAACGGTCGATTTATCTCGGGTAGGGGACGTTTCATGTAATTTTTTATAGATCTGCGAAGCGGAAGATGAGGATAAGAGAAAAGAGAGCGTAAGAGGAGAAGAAGAGGAAGAACAAGAGGTAGAGGAGGGAAGGGAGTCATAACCTAGTTGAACCGCAGCAGTCAAAAGAGTAAATTTAGAGAGGAAGGAAGGAGGAAGAGAGAAACGATGTTGAAGAATAGGGAAAGGAATACAAGCACCATGCTGAAAAACTTGATGCACCCAAAAAAGCCCGTGATCATACCATGCCTTCCAGAAAAGAGTCCTATTTTTGAGCTTAATAAGAGGATTATACCAAAGAGGAGATTGTAAAAAACTCGTATGGCTATCAAGGGTAGTCTGATACACTGGAAGGAAAAGTTTCCTGGAAATCTTAAGAGTAGGCAGAGACAGCTGCTTTGGGATACGGGGCAAAGAAATAAACTCTTTAAACGAAAAGGGATGAAAAAAGGTGGATTCAACATCAACCCACAAGGGAAGAGAAGTATCATCAAATAAAGTAGGAGACAGCAAGGAAACTGAGTGAGAAAGAAAAAAGGAAGTATGGTAAGAGGAAAAATCGGGAAAATTAACACCTCCCAAATGTTTGGGGCGACGAAGTTTAGAAAACGACATTCTAGCTCTTTTATTTTGCCATAAAAAACGGGACAAAATAGAATAAATAGTTTTAAAACAAGATTTGGGAAGAAGAACAGGAAGATTAGAAAGAAAAAATAAAATAATAGGAACTAGCATCATTTTAATTGAGTCTAACCTTCCCCACCAAGATAAAAATAGCGGATGCCATCGTGATGTAGAATCTGTGAGAGTAGTCTGTAAATGTTTAATATTAAGAGCCACTGTTTCTTTAATGGATGGAGCGAACCAAAGGCCTAAATATTTAATCTTAGAGGGATTCCAATGAAAAGAAGATATCAAAAAATCCGCATGAAAACAGAATTTGTTAAGGGGAAGAATCTCGCATTTATCGACATTAAGTTTATATCCTGAAACGGTTGCAAAATCGGAGACTTCAGAGAGGAATGCCGGAACAGAAACTTGAGGATTAGAAATAAAAAGAAGAATGTCATCAGCATAGGCGGATAACTTTATTTGTTTATCTCCATACGGGAAACCCGAAATATTTGCATTGAGTCGGATTTTTGTTAAGAAAGGTTCTAAAGCAAGAATAAAAAGAAGGGGTGAAAGAGGACATCCTTGACGAACTCCACGAAATAAAGGAAAGGAAGAGGAAACAAGGCCATTAGCAAAAATAAAAGATCGAGGAAAAGAATATAATAAAGAGACGTAAGAAAGAAACTGCGACCCAAAACCAAACCATTTAAGAGAGGATAAAAGGAAGGGCCAGTTAACTCTGTCAAAAGCCTTTTCAGCATCTAAAGCTATAGCAGCCAAAGAATGAGGGGAAGCATGCGATTTAGTAAGGACATCAAAAAATAAACGAGTGTTATCTGAAAGATGTCGACCTTTGATAAAGCCACACTGCTCCTTACCAATAAGTTGAGGTAAAATTTTGTCTAAACGTAAAGCTAAAATTTTTGCAAAAATTTTATAATCAAGATTAATCAAAGAAATAGGCCTATAATTTTTACATAAAGTATGATCTTTATTATCCTTGGGGAGAAGGCAAATCAATGCTTCCTGAAAAGAACCTGCAGACTGTTGGGAAGAAATAAAGAAGGAAAATAATTGAAATAACTTAGGAACAAGAAAAGCAGAGAAATGAGAATAAAATTCAATAGAGAAACCATCTGGACCTGGAGCTTTCCCCCGTTTAAGGACACGAATGGCTTCTAAAATATCTACAGACGTAATGTCTTTGTCTAGAGAGGAGAAATCTACATCAGAAACAGAAGGGGAAGGAATAGAAGATAAGTAATGATCAATGACGGAGGGGGTAGGAGGAGACTCAGGAGTGTAAAGATTCTGATAAAAAGAAGAAAATTCACCCAGTATATCTTCATCCTTATGAAGAATAGTGTTAGTGGAAGAAACAATCGATTCAATTTTGGTGCGTTCTTTCTTAACTTTAAGATAATTCGCCAACATGTTACCAGCTTTATTCTGAGAGGAATAGTACTTAGCACTGGATTTAAGTAAAATTAAATTCGCAGATTTGGTGGATACTTTATTGAAGGATAATTTAGCGGAAATAAGATTATTAAGATCAAATTGAGATTTGGAAGAGTAATATACGTGTTCCAAATGTTTAATACGAGCGGTAAGCGTAGAGATAGACTGTGCGCGTAGACGCCTCTTCTTGGCAACATAAGAAATGATGAAATCTCTAGATGCAGCTTTAAATGTGTCCCATACTAGTTGGGGGGAGGTTTGAGGGGATTCATTCTCTTTAAAGAAAAGAGAGGCGAAGTGAAGGTAGGATGTAGAGAATGTAGTGTCGAGGAGTAGGGAATTATTGAATCTCCATCGCTTAGTCCCCTTATTAGGAGGAAGTAAATCAAGCTGAAGGGAGACTGGGGCATGATCGGAGATTAAAATGGAACCTATATCTGAGTGGGTAATGAGTTGAGAAAGAGCTTTGGAAACAAAAAGATAATCTATACGGGATTGGGAAGAATGGGCTGGAGAAAAATACGTGTATTCTTGTAGGGTGGGGTTACAAAGTCGCCATGAATCAACTAGGGATCGTTGGGCAACAAAAGAGGTGAATTGAGTATGGATTGGAGACGGGGAAAATCGGGAGTGAGATCTACGATCCAGGAAAGGATCCATAATCGTGTTACAATCCCCACCAAAAATAAAATAATCATCAGTATATTGCATCATGGAGGAGAGAATTTGTGGCCAGAACAACTTATCAGGAATGGTAGGGGCATATACATTAAAAATGGTGAGAGGAATTTTGTTGACCATTAATGAAGCAACAACCCATCTGCCCTCCGCATCATTATCTTGTTGAACAAGTTGAACATTCAAACGTTTATGAGTCAAAATAGCAACCCCATTACGTTTTCCCGTCCCCGGAGAAGCAAAGACATGACCCACCCAATTACGTCTTAGTTTAGAAACTTCAACATCTTTAACATGTATTTCTTGTAACAACACTATATCTGCTTTCAGATGAGCTAAATGAGCAAGAACACGTTGTCTCTTGATAGGAGACCCCAAACCTTTAACATTCCAAGAGACAATATTAATTGCCATTGAAAAGTTTAAAAAACATCCGAAACATATATAGAGTCATGCATAAAAGTAACAGTGTAGCAAAAGAAGAAAAGGGAGAGGCAATGCAAGGAACTGCTGAAAGCTGAGAAGAAAGAAGAAAAGGAAGAGAAGAAAAGAGGAGAAGGGAGGAGAAGGAGAGGAAAAAGAGAAAAAAGAGGAAAAAGTGAATACAAAAAGAAGAGAAAAACAAAAACCAATGTGATAATAAAACACATACCGTACAAATACAAGAGAACTGGGGGTGGAGGAGCCATAAAGGAAGGGAGCACAATGGACCGGAGACTCCACGGAGACGCGGCAAGGGGAGGAACCACCGGGCAAGTGAGGAGAATAAACGGAGAACAAATGGTAAGGACCACAGGACCAGCAACTAAAGGAATAGGGGAGAGAAAAAATAACAAATATGAGAACAAATTAGGAGATAAAACACATTAGCTACAGAACAATTGCACAGAACAACCAACATTAGGAAATAGAGGGAACATCACAGGAAAAAACAAGAAATGCAACAAAAATCATCATGGGTGCAGGGTGTCCATCGTTTCGGCGTGACAGGAATCCAGGAACTGCTGCAGGCGAATAGGATCTTCATAAGATGTCGTCTTGTTATTATAAGTGACCCTAAAGATGCAAGGATGAAAGAGTCCGTAGCGGGCATTGAGGGCCCGTAAAGCAGGTCTCATGTCCAAAAATCTTTTACGCCGGTCTGCAGTAGCTTTAGCATAGTCCTGAGCAAAGAACAAGTTAGATCCATTGTGTGAAATTTTTCCTTTTTGTCTGGCAGCATGAAGAACGCGAAGGAGGTCAGTATATTCTAGAAAGTACAGTATAACACCTCTAGGTTTTACCGAAGTGGATACATTTGCTGAAGGAGATACTGGACCTAGACGGTGAGCACGTTGAATATTCAAAGGAGGCGAAGGTGGAATATTGAGAAGAGTGGGAAGAAAAGATTGAAAAAATGAAATTGGAGCGGACCCCTCAAGATTTTCGGCAAGGCCATAAATACGGAGGTTATTGCGCCTATTTCTATTTTCCAAATTCTCAACCTGCTGCTTGAGAGAAGCAATCTCCTTCTGCATAGTAGGAACCTGGACAATGACCGTTTGAGCTGAAGCCAGGGAATCTTCAATATCCACCACTCTCTGCTGTGTGTGCGACCAATTATCCTCAAGGCTCTGGAGGCGGGAGTTGGTCTCTGACATGTATGGCCGGAGGGCTCGAATCTCTTCCAAAAGAAGCTCCATAGAAATTGCGTTGGACATATTTGTAGGAGAAGGAGGATTCACTTTAGTCCGCTTTCCTGAGTTGGAATTCGAAGATGGAGAGACAGCTTTGGAAAGTGGCTTCATGGAGCGCGAATTAGGAGTAGTAGAGCTTTTGGTGCTAGCAGAATCAGATTGTGAATCATCAAATGAGTCCTGCAACACATTGAAGGGGTTATTATCCGCCAAAAGCGCCTGAGAGAGAGAGCGCTGCTGAGGAGGAGCATTGCGGTTTGAACGGGACGTAGCCATTGTAGTGAAGATTGGATTGAAAAAATGCACTACGTGAAAAAGGAGAGCCCAGCACAAGCAGCCGCTAAAATGAGGAGAAATATCAAGAAAAGGTCCTGAGAACTCAGCAGCAACTCAGCAAGGACGCCTGGATCCAAATGACAGCAGCAGGGAGCGAAACCAAGGGCTACAGGAAATAGGAAGAGGCCATGAGAAGCAGAATAATCCCTCGAGAGCACAGTGAGGAAAACATTACAAACAAAATGGCGGCCGGAATTTGAGGATAGAAATAAACATGCTATGAAATCAGCATGAGAGGGCAAAAGCTGAGAAGTATTCAAAAAACAGCAGGAAATGTCCAAAACGCAGTGCAGAACAGAAAAAAATTCAGCATCTCAAAGAATAGGAGGAAGTCACCTCGGAAATGCGGCACATATCATAAAATGGCGGCCGCAGGGCGAGCGAGCCGTCAGGAACTGTAGACGGAGAAATGCCGGCAATTAGGGCTGCTCGCGAGCCGGCAGACACATGGAAATGCGCCGCGTACCTTCCGACGCACTTTAGCGCTGGTCCGGCAGGCAAAGAGGAGAGAAGTCACCCGGTGAAGCTCCCGTCACCTCACGTCGCGACGGAGCTGTCCGGGATTGCGGCCATCTTCCTTGGCGCCGTAGCCACGCCCCCCAAAGCTACCACCTTCTGCCTATGTGGTGGGAAGCTTCCCAGCTACTTGATCCCTGATGGGTCTGACCAGTATTCTTTGCAGGAAGTCTTGTTGTTTGGCCCATTGTACATTAGAACAGTAGACATGTTACGATGGAAGGAAAACTTGAGATCAACAGAAAGGCTGATCTTGAGCAACAAGTAAACTGTGGGAATAATAGAAAATTAGAGCTATAGATCCATTGGATCTTAGTGGCCTTTAGACAGGAAGCCAAAGGAAACTTGTTGAGAAATTGATCATGATGAAGCCGTGATGCAAATTTCTGCAAATAGTACACACCTGGGACACATCTTATATAACATGTTCTGACCCATTCCAACTGCATAGGCACCAAAAGCACAGATCCATGTTCCTAAGAGACCCGTTGAGATAGAGACTTCCATCGCACTCTGATGGCCAATGGCACATGCATGTACAATGCCTGGATTTTACCTGGATGACAGAGAAACGACAATGCTGGTTAACCCCTTCCATGCGTCGGACAGCCGCCGGCCGTCCGACGTCACGGTGGGCGCGTGCGGAGGACGGCCGGGGGCCGTCCGAACCACGCCATAAATCGCCCGCACCGCGGCGGAATTTTCGCCGCAGTCAAGGGGTTAAACATCTCTAGAGTGCTTACGCCTCAGTCATCCAACACAGATAGGAGAACAAGACTCTGCACTAAGGTGTGTCTTGGACCTTCATGCTTCAATTTTCAAGCACACATGAAATGCCTGCATTACTGAACAATTTAATAGAAAAGAAATGAAAGAAATCAAGTATTAGGAACCTAAGTCATTATTGGGCACTATAAAACTTGGTAACCAGCAGTCACTAGCTGGCAAGCCACAATGTCAGGGTAAAATCTTACCCAGAGGATAACAGCGACTATCGCGAGAGCAGCTGCATGCCACAATGCTACAGCAAAGCGCCCACCCGCTCACCAGAGAGTTTCTATGAAGTACACCAAAATAGACGTCTTTCAATCCCAAGACTTTGCACATCAATCTAAATACAAAGCACGCACATGTCAACATTTGTAACATACTGCAGCCAGATGAGCCTCACATTGCCAGCCAGTATCATGAGAGCAAACTTTGGTCACATATGTAAACTTATAATATAATATCAGTATATTTTATTATCTCTAATTAGGCATGGGTATGGCATCTTGAGAGATGGTACTATGTAAGGGGAGGCAAGTAAAATTATCATGTAAATAGAGTGCTCCAATTTCATCACATGTACTTGTGTGCTATGGATAACTGTATTTTTTTACACCACGTAATTTCCTAGAGTTCATGATATTTATTTTGTGACTGGCCCACACTAGGTTTAGCTAACTTGTTTCTAGAAACATTTCCAATTTTCTGACAGGTAGGTGGTGATTTGCACTATAAAGTAGCGTATACTTTCCAGTTACTTCTATTCAACACAGTTTAGTACTGTAGCTCCTGAAAGAAAAGTTGCTATAACACTGAATACAAAAAGGGATTTATAATAATAGTTTGTTTTTTATGTTGCACTTTGTACCACTCTTAACCCTGCCATGGCTGGTCCCAAGCTGCAAAAGGAGGAGGGTTATGCATGGGGCTAGCAACCCCACATTGTAAAAAAAATCCTAGTTACAGAAACATCAAGCAAAAGACCAAAAGGCATCCCGGCCTTGGGGAGACTGGAATCTCCTTCACGGAGATCTATGACTCCTTGTGGTGAAAGCCAGAGATCCCAGGAAGCCACAAAGCTTATCCACCTGACCATCACCATCAAGACATGAAACATGAGGACTATGCGCAAGGCAGCCCAAGTGACAGTGGAGATGAAAAACTACAACCTTGCCCTGCTTGGCATTAGAGAGACCAGATGGACATAGGCAGGACAGAAAAGACTTGCTCCAGGAGGAATGTTGATGTATTCTGGACACAAGGCAGAAAACGCCTCACATACTCAGTGAGTAGCTCTGATGCTAACACCAGCAGCCAACAGAGCTCTGATTGGATGGGAAGTCCATGGTCCCAGAATCATCACAATGACCTTTCCACACAAAGAAAAAGAGGATTAATATGAATGTTATGCAATGCACATACAAATCACAGCAAAGAAGAGGAAAAAGAGCAGTTTTACAACAGACTCCTGGAGTCTGGAGAAATGACCTGAGAGAGACATCACCATACTGATGGGGGACCTCAATGTCAAGATTGGAGGCGACACTGGGTATGAAGAAGTCATGGCAACCATGGCATTTGCAGCATGAACGGGAATGGTGAAAGGCTTGCAGATATCAGCACCTCGAACAGTCTGGTGATAGGCAGCAGTGTAGTCCCACACACAAAATGCACAAGACATGTGCTCTGCTGTACCATACACTCAGGGACACATGTACAAGCATTCAGTACATGTGCTCTGCTATACCATACTCTCAGGGAAATATGCAGCAGACGCATTCAGTACATTTGCTCTGCTGTACCATACTCTAAGGGGCACATGCAGCATGAACATTTAGTACATGTGCCCTGCTGTACCACACACTCAGGGACACATGCATACACATTCTATGCATGTGCTCTGCTTTAACATACTCTCAGGGACACATGCAGCACGTGCATTCACTACATGTGCTCTGCTGTACCATACACTTACGGACACATGCAGCACACGCATTCAGTACATGTGCTCTGCTGAATCATATACTTAGGGGCACATGCAGCACGCGCATTCCGTAAATGTGCTCTGCTGTATCATACACTTAGGGACACATGCAGCACGCGCATTCCGTAAATGTGCTCTGCTGTATCATACACTTAGGGACACATGCAGCACACGCATTCCGTAAATGTGCTCTGCTGTATCATACACTTAGGGACACATGCAGCACGCGCATTCCGTAAATGTGCTCTGCTGTATCATACACTTAGGGACACATGCAGCACGCGCATTCCGTAAATGTGCTCTGCTGTATCATACACTTAGGGACACATGCAGCACGCGCATTCCGTAAATGTGCACTGCTGTATCATACACTTAGGGGCACATGCAGCACCCGCATTCCGTAAATGTGCTCTGCTGAATCATACACTTAGGGGCACATGCAGCACGCGCAATCCGTAAATGTGCTCTGCTGTATCATACACTTAGGGACACATGCAGCACGCGCATTCCGTAAATGTGCTCTGCTGTATCATACACTTAGGGACACATGCAGCACGCGCATTCCGTAAATGTGCTCTGCTGTATCATACACTTAGGGACACATGCAGCACACGCATTCCGTAAATGTGCTCTGCTGTTTCATACACTTAGGGACACATGCAGCACGCGCATTCCGTAAATGTGCTCTGCTGTATCATACACTTAGGGACACATGCAGCACGCGCATTCCGTAAATGTGCTCTGCTGTATCATACACTTAGGGACACATGCAGCACGCGCATTCCGTAAATGTGCTCTGCTGTATCATACACTTAGGAGCACACGCAGCACACGCATTCCGTAAATGTGCTCTGCTGTATCATACACTTAGGGGTACATGCAGCACACGCATTCCGTAAATTGTGCTCTGCTGTACCATACTCTAAGATGATCATTCTTAGACAGAAAATTAGGAGACTAGTTGAGAGGACAGGGCAAAGGCTGAATCGGGTGCACTAATACAGGGATGCAATGCTTAGTACACGTATAAATATACATACATAGGTATATGCAATCACACTTAATGGCAAATTCATGATGGTGGTAATGATGATTCTATTGCAATTTAGCGAGGGGATGCGTGTATCTTGTGGTGTGGCGCTGAGTATGAGGTTGCCTGAAGTTTGAGAATGTTCCTCATGCTGGTGAGTTATAATTTGAGTGTTCTTTCATAATAAGTTTCATACTGGTGAGAACAATATCTTGCAATTGTTTTTATTTTACAAAATTAACATATCGAGGCGTGGGGCTCAGTTCAGCACTCTCAGAGTATGGATATGTACAGAGATTACATGATTGAATTTATTGTGGCAATCATAAGTGTGGTAATTACAGCGATGCAATCGATTTACGCAGATGGATTATTACATACGAGTGTCTACACATATATAACTGTAGCAAAAGTAAGAGCCGTAGGGGAATGCTGAGGAGCCCCCTGGAGTGATATGGGGAAACGTGTGACATTTATGTATGTGATATACAAGCAAAATTTAACTTTGTTGTTTTTTTTAATGTCAAAACGCAATAAACAGATTAAACAAAAAAATTGAGTCCACAGTTGCTTTGTAGAAGGATGAAAGATAAACGGACTGTAGAGTAGACTTTGTTTCTGTTTTTGGTTCACGTGCAATGCCAGGGGCGGAGCTATCCATAGTGCAGGAACCCAGCGTCCTTAGGGGTCCAGAGAACCCGAATTCTGGCTGCATTTTACTACTCAAACAGCTGACTTGTTCTCCATTTTCCCTACTTACTCTAGGTTCCAGGGTGCCGTCGCCGAGGCACTGCTTGAGGAGCAGGTTTTTTTTTGTTTTTTTTTACAGATTACAGATTTTACTGTAACTGAGATGCCATTAAACCCTCAGGCAGTGTAAATGCACAGTTATAGTTGCCCATGAGAGTAAATTAATTATAAACACAACCTTAAAGCAATAGAGAAAGACATTTCACGACTTGGCAGATGGTAGGTCACATCCAGCGAGCACAAGGACAATCAGCAAGTCCTAAAATTAGAAACCAACACGGTTCCGTTTTTAACAAAGTCGCAAGCTGTGCAATCATGGATAAAAGCGAAAATAGGGGGGGAAATACCAGCTAACTAAGACATAAAATAGAAAAAAAACTGAACAAAAGACAACATCTAAAACTTCTGTGAAAACTATGGTATATTTCTATGTTTGATGCCAAATTATTATTCACAAGCAGCTATTGAAATATATATATATATATCAATCAATTAAGATGTATAGAGCACAGCTAATCACCCAATAGGGAATCCAGGCGCTTGCAGGGCCCGGAGGCCCATTCAAACAGACAGGTTTTGAGGGCCCTTGGGAATTCTGGACATAAGGTGATGGTTTGGAGGTTCGTTGGGAGGCTGTTCTAGGTCTTTGCTGCGGTAGATGCAGGGAGTATAGGCAAGTGATAGGGAGGCCGGACGTAGTCTTCTTGATGGCTGGTGAAAGTTCAGGCAGTGGTTATTGTAGCCAGTGGAGTTGCCTGAGGTCACTCGTGATATGGGTTCGTCAGGGCAGGTCAAGGATGAGTCTTGCTGTTGTGTTCTCTATGCTCTGTGGGAGGTGTGCAGCAATTCCTACATAGAGGGCATTGCCATGGACCAGTTGGCTGATAATGAGGGGTTGTGTCACTGTGCGTCTCTTGAGCAGGGGAAGCATGCGCTTAGTGAGGAAGCAGGCGGAGGATTTTCTAATTTTGTGGCCCATGAGGCCTCAGTTTTTTCCATGTCATCCTGAATTTTCTCCATTAATATTCTATAGATACCTTTAACTCTCCGCCCTCCACTTATCAAATAGTCCAGTATACTACATCTTTTACCTAGAGTGATACGTGGCCTCTTAGATTTGATTGTGTGAGTAACTTGGGCGTGCTTAAAATCTTGATTACCAAGCATGGGATATCTCTGTTGGAGATCATCCAATGATCTGATCTCTTCCCTGACCATAATATCCCTTACTGTCATGATACCCTGTCGCTCCCAGTGTTTCCACATACCATCACTAGATAGTACTTACTGGTGTTTGTGGTAGTGTTTTCTGTTTTCTTAACAACAACTGCCAACAACTGCCCAAAATTTTTATTTTTATTTTTTCCGAGGGGGGGGGGGGGGGGACACACTGTCAGATAGGACCACCTGACCGCCCCCCCACCACTAGAGGGCAGTGCGCCGCGACCGGCCGCCACTCGCGATAGCGGCGGTAGGAGCACCCTGTTGGAGCACCCACAGCTGCTACACGTTTCAGATCAGTGAACAATGACGGGTGTACTTGCCGGTGTCGGGGCTGGTGTCTGTCAGCGCTGTCTCCCGCTTTCTCCCGCGGCTCTGCCCTGTGTCTCGGCCGCGGTTTCCAGCAGCGGAGCTGAGTTGAAACTAGCAGCCCCCGCGGAGGAGGAGGAATAAAGAGAAGCGAAGAGCGAGGGTGGTGGGGGAGGCAGCAGCGAAAAAAGGTTTCTGCCTGCACCACTGAACACCACCACAATACCACCGCAATACCACCGCACCCCCCAGTTCGGTAAAAAGAGGTGAGGCAAGGTTAAACACAAGTCGGCATAAGGAGTGAGCCAAGACGCAAGCGCGGCTGCCGGTAGAGGCAGCCGCAAAGTAAGAGCCGGGGGTGTGATCGGGAGAGGCAACTCGACTAGGTCTGATTTGCCTGCAGGTCCCCCCGTGAGCTCCGCTCGCTGATCAGGCTCTCGCAGACTTTCGCAAAACTCACAGCTGCCTTTCAACTAGCCTCATCCTCAGTCCGAGAGGAAAAACTCCTAACTCAAAACATTTTAAGGACCCCGGACCTTGAACCCGGGACCCTCGGACCCCGGACCTCGGAGCGAAGTTGATCACCGCTGAGCCCAACCACAGCCAAGCAAAGCCAAGAAGAGAAGAGTGCAGGGAGCACAGAGAAACAGAGTAAATAGAGCACATAGAGTAAACTCCTTGTGGGAGCCCCCAAGCAACAAACAAACAAATAAACAACCTAAGCTAACCACCCTGTCTCTAAAAGGATGAGATCAGGAAGGGTCAGGAGGTCACCAAAACAAAAAAAAAGAACCCCAAAGGAAAAGAAATCCCTACAAATCGACCAGTGCAACGCAAATCAGGAAAAAATGCCATTCAATAACATGGACATAAAAAAAGGCCTAACAACAGTGCTACCCAGCCAACTTATCTCCCCGATCGCAACAATGTTCAAAAACAAAAAGCAGGATGGGAAAGAGAAATTAGAGAAACCAGAGATAAACAAAGCTTTCTTTTTTCTGAAAAATCCAGGAGCCACCCTTCTTACTACTCAACAATCTCTCCCAGGTCTCCCTACACCACTAACCCCCGAGAAGGTCACCAGTAACAAAGGCTTAACATCGATACTTGGAAGACCAACTCCTCATATACCGGAGGCAATCCTAACCACCTCATCTCATCGAAGCCAACATCTCCACGAGACCATAGTAGTGGTCCATCAGCAGGAAGAATCAGGGGAGCGCCGCGACCGGGAAACCACCTTGCCACACAAGTGCAGCTTAGGAGAAACCCCCATCCTGGGCCAGAATAATATACAGGCGATTGGAGCCACAACAGAGTCCACCCTAGACAGCAAGAGGATGAAGGAGGAAGAGACGTGTGTAGAAAAATCAGTAACTAATGCAACATCAATAACACCTACAACAGCACTAACTTTCTTCACAAAATTTTTAAAAACTAAATCACAGAGCCCTCCCAAAAAAACGCGGATGCAGAAATTATTTGACAAAGAGCCTCAGACACCCAAAGCTCAGACACACAGGGAACAAAACACAAGCCAAACGGAATTTGTTCACCGGAAATCCGCAGAAACATCATGGCTGAAGCTAGTAAACTTCACATCAAGCCCAATATCAAGTCCAACTCCAAACAAAGAAGGGATGAAAGACACAAGTAAAAACAGCTATAAAAATGAAGCAAATCCCGAGGAATTAAAGTCATTAAGTCCCACACCGAGCCCAACAACTAATAAAAAAAAGCTGCATGATACAAGTACAACCACTCCCAAAGAGGGAGTAAAACCAGAGGAAAAAAAATGCAATAAAAACGAAGAAGGGCAACCTATCCAGCTGCGAAGCCAAGAAAAAACACCCCAAAAAATCAGAGAACAAGGCGACACCTCGCTTCGTCGAGAGCACGCTGATCTTCTACTTAACCAAAACCCCGAACAGAGCACAAGTGCAATACACTCAGGGCTGCTTGTCTCAGTAATAGAAACCCTTCAGACATCAGCAATGGCTTTAAATTGGCAATCCGACAAAATGGATATTCAAATTGACTTAATGAATACCATAGCTCATTATATTGCGGGAATTGACAACAAACTTGACAAACTAAACAATTTGATAATAACAGCTCAATCAAAGTACACACTGGAACAAAGCCCCTGCTCGTGCGTCCCAATCATAGACAAACTGAGCCTTCTTCCCAACCTAATAGAACAAATACTGGCTCTAACAAAATCAGACCAGTATCCCACCAAAGCAAAACCTGCTATAAACCCTATAGAGCATAATCCTGTCAAGAACCCAGAAATAGACATACAAAAGGTAAAGCACATTCCAGAAGTAAATCCAACGGTAAACACACTAATTTTGGACAAACAAAACGCTCTAACCAGACGCCAAAAGAAACGAGAAAGGAAAGCAAGGAATAAACAACTACCAGGGCACACGGAGGAAGAGGTGAGCATGTTCCCCATATTTACCTCAGTTAAAAGCAAGGAGGAAACGATAAACACGACAAGACAATCTGATGACCTAAATGATCAAACACACATTTCATCAAGACATCATCTTTCAACAAAAAAAGGAAGGGATGTTCTACCTGCAGAGGTCACAAGTAACCTGGGCACACGCACTGTAGTAGTGCCCACAAGCGAAACAAACAACAGAGACGCACACCCGAGGCTGAGCACGGGTAACACAATACAGACAGATGTGACTCCAGAAAAAAGCTGTCACACAGAAAGCGGGAGACCATTACACTCAACTGGCTCCCCAGCGCAACCTACACCCTCAGAGACAACAGCAAAATGCAGAGAGATGCCTGAGAACAAAAAACCAATACCAGCCGGACAAAAAACCGATGCGAAATCGGAAAAGCAGCCCGAAGGAACTAAACGCTGCCCACAAGGCACAGAAGAATTAAAACCCAGACAAAACAGGTCACAAGGTATGCCATGCGGGATCCTTACGCAATACCAGCCATTCAACACAACCAACAACCAAGACGTGTCATCTAATATCATCGGAAGAACCCCAAACTGGAAATCCCAGGTTGGGGGTGAAAAAACCCTACCCGTTATCGCTGACATAAAAATCTTACTAAGCCACAGAGGCCGAAGTGTGAAATTGAACAGCATGGAGAGGGGGACAGAGCTGGAGTATACCAGAGCCCTCCAGATTAGCCCAGGCACGAGCGGAGGTTTGACGAAAGAGAGCAACCAGATCACAAAGATTATAACATCACAATGTGCACAGGCAATTGGTACACTTGGAACACAAACACTCGCCGGGACTGGGCGTCACTGTGGAACCAGCTCAGACTGCAGACCAGAATCAGGGAAAGGCCCTGGTAACTGGTCCAGCAAAGATGACTTACATCTCAAACAACTCCTCTTCACCCCAGAATACGAAACGCAGGGGAGGCACGACATCCTCAACAGGGGCAACATACTTAAACTTTATGCCAATATTGAAGGGCTACAACATCTAACCAATGCAGACTTACTTTCAGTTAAATTTCAAAAGCAAGATAACAATAACTCATCGGATCAAACATTAACAACATGGCGAACAGCAGAGATCGCTCAGCTAATACTATCCTTTAGAGAGAGGTTCGACTCATGGGGCATAAGGCTTTCCAGGCAGGCAAAACCACGCTACCCGGGCCCACTAAAGGAACCATTCGAGGAAAAAGGAAAAAAAGAAAATCTGCTAGAACATAAAGCCCAGGCCGTCTCAGTACTACGGAACGCAAGAGGGAACAGCCCACCACCGGCACTCCATCCTCTTCTCAACACAGGTAAACAACCAAACCCAAAAGACGATGCCAACTATTGGCGCGGCCTAACAGACACCTTGAACAAACAGAAGAAAAACTGACCATCCAAAAAACTTGAAAAGGATAACAGCCAGGAAAACTTCCATCTACTGTCCTGGAATATAGCCGGGTCCAGGAAGTGGTTGGAAGATGGCCTACCCCCCCTCAACTGGACCGCATGCGATATCATCGCCCTTCAAGAAACTTGGGCACTTGAGGGGCTACCCCTCGTTGGGTACACACACTTTAGCATCCCTGCGAGGAAAAACTTCACCTACGGTCGACCAAAAGGGGGACTATCAGTTTATATCTCATCGGAAATCAACATTAAATCAGAACAAATAGCACCGCAAGGGCCAAATACACAATTAATAAAACTATCCCTACCTGGCAGATTAGCTCCGGTACTATTGGTTAATTTCTACGCACCTCCAAAGGCGAAAGAGAAACAAGCCCAGCTGGACGAGCTAGTATCCACAATCAGGGACATCCGAAATAACAATCCCACCTGGGAAGTCATCCTGACAGGTGACTTTAACTCAAACTTAATCTTTACACCAGAGGAGGACGAGATGCTAAGTGCTGCCAACGAATACTGGAATGTCAAACCACAAAGCCAGCTTAAAATAGAACGATTCGATCAAATCGGGCAACAACTTGTAACAACCCTGGAATTCCTTGGGCTGCGGTTCCTCAACGGAAGAACTCCAGGTGATAATCCACCGCAGTACACCCATTTAGGAACCTTGACCACCTCAAGACTCGATTACACAGCAGTCTCACTTCCATTACTGCAATTCGTCCAGGAATTTTCAATTGAATACACATCAAAAAGTGATCATTCATACCACACACTTACTTTAATTTAAAACTCACCAAACATCGCAGATCCAGGTCAGTGGGAGATAGCTCCCCTACCACTAACCTGAAACGACTTAATTGGACAACGGCCAACAGAGACGAGTTGCAGGCCAATGTACAGAGATTAAAAATGGAAAGTGAGACAACTACAGGTAACCAAATACAAAAATGGGAGGACTTCACGGCAAAGTTAACAACAACTAAGTCCATTACAAAAAAACCACGGCCCCTAACTTACAAAAACCCACTGCCAAAGAACCTGGTAAAACTCAAAATAGAAATAAGGAGAAACGCCAGATCACTAAAAAAGACAACCACATCTCCAAAAGATTGGGCTCAAAGACAGAACCTTAAGAAAGAGTACAAAAAGAAACTATGGGAACATAAAAGATCACTGAATGATGACTTCTGGGCAAGACTACTCTGCACAGCAAAGAACACCAACTCAAACGCATTCTGGAGGATCATAAACAGTTTAAACCATCCCTCAAACCCAATAACATCTAATGTCCAAGAAGCGGATTGGGTCATGCTACTAACACAGAGGTTCTCGCAAGCAACACCCGACTAGCCCAACATAGAAGGAAACCAACAAAATACCAACAATGGGGACAAACAAAGAAAAGCGAGCACCGTTTCCAGTGGCGAACTCAAAACCGCTCACAGGCAAACACAACATCCGAAGGAAGAACGCAGAGCAAATCAATCATCAGAAGGGGAGCTCCTTACAACAAGTCTTCACTGTGACATGGTTCAGCCATGGGAGATGAGGCTCTGCGAAGAGGATATAAGGAAAATCATAAGGAATACTCATGGTAGTGGAGCTCCAGGGCCGAACGGGATACCACGGATAATTTTCAAAACTGATCCGGACTTCTGGAGCGGAAAATTAAAAAAACTCTTTGTCGAGATAGAAAGGGTAAATCAAATTCCATCAAGCTGGCGGGGTTCCATAATCTCACCCATCTTCAAAGGAGGAGACAGGACATCCCCAGCAAATTACAGACTGATCGCCCTCCTGGACGTGGAGGCGAAGTACTTCGCATCCCTAATCCTGGAAGATCTAACAAACTGGTCTGATGCCACAAAGAGAATACCGCCCAACCAAACGGGCTTCAGGAAAGGGACCGGGACGATGACAAACATCCTGTCTCTCTCAGTGTTAGCCGATAAATACCTACGGAAAAAACTGCCCCTCTACCTATGTTTCATCGACCTAAAGGCGGCCTTCGATAGCGTAGATCGTAACATCTTATGGAGAAAACTGCGCAGTTGGAACATCCCGGACAAAACACTGAGAGGAATCCTACTCCTTTATTCCAACACTTGGATGGAAGTAAAATTGGGGAACGGTACACGGCTCTCAAGACAAATCAATACCAGCAGAGGCCTCAAGCAGGGCTGCGTTCTGGCACCTCATCTTTTTAATCTTTTTATGGCAGACTTAGCCCCAACCCTAAACAAGATCTCATCCCATTCACCCAAGCTAGGCTCCTTACCCTTAACCCACCTATCCTACGCAGATGACGTGGTATTGCTGAGCCTAACGAAGATAGGCCTTCAAAGGTCTCTAATAGGGATTGCGGAATTCATAACAAATAACAACCTGGAGATAAATACAACAAAAACAAAAACAATGGTCATCACCAGACGAAGATCAGTCAACTCACACATTCAACTGGAGGGAACAAAAATAGAGGCCGTGACCATCTATAAGTATCTGGGCTTCTATTTTGACAATCGACATAACCACCAGCAGCAAAAGACGTACATCGCCCAGAGAGCAAACTCATTGTCATTTGCTTTTAGATCCTTAGCCAAAAAGCTTAAGGGGCCATCTTACAAACCCCTATTGGCAACGATAAAAGCAAAGGTGCTTCCCACCCTGTCATACGGCAGCGTGGGATTGCACGGGAAAGACGCGGAATTGCTCAATAAAATGCAGACAGCCATCTTCAAATCCACCTTCCAAATTCAACGGGGAGCTTCACCAGCCCAGATGAGATTGGAATTTGGAATAATAAATGAAACAGTGGGAAGAAAGTACGCAAATATAAAGTACTGGTATAGCTTGAAACAGAACATAGCAACCTCAGATCTGCATCAAGCATTTTGGGAAGAGATAAAAAACGATGTTAAATCCCCACACAACCAGTACCTTGAGAAGGCCATAACCGAGACTGGAACAAGAAATCTCTGGGAATTGAATTTGCCTTATCCAGTGTTTAAACAAGCCATAAACAAGTCAACAAAATTCCATTCTCTTCTACTCGACAAAGCCACGTTCAGCACAAGAAAACACGCTTGGATGGTCATATCAAACTATAAAACTCTCACTGCAGCCCCATATCTAACAATTACATTCCAGGCTTGCAAAAAACTAAAGTTAATGGGGCTCCGTCTGGGAAACTTTCCATCAACTATGGACCAACCAACTTGGCTACACGACGGACCCAAAACCTGTAGACTATGTGGGAGCAGCAAGGAGGACTTTACTCATCTAGTTTGTATCTGCCAGAATTTAGCCCAAGCGCGAGCAGTTTGTTTAAAAAGGGCAATGAACGAACGAGGCATAAGAACGTGTAGATCCGCGATTATGTCAACTTTGAATCCAACAGACACCCGTTTGAACTGTTTACTATTAAAGTTCCTCATGGCTCACGCTCAAGCGTTAAAACATAATCAGGCACCGGCCCACATAATGACAACAAAACTACGGTAGCGCAGTGAGAGGGCTCTTCTGAACTGAATAAATATCAGAACTCTTGGAACTACAAACAACATGGATTGCTTAATTGTTTTTAACAACAAATTTTAGCACTAGAATCAGAAAGAACTAATAGAGAATTTATCTACATAAAAGGAATTTTAAATGAGTAGTTGATTTTATAAAATTGTATTGTTATGGTTTTAATTAACTGAAACAATAAAACTTTTTCATTCATTCATTCATTCCATCACTAGATAGATTCGGGAACAGCCCCGAGTTCCACAGGGGAGTATGGTGGTTATATCTTGGAATTCTCAAACATTTCTGCACTAACGCCCAGACCCCCCAGATACCTTCCATTGTCTTATATCTCATTTTCCTGTAATAGCGTCGCTCTGTTTTTCTCAGTAAAACACCAATTGCCTCCCTACCTAATATTAATTCATATATTGAAGGGGAGTTATCATTTCTATAGGAGCTATTTGGTTCATTCAACGCAGAGTCGAATAAAATTGCCATTTGAGTAAGTAAGCAGGACCAGTGATAATACCTTATATTGGGTATCCCTAGACCGCTCCTTTCCTGTGGCAATGACAAATTTTAAGGATCTTCTAACCTTTCCGTACTGCCAAAGAAAATTCATAAAAACGGCTTCTATTGATTTAATACGTTTTTCATCAATTAAAAAGGGACTAGCTCGGAACATATATAAGATCTTTGGAAGCATAGTCATTTTGAGGACGTTAGCACGCCCTACTATTGACAGGTGTAGTGTGTCCATTCTTTTCAGATCTGTAATTTCAGTATTGGGGTAAAATTGTCTCTAATGATATGATCGGGTAGAGCATTGATCGTTACCCCTAAGTATACTGCCGAATCAACGAATCCCAGATCCGATTTCACTATGTTCTGGGAGCAGAGTACCTGGGTCTTTCCTTCATTTAAACGGTATCCTGAATGTCTCCCAAATACCTTAGTGATATCAACCACGGCCCGGTGGGCAGCGTCCGGTTCTACAGTGATAACCGCCAAATCATCGGCATAAGCCAAGATTTTAGTTTCAAAGCCCTTTGTAATTACAGGTTTGATTATTGTATTGTCCATTATCCGCTGTATCAGGGGGTCTATATAGAGCGCGAACAAGATGGGTGAGCAGGGGCACCCCTGACGTGTCCCTCTCGTTATATAGATCTTATCTGAGCTCTCACCCATCATTTGGATCTAAGCGACTGGATCTGAGTACATCGCTCGGATAGCCTTCCTGATTCCTGGTCCAAACCCTCTTCCCTTCATCAATCCCCACAGATCCACCTGACTCGGTCAAATGCTATCTCCGCGTCAAGGAGGACCATTGCCACCCCCCTCCCCCACAGCATGGATATCAAACAAAGTAATTGCGCGTCTTATATGGTCCGTAGTACCATGGCCAGGGATGAAGCCATGCTGCCAGGGAGAGACCAGGACCCCAATGATCCTCCCCAACCAGATTGCTAGAATTTTTGCATAGATTTTATTATCTGTGTTTATAAGGGATATGGGTCTATATGACCCTGGATTTTCTTTTGGCTTCCCCTGCTTGTGAAACACCACTATATTCGTGTTTCTCCATGATTTAGGTATTTTACCCGTATTTATGATCCCGTTAAATAGATCAAGAAGTAATGGGGCAATCTCATCTAATACCTTTTTATACACTTCAAGGGGTATGTCATCAGGGCCCGCCGCCTTACCTAATGCTAGGTCTCGTATGGCTCCCATTAATTTGTCCATAGTGATGTCCTTATCCAAGATTTCCCTATCCCCCTGATCCAATTTAATTCCTGGCTCCCCCAGCTCTCCTGTTGGTATCTCTGCGGTTGATTCCTCCTGATATAATATTTGCTAATACCTTTTAACAACATTCAGAATTTCCAAAGGTTCGACAAATTCCTGACCCTCCTCTACGATACGGGTTACAGCATTTTTAGAGGCGACCTGTCTAATACGAAGTGCGAGCGCCCTTCCCGCCTGTTCACCTGTCTCATAGAGCCTACCTCTCTGTGCTTGATATTCAGAGGCTGCTTTCTTTGCCATTTGTTTGTGGATTTCCGCTTTAATAGAGCTGACTCTTGCTTGACTATCCGTCCCTTCTCTACCCTGTGATATATCTTTCCCATGTTGTTCCTCCTTCTCCATCAATTTATTCACTAATTTTTCCCTCTCTAATCGGATCTTTTTCCAAGATTGGGCAGCATAGCTGACAGTCTCGCCCCTTAATGCTGCTTTATAGCTGTCCCAAACAGTGTTTCGTGAAGCACTAAACCTGTTCGCATTGAAATACCTCTGGGGCCAGGTCTTAATATGCTCTACATAGGAGTTGTCTGATAATAGCTTTCTATTAAGGGTCCAAGACCTATGCTTCTTAACAGACCTAGGAGAATCCAGAATTAGGGTCAGTGGGTTATGATCTGAAATAATTTTTGGTACTTTCGGAATCTTTACCTTGCTAAGTTCTATAGTGGAGATCATAAAGTAGTCCAGTTTGGTATACTTCTGGAATGGACATGAGAAGTATGTAAACCCCGGGTTTCCCGGCTCCTTATTCCCCCACACGTCACTTAATCCATGGGATTGCATCATGGAGCAGACAGCTCAGAAAACCCTGGGTTTACGACCAACATATGGGGTTTCAACCCCAAAATCTGCTGTGATATTTAAATCCCTGCAAACCACAATAGGGGCAGACCATCCAGTTAATTCCTTTTCCATGCATTCAAAAACCTCAGGGGCATCCTGATTTGATCCATATATCCCACATATGGTGATGCCTATATTCATCTCACACACTGCCCATCTACCCATAGCATCAGCCCTAAAGCGTTTTGACCCACCTATACCAACCTTTCCTATAATAGCCACTCCCCTTACCATTGAGGTCTGAGAGGAGGAAGAGAGGATCTCATACCCACTTAAATTTAGCCAGTGTTTTTCCCCCATGGTAGATGGGTTTCTTGCAAGCACAGTATGTCCATCTGTTCAGATTTAACAAATTCAGTGAGCCTTCCACACTTTTTCCAATCATTTAGGCTGCCAATGTTCAATGAGAAAATTTTAAGTTTGGACATACTTCTGTTTGCATTCTACCTTCTTTTCAGCCCGCACAAGTTGATTAATGAGAACATATTTAGTACATAGGTCCCGTTCCATATGCCAGATTACATTTACATTTGTGTCAAGAATTCTTTTTTTTGCATTTTTTCCCCTCCTCAAACACACCTCTCCCCCACCCCCCATCTCCACCCCACCCAGCCCCTTCTCCCCCCTCTGTCCCCCATACTCCCCCGAACCCTGTACCCTCCCTCGTGAAGCGCTTAGACTTAGTCTGTGCACGTGATGGTTGCAGTGAAAACAGTGAGGACTACCTTCAGAAATTACTTCAACAAAACTTGATACCCCTCATTACATGCAATTTCCTTCAACTAGCCGTACCTTTACCCCACCTACAATACTATACAGGACTATAAATCGGGCAAAGTGATTCACTAGCTACCTAAAGAATCCAGATACTCCTGCGCTTTTACTTCTGATGCGAAGTATTGTGTCCGCCCTTCATTAATTATCTTCAGTTGTGCTGGATTATCAGGAAAGCCTGCATTTTCTTCTCCTGAAAAGGCTTGATCATTTGTCTCAACCTCCAGCGCCTTTCAACAGTCGTATGACAATAATCCGGGCCGACAAAGAATGACACTCCTTCACTGGACCTCTTCGCATCTGGTCTTGCTTTTTCTGCAATGGCCTGTCTCAAAACAAAGTTGCCCAGGAAGATTAAGATCGCCCTTGGTCTGTCTCCTTCCCTCGCATTGCGACGCATCTTGAAAGGGGTACGATGCACCCTCTGGATTTCTCCAGACCAATTCCAGCTGGATACTCCGAGAATGCTAGTTCAAAGAGCTTGATGACATAGGCTCTAACATCCGCGCCTTCTGCCCCCTCGGGAATTCCCAGCACCCTGAGGTTGTTCCTCCTGAGCCTGTTCTCCATGTCCTCTAGTTTCCATTGGATATCGGTAACTTGGGCCTACTGGGACTCGTTTTGGCCACTATAGGAGTGGCAGGGTATGCTCAGACATGAGTCCCTTGCTCACTGCACCATCAGGATTCAAGCAAGCCGGGCCGAAGACGGCTGCAATGCCAGAAACCGGTCCCCGGAAGCTTGTTTCCTTTCCAGTAAAGAATTGGCTTGGTAGTTTGGTCTGCCCCGTTCCCATGATGCACTGGGCCAGGGACAGACTAATTTGCATGTAGCCAGGTTCTGAACTGGGATGGTGCAGTGAGCTAAAAAACGGTGATGGATCAAGCCCTGATCTTTTGACTGGGTATGAGTGTTCTGCTTAATTCAGATGCTCTGTCCATCACCGCCCCCTTTTGTGAATCGTTTTGGCCACTATAGGAGTGGCAGGGTATGCTCAGACATGAGTCCCTTGCTCACTGCACCATCAGGATTCAAGCAAGCCGGGCCGAAGACGGCTGCAATGCCAGAAACCGGTCCCCGGAAGCTTGTTTCCTTTCCAGTAAAGAATTGGCTTGGTAGTTTGGTCTGCCCTGTTCCCATGATGCACTGGGCCAGGGACAGACTAATTTGCATGTAGCCAGGTTCTGAACTGGGATGGTGCAGTGAGCTAAAAAACGGTGATGGATCAAGCCCTGATCTTTTGACTGGGTATGAGTGTTCTGCTTAATTCAGATGCTCTGTCCATCACCACCCCCTTTTGTGAATCGTTTTGGCCACTATAGGAGTGGCAGGGTATGCTCAGACATGAGTCCCTTGCTCACTGCACCATCAGGATTCAAGCAAGCCGGGCCGAAGACGGCTGCAATGCCAGAAACCGGTCCCCGGAAGCTTGTTTCCTTTCCAGTAAAGAATTGGCTTGGTAGTTTGGTCTGCCCTGTTCCCATGATGCACTGGGCCAGGGACAGACTAATTTGCATGTAGCCAGGTTCTGAACTGGGATGGTGCAGTGAGCTAAAAAACGGTGATGGATCAAGCCCTGATCTTTTGACTGGGTATGAGTGTTCTGCTTAATTCAGATGCTCTGTCCATCACCACCTCCTTTTGTGAATCGTTGTGGCCACTATAGGAGTGGCAGGGTATGCTCAGACATGAGTCCCTTGCTCACTGCACCATCAGGATTCAAGCAAGCCGGGCCGAAGACGGCTGCAATGCCAGAAACCGGTCCCCGGAAGCTTGTTTCCTTTCCAGTAAAGAATTGGCTTGGTAGTTTGGTCTGCCCCGTTCCCATGATGCACTGGGCCAGGGACAGACTAATTTGCATGTAGCCAGGTTCTGAACTGGGATGGTGCAGTGAGCTAAAAAACGGTGATGGATCAAGCCCTGATCTTTTGACTGGGTATGAGTGTTCTGCTTAATTCAGATGCTCTGTCCATCACCGCCCCCTTTTGTGAATCGTTTTGGCCACTATAGGAGTGGCAGGGTATGCTCAGACATGAGTCCCTTGCTCACTGCACCATCAGAATTCAAGCAAGCCGGGCCGAAGACGGCTGCAATGCCAGAAACCGGTCCCCGGAAGCTTGTTTCCTTTCCAGTAAAGAATTGGCTTGGTAGTTTGGTCTGCCCTGTTCCCATGATGCACTGGGCCAGGGACAGACTAATTTGCATGTAGCCAGGTTCTGAACTGGGATGGTGCAGTGAGCTAAAAAACGGTGATGGATCAAGCCCTGATCTTTTGACTGGGTATGAGTGTTCTGCTTAATTCAGATGCTCTGTCCATCACCACCCCCTTTTGTGAATCGTTTTGGCCACTATAGGAGTGGCAGGGTATGCTCAGACATGAGTCCCTTGCTCACTGCACCATCAGGATTCAAGCAAGCCGGGCCGAAGACGGCTGCAATGCCAGAAACCGGTCCCCGGAAGCTTGTTTCCTTTCCAGTAAAGAATTGGCTTGGTAGTTTGGTCTGCCCTGTTCCCATGATGCACTGGGCCAGGGACAGACTAATTTGCATGTAGCCAGGTTCTGAACTGGGATGGTGCAGTGAGCTAAAAAACGGTGATGGATCAAGCCCTGATCTTTTGACTGGGTATGAGTGTTCTGCTTAATTTAGATGCTCTGTCCATCACCACCCCCTTTTGTGAATCCTACTGGGACTCGACCTTGCTAGTAGCCGCAGTGACCTCCGCTTCCGTTGAAACGACCCTTTCCTCGAGATTCAAGACTCTGTCCCACATATTGACACAAACTTTGGACAATTTTCTGACCACACCCTGCTTTTTTTTATCGCGGCTTGAGATTTGCGGCTATCCTGCCGTGTTTCCTCCCTATGGGCTATAATTTCTTGATGAATCACCTCCAGTAGTGAAAGTTGAGTTGTTTCCAGAGTTGGGCTGCCCTGTAGCGGCATCGAGGATGAGTGATCCCAGCTTAAATCTCGTTGGGGCTGTTCAAACGTTTTAAGTAGGGTGGCAGATTTTATTGCCGTCGCCGGGAGTTCATTCTCCGGATCACTCTCGGACTCCAAGTTGCTATCCCCTGTATAGGAGCTTCGTTCATCTTCCTCTACTGACCACTCCGCCTCCTCCGATACTGAGTAAAAACACTCACTGGGAACCTTCTCTTTATCTTTCTCTGGGGGCAAAGTGCTCTTACTACTCTCTACATCCAGGGATCCTGGGTTTCCGGTCTCCCATCCTACAATCATGGCTTCCTTATTCCCTGTAGATGTTTCCAGAGCATGCTGAGCCTCCTGATCCGTACTTGTTGTCATAGCCCGGTTACTCTGTTCTTGACTACTGCCTTCCTCTCCCGCTTTAGCGCTAACTTACGCCCCCGTTATCCGGCCCCAGTGGGCTCTCCATCAAATGATCTGTCAATCCAGGAGTTATACAGATAGTTGCCATTGCCGGGGAGATTACTACGGCATGCCCAGTAGATTACCCCAAAGGGGGGTCTTGCACATCAACAGTACCAGCATCAGCTCTCACTTTACCACAGTTTTCCATTTCCTGAGCGCCAGCACTGCCGCCCACATTCGAGTCCTCCATTAACTTAATACCTCTCTCCTTACCACTTCTGGTAAACATCTCTGCAATTGAAGCCGTAGCCTGGCGGGTCCTGACTGATGTTTGTTTGCCTCTTTTAACCGGTTCACCCGGGGGCGTCTGCACTTTCTGCGGCATTTCTCTTTCTTCTAGCGCCGCTCCATCATTCCCAGCCTTCTTTTTCAGTGTTGTTGCCTTAGCGCCGGTGATCGTTTTCGGAGCCATACCTCCGCCTTGCCGCGTCTCTGTCTGCCGGCTCCGCGAGCTCCGTTCGTTCTGCTTCCTTGTGCTCGCTTCCTGCCTTCTCCGCTTACTCCGCCCACCAGTACTCGCGGAGAGCCAGCGGCAACGAGAAAGGATTGCCCGGGCGAGCATTACTGCTTGTCTGAAACGACACACCGGTCCTCGCCAAAACACTCGACAGGTAAGGGCCGCAAGCATCTAGGCTTTTACTGCTATTTGACCGCTTAAGAGGTAAATGTGTGACTGCTTAATCAGTATTTTGGGGCACTAAACCATGTCCTCACTGCTGCACTGCTTCCAGCCACAACTAAGAGGCCGCCATCTTGCTTCCGGTTTAGGATCCCCGATGTTGATTTGGATAGAGCACTACTTCTAGATAAAAGATTCTTACGCTCCTCTAACCTCAAAGCGCAACATTTTAAAACACTTTTTAATTTATATTATACACCCTCTAAGCTATTTGATTGGGGGAAGAGGGAGGATAACAGATGTCCCAGGTGCTTAGAGGGTCCAGGGGACCTTATACACATGTTTTATCAGTGTGATAAACTCAGAATGATTAAAAAAGAGATTGAGGCATTCTGGGCGGGGCTGCTAGGCATTAAGATAAGTCTATCCCCAGCATTGATGTTCCTAGGTTGTGAAAGTAAGCTGTCTTTAAAGGCTGAGACGGAGGCTCTGGTTTTTATTTCAGTAGCAGTACTTCGCATCCTTATCTCAGCCGCCTGGAAAGATACGGTGGCATCATCGTTTCAGATGTGGCTGGCGAGACTCTTAGGTATACACAATATAGAGGCTGCCCTATATGAGCTAAAAGGCAGAAGAACACGGGAGATGGGTCTAAAGATATGGGCACCTGTGGATTTATGGAGGGCCAAAAGGTTGCAGAAGTAATTAACAATAAGGTGCGAAACTGTATAAAGTTGTATATAATGTCTTCTTCTTATACTCATCTCCTGATTATTTTGTTATGTATAATTGTATGATTGTATATATGGGCTGTCTCTCTGTTTTAAGGGTTAAATTGATCTTAATTGATTTTAAGGATCTTATTTCTTTTAATGTCAGATGATATTTGCCTTTTTGTATAATGAATTTAATGCTTTTATACTGTGTCAATCAATTCTCAATAAAAATTAAAAAAATAAATAAAAAAAGGAAGCAGGCGGATGAGACGGTGTTGATCTGTGATTTCATGGTGTGCTTGTTGTCAATAAGTTTTATTTGTATAAAGCAATTTGCACTTATGAGCAACACAAGTGTGACAAACAGTGCTTAATTTGAGACGGTGGTTTCTGATGCTCAGCACCAGCACTTAATTCTCAATGCTGGACTGATGACAGTCCACACTTGCTGGTGCTGTCTGCTAGTGTTAGATGAGCACAACTGTGTTGAATATTTCAATATGCATTTAAATGACTAGTACCTGTCAGCCAAGCCATTCCCATAGCTTCGGGAAGCAAGGAGTAGTCTGCATTGTCACACTTGAAGGAGTGTGATGGTTAGTATTGTATTGGTATTGTAATTGGCAGCACTGGAAGTGGGGACGGGGGTGTAGTAACATCCTGAGAAGGGCCTTGGTTCTTACCATATTACAAATTAGGCACTGGTGACAAGACACGGTGGAACATTGTCTAACACACTGGAAAATACTGAGACGACCAGTGTAAACCTTCTCTTCCATGCTTTAGGGTGAGAACCAACCGAACCTTAATGGGAGCAAAACTGAATTCCTGCAGTTTTTTCTCAAAAATTCCTTGTTTGGCCACAAAAACTTGCTGAATGCCCTACTCTTGTGGAATGTGGTAAGAACTCGGGGGTTAATGATTACACTTATCTCTCTCTACTTCGCCAAATCAAAGTTATCAGTTATTGCTTTTTTGTCTCTTTGCATTCCATCAGAAAGTTCTAATTATGACAGCCTTTATTTCGTGATTATTGTAATGCCTTATATCTATGCGGGGCTGGATTTCGGCATGGGCAAGCTAGTCCCAGACTTGGGTTGTCAATGTTCGCAGGGGCGCAGGCGGTTCTTGGCATTGAAGTCACACAAACACCAGCATCTCTCTCACTTGGCTCCAGTGACTCAGTGTTAACTTTTGAAAGTCATTTTCTAATATGCAGTGGGTGCTGTTTTTATATCACCTCAATTGTCCCCTTATCTTCCCTCCTATATCCCTCTCACTCCCTACCACCACTCCACCTCACACCAACAGCACAACCTTCAACAAACAATGACTGACTGAGCTAAGCTATCTTTGATTCAGGTGAGTTAGGGGAGAAGAGGAGATGCTTGTACTCAGAGGTCAAAGGCTGCTCTAATGTAATCAGCCTTGGACTGGCCAGTGAATACAAAAGGGGTTGCCTGCTTCCTCCTTTTATTCAGCAGCATTTCTTTCTGCCTCAGGCACTATCCTATCAAAGAATGATTCTGTTTTAAGGTCTTTCGAAGGGCCAGCTTTCATCTCTACACCTGGTCCAAAAAGTAGCCACTTGAGTCACCTGCTGATGAGGCCAGAGAACTGAGTTTAGTGATGCACCAGTTGAGTGGAAGGAGAGGTAGTGGTGAGCATGGGATGTTGTATTAGACTTTGGTGGGGCCATAAGTAAGGAGGAGAGATTGTTTCTTATAGTGTAAGTAAAGTAAGCAAAGTTGTCAGCCACTGGACAGATTGATCACGGTCGGGGTGTGAGAAGAGTTAGAAGCAAGCTCATTGGGCAGAGAACTGAGCTCATTGAACAGGTGGGAAGAGTGGGCTTATTGGGCAGCTGAGATGAATTGCCATAAATGTAAATGTAGTGCTTATATAGCACACTTATCACCCCGAAGGGGTCTAAAGGCGCTGTACACATACCGCTGTGGAACCCTTCCTGGCCTTTCCCTGTGAAGTGCCCACTCCTGGGCATCCCCAAGGTGAAGCCAGGCATCCTAGCGCTGTTGGGGCCGTTGTGGAGATTAAGCAAGCTATTGCCCAGAGTTGCAGAGTGGGACCCATGCTTAGAATAGGCACCGAGGCGAGAATGATCAGGTCCAGGGAAATTGAGCCCAAGACCCGCCGAGGCGGGAATTGAACCCTGGTCCGGGCCAGACTTCTGCATCAGGGTCTGCCGCTCTAACCATTGAGCCACACTTCTCCACTCCATAGCAATCTGTGAAGCAACAGTGGGTGTTTTAGAGTGAATAGTTGGTGAGATGTTGATTGAAAAGGGTGGTCTGCTGTGTGTACTTCATAGCGCCATGAAACCGCCAGGTGTACGTGCGCTCTATAAATGTTTTAAACTCAAACTCAATGTAATTTGATGCCCCTGAGTGCCATATTAGTGGCAAAGCATAGAGCTAACTTTTTATTATTTCGAAGTAAACTGGACTGCCTATCTACGCAGGTCGGGTCACAGGAGACTTTCACATTTTCAGATTGAGAGTCTCTTCTTCTAACGGTAAAGTATACACCACTATCTATCATTTCCTGGGCATTTTGAAAAAATAAACTATGTTTTCCAGGAAATGCATCAGGCACAATCTTTTACAGGTTGTCTACAACCCAGAGCAACTAAAAAGAAAAAATAAATAAATGAAAGACTGTTTTCAAAAGTTCAACAATTTGGCATGTTTGCAAGAACAGACTACCTGGAAATCATTACATCTGTGCTGCATTATCAATAACTGAAACCACATTACTAATCTATGCAACACCTTACGACTTTCCCTTCCTCTCCTGTCTAGACCTTCACAGAAATTCAAATCAATAGGGGAGAGGAGTTGGCCTAACGGCTAGAGCGGTTGACCTCGAATCTGGGGAACTGGGTTTGAGTCTCAGCAATGACGCTGAACATCCTGTGATTCTGGGCAAATCACTTAATCTCCTTGTGCCTAACAAAAATGAATGTGTGTCCTCATGTAACGTAACTGGTGCTATGTAAAGCGCTCTGATACCCGATTCGGGTCAAGTTCGTGCTATATATACTCTGTAAAAAATGGTAAAACACAATTTCAAAACCTTAACCACCTTGCATTACTAATCTGATAAATCTGTAATAAAATTCACATTTAAAAAAAACATTTTTATTAAGTAAAAAAAGTATCCTACCTGCAAATGTCTTCTTTCTTCAAGTACTGGTGATATTTTAAAAATCCTTCCAGACACTCCAGAGTAAGCCAAATAATAAATACACAATCCAATGTCGAAACCATACAAAACCCACCTAAAAAACATAAGCGTTCTTATCATTTAAAAAAAGTTCCAAAAACACCAGAATCAACACAGAGAAAATGCTCAGTTAAAACAAAAAAACTATGTAATCTTCCAGAGTTCAATTCAAAAAGGTACAGTTAAAAAAAAAACCATCAAAAAGCGCATCATGAAATATGCAAAGATAATAGGGAGGGTATTTAAGTCCTATTTAACCTCCAACTGCCCCTCAAATTGAATCTAAGGTGTCAAGAAGGCAAGTTGAGAACTTGGAATTAAACTGGAATACCCAGAACAAACAAACACAATCAAACCCAAAAAAGCAACAGTGGAATAGAAATGTCTGAAAAATCCATACACTCTGCTTCTAGCCTTAATTTTTGTGCTTTTAAAACAGACCTCCCAGTACAAGTTCTTTCCAAGGCCCTTTCTCCATCAACCTGTATAGGGGAAAAGTTTTTAAAAAAACACAAAATATGCATACAATTACATGTATTTACTAAACTAACCTCCCTTATTCTCCCCTTACAATAAAGGTACCCATTCTCAATGTTATTGTTTAAAAAATAAGATTTTTCCATGATTGTCAGAGCAGCATCCTTTCGTCCTTGATAGTGACACTCCACAGAATAATGAAACAAACGCAAAAATAGACTATGAACAAGATAAATGATGCCAGCAAAATAAATCAAGGATAAGTCCTAATAGAAATCAATGAAAGTCTGTCAGAAACTAAAAGAAAATAATGTCAATAAATGCTGTTCTAATTTTAATGTATTTAATAATTGATAATACAATTTAAGAAATATACTTGTAATAAACTAACTTTAGAAAAATATATACTTACATTTAATGTTTAATTTACATTTAATATTAATCAAAAATTGATTTATCTAATTTTTTTAAACTATTAAAAATACATTACTATGTTGTATGTTTTTTATTAATGAATAAAAAATGTTAAAACCGATACACAATGTACTTTATCGATTCCATAAAGATTTTTAAAATCAATTTACAAAACATTTCAATTTTTTAAAATAAATAAATATCCACACCCAAAAATTGAATAAATACTCACCCCATGGCATCTAAATCCTGTAGCAAAAGTAATTAATAAATATTGACATCCCAAATTAATTATCCAAAAATGAATTACTCTCCACCCTCAAAGGCTCCACCTGGGCGAGACTTAAAGAGATATAGGCAACTGCCATTGATTTCCTATTGATTTTTCTGATATGAGTATTTTTATTTCTGTTAAACCAAATGTTCAAAATACTCTCAGGTTTTTTGTACATTGTTGTATATTCATCCCTGTAAGGTATATGATTGAGCATATGACAAGCCCACTTGAGCGAGATTTGAAGGCATGTTATGTTATGTTAATTACATTTTTAAAGCGCAGCGGTTACCCGGAAGTGTCCTGGTGCTAGCCACATCTCCAATTAGGCAAGAGCGGGAGGAAGAATTTTTGGGGTAAAGAGCCAAGTTTTTAAGTACTTCCTAAAGAAAAATAGATCTATGGCATTTCTCAAGTGGAACGGCAAATCATTCCAGGCTCTTGCAGCGCAGTAAACAAAACTTCTGCCACCCCACCGGGCTTTTTTTTGGGTATGGCACTAAGACCAACTTGGCCCCCAGTGAACGCAATGTTCTTTTCGAAGTGTACTAAAGGAATTGCCATTTTAAATAGTTTGGTCCTGTACCTCGGAGCGCTTTAAAAACCAAACAAAGGGCCGTAAAACGCACTTGATTCCTTACTGGAAGCCAGTGCAGTTTTTAGGGCTCGGACTCCTTCCCAGTGAAACTGGGAGGAGTTTGAGAACTAATGTTAAAGGAGAAAAAAGAAGAAGTATCTCCTAGGGCCTTGGGGAGAGGGATTCCACACATTCCTTAGCGTTTTCTGTCATCTGGCCAGTGATTCGTCTTCCTTGTGTTTTCGTTTTAATAGGCTTGAAGTGATAGGGTAAATGTAGTTTTGTTCCGCCATTTTGGGCATATTTCGTGCGTGCTTGCGCAAAGAAGTACATAAATTTTAATTAGGAGCTGTCAGGGTGCCTCCGTTAGTGAATCCAGATGGCCGGGCGCGTTCACAATTCTGCAGCTCTCAGCGCGCAGCTTCCTTGTTCTAACTCCTCTCGCCACCCTCTTGCAGGGTCCCATCCCGGGTGCGGCATCTGAGCGCTACTGTGTAGCCTCGAGGGCGGAGCGCCTGCTCCGGCGCTGGCCTAGCAGGGATCGGATTTCGACTTGGCATGTTTTAAAATGCTGAATCGGCCCCCCCCCCCTTTTTGATTCATGCGCAGATTAGATGATCAGCCGATGCATTTTTCGGTAGCCGGGGAAAAACTCCATTTGTTTTCTCTCCCTAGCGCCTCGGCGATCTCCTCAGCACGGCCTCCCGGAATTTCTTTAGTTTTTTGGGGCAGTAGATGTGTCCCCTGCCGCAGCCATGCGGCTGTTGCACACCAGACGGCTTTGCGTTTCAGAGCGGGTGAGATGGGGTTGTCACGATCTAATGACCCTGCGCCCGTCGGGCAAGGTGGGGCATCCTGACCCAACTCAATTACTGGGGCATCCTGGCGAGGCAGGTCGCAACAGATGTGGCTGGCGATACTCCCAGAGCCACCCCTTCTGGCGTGATGGTGAGAACCGGAGCGCCACTTTATTAGAGACCTGCGCGCGGGCTATCGCTGGTGTTTGCTTTCGGAGGAGCGGTCACACCTTTCAGTGGCCCCGCTCACTTTTGACCCGGTGCTGAGGGATCGGTCTGGACAGTTGCTTCCCCTTCATCACTGCAGACGGGGCTCAGCTAGACGAGGAACGAGTTAAGTATGGACAAGTCCCTAACTTCGAAGGAGTATGCCCCTTCCCGTTTTATTTATTGATTTAATGCGTTGTTTATATAGCGCGGACTTTACCCGAAGGTGTCAGAGCGCTTCACAATAGGAACAGTAGTGAAACATGAGGAACACTTACTAGTCAGCATGTTACAAAAGCAACGTTGCGTTATATAAGGCTTAGAGACAATTGTGCTTGAATCAAGAGAAAGCAAAATACAAGGTAGCAAACAATACGTTACAGGAGGAAGATAGTGAGGTGTGCATGTAATAAAAGCGTACAACGTACAATTAGAGGATAATACTGCACTAAATGTCAGATTCTCGAAACACAAGAACAAACGTTACGTGACATGAGGCAATGGTGGCAATTGTGCATGTATCAAAAGCAAACAAGGACAATAGTTCAAGGCTTGTGAGGCTCTGGGGACAGGAAAGGCCCAGTATTAATAGCTGTAAAAACTGCATGAACGACGTGCCCCTGTGCTGCTTCTGTGTGAGGCGACTGGTTGAATAAGGTGAGAAGCTGAAAGGACGCTGCGAACTCTGCGGGCAAATTGCTGTTGGAGTGCCGTTGCCCATCAGAGGGGGGCTGCGGGGGCCTTCTTGCCTTTGCCTATATCCATCGCCCTCAGAGTGTGAACTCTGCTCTCCCCGTCACCTACGACGAGGCTGAACCACACTCTGGTGGGACTACCAGTCCCAGAGTGCATAGCGGGAGCACAGTCCTCTGCAGCTGAGCAAGGTGTGCTCCGGGGGCCTTCACAACTGCCGCCCCCACCCCACAGCGCAGGGCTCGTCCTTGCCTGTCACTGACAGGAAGTGACCGGACAGGGCCATTACCTTTGGTTATTCCATTCGTACATCGGCTGCCCAAGAAGACCAACATTACCGAGACTCCTGTCTACCCCTCCACAACGGCAAGTAGATTAATGACATTTGGTGTACTTTGGACATCCTGCTTTTTCACCTGCCGCCATCCTTGTCTGTCTGATCTTCTTTTTTAAAACTGGATATGAGGGGTACACTATCCCGGGCTTTCCTCTAGCTAGGAATATTACTGAGTTCACTGGTATTGTTTCCATGAACCTTTGATTCCTCTGTTTATACATTGTGTATTTAAGGTATAAACTGCAGAGCGTTCTTATTGTTGGGCTATTGCATTGGTCCTAATAAGAAGGGTTGCCTGGACATAGTGTAAAAATGGGGAAGCGCACCTGCATCCCCAGAAAAACTCTTACCTATCCGCACCCCCACGTCAATTGATAAAATGTTGCAAAGGGCCATAGGTGTTGTCATGTCTGAAATAGAACGTACAGAGAGGCAGCTATCAATTACCCCCGATCTTTTCCCGCCTATAGCTGATGTATCTTGTTCCAATACCTTAACCGGACACTTGGAGATGATCTCCCGTCCACCCTACTCCAAGCGGAGGCAGCAACCCTCCAACCAACGTAGGTACCTGAGGGTGCGGGCATTCGCAAGAAGGGGAAGTGTAAGCAGACACCTGGGAAGGCAACTATGAACAAGAAGGCGAGAATAGGGACCGACATAGGAGCAGCGGGTCTGCCCACCCACAGTCTCACAACAGAACCCGCACCAGTCCCTAATACTGATCTTGGGTACCCGTGTTGGGTTCAGTCTTTATTAGCAGATCTACTGCTAGTACTACCAGTACCACCACCACCAGTACTACCACTACCAGTACCACCAGTACCACCACCACCAGTACTACCACTACCAGTACCACCACCACCACCAGTACTACCAGTACTACCACCATCAGTACTACCAGTACTACTACCACCAGTACTACCACTACTACAGCCACCAGTACTACCACTACTACAGCCACCAGTACTACCACTACCAGTACTACCAGTACCACCACCACCAGTACCACCACCACCAGTACTACCAGTACCACTACCACCACCACCAGTACTAGCACCACCAGTACTACCACTACCAGTACCACCACCTCCAGTACTACCACTACCACTACTACCACTACCAGTACCACCACCACCAGTACTACCAGTAACACCACCACCAGTACTACCACCACCACCAGTACTACCACTACCAGTACCACCACCACCAGTACTCCAGTACTATCACCATCAGTACTACCAGTACTACAACCAGCAGTACTACCACTACTACAGCCACCAGTACTACCACTACCACCACCACCACCACCACCACCAGTACTACCACTACCAGTACCACTACCACCACCACCACTACCAGTACTACCACCACCAGTACTACCAGTACCAACACCACCACCAGTACTACCACTACCAGTACCACCACCACCACCAGTACTACCAGTACTACAGGCACCAGTACTACCACTACCACCACCACCAGTACTACCAGTACCACGACCACCAGTACTACCACTACCAGTACTACCACTACCACCACCAGTACTACCACCACCAGTACTACCACTACCAGTACTACGGCCAGCAGTACCACCACCACCAATGCTACTGCTCACCACCAGCCATCAGTGCACAATTTCTACAGGCAGTCACGGCCAACAGTACATGCATCGATTGTTACACATCCACAATTAAGTATTGTAGCAATATCAGTATGGTACACTTTAGTTTTAAACATATTCATGTAAAAACACAGCATGCCACCATTGCTACAATTACAATCTAACACACATAATCCCACTACACACCACATTAACACACTCCATAACACTTAGCAAAAATACATCACCATTTACAATGCCATTAGCTCAAACTCAAATAAATCCGAGCCCGATTGCATTTCTAATGCTTGTTGTTACTTGTTTTATTTCCTTTGATCTAGGGGAAAACCTTGACGTGCCAGTGAGAAGTCTAGCAGCTGCATTCTGCAGTAGTTGGAGTTTGTTCAGGAATCTTTGTTGAACATTTAAATAAAAACTTACAGTAGTCCAGTCTCGCCATTACAAGAGCCGTGACCACTGTTTGCCGGCTACCCAGAGGCAAGAACAGCAGTATTTTCCTGAGCATTCTCATCACAAACTGTTTTTGATGCCGCTGAATTTACTTGGTGACCAAAGGTGTGACTCTCATCTACTATTACTCCCAGATTTTTCACCTTTTTGAGGGCAAGGGAGAGTACCCATCAAGTCCCGCCACTATTTCGGTGTCCACAAGTTAGTGTCATTGCCAAACAGTATGACCTCGGTTTTACCCGTATTTACCCATATACATGCAGGCAACTCAATCTGAAAAAAACAGGGACCCCCCTGAAAATGATAATGGTTCCAAGGGCAAGGGAAAGAGACAACCAATGTAAATAATGACCCCTTGGCAACCAAAAATGAGGTTGAATAACTGATAACTAAAAAACCTGAAGAACATGTGAAAAAATAAATCTATACTTTATTTAGATTGATACATGCATCTGATATTAGTTTAATGGGGTTTAAAAACCTCCCAACATATACAAATAATCATAAATATATCAATGAAAACACAGTGTTCAAAAAAGCAACAGAGTACAAAGACAGTGGAAAATACAAAAGACAAGACAAAAATTTACAAAAAAAAATTGAAAGACAGTACATACAGGTTACAAATGTACCAATACGGTGCACAATAGAGAAATGTTAAATCACGAAATAATCCAAAAATCAACTCTGCATCATTATTGTGTGAAGTGACATATGATACAGGATGCAATATAAAATGTGAAAGTGGCAACAAATGAATTTTGTTCTACGCGTGTTTCGGCGAACTGGGGCGCCTTCTTCAGGAGAAGAGCCACAACATGGACTTTGTACCTGTAGAATTTCACATATTCAACAGGAAAAGAGAATTCTAAATGATATCAACTCAACTCAACTCAACTCAACAATATAAATGTATAATCTCAAATACTATAATGCGTATAAATGAATAAGGCAAGTCTAGATTAAAAAAAGAAAAGAACCAAAGAAAAGAAACAGAAAAGAAAAAAGATGGCTCTTAAGGTGGTCTATTAGAGAGAGTCACCACTGCCAAAAGCCCAACTCAATTTGTTGTGAGAAAAGGGTAGTGTCTAAATAAGGTGAAACTACATTTTGCTGAAATATGAACGGACACAAGGAAACAACTTCAAAGGACCACCACAAAGATACTGACACCTGATATGAATAAGAGACTACCAGGGTTATAGGAAAGAAATGCCAGAGATGTAAATGAGCCATTTGACTAAGTGTGATGTACTTACCCAGAGGGGATGTAGGTATCAAATCCTTAAGTATGATTTGAATCCCAACAAAGACTTGCTAGTTCAAAATTACAAGCCAGAGCACAGCACCAAGATAATTTCAAACTGACTCTGTTGTCAGTTGGATTTAATGATACACCAAGAAGAAGCAGAAAAGACAGAGTAAAATAGTTCAAAGTATGAATACAAGAATAAATAGATACCCCAATATTTATACTTTTATCTTTTAATATAATCTTTATTTGACTATGTCTTTGTTGAGCAAATTTTTCTGTCATGCTAACATGCTAATTAGATATGGGTTACTATAGCATTGTATATGTATGTGGCAACACTTGCATGAAGTGGTTGACACTGGAAGTATCATCCTTATTTACCAATCTCACAGCTAGATTCATCAAGCCGATTCTGAGAATCTGGCCCTTTTCAAGCGCAATTTTTGCATTTGGGATTCATCATCCCAAATGCAAAAATCGCTAATAGCAAATTCGCAAATTTGCGAGGAATTGCATTTAAGGAATCTCTATTTGAGATTCCTTAAATGCAATTCATTAACCATTTTTAGGTCTCGCGACCTATCGATGCGCGCATGCGCATCGAGCGGAGCGAGAATTCAAGTGGCGAAAACATCATGAAACCACCGGCTTTTTGCTGGCGTTTTCATGCAGTTCATGTGAACCACGTGTTCAAACATGAACGCGCATCAGCCTCCCTCCATTTGCCGCACAGCACATCAAAGGGCTTCGCCCAGCGTGCGCTCTGCGGCTTCTCCTCCCCTAATTGAATCATGGCCGGCCGCAGGCCGGCCGTACTTTCAGTTTCCCGCTCTGCATTTTTGTTGTTGTTGCTCTCTCGTGTCAGCTTTTAATTGCGTTTTTGTGGGGACTGCCAAAGTGTGCATATATTTATTTTCTTACTTGCGTGTTCTTTCTCCTGTTTCCATATTCCCAGATTCTTCTTTTTCATCGCTTCCACCTTTTTCTTCTCCTCCTCCCCTTTTAGTTTCATTCTTCTTATTTCAATTTCCATTTCCTTGCTTCTTGGTCTCCTTTTCTTAGTCTCCATGCTTCCCCATGTATTCAATATTCCACCCATCTCTTCTGATTTCTCTAGTTATTCATGTTTGTACTTTATCGTCTATAACACTCTTATTTTCCTTAACACCAGTACTCCCTTTGGTGTATTTTCTCCTTTTCCGTCTGTCTAGATATGTTGTCGTTCCCATGCCTCTTGTTCTCTAACTCTTCACTCTGGCTCTCGTTTGTATGTTAATCTGCGTTCTACCCTCTCACTTACTTGCTCATCCCACAATTTTATCTGGCACCCCCTCTTTACCTCACATCTGTTGCTTTTATTGTCCCCGGTTCTACTTCTCTCTGTGCCATCTTCGTTTCTCCCGCGCGCCTCCTCTTCAGTGTCCTGTCCTGCAGCTGTGTCCTGGTGACGTAACGCTTCGCCGCGCGGAGGAAGTGTCAGCACGAGACCTGTGAGCACATTGTGAAACAGCGCGGTATTCGTAAAAAAGATTTATGCCACCAAGTCCAGGCTGCCTGGGGCGGCTGCCATGGCGAAAAGTCCATAGCCGTAGATGCCTCTCAAAGGCTGTTTTGTAGAGCTTTTTATGTATTTAATTGTTATGTAGCGCGGTCTTAGCCTAAACCTGATCCACGGCGTGAGAGCACTTAATGTATTGGATAAATAACAAGCATTGGCATTGCCAATAGGTCTCGCTTGTGGGACCTTATAAGTATTTAGTTTTGCAGCACAATATCCTTGTTGCATAATCGGATATTGTGCTGCAAAACTAAATACTTATAAGGTCCCACAAGCGAGACCTATTGGCAATGCCAATGCTTGTTTTAAATTGCGAATTCGCAATTATTGGCCGCTATTTACTGCAAAGTCTGACTTTGTGGTAAATAGCGAAAAAATAGAAAAAAGCACTTTAGTGCATTTTTCTCAGTTGCATGTTACACACACACACATGTCTTTTGGACATGTGTGTGCGCAACACCTGTGTACATTTGCTTTTCAGGGGTGCTACAGGGTGTCCTTTGGACACCCCTGGCACCCTTGAAATCGCATCCTTATTTGCAATTAGCAAATTGCTATTCGCAAATAAGGAATAACTCCCCATTCATTCCTATGGGCCTGTAGGCCCATAGGAATGAATGGGAAGTTATTCCTTATTTGCGATTAACAATTTGCTAATCGCAAATAAGGATAATGTAGGAATCGCAATATTTTGTGCCATTCCTACATGAATCCCGTTTTGCAAGTCCTTAATAGCGATTCCTTAATAATCGCTATTAGGGACTCGCAAAACGGGACTATGATAAATCTAGCTGATTGTGTTCTTAGTGGTGTATTGTATATTCTTACCAACAGCCTTGAAAAAGTCATCTACACGACGAAACACGTGTCGGCTGTCTGCACCTACTCTACAACTACGTGTCACAATGTCAAGAATCCATTTAATCTTGTATTCATACTTTGGACTATATCACTCTGTCTTTTTTGCTTCTTCTTGGTGTATCATTAAATCCAACTGACAACAGAGTCAGTTTGAAATTATCTTGGTGCTGTGCTCTGGCTTGTAATTTTGAATATGTAAGTTGTTATTGTTATTGTTAATAGGAATTTATTAAGCGCACGTACACCCAAGGGTTTCATGGCGCTAAGTGTAAGGAACATTTTATTTTCCTATACAGAGCAACACTATTTTGGTGGCACGGTGTTTTGCATTGAGCACGCTCTTACAATATATATCTATCAATTGCAAACATAACGGAGGTGCTGACTGTTCTTTTGTTACTCATATCAAAGTGGAGGGAAGAGGATTGTAGGTCTAGTGCCCAACTGCCCCAGTAAGATGTTTTATAAGTGTGTAAAATCATATTGTAAGACTGTGTTTCATTACCATCACTGGCACACATTTAGTAGAGAGTGTAAAGTGCCCAAGTTCTGTATAACAACGTGTAGACCAAGTACCTATCATAGACTGTATATGTATACTCAGACCCGAGTTTCGTTTCCTTTCCCTCCTTGCTGTGATTTTGTCATTAATATGATAGTGACTCCCAATATGCAGTTTTCGCGTGCTCCACATGTCATAGACACATGATTGCCTGCCTAAACCTGAGTCTCTAGCCAAATATAAATTTGAGTGTTTTTGGCTTTTTGTCTCCACAGCATTGGCATTCTGAATATAAGTCATCGATACTTATCATCAAAAACTACACAAGTTGTGGGAGTTTTTTTTTTACCTAATCTCTGTTTTTTTGTTTATGTTCCTGTCCTGACGAAAGCTCCATAGACCCGGCTGGGCTTAGAGAGCTGAAACATGTAGACATACTTTCCATAGACATGTGGTAATCCAGTAACTTGATTACCTTCATATCGTAATTTTTTTTATTAATAGTGCCTACAACCCTCTTTTCAATAAAATTATCATTTTGGACTAGCCACTATTTTTATCCCTTCCTTACCTCCTTTGTCATTATTTCTGGACACTTCTACCTGTACCGGAGGTAGCCTCGGGTGAGGCTGGCACCCAGCACGTTAATCGATTACCCTATGAATACGCCATGACTCCTGGTGAGGCGGATAAAAAGATATACCGCACTGATTTAATCAGGATGTCTATGAGGGTCTTCGAGTACAAACCAATGGTTTTGTAGAAACTAGTGTCCATTCTATTTTTGATTATTGTGTTCTTTTGTTACCACTGCCATCTGTCTCTAGTGAAACGACTTGCTAGTATCAACATGCATGTCGTCATCCGATGAAGAAAAGTTCACTGGGAAACTCCAGGACAAAATGCATACAAGCAGCACCAATACATAAAATGCAGAGAGATCGAATAAAATCAAGTTATCTGTATAATGAAGAAAACGAAACGAACGTGTATGATCGTAAATACGTCAAACCAGATGGAAATAAAATAACCGTGCTCAGTATAAAAACCAATCTTCGAAGGTATCCCAAGAACCTGGTAATAGGCATGCAAACTAGGCTCGAGCAACAGCCCTAAAAGAATGTCTTTGACATATCTGCGTGGAATGCCTGACTCACAAACAGGTGAAAGTTGTATATATATATATAGTCACCCAGTGAACATGAAACTCGTATTGTGTACACCAAAACTTGGGTGAAGGATAGATATATGTTCGAAAGCACCCACGTCTGGAAAACAATATCTTCCTAATTGGAATCCAATATGTACCAAAAAGTGAAATTTTATTGGCAAAGAAGTAAATGAAATAACTGAAAGCCTGAGGTCCCATCACAGTAGAGTACAGGTATCTACGGAGGGCATTAATACGCTAAGATAAATAAAACATGAAAGAAACGATCAAAGAAAAAACATACGCAAGAAAATGGATATATAATATAGGAAAACAACCATTAGGACAATTCCGGTCAGCAGGGAAACACTGTCCTGCTGCTGTTTTCGGACCGATGGTAAGAAATGCTGCCGTTCAGCACCGATCAAAGCTCAGTGTGCGGCCCGACGAGCTTTGTCTTTGCCAAATATGGGGTAGGGCGGAGGGTAAGCAGTGACCTAGCTTGGGGAAAAAAATTTAAAGGACTGGGTGCATACTTGCATGTTTCCCATAGTGGAAATCGGAGGACTGCAAAGACAAATGAGATCCAGGAGAAAGGATGAGAACTGCAGTCAAGGCTACGAAATGCGAACAAAACCTGATCCATGAACTTACCTTATGAAACAAAAGTGAAATTTCATGGGATGGCAAAATATAACAAGGAATGTCTATTTTTTGAGGTTATTGTAACAAGGCATTTTCCCGAAGTAATTAATTGTTTAGACCCTTTTTAAAGGCATTTAAAGAGAAAGTCCAAAATACTTCTCTGCGTTTTCTGACTTCAGTGATGAGGGGGTACTGTTAATGGTTGATTTTTTCCAAAATTAACCATTTAATGTCATCTGGCTTATGTTTAAACTCCATAAAAAGTTTACCCAATGGAGCTGAAAATTTAGAAGTTCTGATGGCTGAACGATGTTCAGATAATCTAATGGCCATAGATTTAGAGGTTTCTCCCACATAGCCGAAGCCGCACGGAGATGACAGAAAGTAGATCACATTTTTAGTCTTGCAATTTGATACTCTCGTAGATTTCACTGTAAACCCATTGTGTGCAATGGTTGAAGATTGTGTGGGTGAATTAGAAGCTATACATTGAGCACACCTATATGTTCCAACCACTGGTTGAGAACCATCAATAATTTATTGGATCAAAGGAGAATTGGTTTCAAAACGTGATCTCACAACAATGTCTTTGATGTTTTTATTGCGGCGATGGGCGAACATCGGCTTAAGGAGTTTTGAAGTATCGTCAGTCTCAGAGTTTATAATATGCCAGCTAGAATTCACAATTTCTCAGATTTTTTCATTCAAAGGAGAGGGCCCCCCTAGCCTTAAAAAGGCCCTGTGGACCCCATCCCCCAGGGCTGTCATGTTACTTGAAGAGGGGGGGAGTGCACCCCCTTGAGCCTTTAATGGCCCCAGAGACACCATCATCCGGGGCCAGCTCACATGCTGTGTCCCCCGGGACACAGTAGTTTCCCTGCCTGCACCGGGAAGGGCAGGAAAACAAATGGTTGTTCCAGTCTGAAGCCAAACAGGAGCAAACACAAAGTCTGCTCCCAATGGGGTGGAGCTTTAAAAATGCTCACGCCGGCTGGGAGCAGATTTGAGATCTGTTTCTCTGCCCGCACTAATGAGGGCTAGGAAACAGAACAACATATTGCTTCCGCATGGAGGGAGCAGCATTAATAGCTGCTCCCTCCAGATAGGAGCAATTCTGTCACGCACATTATGAGAGGAGCTGGCTGGAGCAGTGGGGGCACTGGGGCTCCATACACGGCGCAACCAAGGACTGTTTGTGTTTGCTCCTGTTGGGCACCTACCTATATAAAATGCAGGCCCCGAGGAATGGGGTCTCTGGGAAAGTAATAGGCTAAACGATGGGGGTGGCCCAGTCACCCTCCCCTTTAAAATAAATACGGCCCTGGAGGATGGGACCTCTATAGCCCAATGAGGCTCAGAGAGGGGGGCCACGCGGTCATCTCCACTTTAAAATACATAAGGCACTGGGGGGTGGGGTCCCAGGGCCTAATGAGGCTCAGGGAAAGGTACAACGCAGCCCCCTCCCCTTTTTAAGTGGATTTGGTAGGGGATGGGGTTCTGGGGCCCGAGAAAGCTCGGGGAGGTAGGTCACGCTGCCCCCTTCCCCTTTTAAAAAAAACGGCATGGCCCTGGGGGATGAGGTACCTGGGGCCTGAGAAGAGGGGCTCCCTGGTCTCTCTCCCCTTCTTTATTATATTTGGCCCGGGGATTTGATCCCCGGACCTCATAAGATCCGAGGAGAGGGACCAAGCGACCACACTATACTTTTGTTTGGCTTTGCCCAGAGGGATTGGGTCCCCCGCCAGAGAAGGCTCGGGAGGGGGGCTGAGTGGCCCCACTCCCCGAGCCTTATTATTTATGCCTAGGACGATGTGGTCCCCAGGGCCTAAGTAGGCTCAGGGATTAAGGCCATGTGGCCCCTAGCCCTTTTTCATTAGGTTTGCCTCAGGGGATGGGGTCTGCAGGGCCTGAGAAGGCTCAGGGAGGGTGGTGGCGCTATTCCTTCATCTTTTTTACTGTATTTGAGGATGGGATCCCTGGTGCCTATTAAGGCTCAGGATGAGGGAGCTGCACACCCCGCTCCTCTTAGATTTTGGCCCAGGGGAATGGGTTCCCCAGGGGCCTAAGAAGGCTTTGGGAGGGAGGTCACGCGGCCCCTTTACTTTATTTATTGAGTTTGTACACAGGGCCTATTCAGGCTCAGGGAGTGAGCCCTACACCCTCCTCCCCTATTTAATTGCATTTGGCCCTGCGGTTAGGGTCAATGAAGGGGTCTGTGCCCCATTCTCCTAAATATATGTTTTCACCCCAGGGGCTGGGGTCCCCTAGGCTTGAAGGCCAACCCTATGCCGAGCACGCCAAAGACTGTGTGCGGTGTGGGGTTGGCAGCCTGCTGGGGGTTTAGCAACAGGGCCTGGCGGCAGGCCAAGCCATGGCCTACACCCGCTGTGCACACCAAACGCTGAGTGCAATGTTGGGTTGGCTGCCTACGGGAAGTTGGAAGCTGGCCTGGCTGCAAGACAGGCCCTGTGGCTAATTGCATGCCACGCATGACCAAAGGCCGTGTGCGGCGTGGGGGTGGCTGTCTGCTGTCAACACCACGTCGTGTGTCATGAAAGGTTGGCTGGATGTGCGGGTATGCTGCAGGGCCTGGCCATAGGCCGGGCCCTGTTACCAACCCCCTGGCTGCACACGGCCTAAGGCTGTGTGCAGCGGGGGTTGGCTTTTTGTATGGTAATAAAATAATTCTTTACTTTAAAAAAACTCGAAATTCACTGAAATAGCGAAAGGTTAAAGTAACGTAATAGGTAGGTGTGATAAAGTAACATAATAGTAATGTTGGTGTGATAAAAAGAGTTTTGTTTCTTTTTAAACTTAGAAACTCATTGAAAAAACCAAAGGTCAACGTAATATTGTAGTTAGGTGAGATTTTTGTTTAAAAATATCCTTAGAAATTCACTCAATAAACCAAAAGTTAAAGTAACGCTATAGGTAGGTGTGATTAAAAGATCAAGTTATTTTTTTTTTAAACGTAGAAATTCTTTGGAAAAAACAAAGGTAAAAGTAATATTATATTTTGGTGAGATAAAAACACCTGTTTCTGTTTAAAAAACTTTAGAAATTTACTGAAAAAACAAAGGTTAAAATAACGTTATAGTTAGGTGTGATAAAAAAGTTCTGTTTTTGTTTTAAAAAAACCTTAAAAATTCATTGAAATAACTAAAGGTTAAAATGTATTTAATTTAATTATTTAAGCGATTTGTAGAGCGCGCAAATACCCTTGGGTGTCTCGCCGCTGATAACAATATAGTTAGGTAGGATAAAAAGATCTTTTTTTTTAAATCTAAGCAATTCACTGAAAAAAATGAAGGTTAATGTGTTAGTCACAACATTAACGTTTCAAACTAAAATAAAAACACAGAAATTGATTGACCTGTTATATTTAGCAGACCTAACTATAACTTGCACTCCTGCCGTGCACTGCTTATGACCTCACATTATACATCACTCATGACATGTTCTATGACATAATTTATGACAACATCGATGACATCACTGATGACATTATCCAAGCTTCTTTTATACACATTACTCTATAAACTAGTATGGCATTAGAGTTCTAAAAAGTAAGTACAAAATAGCTTAGAATACTATAAAGCATCATTAATGCCATCACAGATACAGCTCCCTTAGGTTTAGCAAGCATGTTAATGTGCAACATTGACCCTATACCGCGCACTTCACGGGTGGCCTAATTAACAATTAACCACAGGTATATGGGAAATCCTTATTGCATATGGCGCACAACATGTATACAACTGCTCAAGTTCCTTAAGATATTCAACATCTGTTCCAAAATGAATGCCCTACTACAAACAGCTTTTATCTGCATCAAACCCCTCACAGTCACTGAACTTACATTGAGAAATGAAGTTGGTATGAGTAGAAAAGTGGGTACTGTAAATAGTGTTTATTCTATGGAGAGAGTTTACTCTATACCACATTGTTTTCAGACAGTGAAACTTGTATGAGAAATACACCACTGAGTATAAAAAAGTATCTACTAAGAACAGTGTACACTCTATGCAACACTTGTCAAAAAGGCACTATTCGCTTAAAGTAACAAAGGTCTGAAGATGCTTAAGAACATACAACCTGCAGCCTTCATATCCTAGTAAACACTTTACAGATAGTCCATATTCTAAAATGAAAGAAGCACATGTACATATGTTAGTACCTGTACACACAGTCTTCTATGTTATATAGAAATTGTCTTGCTAAGATAATTCTGTCTAATAATTATTTATTTATTTATTTTATTTTATTTATAAAGCGCACTATCACCTTGCAGGCATCCTGGCGAAAAGCAACTCAAAGGCGGAAGTGATTCAGAGACAGGATCCGGCCAGCTAGTTCTTGGGGAACAGCCAGGTTTTTACACATCTCTTAAAAGGTAAAAGTTCCCTAATTTGCCTGATCTCCCAAGGGAGTCTGTTCCACAGTCTTGCTGCTGCTACTCCAAAAGATCTACCCCCTGACCTGACTTTCCTAAATCTTGGTACCTTCACCAGTCTAGCCGATGACGAGTGGAGCAGTCTTGTAGGGGTGTACCAGTCAAATCTTTTGCGCAAGAGCACATGTCCTATCCCATGAAGGGCTTTACAAACCAGGCAGAGAGATTTGAATTGCACTCTCTGTCTCAGTAGGAGCAAGTGAAGTTTTGCCATAGCTGCAGAAGCCGAGGACCTTCTAGTCAGCCCTAAAACTAATCTGGCCGCTGCTGACTGGATCCTTTGCAGTCTGTGCAGCAGGAAGTTAGGGGAATCAAGCAGGAGGGTGTTACAGTAGTCCAGCCTACTGAGAATCGTACACCTTGCCACTTGGGCGCGCGCCTGAGAAGGTAGTAGCGGAAAATGTTTGCGAAGAGACCTAATAATCGCAAAACAGGAGGCTGTCGTTTTAGTAACCTGGGCTTCCGGGGTAAGCTTGCTGTCAAACATAATGCCCAGGTTACGGACAGTTTTTATTGGCCGAACTGTGGTCGAAGATCCAGGGGGCCAGAAATTAATTCAAGACTGCTTACAAAATTTAGGGGCTTATTTTGATGTCAGGCGTAATTGCTTCTGCCCGACACAACTAGATTCTGGGACCGGCCAACACCCTGTCGGGGGTCCCGACCGACTCATTTCAATGCGACTGAACACTGTTAGGTCCCATGCTCCCTTTTCTCAATGAGAGCTCGTGTTACGGCTGTAAACCGGCCGTAACAACAAGCTCACATTGAGGAAAGGGAGGTGCAGTCTATTCCTGCACCCCGTGGCAGGCGCCACACGGTTCCTGCCACAAGGTGCAGGGATCAACAAACAGGTGTCCCCTCGGCCTCCAACCAGAGGTCGTGCACCAAATGGGGCCCTGCGGGGGCCCCAAAACACGCTTTCTGACATGGTTTCCGTGTCGGACAGGCCGGCATGGAAACCATGTCGGACACCGTGCCTCGTGATCTCAAGGGCAGAAGGGCCTGCCCTTGAGATTACTGGCTGATTTCCGACTAGCGGACAAGCTCTCCGAGCCCATCGGAAACCAGCCGGAATGACCGTCCAGTTTACTTTCCGACCTCTTCCATCACAATGAGGCAGTCGGAAAGAAAACCGAGTGGCCCATTACGATACGGCCTTTACGGGACATATCGTAATCAGTCCCTTAGTATCTACTACGCAAAATCTTTGCCCTGTTGGAAACTTTTCCTGCAAACCAAAAAACATGTGTGGAACATAGTGGACACAAGTCATCAACTGTCATCTGTACACAGTCACTGTTCAATACAAAGATTTATAACATGTTCAATACTTCTACACACATATGATGCATTAGGAGCACATGCGTTTTGTAAACGCTTACATCCATTAGCTGAACACAGGCTGTGCAAAATTAGGTAGAAATGTAATACAGTAGCTATCCGCTACTATGCAAACTATGAAACAAATGAACACATTCATTTGATGAAGTCAAGAGTGATGTCATTAATGATGTCATTTGAGATGTCATGAGTGATGTCATAAATTATGTCATATGACATCACTCATGACATCTCAAATTACATCATTAATGATATAACTCATGACATCATAAAATGAACCCACTTGTCCATCGCCTTATATCTCATATGTGCCGCTACAGCCAGGACATCTGCAAACCAAATAGAGACTCTAACAAATGTGTTAAACAGCTTAAGGATTTCTTTTTTTGGACCCTCCATACTCAACCATGAGGTACAGGATTCTTGATATTACAGATGCCTGCATTAGCAAGTAACAGTGGTGGGTAGATTCTGGGCAATGCACAAAAATTATAATTAACTGAGCTGACCACTGCTTGGCCTTGGCTTTCAATGTTCTAATTTTGGATGGAAATGAGTCTGCCAGAGGATCACAAAAGGATTGGGCAGGAATTAACCCTCCACACTCACTGTCTAGTACTACTTGCTCTTTATATATTTTAAACAATATGCTAACTAAGCATGGAGCTAAGGAATCAAATCAAATCAAGAATATTTATTGAGAGGAGCTTCGCGCGCAACCGAGATGGCCGCGTGAGCACAGGGCTCCTGAGACCTTCGCCACCTCCCGCATTTATCCTGAACATTATCCTGATTATGACGACGGGTTATTGAAGACGCAACCCAGCTGATGTAATAGCTGCTTTCAGAAATCGATTTTGACTCCGGGAACCGTAACTACGGCACTTCGAACTTTCGGGGCCTGCTCCATGACACTGCCTGGGGCTCGAGTCATTGTTGTGCCCAGGGAGTAATTGAACAACAACAGCCTATGGGGCCTTGCTCACAACCCCGGAGTTAACTTTCGGTTTTGTTTTTGGCTCCTCGGCCTTCTCCTGCCTCGAGACCGCTCAGACAACCCGGGATGCAATCTGACCCCACAACTCCACTGTTTGATTGCCATCTAGTGTCTCTGGTCGTGTGACATCGGGCTGGAACTTGTTTCTGGTGATCCTGGTGGGTGAATCGAGAGGAGTAATTTTTACCAGGTCTCGAGGGCCCCTCAGGGGCGCACTACCCAATATGGCGGGCAAACCCGAAAGCGAGAAACCGAAGACCAAGACCGTTCACCGAGGGGGCGCTATTCAATCGAATATCATGGATCGTTACACTCATCCCAAGGGATCCCAAGGGAAAATAATTAGCTTTGACTTTACTGATTTCATTTTTTCAGTGAGAATAATGTCCTTTGCTGTTAATGTTAATGATGGGGTTCTAATGATCCCCACTCTAGCTGTCTCCTTTTCTTCTATTTCTTTTATTCTGTATGATATTTGAGGGTATTCTTTTTATGTGATTTCTGCTTTTGAAAGGGGCTTTGATGAGTCATACAATCTATATCCTGCGTAATATTAGCCATACAGGGGGTGATGAGTATGGAGAGGCAAAGGCAGGATGTGGTGGTCAATGCTGCGTAGGAAGATCTGCTATTTGTAAGATATTCACATTTAAGTCTCAGCTGCCCAAGAGATCCGTGTAATGGCGGGTCGAAAAGATTGCAGCCAAGAACCAAACCAAGCAGATGACCAGCCTCATCCCAAGATCTCCTGGTGTGTTGATAGGACCACAAATTATCTTCAATGTTTAAGAAATCAATAGATCTGCCTTCTAGAATTAGGATTCTGCTAGTCTTAAATTTAAGCTCCTTGAGGAGGTCTTAAAATTCCTTTAGGAACTACTTATTATACATTGATTGCCTATTCTTAATTTAAAGCTCTTTGAGGAGGTCTTAAAAGTCATTTCGGAACTACTTCTTATACTTTGGTTGACCGTAAAGCACCAGGATGGAGTAGCCCGCCCACTTTACACTTGATAGATACCTGTTCAAAGAACTGGTCCTGTGATAGCAGAAGCTCAGTGTAGCCTGTCCAGAATTGCTAGCAGAGCCCTACTCCAGGTGAAACCACAAGAAAGCCCAAACCAGTTTCAGCCTTATTATGCCTAGTCTGTGAATATAGCTCAGTAAGCTAGCGACCCAGGCCTGGGCATCCCCTTAACAATTTAGGGCATTACATCAAGTACACAACAGGTGATGGAAGAAATGCTTGCAGGTAGTCTAACCACTGGCAATCTTTCTGGGTAACATTCCAACTCATAATTTTTGCAGACTCTGCCGCCCTAGACAGAGGCTTGCCTTATGCAAATCAGTAAGGACCCTACTCCTGATGGTAAACGTTCATCCTGGACAGCCAGGCATGTCTCCCTACAGAAGGAACCTCAAGCAACCTATACAGGTTTTGGCCTTATTGGGATAGAGACCTGCAGCCCATTCACATTCAAATAATCGACACACCTTAGGTGAAATACACACATACTGGTGAGGCAATCGGGCCACAGAGTTTATTCAACCAGCTCATCTTGTTTTATTCAGATGTAGTAGCTCATACCAGCCCTAGGAACCCTCCCACATTTGGCAGCCATGTGAAGTACACTTTACCAGGAAACTGTTCCGCAACATCTCATCAAAGAACCAGAGGGGTGGGCCCTGAAATGCGATGTCCACAGAAACACGATAGACAGGGCTTGCAAATATCACTTATTGACATGTTCCTGTTCTGGTTACTGGTGAACGGTTCCTCTTTCAGTTTTCCTAATAGAAGTGGAGATTGAGAAATGATAATTCCTTTTCTTATTTAATTAAGAAAGTTCATATAATGTGCTACTTATGTTCTGCTTGTGTATGATTTACTCAGAGGAGTTTCTGTACACACACAGGTGTAAGTAACGTCCTGTCCCTAGACCATGGTATATATGGGACAAGGTTGTTGCACTCACCTTGAGGTGTTGCTCTTTTTGGGCACTTCAGTGTACACTTAACTCACCAAGAGCAGTGTATATGGATGTCCTAGGTCTAGCTGTTACATGAAGTACCTCGGTGCCCTAGCTCTGTATGCTATCTGAAGTCCCTGAGTGCCCTTGCTCTGTATGTTACATGGAGTACCTGGGTGCCCTAGCTCTATCTGTTACATGAAGACTTCATGATGAAGTACATGGGTGCCTGAGCTCTATCTTTTACATGAAGTACATGGGTGTCCTAGCTCTATCTGTTACATGAAGTACATGGGTGTCCTAGCTCTGTATGTTACACGGAGGACCTGGGTGCCCTTGCTCTATCTGTTACATTAAGTAAATGGGTGTCCTAGCTCTGTATATAACATGAAGTACCTGGGTGTCCTAGTTCTATCTGTTACATGGGGTACCTCAATGCCCTTGCTCTATATGTTACATGAAGTACATGGGTGTCCTAGCTCTATCTGTTACACGAAGCACCTAGGTGCCCTTGTTCTGTATGTTACATGAAGTCCCTGGGTGCCCTAGCTCTGTATGTTACATGGAGTACCTGGGTGCCCTAGCTCTATCTGTTACTTGACATGCAAGGGGGTCCTTGCTTTATCTGTTACATGAAGTACATGGAGTACCAGGGTGCTCGAGCTCTATCTATTACATGGAGTACATGGGTGTCCTAGCTCTGTATGTTACATGAAGTACCTCGGTGCCCTAGCTCTATCTGTTACATGGGGTACCTCAATGCCCTTGCTCTATCTGTTACATGAAGTACATGGGTGTCCTAGCTTTATCTGTTACATGAAGCACCCAGGTGCCCTTGTTTGTATGTTACATGAAGTACCTGTGTGCCCTAGTTCTGTTTTTTACATGAAGTCCCTGGGTGCCCTAGCTCTGTATGTTACATGGAGTACCAGGGTGCCCTAGCTCTATCAGTTACTTGACATACATGGGGGCCCTTGCTTTCTCTGTTACATGAAGTACTTCGGTGTCCTAGCTCTGTATGTTACATGGTGCAGAGAAAGAATATCGAGAAAAAAATATCGAATTGCACAAATATTGTGGTAAAAATATTGTGGGTCAGGAAAATCAACAGAAAAATCCTTGTGGTCAAGAATTTCGATTTTAGGTAAGTAATATCGATTAAAAAAAATATCAAAGTGTTTAATATTGTTTGTAAAAATATAGGGCCTGATTCAGAGGTCGGACGGACTGGAGTCCGTCCGACATCGGTCAGGAACTGTAACCGACCGACCTCCTGTCGTCGGTTACAGACCTGCAATCCTATACTTAGCAATGGGAGCATGCGTTCTGAATGGAATGCATGCTCGCATTGTTAACTGCAGAGGTGCAGTTCATCCCGGCCCCCTGTAGCAGGTCCCTCAAGGTGCCTGTCACCTGGTGTAGGGATCAACAGCAGGGCACCATGTGTGCCCCCTAGGCCCCCAATGGGCTCGGTCGGATTCCTTTCCGACCGAGCCCATCAGAATGGCTTGGTCGGAAAGGAATCCGAACTGCACATTCAGATGCGAGCAGGAGGGCTCCGACCGTCAGTCAGAGCTCTTCCTGCCCGCATCGGAAACGGGCCCACAGTTGTTAAAAATATAGATTTTATATTAATGTTATGTATTTTAGTATATATTTTATATGTGTGTGATGTCTGTTTTTTGTATAAGAATGTTTTGTATTTTAATTATATGTGTTAGAATTTGGTAGTTGTTAAAAAATTTTAAATTTAATTTTGCGTTTTTAGTTCCGTAGCGGGTTTTGGGTTTATAGGGGAATAGGGTGGGAAGTGATTTAATTATATAAAATGTATTAAATATTTATGGTAATATTAAAAAATAATAATAATTTTACGTTTTTAGTTCCGTAGCGTGTTGTGGGTGTATAGGGCAATAGGGTGGGAAGTAATTTAATTATATAAAGTTATTAAATAATTTCTATTATTAATATTTGGTGAATTGTGATGTTATAGTGTTAAATGTGTAAATTAATTTATTATTAATTGTTTAGTAATTAGCTGTTAATTAATTTAAATCAATTAATTAGTAATTAACTATTGTAATTGTGTAATTAATTTTAGGTGCGAGTTGTGGTGTTTATAGGTGTAAATGGTGGGAAGTAAACATTTTAATGAATTATTAATTAGTTGTTAATTAATTTAAATTAATTAATTAGTAATTAACTATGGTAATTGTCCAATTGATTTTAGGTGTGTGTTGTGGTGTTTATAGGTGTAAATGGTGGAAGTACGTTTTTTGGGACGAATTATTAATTAGTTGTTAATTAATTTAAATTAATTAGTCAGTAATTAATTATGGTAATTGTGAAATTAATTTTAGGTGTGTGTTGTGGTGTTTATAGGTTTAAATGGTGTGAAGGGTGGGAAGTAATTTATTTTTGATTGATGAATTATTAATTATTTGTTAATTAATTTGAATCATCTAAAATTAGTAATTAATTACGTCAATTGTGTAATTAATTTTAGGTGTGTGTTGTGGATATCATAGTGTTAAAGAATGTGTACTCAATTAATGTTTATTATCTTTTCTTATTAATAATATTACATTTTAAATTCCTTATTAATTATGATAATTCTAGAAATAAATAAAAATGTAAATAAAAATGTTGATGTCTTTTTTTATTGGTGTGGGCCATAGGGTAGGAAATAAAATAAATATATTAATGTTTTAAATAATTTGCTATTGAATATTTGCTCCTTTTAAATAAAATAAATATTGTTTCTTAATGTATTTGTACATTTTTATATATCATATCTGTTCCTTTTTGTTATATGTAGTTAACATTATACTATGGTCTTTGTATATGTTTAATATATTTAATTGTATATTTTTATAATATTATTTATTTATTTTTAAGATTATTTAATTGTTTTAAATTGTTGAAATGTTATTCGTAAATTTTGTTTCTCTGCTGTCCAATACTTTCCCTACTGTTGCACTCACTGGAGTGGGAATAGTAATTTTTACCCCTCCGCTTTCCACATTTTTTCTACTGTTGCACTCATTGGAGTGGGAATCGTAATTTTTACCCCTCCGCTATCCAATACTTTCAATACTGTTGCACTCACTGAAGTGGGAGTAGTAATTTTTACCCTTCCGCTATCCAGCACTTTGCCTACTGCTGCACTCACTGTCAGAATCCGGATGCCGGTAGCGCACTAACTGCCCTCAGCGCCTTACTGAGCTTCGAAATGCCGGCAATAAACTACCTTCAACCGCATCACGTGACTCAGGTGCGACGCCGGGAACAGAGTCAAAAAGCGACGGAAACAAGGCAGCGCCGCCGATTATTCTTTCTGTTTCAGAGTCTGACTTCTCACGCCAGGAGACAACACTTCTTCAGGGGCGGTAAGAATGCCTAGGCACATATCCCGGGAACTGTCGCCACAGCCTTTTGTTACGGTGACTTCTTCCCCGTTTTACAGCGACTCCTCTGTTGGCTGGGATCTGCTGGCTGGTGGTCTCGTGCAGAGGAGCGTAGACGCCTTCCATGGTGCTTGGGCGGCCATTTCCCTGTTGGAGAAACCGAAGGATTGCCAGTTTCATGCGGGGAAATATTTGGCGCACGCGATAATAGAATCTAGAGTGATTGCAACAATTCTTGTACATAGCAATCTCGGATATGGTCTAATATCGTTTATTGGGAAATATTAAGAACCATTGACCAAACCTCTATTGTAGCAGTAGTTCCTTGTTTTGCTTTGCGAGGAATACCTGTGAACATTGAGACTTTGCAGGAGAATTGTACATCTAACAACCCTTGATCTTTATTATTTGAATTGGTCAGAGACCCTCATTTGTTTACAAAGCCTCTTATATGCTCTTCCATGCCTTAATGGTTTTGTCTTATGTTACATTAATTCCAGAAGAGAGTGATCGCTAAAGACGGGTAGTGAAGACACAGACTGGCAGTAACCTGTATGATGCAAGCCTTTTTGGTAGGTGTGTTAAGAGGGTCAACAAAGCATAGAGGAAGTGTTCGGGGTCATAGAAAAAACTCTCTCAACCGTTCTTTCTTGTTTTGCTTTCGTTGATAGCAGTATCATGAACATGCCTCCACCCTCTTCTCTCTTCTGAAGGCAGCTATACATTTTTATTGTTTCAGGTAGGGGTTATTATACAGAGGGGTTATGTACGAACTAGAGGGTAAAGGAAAAGAAACATAGACGCTTATGTTGTTTTTCTTTTTCTTCTCAGATCTCCCTCCCTGCTGTTTTTACCCTTTCCTTCCCCCGCTCAATCACCTCAACAGTCTGTGGGTATTCATAGTCCAGACTTGGGCATTGGCACGATCCTGAGGATTCGAAGTTGAGGAGCCTGACACTCACTGGAGTGGGAATAGTAATTTTTACCCCTCCGCTATCCAGCAATTTCCCTACTGTTGCAGTCACTGGAGTGGGTATAGTAATTTTTACCCCTCCCGTCGCCAACACTTTCCCTACTGTTGCACTCTTTGAAGTGGGAATAGTAATTTGTACCCCTTCGCTATCCAGCTGTTTCCCTACTGTTGCACTCACTGGAGTGGGAATAGTATTTTTTACCCCTCCGCTATCCAACACTTTCCCTATTGTTGCACTCTTTGAAGTGGGAATAGTAATTTTTATCCCCTTGCTATCCAGCACTTTCCCTACTGTTGCAGTCACTGGAGATAGTAATTTTTACCCCTCCGCTATCCAATACTTTCTCTACTGCTGCACTCTTTGAAGTGGGAATAGTAATTTTTACCCCTTCGCTATCCAGAACTTTCGCTATTGTTGCAATCACTGGAGTGGGAATAGTCATTTTTACCCCTCCGCTATCCAATACTTTCCCTACTGTTGCACTCACTGGAGTGGGAATAGTAATTTTTACCCCTCCGCTATCCAGCACTTTCCCTACTGGTGCACTCACAGGAGTGGGAATAGTAATTTTTACCCCTCCGCTATCCAATACTTTCCCTACTGAAGTGGGAATAGTAATTTTTACCCTTCCGCTATCAAGCACTTTGCCTACTGCTGCACTCACTGGAGTGGGAATAGTAATTTTTACCCCCTCCGCTATCCAGCACTTTCCCTACTGTTGCACTCACTGGAGTGGGTATAGTAATTTTTATCACTCCCGTCACTTTCCCTACTGTTGCACTCTTTAAAGTGAGAATAGTAATGTTTACCTCTTCGCTATTCAGCTCTTTCCCTACTGTTGCACTCACTGGAGTGGGAATAGTAATTTTTACCCTTCCGCTATCCAACACTTTCCCTACTGTTGCACTCTTTGAAGTGGGAATAGTAATTTTTACCCCTTTGCTATCCAGCACTTTCTCTACTGTTGCAATCACTGGAGTGGGAATAGTAATTTTTACCCCTCCGCTATCCAATACTTTTACTACTGTTGTACTCTATGGAGTGGGAATAGTAATTTTAACCACTCCACTATCCATCACTTTCCCTACTGTTGCACTCTTTATAGTGGGAATCGTAATTTGTACCCCTTCGCTATCCAACACTTTCTCTATTGTTGCGATCACTGTAGTGGCAAAAGTACATTTAAATCTTCTACTATCCAACATTTACCCTACCTTTGCTCTAAATGGAGTGGGAATAGTACATTTTACCCCTCCGCTATCCAACACTTTGCCTACTGTTGCACTCATTACAGTTGGAATAGTAAATTTTATTATTTCGCTATCCAACATTTTCCCTACTGTCGTATTTATTGTATTGTAAAATGTACATTTTCATTTTGTATTAATAGTTTAATGTTTAAATTAATTATGGAATGTTTTAAATGTTAAATTATTGATATATGTATATATTTTATTTTTATATAATTTTAAACTTTAAAAATTAAATAAAGATAATAGTTAAAAATTATTTTAAAGTAAATATATGTATATGTATGAATTATTATGTTTGTGTGTTTATATTTTTTTAATTAAGTTTAATGTTTATATTTAGTTAAAATGTATATTAAATTTAATTTATTTTGTTAAAGATAATATTCATATTTTATATATTTAATATATATTATCTTATTTTATTTATATTTTCTGATCAATATTTTTTACATCTTTATTTTTTACTTCGATATTTTTGATTCAATATTTTTGTACTGACCTGTTTAAGTATAGGGAGTTGATATTTTTACAATCTATATATTTGTGTCGATATTTTTACCATCAATGTGTTTAGCATCAATATTCTATCAGTGAACCCTGTTACATGAAATACCTGGGTGCCCTAGCTTAATCTGTTATATGAAGTACCTGGGTGTCCTAGCTCTATCTGTTACACAAAGCACCCGGGTGCTCTTTCTCTATCTCTTACATGAAGTCCGCGGGTGCCCTAGCTCTGTATGTTACTCGAAGTACATGGATGCCCTTGCTCTATCTGTTACATGAAGTACATGGGTGTCCTAACTCTGTATGTTACATGAAGTACCTTGGCGTCCTAGCTCTGTATGTTACATGGAGTACCTGGGTGTCCTAGCTCTGTATGTTACATGAAGTACCTGAGTGCCCTAGCTCTGTATATTACATGAAGTACCTCTGTGTCCAAGCTCTATCTGTTACACAAAGTACCTGGGTGCCCTAGCTCTGTATGTTATATGAAGTGCCTGGGTGCCCTAGCTCTATCATGAGGGCCCTAGCTCTGTCTGTTACATGAATTACCTGGGTGCCCTAGGTCTATCTGTTACATGAATTACCTGGGTCCGAGCTCTATCTGTAAATGGAAATGGAAAAGGTTCTTATAAAGCGCAGACTGCCACCCTACGGGTATCCTGGCGCTCAGACTAGAAAATTAACAATCGTGTAAATAAGCCAAAGAATAACTGAAGAAAGAGGGATCAAGCCTTGGGGAAGAGCCAGGTTTTCAGGCTCTTTCTGAACTCGGTTAGGGAGTTGATTTGTCTAATACTCTGTGGTAGCTCATTCCAAAGATGGGCAGCAGCCACACTAGAGGCCCTCCACCCCATCCTAGACCGCTTGAATCTAGGAATTGCCAGCAGACTTGCACTGGAGGAGCGAAGCTGCCTCTTGGGGAGGTACCAGGTGAATTTTTCCTCTAGTGGGACTGGGCCCAGGTCATGTACCGCTCTGTGCACCAAACAGAGTGATTTAAAATTTACCCTTTCCTTGATAGGCAGCTAATGGAGATCTCTCAGAGCCACAGTAGTGGAGGATCTACGTTGCCTATTTAACACCAATTTTGCTGATGCGACTGGACTCTCTGCAGCCCCTGCAAGATATACTGTGGTGCTCCCAAGTACAGGGAGTTGCAGTAGTCCAGTCTGCTTAACACTGTGCTTCTCACTACAAGAGTGCGCGAGTCCTTGGGTAGCATTGGGAGTATCTGGTGCAGCATGCACATCAAAGAGAAGCACACACTGGCTGTCTTGTTTGCCTGCGACTCCATTTGGAGATTGTCATCTATCAGAACCCCCAAATTACGCACCGTGCTGACAGGGACAAAGGTTCCTCCTCATGGGTAAGCCTAAACTCCAGTGGTATGTGTTTAGGCATCTTAACATAAGAGCAGTAAAGCACCTCCATTTTCCCCCTATTAAACTTCAAGGAGTTTCTCCGAAGCCAACCTGCAGTCTGACGCATACACTCCTGAAACGTATCCATGGAAACTACGTGTTTTCCTTCCAGGGAAAACGCCAGTTGCGTATCGTCCGCATAGTTGACCAGGTCAACTCCGAATGATTTAATGATGGGAAACAGAGGCTGCAAATAGATATTGAAAAGAAAAGGGCTGATCGCAGAGCCCTGCGCTACCCCATAAACTACCGGGGATTTACAGGAGGAAAACGGCACCAAGGTTACCACCTGCTGTACTTCCTGGTGGCACAGAGTTCCTTTGCATACTCCTGGTTCCACCCTGACGTCCTTATACCGTACTTAAAACCTGAAGCAGACCTGGCGCTGCCAACTCCACTACACGCGGTACTGCCTAAGGGGATCCCCTGAGACCCCCAAGACATACAAACAGTTTCATCCACTTGTTCGGCTTGGGATAAGATGCGGAGACTATTAGGACTAGCAGTATTGTATTCCCCTTCTCTGCCTCTCCCTAACGCACACTGGCTCCCTATAACTGGGGAGACGGTAGTTAAGCACACCTTATCCAAATTCAACATCGGTACTATCGGGGACCTCTTCCCTGATGGACATGCTTTTTCCTTGACGGAAGACCTCTGCTTCACGGATCGCACTTTCATGGACTCCTTTGTACTGACCAGATTGTTATCCATGATGCACGCTGTGTTTCCTACATTCCTGCTTGCCCCTGACGAGGCCCCCCCCCTCTATGCCTTATCATACAACACCCGCAGGGCACACATTTGGTTGCTAGATTATACAAACTATGCAGCACTACACTTCCTGCACTAGATGCCAGGGTACGTGCGGCGTGGGAGGCGGACCTGGGTGGCCCCATTACAGACGACCAGTGGACCTACTGCTGCAGTGCTATACGAGAGGTGTCGATAAACAGCAGGCAAAAACTCATTCACTTTAAGTTCCTCCGCAGGTTGTATCACACTCCGACACTGGCCCACAAGATTGACCCCGCCCGATCACACCGCTGCCCTAAATGGAATGCTCCCAACGCTGACTTTGCCCACCTAGCCTGGACCTGCCCCTTGCTTGGCGAGCACTGGTCCCAGGTTCATCTCGCACTCATTCAAATACTCGGGATTCCCCTGATTCCCACCCCCGAAATCGCACTTTTGGGTTACGTTTTGCAGTTTCCACGCCCTGTCCGCAAACTTGCTGCACTGGGCTTTCTGTTGGCAAAGAGAGAGATCGCCCTGCGGTGGTGCGCCAGGCGACCTCCCAGTTTGAATTCCTGGCTTCGAAGCATGTCCTGCTGAAATGTCAATAGTGTGGCGTATTCGACTATGGTCCCTGCCCCTTCACGCCCTTTAGACATTTGGGGGCCCTACCGCACTTACATCGACAAGCTTACTGCTGAGCGCCAGTCCCATCTGTTGAGTCAGGTGGTCCCCACGGGTGTGGGCTGAGAGATGCCGCCTTCCTCCCCTGCTGTGGGCGGAATGCCACTGTGCTATGGGCTCGGGTGGCACTCACCCTGATACTGTGTGAATGCACGGCCGAGATGTGTACTGGCTCACCTCCATGCCTCCAGCTTGGCGCGTCCTCTGGTTCAATTTCTGCTCCTCCCTGATGCAGGTCTCCCCCCTTGGTTCAAATAGACCCTGCACTGACATGCTTACTGGCAATCCCCGAGACCATGATGTCCTCTAATGGCTATGTTATATGTGACCCTCTCCTTATATGCTGTACTAGATATATGTCTTACTGTGTAACTGGAAATTCATCTGTAATTGCATATATGTTTGGTGTATTATTATTTGGAAAATGAGAAATAAAGACTTAAAAAAAAAGGTTACCACCTGCTGTCTCCCTGCCAGATAGGACCGCAGCCACTGTAGAGCCCGTCCCTTCACCCCAATCTTCTCCAGTCTTTCCACTAAAATTGAGTGGCTCACCGTGCCGACATATCGCGAAGTACTAAAACAGTAACATTCCCATTGTTGGCCTACATACGTTCATTATCCAACATGGTGGTCAAAGCCATCTCAGTCCCGTGACCCGAACGGAACCAAAATTGGTCCTTATCCAGCAGTTGATTATCCTCCAAGAAACAAGATAAAAACTTGCTTACAGCCTTTTCCATGATTTTGATCAGAAATGGCAGGAGAGAGATCGGTCTAAAACTTGCTGGAGTTGTCGGGTCCAGTGAGGGCTTCTTAAGGGTGTCACCACAGCCTGCTTCCATCCCTCCGGAACTATCCCTTCTTCTAAGGACTGATTACATATCTGCCGCAGCCAGGGAAAGGTTGATTGGCCGAACGTCTTACAGACTTTGTGGTGGAGAAGGTCAAGGGGAGAACCCAAGGACACGCTATGTGCCAGGTTGTTAAAAGAGAGGTCAGTAAAAATCTGAAAATTATCATGAGTAGTTATCTGCTGCAAGTCCTCACCCGCCGTCTGTACAGAATTGTCCTGTTCACCATTATCGTTGGTATGAAAGGCTCCAACAATTTTAGCAACTTTCAGGTACATGCATCATTGTAGGATTTTGCGATTCCTAAATTGCGAAAATTAAGGAATCGCAATTTAGGAATTGCAAACATGCATCAAGAAATAGCAAAGATTTTTGCGATTTCTTAATATTCTTTATTTGTAATTCCTTAATTGCGATTCGCAATTAAGGAATTGCAGTACATTGATTCCTATGGGCCTGGCCCATAGGAATCAATGGGAAGGCATTCTCATTTTGCAAATTCGCAATTAAGGAATCGCAAAATGAGAATGCAATTTCAAGGGTGCAGGGGGGGTCCAAAGGACCCCCCCCCTGCACCCCTGAAATGTCATGTAAGTACATTTTACTCACACACATGTCCCAAGGGCAGGTATGTGTGTAAAATATCAGTTTCAAAAATGCATTTATTTGCACTTTTGAAACTTTTCGCAAATTACCATGAAGGTTTACTTCATGGTAATTTTTTCCTTAGAAATTGCGAATTCGCAAATTTAAAAAATCATGCATAGCATTTAAGAAATCGCAAATTTTGTGATTTCTTAAATGCTATCGCAATTTGAGAAATCGCAAAAAATTGCGACTTCTTAAATTGCGAAAAAAAAAAAAAATGTGATGCATCCCAAAAAAGCTTTTTGCATTCGCAAACGGCCGAATTTTGCAATTCGCACCGTTTGCGAATGCAAAACAGCTTCATGCATGTGGCTGTTTGTCGGTAAAATAGAAGGCGATCTCATCGCACAATTTCTGTGATGCCACCACTTTATTACTCAAGCAAGTTGGGGCAGAGAGATCCTTAACGATCCTAAATAGTGCTTTCGTACAATTAGATGCTTGTGAAATAGAGTTAGCATAAAAGTTAGCCTTGGACTTTAAAATGAGCTCCTTATATTTAATCTGCACTAGTCTCAGTTCTTGCTTATCTAGATCTAGGTACTTCCTGCTCCATTTCCTCTCTGCCTTCTTGCAAATCAAACTAAGTTGTTTTAAGTTCATCGTTATACCAGGGTGCTGTAATTTTATTTCTATTTTTTAGCTTCTTTACCGGGATTTACTGATCCAAGGCGTCAGTTATGTAGTTATAGTAGGTTTTATAATTCTCCTCCACTGTAGTGGTAGGGGCAAAGAGATTTACATTTGGGAGTGTTAGATGGGTAAAATTGTTCTCAATTTCGCACACTCCCTTCCTCTCCGGTAAGTTGTTGAGCGTTTAGAATTATCCACTGGACAGGATAGCATAATATTGAAATAAATTAGATAATGATCCGTCCAATTTTGTGGTATTATATTTAGCACTTCAGTTTCAGGTTGACTGGCAAACAAAAGGTCAAGAATATGTCCCCCCCTGATGGGTGGGGTGTTTTACCAGTTGTTGAAGGCTGAGATTCGCGCATGTATTCCTCAGATCTCTCAAATGGCTGCTTAAATTCCCATTCTCCCTCAAATTAAAATCTCCCAATATGATCTTTCTAGAATGTACTAAAGTTAGATTAGTGATGGTATCTAAAAAAGTTTGGTATTGAGTAGCAAACCCTGGGGGTCTATAGCATACCATTCCTGTGAGAAGACTATCTCTGGGTTCCTGCAGTGTGAAACCCAGGAGTTCTATTCCCACAACCTCATCAATCTTCAGGGGTACAAAATTCAATTATTTCCTAAAAATCACTCCCACCCCTCCTCCTCTACCTGCTACTCTCGGGTTATGCAAGATTTTATAGCCAGCAGGACAAGCAAGTCCTACTTCTACCACTGACTCGGCACTAATCCATGTTTCTGTTAGAAACAATGCATCCAAGTTCAAATCTTCAATCATAACTGACACCTCCACATGTTGTTTGACTAGCGAACAACTGTTAATCAGGCAGCAGGTAAGGGGTTTACTCACATAACTCATAGTGAGCAACGGTTGATTAGAATCTTTACATTCCCTCTTACCTAAATACATCAGTTGTTCCCTGGAATATGTCACACGCCCTTGTTCACTGTGGAAGCGGGCAGCATGGCTGGCGCTGGGCGCGTCCGGGGCGTGTCCTGTTACATGAAGTCTTCATGCTGAAGTACCTCAGTGCCCTAGCTCTATCAGTTAAATGAAGTAGCTGGGTGCCCTAACTCTATATGTTCTATGAAGTACCTGGGTGTCCTAGCTCGCCCTAGCTCTGTATGTTATATGAAGTACCTAGTACATGGGTGTCTTTAGTAGATGGCAACATAGGCCAGAAGCTGCTCTGTCCCCCTGACCCAGGATGCACATCAGAGATGAGACCCATGAGGCTAGCACCAAACGGGAGTTGTTTGTGTTCCTGTTCACCTGCAATATCTGTAAGGGTGTGATAATTATGACAGTTAGGAATACCGATCTCTGTTCAAAGCCCTGTTTGCACAGGGATTGGAGTTTAACCCCTAGCATCTAATCAGGGCAGTAACAGTTAAACACGGGGATCTTGTTTTCTTCATGTGTATTATATTATTGATAGAGCAAGCTTCGCATCGCGACTTGCTCGAGTCATGAACCTCGCCCGTATGTAATCAATTAATAAAATTTGTACGTCTTACTAATCTTTTATTTTCATATTCGAACGAAGTAGAGGAAGCTTGCATATGTGTTTTCTAATACAACTAATCCATGTCCCTAAACATGGCCGCCGCTTGGAAAATTGCTTCTGCGCATGCGTCAGTCACACTCACGTGACCTGACGTAGTTATAAGTTTGGTGGGAAAAGGTGCGCATGCGTAATACACAGCTTTCGTGAATAACGTGGTGAATGCTCTTGTGTTCGTGTATATGTTGCTAATGTTTAAACTGCATAGTATATTTTTATAATGATAAGTTTAAAGTACAAAACCAATGATGTGTTTTTCATACCGTCACTTCTATGTTTTAATTTGTTTTCGCTTACTTTTCATGTATCCTCGACTCGGAGGGGTGCTGGGGCTGGTGAGTCCATCTTGGAGGGTATTTCTGCGCAGAATCACTAGAGGCTGCCATGACATTGAACTCAGGCCAAAGAAGGTTGATGCCAGAGCCACCATGGGAAAGTGCACCTTCACCCAGCAAAAGCATCATGATTATGTTCTATTGTATCGAAATGTATTCTTTCCATTGTATTCTCTGCGACTTCCCATGGGAACCCCAATCTTGCTAGGCGGTACCCAGAGATGCAAATTAGGCTTCCAAATAGTCTGTTCTGATTGGTGTGTTACCCAAATCCTACCTTAGGACCAATCCAAAAAGAGGGATTCTGACACTTTGCAACATTGGGGGGTGGAACACCGTCCCAAAACAGTATATCTACCCTGGGTTCACCTAGGGAAATTGTCCGACTTGTCTGGTTTAGCTGACCTGTCACTGACCCAACGCACTCAATAGGTGACTGAAGATACAGAGAGCTGCGGAGCACTCTGTCCGAAATTTAACCATAGACTAAGGTTTTACTAAACTTTAAAGTGCTGGCGGAGCACTTTGCTGGGAGTTCGCTGACCCAATCGGGGTCTTGATCGATAGCTGCAGAGAGGGTGGAGCGCAGGCGTTGCTTCCGAACTGCGGGTGCTGGTCCTGTCCTGAGGGTCCTGTCCGAGAGGTCCTGTCCTGATTCCTAATCTGAGGGTTTCCTGTCCTGTCCTGGGTGTCCATTCTGCACCTGCTGTCCATTGAGGGGTATCCTTCCTTGAGGGTTTCCTGTCCTTAACTGACCCGTGGCCAGGGTTTGGTTTCCACACCAGTCTAGGTAAATATTCCTCTGAAAACTCTGAATCTTGCACCTTTCTAAATTTCCCGTCTTTTGCTTTAATAAAGACATACCTTTTGCTTATGTTACTTTTCCATGCTTTTCCGCAACCATTGAATCATAAAGTCATTTGCATTTATTTCGTAACGTGTTCCTATGTTACCCTACTTGTTAGAAATTATATTCTGCATTGCAGTTTGTCACTTTCTCATATGGTCTAGAACCTCCTTACTTAAGCTATCTAAAGAACTTTTGCCTTGTTGCATAGCGTGTTTCTCTTCACAGACTCTCCTATAGTTATATAGGATCTTTGAATTTACCATAGTATAAACTTTTCCAATAGGGAATCTCTAGTACGTGCATAAGATTGTTTCCTTAATGAATGTCCATTCTTAACACTTTCTGCATAGCATATTCCCGTTGCATCTCATATCAGAATTTCAATGGTTACCCTGACTTTATTTCTCTATAGCTATGTACTTTTCATTATCTTGATTATTGATTGTCTTATTCTTGCAAATCTAATGATTTCTGAGAACGAACTTTAGATAAAGACTTTAAAACTTCCAGTTGTCCGTGGTCATTTACAAAGAGAATTTGAATGTTATTTGTTGGGTTTGTATTTTGCTGCCTTTCCTTTTACAGCTAGCTCCCTGATCCATTGTGGTCATAGGTACCCGCATCGGTGGATGGTAAGTCGGGTATTCTGAAGAATAACGAAAGGAACTCACAAATTATTGATAGTAGACCGTGAGGTCATCCGATCAATGTATATGGTGATTTGAAATATATGGGCCCGAAGACCGGAAGTGGCGAAATTATTGGTCGGGTGACCCGCGCGCTCTATCAGTAATTTTCTGGTAGCAGAGTTATGGTTAGGGAATAGTTAAAGGTTAGGTAGGACTAGTTAAGCTAGCCAAGTCGGTAGCTGCTAACATTATTGCTGCTACAAGAGCGGCCGTTTCGAGGAATTGATCACTCCTCTGAGATGTGTTGCTTTTAAATTTTATGAATTGTTTTAAAATTGTTATTCTTGTTCTTATATTGTTATATGTATTAATCCATGCGTATGTAAACCGGTTTTGTTAAGTGTTGTCGGAAATCCCCGGGGAATTGAATGGCAAGTGGTGAATAGAATCTACTTGCCTCGAGGTCGCAGGCTCAAGGAAGGTTAGGTGCAGGTTAGGTAGAACTGGAAGCACTAACTAGGGCTTTTTCTGAATACATGTGTGAATAAATGTTAGTAACGAGGTTCATTGGCAAAATTCCCATAGTGGCGTAACCTAATAAGGGTCACATCGGAAGAGTAGCAGGTTCATCGGAGCTTGGGTGAAAGCAAAGGGGTCCGCTGGGAAACCTTAGACTCGGATATATCCCGGAAAGAGTGGATGGGTCTAGGGAAGTAACAGGTTCACTGATGCTAGAGTGAAGGGTAGGCGGAAGAGATCTACCCGTAGTGTGTGAAAAGTAAATGGAAGTAGTTTACTTGCAGTAAAACAACTCTTTCCTGTCTAGACACTTGAGCACTGTGGCGAATGTGTATTCGTCGTAAAATAACCAAGTACTAAGCACTTTAGAAAGAAAGAAAGTTTCTGTTACCTTGCGAAGGGAGAGAGTCAGTCGCGAAGCGTCTCTGACGTCACTCCGTGCCGCGCTGGGATTGGTAGAAACAGCGGGCGGGTAGCGGGGCTGGAATTGTGAAGGAGGGGTGAGCGCCGGAGCGTGAGAACGGTCTCGCGAAAGGGCCGCGCACCCATTGGCCGAAAATTATTTGAACTCGTGCACCTCATTGGTCGCACGGAATTACAAGACGCATTCTGATTGGAGGTAATTTGGTAAACAAAGTTAAGCGTAGGAATCGTATGTGGCACTCGTATACTCCAGAGACTACACCCGATCCAAGAAACCTAGGGTTTGAAAGGGATCAGTGGAAGGCTAATAGATACGACATTATGTACGGAAATAAGCGAAAATTGTCCCTTGTAAACAAGGTAAAGAACTACTTCAAAAAGGACAAGCCGATTAAAACTAGAGAGGGCATTGTTATTCCACCACCAAATACTCCTGCATCTTTCATGATGTTCGACAGAGGGTACAATACATGTGTGTGGTTAGAAAATTGGGTGAAATACACAAAAGACGACGGAATAATGGCCTTTCCGTTAGAAGGTACCTTTAATGGTAGGATCCTATTCAATTTAAGAACCCGAATGAATGAATTACATCCCAGACTGAGACTAACGCAGTATGAGGCATTAGAGGAATGGGAGATCGAGGCTTTCCAAAGAGAAAAGCCCCGAATGGATAAAGGGCTGACAAAGTATTACCCAAAACTGAAACAGGAAACCCGAGACAAAAAGATGAAAGAATGGAGACAGAGCATGATTGTTGAGGGACTGTTTCCCATGAGGCCAGCAGAAGATCCTCCTGGGGGGGGGGGGGGAAGGACAGAGAAATCCAAGCACTGGGGGCCCCTCGGAGAATCAGATGACGAATTATTAGATGACATATGCATGAGAAGTCCGCCTCCTTATAATGAAGGCCACCGACCTTCGAGTGCAGGGGATGTTCCCCGGAGACCTCTACAAAGGGAAGAGGTCAGGTCCGCAAGTGTAGGAGGGGATTATCTAATTCCTCCTTATACTGAAAATCTAGGACCCGTAGAAACCAGAAGTATTTACCCAAGGAGACCAATTGGTGGGGAGGCGGGATATTCACGTGAAGGAGATTTTTGCTCTCGTCCCCCTTACGGAGGTGAGGTGAGGTCCTTAAGTTCAGGAATGCCATTATTACAGCCACGGGATGAAGAAGATCCGAGAATTCTAGGCACAGGAAGTTTGTTTCAGAAACCTAATTATGGCGGAGGACCAAGTGAGACACATCCCACTGCCCCGAGTTATGCTCCCATTCTAACCCCGCAGGTGTTACATGACAAATCCTTGGACAGGTTATTAGAAGAGAAAGAGCGGGAAGCGCTAGCAAACCAGAGAGCTGAGATAATACAGAAAATGTCACAGCTAAATGCAAGTCCTGAAGCCTTGACGATCCCAGTAACTATCGGACCAGTGGTTCCGTTGTACGGGGACCGTCAAGGGACTCCGAAAACTCCAGTAATTACTCCTGTCATTGCACCGACTAGACCAGAACCATTAATTGTAGATGACCAGACAAGTGAGTGTGAGTCGGAGGTCTCGCTGCTAGATCTGCCCGTTAGAAATACAGGAAAAAGGATCCAGAAAAGACATAATCCTTTTAACGCGAGGGAAATTCAAATGGAATCGACCTCAGGTACTAAGAGTGTCACCTTGGTGAATCCTGAAGAAATCGAAAGATGGAGTCAAGAATTTGAAAAACCAGCGTCCCCAACGAAACCTTTAGATCTCTACAAGCTGAGAATAGAAATAGAGGAATTGATGGCAGGAAACGTAGGATTAGATAGATTAAATACCTACTCTGAAGACGAAATGCTGTTTATCTGCAAGAGTCTCACCCGAAATACCCGAGTACTTCATGAAAAACTGACAGACACTGCTGCTAGCATGGGAATAGATATTTCAAAATCGAAACCGCTGCAGAAACCATATAGGGCAGATTTCTCAGACAAGGATTTGGAAAACTTGAATGTTTCAGGGAAGAAAGCACAGGTCAAAGAACTATTGACAGTATTACAAAAATGGGGAGATGTGGAAAGGTGGAAAGCCAGATGGGCCAAGAAAAAGGATGAGGCCAGGTCTAGGCAGGCAACTCCCGAATTTGTCCTCAAGGAAGCTGACAAGCCGGAACAGTTATGCCCTATGCGTGAAGTACCAGGTGGAAAATATGTACACGTTCCATGGTCCAGACAGGATATTGTATCCTTTACTAATGATTTTCCGAAATTACGAGAAAAGCCCGTGGATTGGTATAGGCAGGTAGAGAGATTCGTAAAAGTGCAGAAATGCCTATGGAAAGACCTGGATGGGTTTTTCGACATAGTGGTCCCTGTAGATCTGTGGACCGAATGTAAAATAGCCATAGCTTGGCCTAGTGAGGAATACCCGAGAGATGAAAGAACAGGGGAACCATCGAAGGAAGTAATGAGAAAATATGATCAGGTAATTCAACATCTGAAAGCAAAGGTGCCAGCAAAGGAAACTGATTGGACCAAGATAGATAGAACCACGCAGGAAAGAGACGAGACAGTGCACTCCTTTTACGAAAGGCTGTTGCAGGTGTTCAAAACATACAGCGGTATAGACAACATCGAGATGAAGGATATGACACATTTTATTTACAGGTTTGTAAATGGTTTAAGACCCGAAATTTGTCAATGGATCAAAGATAACAAAATCTGTTGGCACACAAAAAAGATGGATGAGGTCCTACGGTACGCAAAGTACTGTGAGGACAAGATGGCAGAAAAGAAAAAGGCTCTCAAGGAGAAGGTTATGTGGGCTCAAGTGAAGCTCGCAGAACAGCAGGAAAAACAATTGAATAAAATGGCCAAAACTACTCAGAATCCAGGTCCTGGGGGTGGGGGTGGAGGAAAGCCCCGGCCCAAAATGAGCAGGGAGGAGGCAAAGAAGAAATTTCCCTGCCACCAGTGCGGAGAAATTGGACACTGGCGAGACGAGTGTCCCTATTTGCAGGATGATAACTCCCAAACACCTGATTTAACTCCACAGACGCAGAATGAAAGACCAAGAAAGACCCAACAACAGGTAAAAACGATTCAGTTGCCCCGAGCACCAAAGCAAGTATTTAAGGGAAAATCGACGCAGGGTGAGGACGTAGAAATCTGGGGGAGCAATGAGAACAGAAATGCAGCAACTTCGCAGTATTTACTAAATGATACCTTCCTTTGTGATGACCAGTACTGACGGGGCCTGAGAGGGGAGGACGAGGAGTGCGTGCTTGGCGCCTCCTTGCCGGTAGACCAGTCAGGACCATACATTGAAGGAAAGGTTGACGGAAATGATGTCACCTTTCTGTTGAGGACACTGGCGCTACCCGTTCTACTGTGAGAACAGTGGACGTTCCAAACCTACCCCTCTCGGGAGAAGCAATCCAAGTAGTGGGGGTATCTAATCAACTGATTAGTACTCCTGTTACCGAGCCCATGGAGATCTCAATTGGAAACTTTAAAGAAATGCATAGATTTGTCGTTTGTGACACCAGTCCAGTGAACTTACTGGGACGTGATTTGCTGTGCAAAATGAACTGTACCATCTTTTGCACACCAAAGGGTGTTGAAATTCAGACCCCAGATGAAGATGGCATTTATAAATTAATGTTAATCAGACCCGACTCAGAAATTAAACGAATGACTATGCAGGATTTGCCCAAAGAATTACAAGAAACAGTGAAGCCAGAGGTATGGGACTTTACCGGAAAAGATGTAGGATTAATGAAAAACGTAGACCCCATACAGATAGCCATAAAGGACAATGCAGTATACCCTAATACTAAACCATACAGAATGAATGCAGAAGTAAGAGCAGGTGTTGCCCTAGAAATACAGAAACTGCTAGAAGGAAACATCATACAGGAAGTAATGAGTAGCCCATGCAATTCACCCATTATGGGTATCAAAAAGCATAGTGGCAAGTACAGGGTAGTTCAGGACCTAAGAAAGGTAAACAAGATAGTGGTTCCTTGCTGCCCTATTGTCCCGAACCCAGCAGTGATTCTGTATCAGATTCCCTGGGATGCTGAGTGGTTCACTGTGATAGACCTATGTCATGCATTCTTTTCCATTCCCTTGCATCCAGACAGCAAATTTCTTTTCTCATTTGCTTTCAACAGTCACGTGTATGTCTGGAATAGGGTCCCCCAGGGGTACACAGAGAGCCCCTCTATCTTTAATCAGATCTTGAAAAAATGCTTGGAAACTTTGGTCTTACCTGGAAATTCTGTTTTGGTGCAATACATTGACGACCTCTTGGTGGCGTCCAAAAGTCATAAAGATTGTGTGATTGACACCATTGCCCTACTGAATCACCTGAGTGAGAAGGGACATAAAGTGGCCCCTGAAAAATTACAGTTCTGTGCAAAATCAGTGAAATATCTGGGGCACCAGATAGAGAAAGGCATCAGGAAAGTAACGTCAGAAAGAGTGAGAATAATTCAAAAGATGCAGTTACCCCGTACTCAGAAAGAAGTCAGAATGTTCCTTGGAGTGATAGGATACTGCAGGCAATGGATTCTGGGATTTGCAGTCCTAGCCAGACCATTGATAAAAATGACCAAGAGAGGAACACCGGATATTGTAGAATGGGATGATGAAAGCTTAACAGCCTTCACAAAATTGCGAGATTGTCTGTGTACAGCCCCTGCGTTGGGAATGCCAGACTATTCCAAGGAATTTGCCCTGTTCTGTGACACTCGCGATAATTGCGCATTGTCAGTCTTAACCCAAGAGCATGGCACGACCAGGAGGCCTGTGGCATATTTCTCCGCCACCCTGGATCCAGTGGCTGCTGGATTGCCAGGATGTCTAAAAGCAGTAGCTGCTACTTGCACCAGTTTAGAGCAAAGTGAATCCATTGTCATGGGACATCCCGTAACTGTGTATGTTCCGCATGGAGTGGTGATTTTACTAACAAGAACGAAAACTCAGTATCTCACCTCTAGTCGGCTGACTAAATACGAGAGGATTCTCGTGGGTGCTGCCAATATAACAATTGTCCGGTGCAACATTCTGAACCCCGCCACTCTGCTCCCCAACTCAATGGATATGGAAGATGGGGAGGAAGATGAGCATAACTGCATTGATTTAACAGAATTTAGCACAAAGCCACGCCCAGACATTAAAGAAACGCCTCTGCCTATACATGACAAGGAATTGTTTGTGGATGGTTCATGCCTAAGACATGAACAAGGAGGCCTGAATGCTGCCTATGCTGTAGTCTCCTTAACAAAAATTGAAGAAGCAGGTTATTTATTTGGAGTAAAGTCTGCACAAGTAGCCGAATTGATCGCAATGATAAAAGCTTGCAAATTGGGAAAAAACGAACGCATAACAGTGTATACTGACAGTCAGTACTGTTATGGAGTTGTGCATGACTTTGGCCAATTATGGCTACAGAGGGAGTTCCTGACTTCATCAGGTACCCCTATTCGAAATGGAAAAGTTGTTCAAGACCTTTTAGAGGCAATCCAGTTACCAAAGGAATTGGCAGTGGTCAAGTGTGTTGCTCATAAGAAGGGCCTTGACTCTGTATCTTTGGGAAATGATTTCGCTGATCAAGTGGCAAAATTATGCGCCAGGGATCGACTAATAATCAATCCGAAACGGGGGGGGGCGGAAACAGCTGCCAACTTCGAGTGTTTGAAGAAGTGCCTACATGGGATGAAGTGAGAGAATGGCAGCAGGCAATACCCTGGCAAGAGAGAGAGAAGTGGAAGGAAGAAGGGTGTAGACCAAGACGTGAGGATGGTGTCATCTTGGGCCCAAATGGTATGCCTGTGTTACCCAGACACTTGCTTGGCACAATGGCTAGACTGATACATGAGGGATCACACATTGGTAGGGACGCCATGATTCTGGTATTCCAACAGACTTGGTACAGCAAAAAGTTCAGGAAAGTAGCAGAGTCCCTCTGCCAGAGGTGCTTGTCATGTCAACAGTTCAATGCAGGCAAGAGAACAATGGTGGAACTAGGGAAAATTGGGAGGTCAGGGGGTCCCTTTGTGAGAATACAGGTTGATTTCATCACCATGCCACGTTGTGAGGGGAAGCGATATGTCCTTGTCATCGTCTGCCTATTTTCAAAATGGGTGGAAGCTTACCCTACTCCCCAAAGTGACGCACTGACAGTAGCCAAGTGTTTACTGAAAGAACTGATACCTAGATTCAGGGTTCCAGTCACTATTGAATCAGATAGAGGCCGACATTTTCAGAATGATGTGATCGACCAACTCTGTAAGGCATTTGGGATCTCGCAAAAACTCCACTGTGCATATCATCCAGAGGCTTCTGGAGTGGTGGAACAAATAAACGGGACTATCAAAACAAGACTAGCGAAATTGTGTGATGCATCTGGCATGACCTGGGTAAAGGCACTGCCTCTGGTTCTGATGGGACTCCGAAGTATTCCAGACCGGAAGACAGGCCTGAGCCCCCATGAAATCCTGATGGGAAGAGTGATGAGACAAGCGTGGGTACCAGGAAGCAAACTGTTGAGTATTACTGATGATTTGGTGCTTGAATACTGCAAGAGATTAGGTGACCAAGTGCGTTATATCTCTCGCCAGATCGGAGAAGACGCCGTCGCCAATCCAACGACTCCTCTCCACAAACTGGTTCCAGGGGACTGGGTCAAAATCAAGAAGCATACTCGGTCGAGCTGCCTGGCACCAAGGTGGGGACCGAAGCGCCAAGTAATCCTGGTAACAACCACAGCAGTGAAGTGTGCAGGTGTACCCCATTGGATCCACGCCAGCCACACCCAGAAGGTACTACCAGACAAGGAGCCTGGAGAAGAAGACCGTCCAGCAGAGGGGCCTGCAGAAGCAAGACCAGAAGTAACTGACGACGTACAGCCCAGTACCAGTCAAGCTGAGGGGTCCGCAGACGTTGGTCCAGGGGTAGTTGACAACGAGCTACCAAGAGTCAATCCTGTTGAGGAGTTCCCAGATGTTGGTCCAGAAGTAGCTGATGACGAGCTGCCGAGCATATGGCCAGATGAGTGGATACCCTTGATTGACCTCACAGAAGACCCAATCAGAACAAGAGAGCGAATTTGGGAAGGTAGAGAGTGGAATAGAGAGGAAAAGCAAGGCACAGGCGAAGAACCTCAGGCTATTGAGATTCACATCAAAACTGAGGAAGGAGAAGGTCAGACAGGGACTGAGCAAATAATTGATACACCTCCCCAAACTCCAGAAGTCGAAAAACAACAGATTAGACCTAGTAAAGAGATTCGAGCGGAAGAAAATAAAGGGATCGAAGTGCTCGAACAGGATCAGATAGGGATAGAAGAACGTGTTCAGGACACAGAAACAGAGACATTTGAAAAGCAAACACAAAATTCTCCTGAACAAGGCCAGTTTAGTAACCAGGCAGAAGAAATAGATACGAGCCCTGGAACTAGTCAGATAGGAAGGGAAGAAAAGGAAGCAGAATTGCCACAAACAAATGAAAATAAAAGAGCAATAAAAGAAAACGAAATCCGAGTGCCAACTAAAAGACTTAAGAAAAGAAAGCACCTTGAGCCTGGATTCATAAAGAAATTGAGGCTAAGGATAAAAACGGTAGAAGAAAAACGTGCAGAAGAAAGGAGGAGTTCTCGCATAGCAGAGCAACCAGAAGACACTTCCAAAAGAAGGAGCGATCGAATAAAAAGACAAAACAAAAAGTACAAGTCTCCTGAATGGACGCTCGTTTTGGAAGAATTTGAAGATCTTGATATAACTGACGAAAGCGACGGAGAACCAGTTGCTGAGTACTCTGCCGAAGAAGAAGACGAGCCACCGTGAAATTGCACAAAGTAAGCTACTCGTGCAGAGACACAAAGAAGGGTCGAGAAACTTCTTCTGAGCCAAAATGTCTGATTCAAACGTGAGTGGTAGACCTAGTCGCAGTTGTTGCAAAACATGCTGCAAGGTATGTGTATGTAGTATAATTATAGTGATATTAGTTTGGATAGGACTAACAGTTTTCATTCCTTTTGCGGTGAGCAAAAATACTAATGTTGACCCTACTGAGATTGTAAATACTGACAATGAAGAGCTGACAACACAGAGTGTAGCAAGACATGAGAGAGCACTCACACAAACAAAACGAGACCTAGAAGCATCAGATGAGGGAGGACTACATTATCATGGAGTTAAGAATAAGACACATTTAAATGTTTTCGCAAACTTGTTAATACACTATGTAGAGACTATGGAAATTGAAGATTGCTATGTCTGCATGAAGCTACCTACCTCTGTAGCTGAAGGCGTGACATACCATCACCTGCCCCTGACATACGGAATATCCTGTAGCATTTTAGCAAGCTTATTTTACAAAAGAGGACCGTTACAGTACTATTACTCTAACAATGACGTGATCTTTTCTGAACTTCCTATACGTGGGAACCTGAATCCTGTACATACCAAAAGTGACGTTACTCGCTATATGGGCGAATACTTCCTGACTATAGGTAATATAGACATAGGTGACGCACACAGAGATAACTTGACCTGCTCTTTGCGTGAGCAGGAAAAGATGTTCCTGAACATGGCAGAGAAGAGGAGAATAAAAATACAAAGAAAGGCAGATGACGAAAGACAGAAAACGCCAAAATGGGCTGAGGACATGGAAGGCACCTCAAAGGGTGGGGCGGGACGTGCTCTGTTGCTGGATTTTGAAAGGAAGGGAAAGCTATGTCTTCACCGCGAGAAGACTAGCTATTATAATAACATTTTCATTGGTTCCAGTGAATGTGAACATAATTACAAGGTAATTGGTGGATGGGGTTTCAAAAATGGGTCAGAGCCTGTGTTTCCTGGAATTTATTATATATGTGGAGACAAGGCTTATTTCAAATTGCCGGATCACTGGTATGGAAGCTGCTATTTTGGCATTGTCTTCCCGAAAATATACCATGTGAATTAAGTTGCTGGAAACATTGAAAATACTAATGGCTTAGTGCGTAGTAAAAGAGAAAGCGTAGGTGAAATAATGGGTAGTATTTTCAGTGCACTGATACCTGGAGTGGGAGTGGTTCTGAACACTCACAGAATTTGCAAATTGTCCACTATAGTGGATGTGTTGTCTACAGACACAGCTCATGGATTTCTGCTGGTCAATACCGAAATGGTTGCGATCAGATCAATGGTTTTGCAGAACAGACTTGCGCTTGACACCTTATTAGCAAAAGAGGGCGGAGTCTGCCGGATGTTGAAGGCGCAACATTGTTGCACTTATATTCCGGACAAAAGTGTGCAGCTCAAAAGATATGTGAAAAACATTACTAATTTGGAAAAGGAACTCAAACCACTCGAGGTTGACAGTGCCTGGAAGAGACTGGTAGATGGTCTCTCAAATGTAGGTCATTGGCTTACTAGCTTAGGTAAAAGCTTATTGTTTAAGGTACTGATGCCAATTGGAATTATAGGTCTTATCCTATTTTTCATATTTGTCTGTTGCAAATGCCGTAAGCACACCAGAAAGCATCAAGTGAATGCCAGAGGAGTGAAACGAAGTGTGGATGAGCTTGAATTAGAGGAAATGAATAATCAGATATACAAAAAGGTGAAAAATTCTCACCCTACCAAAAATGAGAAAGAGAAGCTGAATCGCTTGCTGGAAGAGATAGAGTTGTATAAAGTGTGAGAAGTTGGCATCTGGTTCAATATATTTTGTGATGATAGTAAATATCATCAAAGAGGGGATTGATAGAGCAATCTTCGCATCGCGACTTGCTCGAGTCATGAACCTCGCCCGTATGTAATCAATTAATAAAATTTGTACGTCTTACTAATCTTTTATTTTCATATTCGAACGAAGTAGAGGAAGCTTGCATATGTGTTTTCTAATACAACTAATCCATGTCCCTAAACATGGCCGCCGCTTGGAAAATTGCTTCTGCGCATGCGTCAGTCACACTCACGTGACCTGACGTAGTTATAAGTTGGTGGGAAAAGGTGCGCATGCGTAATACACAGCTTTCGTGAATAACGTGGTGAATGCTCTTGTGTTCGTGTATATGTTGCTAATGTTTAAACTGCATAGTATGGGGCCGATTAGGATGGCGGACGGACTTGCGTCCGTCCGCCACCCCTGAGTTGGAGGGACCGTCCGCATGGGCAGCGGCGGTCCCTCCATAGCAATTAGGATGTGACCGCCACCCTGGCGGTCACATCCTGTATGTTTTACATTGCGGCGGATGCTGCTTGAAGCAGCATCTGCCGCAATGCAAAAAACAAAAGGTGTGCATTTGCATGCACAAAGCGGCAGGCACAGCGCGGTGCCTGCCGCTTCGTGCACGCAAGGGCAGGGGGGTACCATAGGTACCCCCCATGTGCACCCCCCACGCAACCTTCACCCAGGGGGCCCGCAACGGGCCCCCAAAGTGACTGTCCGTATGCTTTTCCACGGCGGAAAAGCCGCAGCGGAAAAGCATGACTCACCCTGCATCCTAATATGGCTGGCGGTGTCTGATAGACACCGCCAGCCATGTTATTGCTTTTCCGCCGTGGTCGCCTTCCGACCGCGGCGGAAAAGCGGCGGACGGATTGGGAGACCCACCAGCCATCCTGATTTGGCGGTGGGTCTTTCAGGCCTCCTCGGCGGATTTCCCGCATACTCCGGGCCGGCGGTGGCTTCCGCCGGCCCGGAGTATGCGGGAAATCCGCCATCCTAATGACCCCCTAAATTTTTATAATGATAAGTTTAAAGTACAAAACCAATGATGTGTTTTTCATACCGTCACTTCTATGTTTTAATTTGTTTTCGCTTACTTTTCATGTATCCTCGACTCGGAGGGGTGCTGGGGCTGGGGAGTCCATCTTGGAGGGTATTTCTGCGCAGAATCACTAGAGGCTGCCATGACATTGAACTCAGGCCAAAGAAGGTTGATGCCAGAGCCACCATGGGAAAGTGCACCTTCACCCAGCAAAAGCATCATGATTATGTTCTATTGTATCGAAATGTATTCTTTCCATTGTATTCTCTGCGACTTCCCATGGGAACCCCAATCTTGCTAGGCGGTACCCAGAGATGCAAATTGGGCTTCCAAATAGTCTGTTCTGATTGGTGTGTTACCCAAATCCTACCTTAGGACCAATCCAAAAAGAGGGATTCTGACACTTTGCAACATTGGGGGGTGGTACACCGTCCCAAAACAGTATATCTACCCTGGGTTCACCTAGGGAAATTGTCCGACTTGTCTGGTTTAGCTGACCTGTCACTGACCCAACGCACTCAATAGGTGACTGAAGATACAGAGAGCTGCGGAGCACTCTGTCCGAAATTTGACCATAGACTAAGGTTTTACTAAACCTTAAAGTGCTGGCGGAGCACTTTGCTGGGAGTTCGCTGACCCAATCGGGGTCTTGATCGATAGCTGCAGAGAGGGTGGAGCGCAGGCGTTGCTTCCGAACTGCGGGTGCTGGTCCTGTCCTGAGGGTCCTGTCCGAGAGGTCCTGTCCTGATTCCTAATCTGAGGGTTTCCTGTCCTGTCCTGGGTGTCCATTCTGCACCTGCTGTCCATTGAGGGGTATCCTTCCTTGAGGGTTTCCTGTCCTTAACTGACCCGTGGCCAGGGTTTGGTTTCCACACCAGTCTAGGTAAATATTCCTCTGAAAACTCTGAATCTTGCACCTTTCTAAATTTCCCGTCTTTTGCTTTAATAAAGACATACCTTTTGCATATGTTACTTTTCCATGCTTTTCCGCAACCATTGAATCATAAAGTCATTTGCATTTATTTCGTAACGTGTTCCTATGTTACCCTACTTGTTAGAAATTATATTCTGCATTGCAGTTTGTCACTTTCTCATATGGTCTAGAACCTCCTTACTTAAGCTATCTAAAGAACTTTTGCCTTGATGCATAGCGTGTTTCTCTTCACAGACTCTCCTATAGTTATATAGGATCTTTGAATTTACCATAGTATAAACTTTTCCAATAGGGAATCTCTAGTACGTGCATAAGATTGTTTCCTTAATGAATGTCCATTCTTAACACTTTCTGCATAGCATATTCCCGTTGCATCTCATATCAGAATTTCAATGGTTACCCTGACTTTATTTCTCTATAGCTATGTACTTTTCATTATCTTGATTATTGATTGTCTTATTCTTGTAAATCTAATGATTTCTGAGAACGAACTTTAGATAAAGACTTTAAAACTTCCAGTTGTCCGTGGTCATTTACAAAGAGAATTTGAATGTTATTTGTTGGGTTTGTATTTTGCTGCCTTTCCTTTTACAGCTAGCTCCCTGATCCATTGTGGTCATAGGTACCCGCATCGGTGGATGGTAAGTCGGGTATTCTGAAGAATAACGAAAGGAACTCACAAATTATTGATAGTAGACCGTGAGGTCATCCGATCAATGTATATGGTGATTTGAAATATATGGGCCCGAAGACCGGAAGTGGCGAAATTATTGGTCGGGTGACCCGCGCGCTCTATCATTATAAAAGGCTTATAAACCCTGGTCCATAAGTCATCTGCCGAACATGTCCGTGGGAAGTCCCCTTTTACCAGGGAGCAGTTCCGCAACATTTCATCAGTCAACCAGGTGTAGTGGATTCTGAAAAGCTCTGTGCATGGAGGTGTTTAAGGCAGAGTTTGGAGTTATCACACAGTGTTAGGGCATGTGGTGGTTTCCCTCTCTTAGTCACTGGCAAACTGTTCCTGTTTTGTTTGCCCAGCAGAGAAGGATATTGTGAAATTATTCAATGCATTTTCTCTTTCATTTAAGGAAGTTCCCACGTGATGCCTTTGGTCTCTCAGAGGATTATCTACACGCAGAGGGGCGGTAGCTGTCAGTACCTGGAGCACAGATTCAGGCTGCGCTTTACTGTACAAGCCAGGGGGGGGGGGGGCTGGACGGCCTGAGTCCCAGGGAGAGGATGAAATATGATGCCCTCCGGTGAGAAGCGGGGTGATAGGGTGGCCAGGTTGCTCATCTGAAAGCATGGATAGCCAAAGTCAGCAGGACTGACAGCTGTGGAGGTGGTGGTTTTGCTAAACAGACCATGTATGACACAGAATTTGGAACACAGATACAGTATGACACACGTGATTATCCTCTATGAAGTTAATCTCCAGGTAGGACCATATCTTCGAAAAAGAGGATTTTTTTTTATATTAGTGTCAAAAAATAGGGCAGCTACAATAATGATGCACACAGAATACTGTGTCTCAGGATGAGATGCCCCCAAGCACGAGGCCCTGGATGCCCTAATACCTTGGGACCCTCCATCCAGCAATAACCAGTAACGTAGAGTCTGGGGTCCTTAGCAGACCCCCGAAGCTCTCACATTCATTTACTTCCTGTTGTCATGTCCGAGGGCAGATGACGGTAGTCTACAGACACACTGTCTTCTCACTCTCTCTTAATTCAACACATAAATTACACCTGCTGCCAGGGTTGAATTGGGATCAAAATCAGGCCCGACCACCCCCCAAATAAGTGGCCCACATTTGTGACTTGCACCTTTTCGCAAAAAAAACCAAGCATTGGAAATGCAATAGGTCTCGAATTAGGACAGTTTGAGCTATTGGTCTTATAAATGACTTTTTTTTATTTATGTGTTGTTTTTTAAAATATCTAAATTAATAGCTTTGTCATTTACAATGCCAATAGTTATAACTTTCGCAAATGTGACTCCTATATCATTTGTAATGCAACATGTTTTGTATTTACGTGACTTAGATGTATTGATATTACAAATAACAATGGCTTTTAACTTTTTAAAATAATTATTACTTAAATAAAAGTGATTGTAATTTATAATGGCAATAGCTTAAACTTTTGTAAATAACTTTAGTGAAGATTATGTTCAGTGTATTTTATTGTGACGAAAATCCAAGAACAGAAGTGAAATATTAACATCTTTTTTGACATTTGTAATAAAGCTTGAAACATTGAGAGAACATATTTGAACTAGTGATGCTGTGGTGATGCTGAGTGATGCTGTGGTTGCGCTGAGTGATGCTGTGGTTTGCGCTGAGTGATGCTGTGGTTGCGCTGAGTGATGCTGTGGTTGCACTGAGAGATGCTGTAGTTGCGCTGAGTGATGCTGTGGTTTGCGCTGAGTGATGCTGTGGTTGCGCTGAGTGATGCTGTGGTTGCGCTGAGTGATGCTGGAGTTGCGCTGAGTGATGCTGTGGTTGCGCTGAGTGATGCTGTGGTTGCGCTGAGTGATGCTGTGGTTGCGCTGAGTGATGCTGTGGTTGCGCTGAGTGATGCTGTGGTTGCGCTGAGTGATGCTGTGGTTTCGCTGAGTGATGCTGTGGTTGCGCTGAGTGGTGCAGAGTGGTGCTGTAGTGGTGCAGAGTGGTGCTGTGGTGGTGCAGAGTGGTGCTGTGGGGGTGCTGAGTGGTGCTGTGGTGGTGCTGAGTGGTGCTGTGGTGGTGCAGAGTGGTGCTGTGGTGGTGCAGAGTGGTGCTGTGGTGGTGCAGAGTGATGCTGGGTGGTGCTGTGGTGGTGCTGAGTGGGAGATGGGGAGGGGAAAAAAGGAGAGCAGGGAGAGGGAGAGGGTAAAGAGATGGAGAGAGGAGAGAGAGGGGGAGAGAGGAGAGAGAGGGGGAGAGAGGAGAGAGAGAGGGGGAGAGAGAGGGGGAGAGAGAGACGGAGACGGGGAGAGAGGAGAGGGAAGAGAGGGAAAGGGAGAGAGGGAAGTGAGGGAAAGGGAGAGAGGGAAAAGAAGAGAGGGTAGAGGGAGAGAGGGAGGGGAAGAAGAGGAGGAGGACGAGAGCGAAGGACGGAGGGGAGAGAGAGGGGAGGGAGAGAGAGAGGAGAGCAGGCAGAGGGGGAGATGGGGAGAGGGAGAAAAAGGAGAGCAGGGAGAGGGAGAGGGTAAAGAGATGGAGAGAGGAGAGAGAGGGGGAGAGAGGAGAGAGAGAGGGGGAGAGAGAGGGGGAGAGAGTGAGAGAGAGACGGAGAGAGAGGAGAGGGAAGAGAGGGAAAGGGAGAGAGTGAGAGGGAAGTGAGGGAAAGGGAGAGAGAGAAAAGGAGAGAGGGTAGAGGGAGAGAGGGAGGGGAAGAAGAGAGGGGGAGGACATGAGCGAAGGACGGAGGGGAGAGAGAGGGGAGGGAGAGAGGGAGAGAGAGGAGAGCAGGCAGAGGGGGAGATGGGGAGAGGGAGAAAAAGGAGAGCAGGGAGAGGGAGAGAGCAGGGACAGGGAGAGGGTAAAGAGAGGGAGAGAGGAGAGAGAGGGGGAGAGGAGAGAGAGGGGGAGAGATGAGAGAGAGAGGGGGAGAGAGGAGAGAGAGGAGACGGGGAGAGAGGAGAGGGAAGAGAGGGAAAGGGAGAGAGGGAAGTGAGGGAAAGGGAGAGAGGGAAAAGGAGAGAGGGTAGAGGGAGAGAGGGAGGGGAAGAAGAGAGGGGGAGGACGAGAGCGAAGGACGGAAGGGAGAGAGAGGGGAGGGAGAGAGGGAGGGAGAGAGGAGAGCAGGCACAGGGGGAGATGGGGAGAGGGAGACCAAGAAGCGAGTTCCTCCTGCAAACTAGCTTGAAAAGCCAGAGCTCGGGGTATGGTGGGTTGAGTCTGCACGGGCACACCATGCCGAGCAGCTGCAGCCCTGGCAGGGCGATGTAGTAAAAGTCTGTGGGAATCCTGTAAATATAGTACCTTTTCAATTCCCCTGGGACTGTACTCCATTACATGGTGTTCACAGCAACAAACAATATGAGAGTGGGGGCCAGTGACGGACGGCACGCTGTTCCTTTAAATCCTTTAAAAAAGCTTTTATCAGTACTAGCCTTCAGAATGTCAATCCAAGCAAAGCAATTTTGTGCAGCAATAAAATCAGGGTTTAGGAGGTGAAGAGGGGTGAAACTCCTACAGTGTGAAGTCTCTGTGCATGCACTGTCCAGACACAGCAATGTATTTAAAGAGTAGATCTCTTCATTACAGCCGCATGCTGCAGAACTCTTGTAGGCACAAACACAAGTAATGACAAAAAAAAAAAGCAAGTGCAGCCGAAGCGGACAGCGCTTGTGCAACTAATAAATAAATAAATATACAAGCACGGCCAAAGAAGACCGCGCTTGTGCAACTGATTAAATAAATAAATAACCAAGCGCATCCGAAGCGGACCGCGCTTGTACAATTTAGTAAATAAAAAATGAATACCTCCGTAGGTCGGAACGCTCCAATGGCTAGGGCAGTGCAGCAATAAAATCAGGGTTTAGGAGGTGAAGAGGGGTGAAACTCCTACAGTGTGAAGTCTCTGTGCATGCACTGTCCAGACACAGCAATGTATTTAAAGAGTAGATCTCTTCATTACAGCCGCATGCTGCAGAACTCTTGTAGGCACAAACACAACTAATGAAAAAAAAAAAAACGAGACACGGAACCAAGCGCATCCGAAGCGGACCACGCTTGTACAATTTAGTAAATAAATAAAGGAATATCTCCGTAGGTCGGAACGCTCCAATGGCTAGGGCAGTGCAGCAATAAAATCAGGGTTTAGGAGGTGAAGAGGGGTGAAACTCCTACAGTGTGAAGTCTCTGTGCATGCACTGTCCAGACACAGCAATGTATTTAAAGAGTAGATCTCTTCATTACACCCGCATGCTGCAGAACTCTTGTAGGCACAAATACAACTAATGAAAACAAGACGGAGGGCATTGCTGTGGGGAGGGGGGAGGAGAAATGCGACACGGCCGCAGCAGGGGTCGGAGCGGGGAGAGCGGCGATGAGGGAGGGACACGCCTGATGGCCGTGAATAATGTGAAGCAGCAGGGGCCTTTGAAGTGAAGCTAAGCTTCACTTCAAAGGTGTGGGAGGAGTGCGGCTGAGGCAGAGCGCACGCTGGGGGAAGCTTGTGGGGCGGAGCGGGAAGAGCTGCTGGGGAACAGATGGCTGGCGATTTGATGCTGTGCACGCGCATTTTAGGTCAATGCGCTTGCGCATTGACCTAAAAGCGCACGGGCACAGCATCAAATCGCCAGTTAGTTAAAGTCTGTTTAAGCCCCTATAGTCTCGCTCCACTCAATGCGCATGCGCATTGAGAGGCGAGACCTAAAGAGGAGGATGGTTCCTCTAAAAGAGTCGTGTTTTGTTAGCTTCACTGTGATTTTTAAAAAAGAAGCGCAAATGTTGCCAGGGCTCTTTGTGCAGGGATCACTGGTGAACCACACCTGAATAGAAGGGAGGCCACTTCTGGTCATGCCCCCTACCCGTGTTCAATCTGCATACATTAATGACAGGCGGCCCAGAGACTTCGAATAACACCTACTCCACCTTGGAGGTATAAGGTAGGTAATAGAGACCCATCTGCCTCAGGAAGGCACACTCAGGCCTCCACTGCGCCACTGGTGGCATCTGAACAGCACAGACACAGCCCAAATCGGCCACCACGCTGCCCAATAAAGAGGCCTGCAGCTGTAACTCAGATACCAACCCATGAGCCATCGCCCGTTGCCCGCCCTTACCAATACGACCCTGCCTGCCACACACCTCTTGAACGGGGAGGGGACCTTTGGGCCGAAATACAGATTTCAGAAAAGCCAGTAAGGTCTCTCTCCTCTGGGCGTGCCGGTTAAAGCTCCCTGCTGCTATAGTTAGCTGCCACCAGCCTTTGGTCTCCCCCTGAGCCAGTTGCATAGCTATCAGCGGTGCAGCAGGAGCAGTGGCACCGAGGCCCAGGGATGGAAGGGGCCTGCCTGCCCATCTGACAGATCAGTGTGTAGGCTGTGGCCTGTTTTATGGCCTGGTGGGCCCGTTTTTAGTGCTGATTGCCTGATATTACCACTTTTTTAGCTTCGCTAATAAGAGCTACTTTTATTCTGATGCCCGTGCCGAGTATTGTTTTGTGCCAGTCCGATCATGGCAGGTGCCAACTGAAGCGCTGTCAAATGATACATTTTGGGTCCCTGCCGTCCAATGAAGTGCTTTACAAAAACATGTATTTATTATTATTCTTTCCAATACTTCTAGTGCTCCCAGGCATACAACTCACAGTGCCAGTCTCATAGGTTGGCACACTTCCCAGGCATCAGAGGGCTTCATAAACCGTTGCCGAGAGGATTTGCCTAGTGTAACCTACCAGAGAACTTCATTGCCTATTGGTAAATGTAGGTGAGGAAATAAATAGGTGTAAAACAACTTCAGGCAACACCTTGAAAATGAAGGTCTTTGGTGCTGATTTTTTTTTTTTTAAACAAATTTTATTTGTCAAATTGCACATAAATTGCACAGCTCTGCACCCCAGAGACGACTGCATAATCAAACCATACAGATATGATGACTTTGACTTTGTCCAATAACTTCCAAACGTAAAGAAGCAACACTGAAAAGAATACTCCAAGTCCCACCCACCCCCACCCCACCCCCCTGATCGCACAAGGTCCGCATAATCATGTCCACAGCCTGTAAATGTAATAGGGAGGGTGAACCCCTCCGGGCCCCCCTCAATGCACCTCCACAGTTCGATAATAGACATATAAATTATCCCAATGGATGAACTTCTGCCACTGATGGCGGGTCTAGCAACAGTCCCGATAGTCGGCCCACCGTTTCCAAATCAAATAATGTTTGCGCGGCCACCCCCAAGCGACAAAGATAGGTTGATCCAGCCCCATACAGCAGTCCATCCCATTCTTCCATGCGGCCACCGATGTGGCCCGTGGCGCCTTCCATGCCCTGGCAATGTCCCGTTTCGCCAGAGTAAAACCCAGTTGCATGAGGTGTCGCTTGTAAATATTGCCTCCTATTCCCTCCATGACTTGAAGCAAAGCCAGCTGTGGTGTGCGGGGAAGCTCCCACCCCAGGACCTCCGAGAGGCATGCAAATACCCCTCTCCGAAAGTGGTCCAGGGAAGTACAGTGCCAGATTGTGTGAATTAATGTACCCTCCTCTTATCTGCAGCGAAGACATATGGGAGAAGTGATCAGCAATGCCCTCCGCAGGCGCACTCGAGTAAAATAGACCCAGTGTAGGTACTTGAACTGAACCAGGCAGAGTCGCATCGCTAAGGCTGCCCCACGCAGGGCTGCCAGGGCCTCGGTCCAGTCCTCCTCTTCCAGTGTGCCAACATCCTCTTCCCAGTCCAGCGAAGCTTCTGTAGTGTGGGGGAGCAATGAGTAACCAGAGATTGATAAATCCATGAAATTTTTCGATCATTTAGTTCTCCCATAAAAACCTTTGCCTCCAGAGGGCTGAATTCTGGTAGCGACTCCAGACCTTCTACGCTAGGGGACAGGGCATGTCAAAACTGAAGGTAGCGGTAAAACTGTGACCGTGGCATATGGAATTCTTTCTCAAGATCTTGAAAGGATTTGAGGGTCCGGCCTCTCATAACATCACCCAGGACTGAGATGCCTATGTTGTCCCACCCCCAGAACCCCTGTAGAGCCGCCAGCTGGGGTAGGCGCCCATTATCCCAGAGGGGGGGTCTCCCGAGTCAGCATGTTCCACCACCCCATTGTAAGAAAGTGGCTCTGTATATACTGAACCAACGTAAAGTACAGTGTGCATAGAGTCAACAGTCCCCAGAGGTTTGGCAGAGGCTAAAGTTAGATATAACCTTACTCTCTAAAGTGGTAGCTTGGTCGAGCAGTAAGGCAGTATCAGAGGACAGTGTAAAGCATTTGTTGTACACACTCAGTCAGCAAATGTTCTCACAAACTCAAGAACTGAACTCTAGGCCAATTGTTTTGTATCAAAAGATATAGTTGTTTTATTTTAGAACCAACAAGGTATCAAAAATATACTTTCTCAGAATGAGTTACTGTAGTTAAATACTTTTCAATTAGGCAATAGACTTTTTGATTACAATAGTTACAGTTGTTGCAATAGGCAACACAATTTCAAACACAATGCAACATTGAGCTCAATGGGAATTTCTAGTTAAATGCAATTAGTTACTTTGGTGATTACTTTTCTAACCACAGCACTGGATCCTAGATTCAGTCCTTGGACATTTCCTGTAAACAGTTAAGTAAAAGCGTTTTGGTTACAGTAGTGATTTTTAAGGAATATTATTGTATTTTAAAAGTTGACAAACTTTTTCACATAGAATCACCAATGTTAACCTATGGAAGGGAATTCACTTAGCAGGTAAATAGGGTTATGATTACTTTTTCTTACTCAAGGTTGGATCCTGCATCCAGCCTTGGTGCATCTCCTGTAAACAGTTGAAAGAACGCGTTTAAGTCAGATAGGCGATTTTTAAGAAATATTTGTAGTTTCTAAAAATCGACACTTAGAAACTTTCCTGATGAAAATCATACAATGGATTCCTATGGAAGGAAATTCAAGTTACTGGTAAGCATGTTTAAAATTTATTTTCAGGGTCAGTGCTGGACTAACAGATGCAGCACTGGGTTCTCTCCTGATAACAGGTGAGTAAATCGGAATTCGTTGTTCGGCTGATTTTAGGTGAATATTATAAAGTTTCAAAACTCCACACAGAAGAATTTTCAAGTGATACCAGTCTATGTTACCCTATGGCTCGTTGACTCCAATCCGGAAGTCGACCCCTCCATCTGCGAGAACCTTCGTGGGACAGCTCATCTCCAGCACCTGGTCGTCATTGACGCCTCGTGCTCCACGTGGCTGCAAAGACAAGCTTTAAGACAGCACCTGATTGCTCCTCGACGTCGTCTGGTTCTTTCCTGGTTCTACCCGGTCATTGGCTAGTGACCCAGACTCTGTCCCCTCTGCTTTCAGGTCCTCTTCATCTTCGATCCACCCTTGGATCCACCAGGACATCTTCCTCCTGGTCGCCTGCAGCATCTTTCTTCAAAGGCTCCATAGGACTCAACGGCCAAACCTGACACATCTTCACACCTATGCACCCGCCGTCCGTGGCTGAGGTAACGCGAGTACTTCGGTGCTCCCAAGGGTATTGACTATCCAAGTGTCTAGGTTTTTAGTTGTTTCCTCCTAGCTAAACCGGACGTGTCCTAAATCCTTCTAAATCTAATCTAAGTTCCCATTGACTTTGCATTGACTCACGCGTGTGTGTAAAGACACTGCACGCGCCACCTGTGGGCCTCCTACTTCTAACCTAAGGTTCAGATAGTGTAGCCCCAGTGATTCCCTAGGCCCTAGGCCTTTCCTTTTCTCGTGACGTGGTACTTATACCACTTTCTTAATATATGGTTTGCTTCGCCGCTAGGGCCTAACCGTAAATTGTGCAACTTAACGTATTCTGACTAAGGGGGACATTAGGATGTCGGGCGGATTGCCTCCGCCAGCCTGGCGGAGGCAATCCGCCCGACATCCATCCCTGCATTCCCCCCCGCCACATTACAATAGCGGAGGGGACCGCAGCGGCAGTAAACACCGCCCGCCTGTTTTCCGCCCCGGTCGCCTTGCGGCTGGGGCGGAAAAAGTTTAATATGGTGGCGGTGTCTAATAGACACCGCCAGCCATATTACAATGGGCTGTGTGTCATGCCTTTCCGCGGCGGCAATGCCGCCACGGAAAGTCAGGCGGTGCTCACTCTGGGGGCCCCCTGCCGGCCCCCAGAGTGAAGCAGAGTTGGGGTATGCACACAGGGGGTACCTGTGGTACCCCCCACATTTGCATTAACAAGGCGGCAGGCACCGCTTTGTTAATGCTTCTAGAGGGAGAAGACATGTTGTTGCTGACTATCCCGGTTAAAGTTAACCAGAGCCCCAGCGTCACAAAATGGATGCTGCTGCCACAGACACAAGTCTGACCTCCTGCTGCTGGCAGTCCTTCCAGTCACAGAGGTTTGGAAAATAGGTTTCCTGCCTGGAGAGGTGCGAGCACCAACCCAGACAGGACTTTGTGTATTGGGACAGGGAGGGCTGAATAGATTGAGACACTGCTTGGAGCACCCTATGTGCTCCATGCATACCCCAGTTCAAACCGGTTGCTGTGGCACTCCAGCCCCAGCTCTGGCGCGAAACTGGACAAAGGAAAGGGGGTGTAACCACCCCCTTCCGGGTCCCACCCATAGGAGGGGCCTAGAAAGTAATCCAGCCCCTTTTAGTTGTATAAAGGTAGGAGCTGAGTCCTGAGACTGATTAATCCTGAATCATAACTTGACACGGAACTCTGGACCTTCGACGTTCTACTGAAGCTGAATACTGAAGAATCTCACTTGTGGCCAAGGAGTGACCACCATGGGCAACCAGGCACCATCCAGCAAATCAACGGCTTGCTTTGTCAACGTTCCCGCCGGTACCCGAGCACAGAGCCTGATAAGACACAGACTTCCAGACCTCTCTGACCCTCTCTTCACGACTGCAGCATAGCTGAGATCCGTGGAGGTGACGAGACACGTGGGACCGGACATCTTGGAAAGCCTGCAACTTGCTAACTGTGCAGCTCCAGCTGTGCACTGGGGATTGAGAAACCCCGAACCCGAGCTCCACCTGCACCGAAGATCAGCCCTCCACACTCCACGAGTTCTGCGTGGGGCCCTTCTGCTTGTGTTCTGCTCGACGCGTTGTCCGGTTGCTGGCCCGTTGGCTAGTAGCCTCTGTGACGACAATCCTTTTGAATCACATCGCTGGTCTGGTTGCTCCAGACTGGCCCTTGCCTCCCTGCAAAGGTGAGGCACCTCAGACCTTGCTGGTCTGCACCAGAAGCCTTCTTTGAATCCTGCGTGGGTTGCCTTTGCCAAGACTCGTTGACTCCAATCCGGAAGTCGACCCCTCCATCTGCGAGAACCTTCGTGGGACAGCTCGTCTCCAGCACCTGGTCGTCGTCCACGCCTCCTGGTCCACGTGGCTGCAAAGACAAGCTTCAAGACAGCACCTGCTTGCTCCTTGACGTCGTCTGGTTCCTTCCTGGTTCCACCCGGTCACTGGCTAGTGACCCAGACTCTGTCCCCTCTGCTTTCAGGTCCTCTTCATCTTTGATCCACCCTTGGATCCACCCGGGCATCTTCCTCCTGGTCGCCACAGCATCTTTCTCCAAAGGCTCCATAGGACTCAACGGCGAAACCCGACACATCTTCACACCTATGCACCCGCCGTCCGTGGGTGAGGTAACGCGAGTACTTCGGTGCTCCCAAGGATATTGACTATCCAAGTGTCTAGGTTTTTAGTTGTTTCCTCCTAGCTAAACCGGAAGTGTCCTAAATCCTTCTAAATATAACTTCTAAGTTCCCATTGACTTTGCATTGACTCACGCGTGTGTGTAAAGACACTGCATGTGCCGCCTGTGGGCCTCCTACTTCTAACCTAAGGTTCAGCTAGTGTAGCCCCAGCGATTCCCTAGGCCATAGGCCTTTCCTTTTCTCGTGACGTGGTACTTATACCACTTTCTTAATATATGGTTTGCTTCGCCCCTAGGGCCTAACCGTAAATTGTGCAACTTAACGTATTCTAACTAAGTATCTTGTTATGTGCTTTGGCCTCTGATCTCATAAAGAGTTCAGAGGAGTGTGTTAGTAAATAAATACATATATATTTTATATATATCCTGTGTGGTGTCCTTTCATTTGATATTCAATGGGTTACATATGGTAAAACAGCTGGCTTTACACGCCCTCAAGAGTCTTTTAGCCTAAGACTGTTCTGTCCACGCTACCATTAGGATAGCTTGTCTATAAGGTTGACTTACAACCATCACCATAAGGGTTGTTTGGACTGATACAAGGTGTACACTAGAATAGTGACCATCATATACCAGGCCAACTTCTCACATTACCGACAACGTAAAAGGTCAACTCGTTTTATTATGGCATCGTATTTTTTAGGGTCATCCCCTAAAACATTATTTAATCAGGAGGTTTTGAAGGATGTACACAAGATTGGGTGGCTCATGTATGTGAAAAATTTCCTGTCTGATCTGGGCTTGTCAAATTACTATAACAATCCTTTATTGATAGCTCAGATCCCCAGTAAAAAGTTTAAAAAACAGTGCATGAGTCACTTGTAGGAGGCTAGATTTGCCATTGAAGCAAATAAATGTTCGGTGCAAAACAACTTCATGATGCAAATTACCCTTAAAATTCAACCTTATCTAACGTTCAATCTGAGCGGATATGATAGGTTTGTCCTGACACGCTTCAGGCTGAATAATAATAATAAAGAAAATTTATAAATAATAAAGAAAATGTATAAAGCGCATGGTACGCCATCTCGCGCTGAATGAGAGGGAGGAAACAGCTAACCGCATTCTGAGGGTCCACGCTATGCTAACCGGAGAACAAATATGTTTTAAGCGACTTCCTAAACTTAGCTTCAGAGATCTCCATCCGGAGTTTTACAGGGAGTTTATTCCAGTTTTGAGTTGCCAAGAACCTGAAGGAACGGCCTCCCATTCTGTCCTTCTTTACCTTTGGAACTTTCAACAGCCCGGTCCCCCTGGATCTACGGGAGCTTCCTGGCACATAGCTGGTGACAAGGACGCTCAGCTATGAAGGGCCAAGGTTCTGGGTGATGTGGTGACAGGTGCATAATCCCTTAAGCATCACTCTTTTCTTTACTGGAAGCCAATGCAGTGAATCCAGGGCTTTTTTTGAAGCCGCCCTTCTAGGCTGCATAAGTACCAGCCGTGCGGCAGCATTCTGCAAGACCTGTAGTCTCCCCAGACCTTTTGCCTTGGCGCCAAGGTAGAGTTTGTTGCTAGGGTCTAGGCGAGATGTAATAAGAGCGTGCACCAGCGTCTTCCTAGCCCCTATGAGGAGGAGATCTAACGTTTTGCGTAGATTTTTGAGGAATATATTTCATCATTTGGTAACCTTCCCCAAAATGAACGATTGGGCCAAAACTCTGCCAACCTGCCCCTGTGACGAGGTATCATCTCAAACATCAATGTACGTGGTTTTGTTTGGCAAATTCTATAAAGAGCTGAGGAAAAAATTGATAATACCTATCCTAAAAATTTGGGGCATGAGACAATGTCGCCCAGCATACCTCGCGCTGCAATTCCTGGACATGGATTGTTTTGCGAAAAACATTGCCCAATTTTTTTAACTCAGTGTTAGGCACAGAAAAAAACTATAAAAGAGATTGCTGCTGTAAATTATGTGTATGAATAAGATTTTCTCCATTTTTGTTTATAATCATATATTAGCTGTTTTTGAACATGTTTTCTTGATTTTGGCGACTATTATCGTTGTAATGAACTTCATTGACTGAGTTGAATTTTTTAAATTATTTATTGTACACAAAAAATGAAAATTGCAGTTTTTTAACCAATGTTTTTAAAACTGTACTTTATGGTTTTTTTGTATTTATATGAAAACCGAATAAAGGAACTGATTGATTGACTGTGGCCAGATCCTTTGTGCATCACTTTGGAGCGCAGGTTTTGGAAATATGTCCCGCCTTAAATTGTACTATGGATTTCAAGACGGCCGAGAGACATAAATCCACAGCTGCAGAAGATCAGTATTTTGTCTAGGCGAGTGAGTGATAGATTTTATCATGTGCAGATTGGGTTCTTAGCTTGCAAGCATGTGAAAGAACATGCCACCTTAGGGTAACTTCTGATCGCTCCAGGCCAAGGTACGGAAAGAAAGAAGACAAAAAGAGGATGATAAAGAAATTTTCAGTAGGCTCTGAGTGCACGCATCCTACGATGCTCTTCTTTTCAATTGTTTTGTAGTTTATTAACCCCTTCGCTGCGGCGGCTATTCCGCCGCAGCGCTAAGGGGGTGGTGCAGCCGCGCGGCGGTTCCGTGCTTGTGACGGAACCGCTCCGTCACGGCACGTGGGTGAGCTGTGCTTGTGACGCAATGGTTCCGTCACGGCCCCGCCCGTTCTTCAGAACGTTAGCGCAGGTGCGGAATTCGCACCGCGCAGGCGCGGCGGCAGGACCGTGAGGGAACCGTTCCGTCACCAGCACAGCCAACCCGTGGCTCGTGACGGAACCGTTCCGTCACGAGCGTGGAAGAGGTTAATTAGTAGGCCAACATCTGATAAACTAGTCACATTATACTTCTACTACACATTTAAAATACTTTCATTCTAAAACAAAGTTACAGAAATACATTTGTAAACAGATTTGAAGTTGTCTAATTTAATTATATTCCTATTATCAGATTGCATGATATCAGTATGTACTGGAGCAATTAAAAGAGCCTGCTGTTCTTTCATCTGGAAAAACAACAGTTGATGGACAGAATGCAGAACAATGTCATACATTCTCCCCAGTACAGAGATCTGGGCCTAAATCCATTGTTTTTTTGCTCACCATGCCCAACCAGTTTGAACCCAGCCATATACAAATCAGTCTTGACCCTGTGTCTCATGGGAAGAGTTCAGCCCTAACTGCCAAACCAGGTCCTCCCTGGACTGGAAACAAGCCTCCTAGGACCGGTTTTGGGGTTTCACCCCTGTTCAGACAGGATAGCTTGATTCCAGTGGCATGGAGAGCACAGGACCCACGTCTGGGCATACCCGTCCCACTTGGGGTGACAAATGCAAAAAGCAACAGTTGATGGGCAGAATGCAGAACAATGTCATACATTCACCCCAGTACAGAGATCTGGGCCTAAATCCATCGTTTTTTTGCTCACCATGCCATTCCAGTTTGAACCCAGCCATATGCAAATCAGTCTTCACCCTGTGCCTAATGGGAACAGTCCAGCCCGAACTGCCAAACCAGGTCCTCCCTGGACTGGAAACAAGCATCCTAGGACCGGTTTCGGGGTTTCACCCCTCTTCAGCCAGGATAGCTTCATTCCAGTGGCATGGAGAGTTCTTTCATCTTGGGACACTAGAGTATATGCAGAAATGATTTCCCAATATTGGGATGTAATTGACATACCTGCTTCACCTCATAGTGGTCTCTGGACAGTAGGGAGCAAGGCAAGTCTTGTAAGAAGTATTACCTGTAATTATGCATGACTAGGGCCAGATATTGGGCTTAGCTCACGGACTGTCTAGTAATGCCTGTCTAGGCTTTGACTTTCAGGGGTAACAGGGTTCACCAGGAAATGCTGACATTTCAATCAGCCAATAGATTCAAAGAGCGCTTCTTGTCACCCGTGAGGGTATCCAATCGCTGGAAGGTTGATGGAGGTTGAGAAAGACGGGTCCAGATAACACAGTTAAGAACCCAATATTTGTGTTGTCAAATAAATGTTACATGTTTTGAAAATAAAAAAGATCTTTTTCAAATTTAGCTCAATAGTTTAGTATTGAAGCAATAGCTGATGGTTACAGGATTTCTTCCCAAACACGGACATATCTGACTTCCCTTATAGTATAAATAGCAATTTGCGCACACTAACTTGTATTTTACACAGTGATTCACACTTCACCTCTGCTATTTCAAAGCTCAGCTAATGACAGATGTTACTGTTAGCCAACTTAAGGTACTCACTTTATGTTATGTTATGTTATGTTATATGTGCTTCTATAGAGCTCAGCTGCCCCAGCAAAGGGGCGTCCCGGCGCTTTCACTCACACAGCCCAATCCCGGGAGCCAGAAAAAACAGGGGACTTAGATACAGGTCAATAACAGAACTCTCCACATAAGAAGGGTGTAAGGCAGAGTCTGCGATTTGAATTTGTGTCAATTTGTCAGCAGCAAGCGTTTGACTTGCAACTCAGCATGGGAGGAGAGGCTAGACATCTGTGTGTTCTAACATTTACCATGGCCTACGGGTTGCATGTGAGGTATAAGTCAAAAGTTAAGGGTGGTCTTCGAGTGTTCGTATGAAGTCTTACATGTACCTTTAGCAGCAGATGTCGGAAAAGTGTGAGTCTGCCGAGTCCGGCTTGGAAACACAGAGAAGTGCACTGGTAACGGAGAGTGCTCCAGACCAAAGACAAACATGCTACACAGTCCAAAGGTAAAGGAGAGAAGCAACAGGAAACAACTAGACAAAAAAGGGAAGAACCTTCTCTTCTTTGGGCATCAGGTGATGCAACCTTTGTGTCAGGGTGGCAGCAGACAGGGCAGAGTGGGTAACAATGGAGCCGTCTGCGGGATGTCACACCTTGACACCAGATACGTAGCAGTCACAATGGTGGAACAGCACTGAAAGCTAGTTGTGAGAAAGTGCCATCTTTCTTGCATTGGTATGCCCCCACTTTTTTTCTGACTGCTGATGTGCTTTGACTGAGTGTGCCCTGGGCTCCTGCCAACCAGGTACCCAGAGCCTGTGTTCCTTCCCTAAAACTGTGTTACAACCAAAACCAAATTGACATCTCTGGCCACCTGTCAGCCCCTAGTAAATGGTACCCTAAGTACCCAGGGCAGGGTGACCAGAGAAGACCCCTGAGGGCTGCAGCACTTATTGTGCCACCCTCAGGGGTCCTGTACCCTGACCCCCACACACTGCCTTTGCAGGTTGAGTGTCTAAGTACCCACTGCCCAGGCATACTTCAGTCACCCCTCTAGCTGGGTGCCCTATGACAGAGGTGTGGGCACAGGTGCATGAGCCCTGTGCCCCTACAGTACCCAGGGTCATTCCTGGGATCTGTAAGTGCAGTGATGCCCTTAAGAGTATATGGTGCTGGGAGGTTGTCATTACGAACTCCACAGCACCATAATGGCTACACTGAAGACTGACAAGTTTGGTACCAAACTTCTCAGCACATTAAACCCGCACTGATGCCAGTGTGGGATTTAATGTAAAATGCACCAGAGGGCATCTTAGAGAAGCCCCCTGAAAACCTAACCTACAATCCACGTCTGGGCTGAGTGGCTGCAAAGGCAGCCACACAGCAGACATGTTGCTGGACCCCTGGGTGGAGAGCCCCCCGCTCTCCTGGGCCTGCAGCAATGCACATCCTGGGCGATGTGCTAGGTCTCCTCCCCCAGGATGGGCAGGGGGAAGCTTCAAAGGCATACCGCCTCTGTGAGCTTCTCCAGACCATTTGCTGTACCCAGCAGCTGGCCCCCACTGGACCTGACCTCCACTCTGGCGGAAAGACTGGCGGGAAAACTACATCAGGAAGGGGGGTGTGCCAACCTGTGCCAACCCCACCCCTCAGGTGGGGGAGACGAGATGAAGCACGACCCCGGGCTCCGGCCATCTTGAAGATGCGGAGCCCTGCCCAATCACAGCTAGGCTCCCACAGGAACGAATGCAGGCTAGGGGGTGTACCCACCCCAGGACAGGGACCTGTTGGTTCCTGTCCTTGCCCTACCTGTAACGCCCCTTAATTCAGTATTTAGGGACTCCCTGAACATTGCTTCCTCAGATCCCGATAAGAAAAGAAGAAAGAAGATCAAGAGGAAGAAGACCTGCCGTGCAGCTGCTAACAACAGGACGACAACAACTGACTTGGCCTCAGCCCTACCGGCCTGTCGATCCTGGAACCTGCTCCTGCCAAATCCCGGCGACTCCTGCGGACAGCAACCTTGGGACACCCAGAGGACCTGCCTGCCTTGACCCTCTTAAAGACTGGGACTCCCATAAGCAGAGGCTCTGCTTCAACAACCATCCCCCTGGTGCCAGCCAGGAAGCTACGGAGCAACCCACTCTGCACCCGCCGAGCCCGGCCCGTGCCCGAGTGGCCCAAGACCATGAGGACGTCCCCCCAGCTACTGGGACCTGAAGTCCAGTGCCCAAAAACCCTCCTCGACGACCCCGACGATACCTGCAGCCTCAGGACAGAGGACCCCTCCGACTGCGACCAGCAGGGGGTAAGATTTCCCGACCTCAAAAGACACCCATGCGCCCCACGGCCCCCTGTGCCCAACTCCTGGGTGCCTACCTATCCTCCAAAACCCCAACTTACCCCTTGAAGTGTTGGTCGCTCCAGAAGATCCTTCGTCCCCGAGCCTGCAGCCTTTGTTCCCTTTTCAAGTTCCTCATTGAATAACATTGAGTGCCCGACGGCTCAAAAGCACCCTGCACCCAGCCACCCGAGTGCCCCTGGCAGTGCAACCTGTACCCTATCCTACTTCCCCATTTGCCCTGAGCAAGTGACCAGGAGCCCAGCTCCCACAGCCGCGTGACCTGCTAGCCAGCAGCCACCAACCGGAGGCCCCCTTTCCCTCTTTGGATAACATTGGGCCTAACTACCTCTGCACCCGGCCGCCCCTGTGCCGCTGGGAGTGAACCAACTGTACTTACCTGACCCTGGGGGAACCCTGAGTCTATACCCAGAACCCTAACTTCACCAGCCAAGTACTCACCTGGAAACCGATAACTCACTTACCTGCCATTGGATAACATTGACTGGTTTGACTCGAAAAATCTTCTAAGTGTGAAGTTTTGGAAACTAAAAATATTCATATAAAATCACCCGAATTCCGAAGTACTCGCCTGTGATCAGGGGAGAAGCCAGTACTGTACCTTGTAGCCCAGTACTGAACCGCAAAAGTAATCCTTACCGGGTTTACTAGTAATCTGTATTTTCTCCATAGGAATCCATTGTCTGCTTTTCTATGAAATTTCTTCTGTCTACTTTTGAAAACTTGAAATATTCTGTAAAAATCATACAAAATACTGAAACGCAATTACTCACCTGTTTTAAATTGAGACCCCAGTGCTGGACCCAGTAGCGCAGTACTGGATTACAAAAGTAACGAGATCATACTTTACCTGCAACATGAATTTTCTCCCATTGGATAACATTGCCAGTTTTTCCTTGAAAAGTTTCGAAGTGTGAACTTTTAAAACAGCTTTATATTCCTGACAAATCACTACCATAACTAAAACAATTTTACTAAATTGGTTTCAACTTAGACCCCAGGACTGAACCTAGGATCCAGTCCTGGAACTACCAAAGTAATCTACAAAATAATCAACTGTACATATATGATGAAAACCCATTGAGCTCAATGCTATAGTGTGTTTAGAATTGTGTTGCCTACTGCAACCCCGGTATCTATTGTGTTCACAAAGTTTATTGCCTCTTTGCAAAGTGATTACATGAGAGTACTCATATCGAGAAAAGTATATATTTATACCTGTTGGTTCTAAAAATAAAACAACTATATCTGCTGATATAAAAACAATTGGCCTGGAGTTCAGTCCTTGAGTGTGTGAAACATTTTGCTGACTGAGTGTGTACAACAAATGCTTTACACTGTCCTCTGGTACTGCCTTACTGCTCGACCAAGCTACCACTTTTGAGAGTAAGGTCAGTCCTGAGTTTAACCTCTGTTATACCTCTGGGTTTGTGGACTCTATACACACTGTACCTTATTCCGGTCCAGTATATATAGAGCCACTTTCTCACACTAGTTCACCCTGAATCTTGAGCTCCTCCCTCGCAGTCCATGAGGAAGGAGTCTTTCTCTCTCTAACACATACACACACAGTGAGTGAGGCAGGGGAGATAACTCCTCAATCATGTGTCCCTTCTTTGGTCAAACTGCACTTAATAGAAGCTGCTCCTTGTAGTTCATCATACGTGTCTTGGAAGGTTCTCCGCTTGTGTGGAATCTGCTCCTCCTCAGCTGCAAACAACTGTAGGTTCTGGTTTTTCAGACCTAGAGAGTGGTCTAAGCTCCTCCAGGAGGGTGACCAAGGCTTCTATCGGTCAGATGACACAAGCCTTGAGTGCAGCATCCAACGGGAGCAATGCTCTTTTCCATCTTTCACCACCCCGCCAGTGACCAAATACAGGGGTATATGAGAGTGTGAAAAGGGAAATGGGTAGGAGAGAAAGCAGATACATAGGGTTCTACCCTCACTCTGCTGGTCAATGAAGTCTGTTGGTTCAAATGCATCTCTACACGGGGATAAGAAACTTGTCATTCAGAGCGCTAAGTATAACTGTGATTGTGATTGGATGTACCTGAGCACTACCTCTGTGTAACCAACTCTCTGTACTTCAATATGAGACTGGTAGCTCCAAAAACTAAACATATGAAAAATAAGTATCTCAAAACATACATATGCACTAGTACTTCTCCCTAAGTTGTGGATAACAACTGTTTTGGATAACAACCAGAAGCCTTGACACTATGCGTTCTCTCAAGGAAGAGTTATAGTTTTTTCTTGCCTGCTTTATAACTCTGAAATAACCAATAATGTTAACATCCTGTTGTTACCAAACCCCAGGAATTGTATGTGCTAACTTGAACTCTAATACCTTGTTTATGTCATTTGTTAGACCTGACAGCCTTTAGGGTCGTCTTCCCCCAAACGGTTAGCCTACTCAACTCCTGTTGAGGAAATTTGCCTTTGTTGGCTTTAGGACTCCCACTTAAGTAGCCCTTTAAACCTTGTCTTGGGCCTGACATTGCAGCCTGTGTGAAGTTTTAAGCTGCCAATTCAACCTGGGAAAATAAATATTTTGCCAGGCCTTAACCCCTTTTTTAATACGTATATGTCACCCCTTAGGTAGGCCCTCAACAGCACATAGGGCAGAGAGCAGTGTATTTAAAAAGTGGGATATATACTTTTAGGTTTTACATGTCCTGGAATTCAAAAACTTCCACATTTGTTTTTCACTACTGCGAGGCCTTCCTCTCCCGTAAGATAACATTGTGTTACCTTATTTCATTTATTAACTGCCAACCTTTGATTGGGCACACATAGAAAAGTCATGTTTGGTCTCAAAATAATTCTAATTTAAAATCCTCTTTATTGGTAAAGTTGAATTTGAAGTCGAAATTCTAAATATGCCACTTTTATAATGTTGGCATTTTCATGTCCCAACCATTTGGTGACTGTATCCTGGGCCATGTGACTATATAATAGAGTGGAATTTGTGCTTTGTGTATTCTTCCCAGACAATGAGACAAAGGGAGATTAGGTGTTGGTAGGATGGGAGGGGCAGAGCTCGTCCCTGTCCCACTTGCATTTTAAAGAGGTTGCCTGAAAATACTCACAAATTACTTTCACCCTAGACCTCTTGGAGTCTGAGCAAGAGAGGAAGGAAATTCTAGAACCAGATGTGTGTGTGTGGGGGGGGTCTAGAAGTTTCTCCCATTTCATAGGCTGGCAACAGGCATGAATATTGGACCCTTAGATCAACTCTTCAGTTTAGTCCTGGACCTGCGGAGGACCCCTAGAAGGACTGCCTTGTACTTCAGAGGACTGTCCTGCTGCTTGTATCCTGCTTTCTACCTCATAGGACTGTCCTGCTGCTACCAGAGGACTGTCCTGCTGCTTGAAGCTTGCCTTGTACCCTCAAAAGACTGTCCTGCTGCTTGAGGCCTGCCTTGCTGCTTTATCCCGGGACTACTGAAGTGACTCCAAGGGCTATTTGGCTGCCTTCCTGTTTTGAGCTACAAGAACACAAAAAGTTCAAACTTGAACCCTGCCTGAAATGACTTCTACACTCTGAGTAGTGATGACCCAGTCCTGGACCTTTGGAAGTGGTGCTAAAGGTGCTCAAACAGCCGATAACAGAAACCTGGGACTTAAAAACAATTCCAACAAAAAGTGGTGTGAGAACTGACAGGTGATTGGGACCTATTAGTTTGTGGATCCGAACATTGGTACATTGCTGGTCAGTCTGTCTTTGCTGTAGCTCTAGCTACACTCTTCTCCGCAGCAGCACATCCTGTTCAGTGCCTCCTCTTTAGAAGGGTATCCAGCCTTGTGGGGCCCTCGTCAGCTACAGCCTGCAGTTTTGTCCCGCTGGAGATTTTCAACTTCCCAAAAAAATGACTAAGTTTGAATGTAGCACTCTTCACCGCAACTTTGTCCAGCAGCTCCCCAACAACAGCACAGTCTCCTCAGACACCGCCACCTGCCTTCCCCTGCTGAAGTTTACCTTCTCAGACATTTTCCTTTGACAATTCTTCGAAGTCCGGAGGTAAGCCGAGACTGGGAACCATCGCAGTGGGCCAAATCTTTCCACTTTGCACTGGTCTCGCGCGACTAGACTTCTGCAATTGGCTCCCTGATTTTTAGGCACTAGTTTTCACACAAAAAAGATTTGGCTCTTACTCTAGTTTTATTGATTGGGTGTAATTCATTTTGGTGTCATTTTGTTTTTTACATTTTCTCTATTTTCTAAATTGATGTGAGATTTTAATTGTGTTGTGTTTACACTTTATTAATGTTTGAGTGCTGCATAAATACTTAACACATTGCCTCTAAGTATAGCCTGACTGCTTTTGTGCCAAGCTACCAGGGGGTAATGACAGGTTAATTTAATGACCCTGTTCAGGTTCACCCTGACACGAATTGTCCTTGTTGCTTGGGAAGGGCCTTCATCCCATCAATCAAAATCCCCCATTTCCTACAAAATTCATATATAAATATGCAATAATCAATTCTAGGAATCCTTCGTGTTTCTTTACATGATCACCTTTGTAGGATTTTCAATCCCATACTTAACAGTTCAGATACATGTTCAAGAGAATAGTTCAACGTTAATTTTCATCAACAAGACTTTCAATTAATCCCTTAGCTTGATTGCCTAGCAAAGTCCTCCCTGAAACACAAGGGAAGTTATACCAGCTATTCGAAAATGACTACCATATCTCTAGAACATGCCAAAGTTTGCAGTTCATTGCCAGCGTGCTGTCACGCAGCGCATCCTCCACTCACGCAGCCACAGACTGGACAGCACAGGCACCCCGCGAAGGCCACCAGACTTTACTCCGGTCAAGGGACCTAGCCTGAGCTTTTTTGATGTACTGCCTCCACACACAATAGCCATTCTTAGGGTAAACAGTACCTCCAGCCCTCGTCTTGACACTGCTACAGGTGCAGGGCTTTCCTCTATACTGGTGCACAGAGCTTGGCTGAAGTCAAAGGTGAACTATTTACTGGCTCACAAAGTCAGGTTTCATACAATAACGTTAAATCCTAACTTCAGGTCAATTATGTAGTGTGGCGGTCTAGTGTTCACGCTACGTGATGACGTAGCGTGAACAGCGGCCATCTTGGATTCGCGCTGGAAAGCGTGATTCGGGAGTTGGAGCTGCGGGAAGGTTGCAGCATGCTCGGCGCTCTCCTAAGAGTTTATAATTTACCAATAAATAACGTAAATACACCGAACAGCCTCCTGTCATTATTACAGGCAGAGTAACATCTCCACAGTGGCGACGAGGCTGGGACCGGAAAAAAAAGGAGGAAGACCCACAGAAGGTACACGAAGGAAGGTCCAACAGCTACACAACAAGGCTCCAATTGTGAGGGAGGCCAGAACACCAAGGAGAGCGCGGCAGAAGCATCAGGATACTCCGGCGCAGGGTAAAGACCGACGAGACAAGGTACAAGGGCAGCGCCAACCCAGGACTGAGGGGGAGAAGCCAGTGAGAGGTGGCACATCCAGGGACAAGAAAGGGGTACAAGGAGGCAGGAAGACAGGCACCCGCAGCATACCTGACACTGGAAACGCACGGAGGGGTGCAGAGTTAAAGAGAGGCAGCCCCCAACAGAACAGGGGCCCTGGCGGAAACAAGGAGCAGTGACACAGGAGGTGCAGAGAGTCCTCGGTTACATCCAGAACAGGGAAGAACAGGGAGAGGAGAACAGTGCGCCAGGCAGCCCCAAGAGCCCGAATACAACGCCAGAAAAGCGCGGAACCATGTGCGCACAAGCGTCTTCGGCCACAGCCCCAATACCGTTCCTGCCCAAACCGGGAGAGCCCCTAATGAAGTGGGATGACTGGAGAGAGTACATCCTAAATTATATTGAAGTCTTAGAAGATGAGAATGAAGAACCATTCACAAGCAAAAGGAAGAGAAGGATATTACTGCACAATTTAGGCCCAGAAGGGATCAGAGTATTCAAGAACCTAGTACCCAAGCCCCGGCAAGATGCAGACGATGATGTATTTGCACATGCGATACAGGGACTTAATGAGCACTATCGCCCGGTGGTATGCGTGTCAATAGATCGTTACAACTTTCAGCAGCGGAAACAAGAAATGGGTGAATCAATAGATGAGTATGTGGTGGCGTTAAAAAGATTAGCGACGACATGTAAATTTGGTGCACTCCATGATGAGTTCATAAAGGACCAGATTGTGATGCACACGACAAACAGAACGGTGCAGGACAAATTATGGGCGAGTGGCGACGCCACGTTGAAGGAAGTGATCGCGATAGTAAAAAAGGCTGAACTATCAAAGAGATGTGCAGACGCGGCTAACAGAGAACCGGTGACAAGGCCAATGGTGAACAAGGTTGACGACGAAGAACCCAAGGGATGGAGCAAAATCACCGGAACATCCAACAGAGGACCTAGCAAAGGGCTGGGTAAACCGGGACCACAAGGGAAGCAGACCCGAGGAGCCAGAAACCCATGCTACCGCTGTGGCAGTTCTGCCCATGAAACACACGACAAGAGATGTCCTGCGTTCCGAGCTAAATGCATGTTTTGCGCCATCAAGGGGCATTATGAAAAGGTATGTCGTCAGAAAGCGGGCCGCAACACGGTGAAGTATGTGGACCAGGTCCAGGAAGACACTGAGGAAAGAGGCCAGGAGGAAGAGGACACAGTGCTATGTATAGAGGATCATGTGTTGGGAGTAGACAGCAGGAAATCGGACAAACCCTGACTCGACATGCTGATAGGAGGAGTGTTGATAAGCATCGTAGCGGATTCAGGATCACCATACACGATCGTACAGAGAGCAGTTTGGAATGAGAAATTCGAGCCTCACTTGGGGTCAAGATTGGAACCACTGGATATAAGGCCTGTCTCGTACACGGGAGATCGCACCCCGATGGTGGGGTATCGACCGTTAAAATTTGAATTCAGTGGCAGGAGCGCGGAATGCAAGCTATATGTAGCGGAAAAGGGCCCATCAGTCCTAGGTTGGAGGGACCAAGGAGACCTGGCATAAAGTTGGACCCGGGCGGAGCCACACAAGTGTTGATGATGGCGCGGGAACAATGGCCGGACTTATAGAAACTGAAAAGGGACTTACCAAAGGTGTTTGGCGGGAAAGTCGTGAAGCTGGAGAACTTCACGCACAGGATAATCCTTAAGAAGGACGCTACCCCGGTATCACATAAGGTTCGGAACGTCCCCATCGCGGTGAGGGAAGCAGTGCAACAGGAATTGCGGGAGTTGGAAAAGAACGGAATAATCGAATCCATAACTTGTGCGGAGAGGCTGGCGCCCCTAGTGGTAGTAATGAAGCCTAACGGCAAGGTCCGGCTGTGTGTGGACCTGCGCCAACTAAACAAAAGCATCGTGGTGGAGAAGTTTCCGTTACCCCGCATCGAGGAAATGTTAGCCAAGACCAAGGGCATAAAATGGTACTCCACCATTGATTTAACGTCGGCATATCATCAGATAGCACTTCATCCAGAGAGTAGGAAATTGACCTCATTCATAACACCCTTCGGGTGCTACCAATTCTGCAGAATGCCCATTGGACTTGCCTCAGCCGCGGCCGTCTTCCAGAAACTCATGCACCGGCTCTTTAAAGACATTGAAGGAATCCAATACTTCCAGGACGATATTCTGGTGATGGGCAGAGACAGGAGAGACCACGACACCAAGCTAGCCAAGGTACTGAATGTGCTGGAGGAAAAAGGCCTAACTGCTGAGTGGGAAAAGTGCCGACTAGGGACGGCTTCGGTCATTTATCTTGGACATGAAATCGGAGAGCAAGGCATCACACCAAAAAAGGATAATGTGAAGGCCATATGTGACGCTCCACCTCCCTCCAGCAAGGAAGAAGTCAGGTCTTTTCTTGGGATGGCAGAGTACTACAGCAAGTTTGTACAACACTTCGCCACCAAGACCCACCACATGAGGCAGCTCACGAGAGAAAAGACGGCGTTCCAGTGGACGGAAGAAATGCAGAGGGAGTTCGAAAGCATAAAAAAGGATGTCAGCCAGGCCATACCCCTGCAGGGGTATGATCCACCTGGACAGACAGTATTGACAACGGACGCCAGTGACAAAGGACTGGGAGCAGTCCTAATGCAAGAGAGGAGCAGTGGAACAATGGAAAAATTAAGCTTCACATCCAGAGCCCTGACAGACACGGAAAAAAAGTTCAATGTTATTGAAAAAGAAATGCTGGCGGTAGTGTGGGCTATGGGCAAATTTCGCCAATTCTTGTGGGGCACGAGGTTTCAATTGAAGGTGGACCACAAACCATTGGTGAGAGTACTCACGTCCGGTGGTCATGCGAGTGCCACCCCCAGAATAGCCAAGATGACCCTGAAGTTATTGGAATATCGATACGACGTGGAATACATCCCGGGAAGCAAAAACAAGGTAGCAGACTACCTGAGTAGAGCTGCTGCTATGGAGGAAGAAACCGAAGGAAAGAAGGCGATGAGGAAATGGTAGCTTTGATGGAAGACCTGGAGAAAGTAATAAGCAATGAAGAATGGAGGGAAGCGTATAGAGAGGATCAGAACATCCAAGAGGTGATGGAACACATAGTGGGTGGATGGCCCGAGAAAAGGCATCTACGTGGAAATATCAGGAAATTCTATGAAGTAAGGGAGGAATTGTCCCTGGATGACAAAGGAGTGTTCGTATATAGAGGAGATAAAGTGGTACCCCTCGAGGGGTTAATTCCCAGGCTGCTAGCAATACTGCATGAGGGCCATCTAGGAATTGTAAAAACCAAGCTGAGGGGCAAACAAGGATACTGGTGGCCAGGTATGGACATTCATACAGAACGACATGTGAGGGAGTGTGACCAATGCCAGCGGGCAGATAAAACTATGACACCATTGAGACCAGCCTTGGGAAAATTCCCCACCCCGAAGAACCCATGGGAGGAACTCTCACTAGACATACTGGGACCAATATTAGATGATCAAGGGACCCTGAAATATCTATGTGCCCTAGTGGACCGATGCTCCAAATGGCCTGAAGTACATATCCAAGAGGAAATGGACACTGACACAATACTCAAGTTCCTCACAGCGACCTTCCTCAGGGAAGGCATTCCCAAGACCATATTGAGTGACAACGGCCCCCAATTCACATCAGAGAAGTGGCTTAAGTATATGGAGAGAAATGGTATCTGGTCCAAACACACGTCCATATATCACACGGCTGGGAATGGACAAGTGGAACGCTTCAACAGGGTACTAATGGGATCCATACAGGCAGCCATCATGATGGGGAAAGACTGGGAAAGGGAGATTTTACATATGATTTGGGCTTACCGCATTACACCCACGAGTACGGGGTACAGCCCCTTCCAGATTCTTAGAAGCAGAGACCCTTTCACAAAAGATCATTTGACATGGAAGGAGAAGACGGTGACAAGTAAATGGTCTCTTGCGGTAGTACGGAACAACTTGGAAAGAGCTCAGAACATATACACAGAACATTACAAAAAAAGGAAGAACGTAAAAGACACATCATTGGAGGAAGGAGAATGGGTTAGAGTCAAGCTGGCAGTGCTACAGAAGAAAGGAGACAGTAAATACAGCAGTCCCCTACAAGTAAAAGAAGTATTCGACTGAGCGGCGTTGCTCAGTGACGGGAACGTATGGTCCCAGGATCGCATGGCCCGATGTAATAAGATCATACAATGGTTCCCTGAAGATCGGGAACAAATGTTGTCAGGTCAAGGCACCCTGGAGAATGACAACACCATAAGGGAAGGAGATATGGAATCTGAAGAAATAGAGTTGGAGCAAGGAATAAGTGGAAGCCCCCGAGTAGAGGAACAAAATCGAATGGAGAGAGAGACAACATGCAGAGCGGGTCCGAGCACCCTGGGAGGTAAAGAGATGGGGGCCACCATGTCCAGTGCAGGAGAAGTGACTTCTACCCCGGTAAGAAGAACCAGATTGATAATGAGACCCGCTAAATTTCGGGACTATGAGATGGGGGATGAAAAAAAAATCCCCAAAGACTATATTCAGTTTGGTGATACAAAAGGGGGGAGATATGTAGTGTGGCGGTCTAGTGTTCACGCTACGTGATGACGTAGCGTGAACAGCGGCCATCTCGGAATCGCACTGAAAAGCGCGATTCGGGCGTTGGAGCTGCGGGAAGGTTGCAGCATGCTCGGAGCTCTCCTAAGAGTTTATAATTTACCAATAAATAACGTAAATACACCAAACAGCCTCCTGTCATAATTACAGCAGAGTAACATCTCCACAAATTAGACACTTGTGCTGCACTAGAATTAGTGCAACTGGCAAATCATTTCCAAGTGCATCTTCCACCAGACAGTAATGCAAGTCTGTAAATCTGTTTAGGCTGTAAGACACAGCTTGCATCCCGGTGGGATAGCTCAGCGCCCCGATGCAGAGGTTCAAACAATACTTGTGTGAATGTATAATGAAATGAAATGAATGAAAACAATATTTAATAAAGCGCACTGCTGCCAAGCGGCTTCCTGGCGCTGGGGGACCTGAATCAGAACTCACAGAGGGGAACACAGGGGAACCTAAGGAGGGAAAGCCAAAGAAAAGAGAAAAGTTTTTAAGGCTTTCCGAAAGTGGCTAAAAATAGGAATGGAGCGAAGATGAAGTGGGAGACTATTCCAGAACTGGGGAGCCAAGACAGAGAGACGAGTGCCCCCAGATCTGGATTTACGGAAGCGGGGAGTGTGAAGAAGGGAGAGAGAAGAAGAGCGGAGGGTGCGACTGGGGACATAGGAAAAAATGAGGGAAGTGATGTAAGCAGGGGCAGAGCGAGAATGGGCACGAAAGGCAAAGCTTAATTCTGTATTGTTCAACTATGACTCTTATGAATCCCCTCATGTACCTCTTGTAAAAGTTACCACATAACATGTACAGCGCTCTGATACCTTAGCTCTAGCTAGTGCTATATAAAACTCTAAATAATTATAACATTGATGTGCGCCTGCTGCACAGTGCAGTAGCATTATGATGCCCCCCCCTGAAGAATTTGAGGTGGGGCCCCTTAGGCTCCCATTTCTCAAAGAAGTCTTGGGCTAAATTGGGCCCCTTTGAGGGGTGGAATAGTCCCTCAAGGGTTGGGGGCCCCTGCGCCGTAGTGGCTGCAGTTGTCTGCGTTACTTCCCTGGCAAGGGTCAGATTGGTAAAGTGGACACTCGGACAATGGCTGATGAGTCGGTTTCCGAGTTTCAGCTCTGGGCAGCTTTTTGGGGCAGCCTGGGGCTTGGGGGGAAATGGGGGAATTTGGGTGGTATCTGTGTGCAAATGGATGCTGCCTGCGGCCCAGTGGGTGCCTGAGTGGACTTTCTGGTGGCAGATGGGTGTCCATTACCTCCCTTTTATCAACGGCCAAGGTGTCACTCCCTTTCTCTCGCTGGGCCGGTGTTCTGTCCATTAATATATGCAGGTTGGGCGGGGCCTGAGCAGAAGTGGCCTCACTTGTATTCAGGTGTGTTTCACCAGTGTGAAGTAATCTGTCCATTTTTTTTTTATCCAAGTGAAGTTTAGAAAACATGCCTCTCGGTCAGGCCCCCCCCCCCCCCTTTTTTTTCTTTTTAAAAAACTTCGCCGAAGCAGAGCTTTGCAGAAAGGCAATATGCAAATGTGGGCCACTTTTTTTTTTGCGTGCCCGTGCCGATTTTTAATCCCAATCCAACCCTGCCCCTTGCACATTGCCGATTTCAATCCTGCAGAGACAGTTTATTGGGTCACTTCACTTACTATGAAGATCCTCAGTGCATGTCACAGATTGAAACACTACTGGTGCGATACCTCAGAGGGTTAATGCACTCGCTGCAGGGATCTGTAACAGGCCACAACTAACCGTGGCCGCGCATCCCTCCGAGAGGAGACGTGTCGTTCCCAGGCTCCCTTCATGGGATTTCCGATCCCACGCGCGCCCCCCGCGTCCTCAGGCGGATGAGCAGAGCCGACGTGGGCTCCAGCCAGCCCCTGCCTTCCCGCCTCATCCGCACGCACCCGGCCCTGCCCCCACCAGAGCCGCGAGGGCAGAGGAGGAGGAAGGGGCGGCGGCGCGGGAGGGGGCGGCTGAGGCGAGGACTTCCCCATCTGACTGCATGGGGAAGTCCACTTTGGCCTCGTGCTGGGAGCAGATAAGGGCGCAGACGGCGAAGGACGCGCGCGGAGGAGCGGAGAGCCATGGACTGCAGGGAGAAGGCGCGAGGTAGGAGGACGCGCTCCCTCCCTCTCTGGGGACCCCATGATGCTTCCCTGCTGGGGAGGTCGCTGTCGGAAATTAATGCATCCCGCCCCACCCCACCCCCATGGAATCCCATGCACCCGAGAGGCATGAGATAAAAACTATATATATATATATATATATGTATATATATATATACATATATATATATATATATATATTTATATTTAAATAAAGCAGGGTACTTCAGGCAGCGGCGTGCGTTGCAATCCTGAAAAGATAGTTCATAGCATCGCTGTTGCACCTGCACAGAAGTCTGATGTTAGCTACAGGTCTCAGTCTTGGAAGGATAGCGTAGTGTGTCCATGCACCTGCTGCCTGCATCCGTCTGTGTTGTGTCTGCTGTACTCACAGACCAGATCTGAATCCTGGTGGCATGGTTCGACACGCTATGCAGCCAGCAGCAGATATGGTGAGCTCCCGCCCGTCGCCAGTTTCGAATCTTACCAACGTAGCTCTGGCACTGAGTACTGCCTGCATTTCTCTCTTAAAGGGAGAGTACCTTCACGTCTCAGCACGGTTGCAATACATTTAAAGGGGGAGTACCTTCACGTCTCAGCACTGTTGCAATACATTTAATGCGGGAGTACCTTCACTTCTTAGCACTGTTGCAATATACAATTAATGGGGGAGTACATGCACTTCTTAGCACTGATACAGTACATTTAATGGGAGAGTACCTGCACTTCTTAGCACTGATACAGTACATTTAATGTTAATGTACCTCATTTCTCAGCACTACTACAAAACATTAAATAGCAGAGTACCTGCACTTCTCAGCACTGGTACAGTACATTTATTGGGGGAGTACCTGACTTCTCCGCACTACTGCAATACTTTTAATAGGAGGGTATTTGCACGTCTCATCACTTTAGCAATATATTTAATGTGAGAGTACCTACACTTCACAGCACTGATGCATTACATTTAATGTGGGAGTACCTGTACTTCTTTGCACTAATGCAGTACATTTAATGGGGAGTACATGCACTGATGCAGTACATTCAATGGGGTAGTACCAGCACTTCCCATGAGCAAACAAGTACAGTGGATAGTGAGTGCTATCATTTCTATATTTTCATTTAAAGTACAGTTTATAATAGTAGCTGCGTTACGGTACCTCCGAGCATTATTAAGAGCTGTATAAATCAAATAATTATTTTATTCCGAACAACCTCTAGGCCGCTGCTTTTTATTTTTGCAGTTTTATTCAGCCCAAATTCGACCTGAAGGTATTAGAGCACCAGTTACATTATACACATTCATTTTGGTAGGCACAGGGAGATTAAGTAAATCACAGGATGTTGAGCCGATGCTGAGACTTCAACCTGGTTCCTTAGTTCCAAAGTCGGCAGCTATGGCCGTTACGCAACACCTTCTCCTACTAATGTTCAAAATAAAGATAGGCAAAGACAATAGGTCTGGTTTTAATGTGCTAATGTTTCAGCACAGGCATGCACAAATACTATTGATATGTGTTGCATGCACAAATGAAGTTTATCACAGAAAAGCCTACCTTAATGGCTTTGCCAATGTTTTTTGTATAGAACGTATATAGCATGTATAGATTTGAATGTGACAAAAAATGTGATGATTGAGTGTACTTTTCACATGTAAAATAGTCCTTCATGCATGCCACAGGACGTATTCCTGGAAGGTGGAATGATACACCAAATAGCTAATAGCATAAGGAAAAAGAGCAATACTCCTCTGGGTGGAGCCACAGTCAACTCTGTGTAAACTTTAAAGAATTGGCAACAATAAGTGTTAGACAGCTGTGCTGTCGAGGCAGGCCTAGAAATTAGTGAGTGGGGGTGCTAAATAGCATATGAAGATTGTCGATAACATCATATTGAATAACATCACAGGAAGTGTTGTCACACCTCTAAGATATGTACGAACGGGCCTATTATCCTGTCAACGCTGAGGTGGAGTCTTACATTTATATAATGTAGGATTCTAAATGCACACACATATATATATATATATATATATATATATATATATATATATATATATCCTCTCGTTTTGGCTCAATGGCGCCGGAGCTTTGGCGCCTCGTATGCGGTGCAGTTCTCCACGGCGGAGCCAAGCCGTACAATATTCTTCAAACCCTCTTTTCCAAGAAGAATGGAGAAGCACTCACGGGCACTTTCGCAGTGTTTCTTTTTATTTGTAAATCACAGGGGTCATCGCTTCAACCAACGCGTTTCAGTGTCATCCGACACCTTGATCACGGTTGATCAAGATGTGTGATTCTTCTTGGAAAAGAGGGTTTGAAGAATATATATATATATCACCAAAGCATTCGAAGGGGCACATAACGTTGCTCGCGCCATCCAGCCTGTGATTGCTGCTCTCCTCGTGTTCCAACATTAATCATTGATTTCCCCGATTGCTTTGGGCAATTTGGTGATTTATCTATTTGCAGGGCGGTCCCGTCCTGGAAGGGGCACCATCTTGAACTTACCTGAGAGGCTGAGGGGTGAAACTGTTTTACTCCACTGCAGCACGTTGTTCCATTTGCTGAAAGTGCTCTCCTGCTGTGTTCTACATCCTACAAAGGACATTTAAAAGCTTCAATTTTACTAATGGACATCGCACCTACTAAAGGGTAAATACTTTACTCACATTGGCAACTACAGGTTCCGTCATGCATCCTAAGAAACTGCACTAAGCAAAGTCTTTTGGGGAGGATCTGTAGAAATAAAAGATGCCGATAATTGAAGCAATGTGAGTTTGTGATGCCGTTTGTTCAGCAGCCTCGAAACGCGTCGGGGAAATCAATGATTAATGTTCAATCACAGGCTGGATGGCGTGAGCAACGTCGTGTGCCCCTTCGAATGCTTTGGGAAATTTGGTGATTTATTTTTATATATATATATATATATATATATATATATATATACATATATATAACCATTTTATCCAAATCAAACCATATATACATCCACACCTATTGATTGTATGTGAATGCAAAGCAGTGAATATTTTAGACATGAATATATATTAAAGAATAAGCAGTTCATTAATAAACACGTAATCATATTTATAGTATGAAATAATGAGGCAATATACATACCTAATATGCAAGGTATATTACTGCACATAAATTGCAGTACACCTACATTACATATGCAAGTAATATATTTATATATAAATACATGTTCAAGTAAAGGGATGCAGTTTTTGATATAGAAGACATGCGCTCTTCAACGATGTATTTATATTTGGAATACATGAAACTGATATTACGAAGGACATATTGTGTGAACGGCAAATATTTATGTTTCATTAAAATTTGATATGGTGCATGATGTCTATTACCATACATAAGGTTTATCAGCGGCCTTCTGGCTGCATGTGCACTTTATAAAAACATGAACAATTAGTCATCCAGAATTGTTAACAGAACAGTTTTGATTTCCTTCTTTACTTTGTTTAACTAGCATGAATATTTTCCACATCTCAGTATATAACTTAACTCCAGATCACTCAAAGTGATAACCTTTTTAAACAGGTGTGTGGCTCTCGGGAATAAGATTTTTAAACTGCTTTCACTGAGACATACATATATAGCAGCACATTTCCTTTCAGGGCTACTGATTTGCTTTTATGGTTTGTTTCCTGATGTTACAAGCTTCAAAGGAAAACAGTTTCTTCCATTCTCACCTCGTTAGGAGATGGAATGGTTAATGGTGTGTAGATCTCTCTGTCATGTACAGTGAAGAGGTCCCACCTGGTCCCACCTGGTCCCTCCTGAGTCATTCTCACATGTATAAAGAATGCTGGGTGGGGGAGTGTTAAAAATACACATAGGGTACCTTACAACACAGTTTTGTGTCATATAATGTCTGCAGCTTCCAACAGCCACAACCCTGAACCACAAGGTGGCATCACCAACATCTCCCAACCTCCCTCTGCCACAGGATATGGGAACAGCGTCCCCTCTCAAAACGTAATGAGTGGCACTCCATCCACCAGCGTTCTACTGATGACAATTTTCTTGGGGGATATTAAAATATGGTGTCCGGTTTGTGGGGTGATGTCACAGTCTGATGTCAAGGTTGTGGCAAGATGTCACACTTTGAAGTTCAGGTTTGTGGGGGATGTCGCAATCGGGTGTTAACTACTTGAAGTTGTGTCACAGTCTGACTTTAGTTTCCTGAGTGATGTAACTGTGTGCCATCAGTTTATTGGGTGATGTTTCAGTATGTTTCTGAGTTCCTGGGTTGATGTCACTGTCTGGCATCAGTTTCCTGTGGGGTTGTCACAGTCTAGATACTGAGATGAACTGACTGTGACTTTGGGGTGATCTGAATGAGGTAAACATACCATAGCTTGGATGTGTAATTGTAAATAGTATTTCTATAGTGCTTACTACTCCTGACGAGGCGTTGAATCCCTTTGAGATGATTAGCGCACTACCCTGGAACCCAAGATTAGAGTTTAGTAGTACTTTTTTCCTTTTCTTTGTGCATTAGTTGTGTTAGGTTTGTGCTCTTGATTCTTTTGTTTGTGTATTAAAGTTTATAGTAGGGATAGAACAAGGGTAATGGATTTGAAAGGGGAAGTAGTAAGTTTTCTTTTTAAGTAGTGTGCCTGTTAGTTGGGTGACATGGCTAAAAATCAAGGGGAACATTTGTGGAGGATGTTTGAGGGTTCATAGAAGTCAGAAAGGTTTTGGATGACTCAGTGAAAGGAGGGATGGGAAAAGGCTGAGATGAGGGTTTTTTAAATATACGAAAACTGAGATTAATGTATACATATACTTATGCACATGACAACATGACACTTGGTAAGGTTGTAATAGCTGGACACATCCCTCTATATAAAAATACCCATGTGCACAGAAGCAGTAGTAATATTTACATGGTCTGATGTACACACATTTAATATGTTGTGATGTATGCAAACATTTCATGACATTTCTTAAGGTTTTAGTAGCAGGCACAGACCCTTTATATATATATATATATATATATATATATATATATATATATATATATATATATATATATATATTGTGCACCTATATGTACACAGAAGCAGCAATTATGATATTGTGTGATATATATACACATGTATCCAATGGTATAATATACTTTTGTCTCTAATGCATCTATCTGCTTATAACAGGAAGCATACTTCAATGTGGAATGACACATGTATAACCACAACCTCCTCTCTATAATGCGAGATGGATAGTTGGTTATATCTGAGAATATTGTTAGGGTACACTGTTGTGTTGTGGGTATAGCTACCATGGGGAACAGCCAACTCTTGACTAATCTTCTGAAGGTAACTTGGGCCAGGAGACACGGAAGAGCTGGGGACCCAAGGAGACACCAAGGTAAGTATCTAGGAACCCCATTGGAGGCTGTGTGCAGAGTGGAAACACAACCGCGTACTCCATAGAAGTCAACGGGAAAGTCGTGGTTGCAGTTTTGAAGAAGAACGACCCTTCCCAGTAGACCCTAAAGAAACCCTGTGGAAGACAGAAGGTTGGAGAGTCAACCCACTCGTGGATACCCCGGGAACCAGGATACCTACACCAGGGAACTGGGTACGTAGGTGTGAATTGATGTTGGAACCTGCTGTAGACCAAAATGGAGGACTTCAGTAAAGATGCCACTGGCGAAGACTGTGCAAGAGTCAGGTGGAATACAAGGGTGGGTTCTTGAAGAGAAGAACCTGCAAGCAGAGGGAACAGAGTCTATGCCACTCGGAGGGGACCAGGAGGCACGGAAGAGCAATGCCCACTGATGATGGAAGATGCAGGAGTGATGACGGTGACCTTGTCACTGCATCTGTGAGGACCAGGCGATGCTGAGCCGTTTATGTCGGAAGTTGAAAACCAAGGGGCCTGGGGGTCGGTGTCCGGCAGATGCACCAAAAAGCCTTAGTAGCAGCAACTGATGTGGAAACGATGAAGGAGCAAAGTTGGAACCAGCAAGGTCCAAGGGACTCACCAAGTGCATGAGAGTCATAGCAGGCCCAGAGCAAGCAGGGGAGCCCACTGAAGCAGGAGAAGACCCTCAAGAGGACCCACAGGCCGAAAACACAGGAGTCGCAAGAGGCTGGAGCTTCTTGTAGCCCAAAGATCTCTGGAGTGCAGGGCCAACAAGTCTTGGCCATGGCAAGCTGACACGGTGTACAGAGGTTGGGTCCCAGAAGTTCTGACAAGGGATACTGGCCTCAAAATTGCAGAGAGGAAAGGTCTGGCCTTGATGGAGTTGCAGAACCACCACCTGTGTTGCTGTGCCTTTCGATGTCCATGGGACGTCGGGAGCAGCAGACTGGTCAGCTTCGTTTCGGTGCCAGCAAATGTAGGGGAGTGACTTCACTCCAAAGGAGATTACTTTGGGTGTCCTTGATGCCCACAGGTCTGTTGAATATCCTGAAAGAAGCAGAGACACAGACGACGAAGAAGACTTGCGGAACAGCGAGACCAGGAGCAGCAGGAGTCTTACTTGACGCAGTCTCAATTCCAGGCGAAGTCCAAGTATCCAGATGGTCAAAGAGTGACGTGGTTTCAGGCTTGACTCTTGTCCCATGACCAATCTGAGGACCCACCCACAGGTAAGCCCTTTTATACCCTAGAAAAGAGGTTAGGACGAATCAAGGATCCCTCCGAGAGGAGGGGCTGGACAGAGGGGAGGATACTCCCATGTCCTTTGTCCAGTTTCGTGCTAAAGCAGCAGCCAAGGGTTCCCAGAACTGGTTCTAGCTAGAGTATGCAAGGGGGCTCCAAATGTGCCTTTTAAAGCAGTCTGGTGGCGCTGGCAAGCACCCCACTCCAGCCCAATACACTAAGTCTTGTCTGGGAGGTGGTCACACCTCTCTGTGACAGGAAATCTATTATTCTACAATCCCCAGTTGGAGCTCAGTTCGGCAACTGGAGGGCAGATTCGTGTCTGGGGTTGACAACTGCACAACCTTGCTGGCAGACCCGCGAAGGCTGTTACCGGTAGTACTGGGGCTTCCCGGAGGAGCCCCCAATGCATGGAATCATACCTACAACACTGATAACAGTGTTGGAGGTATGATTCCAACATGTTTGATACCAAACATGCCCAGGTTTGGCACAACCACTATAAAGCTATCCATCGCGTAATGACGCATGGCCTCTATTTGTATCAAAATGGCTGACTGCATTGAGCATGGAGAATCGGCTCTGGGCTTTGTAGGGGGTGCTCATGCAGGGGCACCCTCATACTTCTAACCCAGCACCCTGCCTTTTGAATTAAAAGGCCTGCCTTAGGGGGGACATAGGTTTTAAGTGTAGTGACCTCAGATATAAGAAAACATATATCTGTTGTAAGTGATGCTAGCACCAGCTTACACAGGCTACAATGGCAAGCCTGTAGTCACAGTTTGAGTGGTCTCTCATGAGTGGAAGAATACATGCTTTAGCCCATGGGACACCCCTTGTGTACCTACCATATACTAGGGAGGGGTACACCAGTAGCCTATTGTAGAGGTGCAGAAGTAAATACAAAGTCACATTTATGGAGGAAGCACAGTGACTGGGGTCCTGATTAGCAGGATCCCAGTTAGATCACTGACACCAGTAAAAAGCGGGGGAAACCATGGAAGCACATCCTACTTATCTACACTCAAGATTTTGGATTAGGTATGATCCACTGTGTCAAAGGCTGCCGAAAGGTCCAAGAAAAGAAGGGCAGGAACTCCATGCTGGTCTACTGTGTAATGAAATGCCTCTTTTTCTACGGCCTCCTCCAAAGCTTTTGGACTGATGCTATTTCTTTTTACCTTCTAAACAGGCCTCAGTACCAGTGCCCTGATCCTTGAATGTGTATGTTTGATTGGCCTATGCCCTATTGACATAAGGTAACTTGCACAAGGAGATGATGGACGGAGCGCTGAAACTTTTCAGACATTCACCCTTAGTCACAGATCTGCGTTCAATCCATCATTGTTCACGGTCTTGACCCATGTGCCTCATGGGAACAGTCCAGCCCGAACTGCCAAGCCAGGTCTTCCCTGGACCGGAAACAGGCATGCTGGGACCGGCTTCGGGGTAACACGCATCATCAGCCAGGCTAGCTTGAATCCATTGGCAAAGTGAGCAAGGGACCAACGTCTGGATTTAGGCCCAGATCTCTGTACTGGGGTGAATGCTTGACATTGATCGGCATCCTGTCCATCAATTGTTCTTTTTGCATTTGTTACTCCGAATGAGACGGTTATGCCCAGACGTGGGTTCTGTGTCCTCTATGCCACTGGAGTCTAGCTAGCCTAGCTGATGAGGGGGTTATGCCCCAAAACCAGTCCCAGGATGCCTGCTTCCGGTCCAGGGAGTACCTGGCCTGGCAGTTTGGGCTGGACTGTTCCCATGGGGGACCAGGGTCAAGACTGATTTGCATATGAATGGGTTTAAACTGTAATGGCATGGTGAGCAAAAAAACGACGGATTTAGGCCCAGATCTCTGCACTGGGGTGAATGTTTGACATTTATCAGCATTCTTTTCATTAATTGTTCTTTTTCCACTTGTCACCCCGAGTGGGATGGGTATGCCCAGACTTGGGCCCTGTGCTCTCCATGCCAGTGGAGTCAAGCTAGCCTAGCTGATATGGGGTGATGCCCTGAAACAGGTCCCAGGATGCTTGTTTCTGGTTTCAGGGAGGACCTGGCCTGGCAGTTCGGCTGGACTGTTCCCATGGGGAAAAGGGTAAAGACTGATTTGTATATGTCTGGGTTTAAACTGGAATGGCATGGGGAGCAAAAATACGATGGATTTAGGTCCAAATCTCTGAACTGGGTTGAATGTTTGATATACATCAGCATTCTGTCCATCAATTGTTCTTTCTGCATAAGGTCACTTACTTCTGTGTCCCTAATATATGGTATCCCAGTGCCTGTAAGTTAATGTGTTCTTCAGGGACCGCAGCAGTTGTTGTGCCGCACTGAAAGGGACAAGGTAGAAACATGCCTCCCATCCTGCCCCTGCAGATTGGTAGAGCAGTTTAAAACTGCTAACTCTAGGGGACCTTGACAAAGCGACCACCCAGTACTTTAAAGTAAACACAGCAGACGCTAACAACACAAGAAACATCAAGAAAAACCAACAACCCCCACCTCTCTTCAGTGAGCAAAAAACAAAAGAAAATATAATCCAATGTACAGATACTAATAGATGCGATAATCCACAATGCCATAAAGGGTTAGGGAGCCCATTGGAGATCAATTGCGCTATGCATCCGCGCGATTCTAAGGAATCAATTTCAGAATCCGGAGATAGTTGGGACAGGACAGTTCCTGGAATTCAGTGGATAGAATGGAAATAAAGGAGGCTCAAATCTTGGAGTAGTCTGATTTATTTCCAAGGGTAGTCATAGAAAGCCTCTCCATACCTAAAAGATACCACAATTGATGCAGCCATTGTGTATGGTCCAGGTTCCTGTCTGATATCCACCCCGCCAGAAGCACCCGGTGAGCGGCATTCAGTGCTAGCGCCATCTGCCTGCCTCTCGTAGAGTGCAATGGGAAAGTGAGCGCATTGGGCAACCCCAAGAGTGTATAGGCAGGAAGCCTGGGAATGGTGGTGTCGAAGGCCCTATTAATGTCATCAAGTATTGTCTCCCAATATCTTGTGAGTGTGAGAAAGTGCCATCTTTCTTGCCTTGGTATGCCCCCACTTTTTTCTGAACTGCTGATGTGCTTTGACTGAGTGTGCCCTGGGTCCCTGCCAATCAGGTACCCAGGGCCTGTGTTCCTTCCCTAAAACTGTACAGAACCGAAATACCCAATTGGCATCTATGGCCACCTGTCAGACCCTAGTAAATGGTACCCTAGGTACCCCGGGCATGGTGACCAGAGAAGACCCCTGAGGACTGCAGCACTAATTGCGCCAGCCCTGTACCCTGGCACCCACACACTGCCTTGGCAGGATGAGTGCCTAAGTACAGAACCAAAACCAGAGTCGACAGGGCACACATCCCTGTGTGCCCTGCCTACAGAACCCACTGCTCTGGCATACCTCAGTCACCCCTCGAGCTGGGTGCCCTATGCCAGAGGTGAGGGCACGGGTGCATGAGCCCTGTGCCCCTACAGTACCCAGGGCCATTCCTGGGCACTGTAAGTGTAGTGGGGCCAATAAGAGTATAGGGTGCTGGGAGGTTGTCATTACGAACCCCACAGCACCATAATGGCTACACTGGAGACTAACAAGTTTGGTATCAAACTTCTCAGCACATTAAACCCACACTGATGCCAGTGCGGGATTTACTGTAACATGCACGAGAGGGCATCTTAGAGACGCCCTCCAAAACCCAAACCTACAATCCACGTCTGGGCTGAGTGGCTGCAGAGGCTGCCACACAGCAGACATGTTTCTGGACCCATGGGTGGAGAGCCCCCCGCTCTCCTGGGTCTGCAACAAAGCACATCCTGGGCGAGGTGCTATGTCTCCTCCCCCAGGATGGACAGGGGGAAGCTTCAAAGGCACACCGCCTCTGAGAGCTTCTCCAGACCATTTGCTGTACCTAGCAACCAGCCCCCCACCAGTCCTACCCCTCACTTTGGCGGGAAAAACCACGTCAGGAAGGGGGGTGTGCCAACTCCACCCCTCAGGTGGAAGAGGTGAGGTGAAGCACGACCCCGGGCCCCGGCCATCTTATAGATGGGGAGCCCTACTCAATCCCAGCTAGGCTCCTGCACCCCTCCCACAGGAGAGGAGCAGGTCAGGGGGTGTACTCACCCCAGGACAGGGACCCATTGGTCCCTGCCCTTCCCCTACCTGTAACGCCCCTAAATTCAGTATTTAGGGGCTCCCTGAACCTACCTTCCTCAGATCCCGATAGAAAAAAGAAGCAAGAAGAGCAAGAAGAAGAAGACCCGCCGCGCAGCTGCTAACAACAGGACAACACCCACTGACTTGGCCCCAGCCCTACTGGCCTGTTGATCCTGGAACCTGCTCCTGCCTGAACCCGGCAACCTCGACAGACAGTGACCTTAGGACACCCAGAGGACCTGCCTACCGTGACCCTCTCGACGATTGGGACTCCCTCCAGCAGAGGCTCTGCTGCAACAACCCACCTGGTGCCAGCCAGGAAGCTCCGGACTAGCCCACTCTGCACCAGCCGAGCCCGGGCCGGGCCAACCCGAACCAAGACCACGAGGACGTCCTCCCGGCGACTGGGACCCGAAGTCCAGTGCCCAAAGACCCTCCTCGACAAACCAGCCGACGCCTGCAGACTCAGAACCAGGGGCCACCCCAACCGCGACCAGCCCAGGGTAAGCTTTTCCGACACCCAAAGGCACCCCTGCACCCGGCGCCCTCCAGCCCCCTGTGCCTCCCTTTGGGGTACCTACCTGTGCTCCAAGATCCCAACGTACCCCTCGAAGCGCTGGTCGCCCCTGGAGAGTCTCCGTCCCCGAGCCTGCAGTCTTTCTCCCTTTTGCAAGATCCTCATTGGATAACATTGAGCGCCCGACGGCTCAAAAGCACCCTGCACCCAGCCGCCCGAGTGCCGCTGGCTTCGACCTCTCTGTCCTAACTTACTTCCCACCTTGCCCTGAGCAAGTGACCAGGAGCACAGCTCCCACAACCACGTGGCCTGCGAGGCAGCAGCTACCAGCCGAAGTCCCCCTTTCCCTCATTGGATATAATTGGGCCTACCTACCTCTGCACCCGGCCGCCTCTGTGCCGCTGAGGGTGAACTAACTGTACCTACCTGACCCTGGGGGACCCCTGAGTCTATGCCCAGAACATTGACTTCATCAACCAAGTACTCACCTGGAAACCGGTAATTCACTTACCAGCCATTGGATAACTTTGACCCATCTTTACTCGAAATTGTTTTGTGTGAAGTTTTTGAAAACTGAAAATATTCCTATAAAATCAGCCAAAGTCCGAATCCGAAAGTACTCATCTGTGATCAGGGGAGAAGCCAGTACTGTACCTGTCAGCCCAGTACTGAACTCCAAAAGTAATCCCTAGCTGGTTTACTAGTAACCTGTATTTTCTCCATAGGAACCCATTGTCTGCTTTTCTATGAAATTTCTTCTAAGTGCCTCCTTTTGAAAACTGCAAATATTCTTTAAAAATCGTACGACATACTGAAACGCAATTAACTACCTGTTTTGAGTTAAGCCCCCAGTGCTGGCCCTTGGAGACTAGTGCTGGGTTACAAAAGTAATGCGATCGTACTTTACCTGTAACCTGAATTTCCTCCCATTGAATAACATTGTGAGAATCGCCTCGAAAAGTTTCTAAGTGTGAACCTTTAAAACAGCTTTATATTCAGGAAAAATCATCACTATAACTAAAACCTTTTTGCTAATCTGGTTTCAACTTAGACCCCAGGACTGAATCCAAGATCTAGTCCTGGAACTACCAAAGTAATCCATAAAGTAATCAACTGTACTTTCCTATGAAAACCATTGAGCTCAATGCTAGATTGTGTTGCAGAACTGTATTGCTATTAGCTAACCTGTGATTATTGTGTATACAAACTTATTGCTCCTCTGCAAAGTATTTACCTGAGAGTACTCGTATCTCAAAGTATATTTTTCCAACTGTTGGTTCTAAAAATAAAACAACTATATGTAAGGATATAATAACAATTGGCCTGGAGTTCAGTTCTTGAGTGTGTGAAACCTTTTGCTGACTGAGTGTGTGCAACAAATGCTTTACACTGTCCTCTGGTACTGCCTTACTGCTCGACCAAGCAACCACTTTGGAGAGTAAGGTCAGTTCTGACTTTAACCTCTGTTAAACCTTTGGGGTTTGTGGACTCTATACACACTGTACTGCCTTATTGTCCAGTATATGTAGAGCCACCTTCTCACAGTGAGCTTTGGGCTTTTTCACAGCAAGTGAAGGCGGGTACCAGGGCTATCGCAGCCGTGCCAACAGAGGCCATCACATTGAGAGTTCACCTTGGCTAGGCGGGCCGGGGTGTGGTACCAGTAGGATACAATTTTATATGCAGTTTCAGCGTGACCCATGGAGTGCGCGGTGTGTTGGGACCTATAGAAGACATCCTCCCACTCCTTGTCTGATAGTGTGCGTTCCAGCTCTGCCTCCCAGCGTCTCTGACCAGCCATGCAAGCTTTCTAGTTGCCCTGAGTGAGGAACGAGTACATTTCGGAGATAAGTTTACGATCATCTTTCTTACAGAAGAGCCACTTCTCGAACTGCAGCATCTGTCTATTAGCCAAGGGTCATGTTGTAGCACCAGACACCCAATTTAACATTTGTGTATGCAGAAAGAGATCTGAGCTAGTAAGGCCATAGTCCTCTTGGAGCTGTTTGAAGGGGATGTGACCCTGAATGTCGAACAAATGTCCCAGACTTTTACACCCACCCTCCACCCAGCGCGAGCCGACCCCTCTATCCATCCTGGGTGGAAAGTCAGGGTTTAAGAAGATCGGGCTCATCGGTGAGGGGAAAGTGGTAAGGTTAGCCCACGTGGAAACCTTATCCCAGGTGAGCATAGTAGGGCGGGTAACCGGCGAGGACTATAATCCCCAGGCGCGTGCAGACCAGGCAGCCATGCCTCCCTCCAGATATGGTGGCCGCCACTGTCTGGTCCATGAAGACCCAGTACTTTTCCGTCATAGGGCGTTTCCATTCCACGAGGTAATGCAACAGTGAGGCTTGAAAGTAGCGTGTGATGTTGGGCAGAGCAAGGCCGCCCTCCTTCTTAGGGTACTGCAGCAAAGCCTTCTGCAGCCAGGGAGAGATCGGGCCCCAAACAAAACATTCAATCTCGGTTTGTATGTGTTGGAGCGAGTGTGATAGGGGTTGTAAGAGAAGCGTTTGAAAAAGATATAAGGCCCGGGGTAGCACATTCATATTAACAACAGCCAGCCTCCCAAACCACATCAGAGGCAAGCTCCACCAGTGGGCCAAGTCCTTGCGGAGGCGAGAAAGGAGAGTCGTATAGTTGACTTCTGCAGTTTTAGCTAGACTTTTATAGAGAACCAGCCCGAGGTAAGTTATACCCTCCTTCACCCAGTCGAAAGGAAAGTGGGCTTGCAGGGCATCAACCGTCTCTTGTGCAGTGGTGAGATTTAACACTTGAGACTTCTGCATGTTTATTTTAAAGCCTGAGACCTGGATAAAAGCCTGCAGATCATCCACGATCGCTGGTAGCCAAGTCAGGGGACGGGCCACTGAAAAAATGACATCATCGGTGTAGAGGCTAATGAGATGATGATCTGACCCAAACGGGACACCTTGCTCCAGCAGGTTGTCCCGAAGTAGGGGGGAGAGAGGGTAGCCCTGTCTGGTCCCCTTCCTCACCAGGAAATCGCTGGAGAGCAGGCTGTTGGCCCTCGCTGCCACCGATGGGGCGCTATATATGCTCGCCACCCATCCTTGAAACCTGACCCCAAGCCGAAGAGCTCAAAAGTGGAAAATAGATACGGCCAGTGCACACGGTCGAAGGCCATTTCCCCGTCAACCGGCAGTAGTAAAGCCTCTTCCTTAGAGCGTTGTACCTTGTCAATTAAGTGGAAAATCCTTTTAGTATTGTCCCGCATTGCCGACTCAGGATAAAACCGGACTGGTCCGGATCGACCAAAGCGGGCATGCGAGGATTCAATCTATGAGCCAGGATGCTTGTGAATAGCTTTGCATCAATAATCAGCAGGGAAATCGACCGGTAGGAGCTGCAGAGCTCAGGATCCTTCCCCGGTTTGGGGATGACCGAAATAGTAGCTCGCAGCATGGAGGCCGTAAGAGAGCCTTTGTCCGTGAAGGAGTTAAATAATCGATGAGCAGCGGAGTCAATTCAACACAATAGGTCATATAAAAAAGAGCGCTAAAGCAGTCAGGGCACGGTGCCTTCAGGCTCTTCAGTCGAGCGATAGCAGAGATCACCTGATCTATTCGTATGGGGGCCTCCAGCCCCTCCACCTCGCTGGGCAGAAGAGTGACCGCCGCGCCAAGGAGGTACTCACTGAGGTCAGCCAGATTGAAGGAGTCAGTGGAGTACAGGGTCTCGGAAAAAGATCGAAAGGTCGCCACTATCCCGGCATCATCCGTGACCCGCTCTCTCCTCGTATCGCCTTAATAGCCTGAGCCGCACGCTGACTGTGGAGACAATGAGCCAACATGCGACCACCTTTATTAGAGCCCACATAGTATTTGTGCTTCAGCCGAACCACTGTATACTTGGCCCGATCGAGATCTAAACGTTTCAATTTGAGTCGCTCCTCCAACTGGCGTCAAATTCTGGGGGCACCGGTACGCTTATGAATGGCTTCAAGCTCCCTTAATTTAGCTTCTATTTCTGCACATTTATTCTGCCTAGTCTTGTTCTTGTAAGCTGCTTTGGCGATGAAGGTCCCTATCGCGACCAGTTTAAGTGCCTCCCACACCGAGGTCAGTGGCGTGGAGCCAACATTGTTAAGCGCAAGGTAGTCAGTCAGGCAACGCCTGACATCTTCTACTATTGTCGGGACTGAAGCAATTAAAATCTCTTAGGCACCAATGCGATGGGGGTGACTGTGTGAATGGGAAGCGCAGTGTCAGGGTAATGTGCGCGTGATCTGAAAGGGAGCGGGCCTCAATGGTGGAATCCGTGGTACATGCCCATGCAGCCTGGGTGACGAGGAATTGATGGGCATAGGTCTTATGGGCCGCTGAGTAGTAAGAGTAATCTTGTACATCTAGGTGTAAGCAACTCCAAGCGTCTTCGATCTCCCCATCGCTCAACCACTCGCTACCACTCACGGAAATGGCTCCAGCCCCCCCCGACCTTTAGCCAGAACGGTCCTGCCCAGCATCCATAACTAGAGTTAGATCACCCCCCACCACTACCTTGGAATCTGGTGTGTGAAGGACTTCAGCAAATGCATCCAGCAGGAATTTCTCTTGTTGTTCATTTGGGGAATAGATGGAGCTATAGTTATGTTAGAGGACCCTATATGGAACCGTAGCACTAGGAGGCGCCCCTTGATCTCTGCGACAGAACCCACCACAGAACCCCTAAAGCACTGTGAAAGAAGGATAGCCACCCCGCCCGCTTAATTTTCCCTGAGGACCAAAACTGCAGAGGAAATTCTCTATGGTGCATACGGTGAGTATCGTTATGGAGAAGGTGGGTTTCCTGGAAAAGATACACATCACCTCCCGAATGTTCAAGCAGGGAGCGGACTGCCTTCCGCTTAGTATGATTGTTAAGACCTCGAACGTTGAAGCTAACTACCTTGACTTCCATCTGTGAAAGACGAACCATCTAAAGCTGCTGCTAGGGCAACTAGGATTGTGCTGAGAGGCAAAGCTTGGGGCACCCTTGTGGCACAAGCACTCGGACATAGCCTGATAAAAAAGCATTAAAGAAAAAACTCACCAGAGAGAGGACCCCCCCATAAGAAGAAAAACAAACCCTGAAATAACAGAACATTAACCTGGGCAAGCCCATGAAGTCCATCTTGAAGCTGGTCAGCAAAGTTGGGGTCCACAAAGGGAGCGAGCACACTCCTATCCCAAGAAGAGAAGAGAAAACTCCCCCCGCCCCCGTCCCCACCGGGCCAAAGGTGAGTAAAATAACCCCACTTATCACAGTCAATGATTAGAGTCTAGGCTCTTCCCTTTTGTACCAGCCAGGGTCCGCAGGACAGCAGACCTCTCTTTAATAATGGTGGCGGGGTCAGGGCGAAGGCGACCCATGCCCGACCCCCCTTGGGCCCACCACCCCGATATCTCTGTGTGCCCTGCTCTAGGGCATCTGGCCAGGAGGGCAGGTCGTCGAGGCTGAGGCTCAGCACCTTGCAGGCGTCGGTCAGAGAGGAGATCTGGTGCAGGCTCCCGCTGGTGCGGAAAATGAGGCGTAATGGATGGCCCCACGCATAAGAAATATTCTGAGAGCACAGGTGGTTGGTAATGGGGAGGAAATTCCTTCTCTTTTGCAGGGTACTTGCAGCCAGATCCTGATACAATTGGGGAGAGTGGTCTCGGAAGTGTAGAGACTGGCTTGAGCGGGCCGCCCTGAGAATCTCCTCTTTCACCGTAAATTTGTGAACACACACTAAGATGTCGGCAGGAGGGCGGTTCAACCACCGCGGCAGGCCCACACATTGGCAAAGATCAATCTTGATGATGGAGTCCGCCGACGCATTCTGGACTGTTCGGAAGAGGTCCTGGACGTATTCTACGAGGTCTTCCCCAGTTGGGACTGCTTGGAAGCGGACGTTGTTCCTCCTCGACCTATTCTCCAGATCCTCGGTGTTGGTCGCGCAGTTGTAAATCTTCTTGCTGGAGTGCTGCGATCTCCTCGTCTCTAGTAGTTGCTGAGTCCTCCAGGGAGGCCATCCGCTCCCCCACAGCATCGACGTCTCTCTGCACCTTCCGCAAGTCAGCCTGCAGGTCCGTTTTAATGGGCATGATGTCTTCCCTCTGAGAAGCAAACAATGCCTCCAAGAACTCCCTACTGACTACAGCATCCGGGCCATCACCACCTGATGTCGAGTTAGATCCTGAAGCGTCCCCTGCAGACTTTAGGAGGAGGTCCCGGACGGACCATTCTTTCTTGGTTTTGGCGGTAGCCATCATGGAGGCCCAAACTGGGAACGGACCCAAAAGAAGGTATTTGCGCGCACCAGGGGGCCGTCTGATGATGAAGGAAACACGCAAGCCAGGAGAAGCTTCGCTCAACCTCAGGTACTCCGTTAGAGGTATCAGCACTCCGCTGAATCTTAGCAAGACTCCTTTGTAATTTAAATGTCAGGTGGTAGGCAAAGGGCCCCTGAGGCTCCCAGGTCCAGACCCAAAGGCGGGCCAGATCGTGGGCTATGTAACAGGCGACCCCAGGAACCGCCGAGCCACCAGACTTTGCGGAGGACCAAATCCCCAACCGGGTCCAGAGTCTCTGGAGAAGCCCCGCACTCTGGACCCACTGGGCGCGCAGGGAAGGCCAACCAGTCACAGAGTCCTCCACGGCTTTGCCGTCTCCCCCCAAAGGCCCTAACAATTCGGCCCCCGGTAGCTGGACAGCAGCCCACCCCCCCAGTCACTATGTGGTGATCACTGCAGATGGGCCCCCCAGGCGCACCCCATACCTGTGTTCTCCGTATCTGCCATCCACAGCGCGCCTCTGGCCCCACGAGGGCCCCGCTCTCGAGGCCTTGCCCCATTGGGGTCGGGAGGACACCAGGCCGCGCCAGTCCGCGCTGGGGAATCCCCGATTGGTGCAGCGTGTTGAACTAGGCCCTTGAACAACCGGAAGCAAATGTCAGAAGGGGTCAAGAGGAGTTTGCAGGGGGGAAGGGTCCGGTACCCTCCCCTCGTGGCAAGCCCTTCCTGCAAGAGGACCCAATGTGGTCTACTGGCCCAGGAGCGTGCAAACAGTCTCCTCCCCTGCTATGATCCGCCGCCAGGGGCCCACCAGATCGTCCCCCACTGCACAGTGTGGCGGCTTCTTCACAGCAAGGGGCAACGGCGCCGCCAAGGCCGCACTCTTGCTCCACTCCACAGTCCACCCGGTAGGCCTCCGCCAGTGATCGGGCGTTTCGCAAGCCTCGTCTAGCCACAGGACCGGGCTGGGGGCACCCACCTTGCACTGTGCACACGCTGACAGCCGCCGCAGTGTAGGAGAGGCCCCGCACACTTCAGTGGGCCAAGTCGGGCGTCGCTGATGAGCCCGCAGGATTGCGTGATGATCTCGGCCAGGGGAGGCCGCGCCACCAGCCCTCGGGCCGGACCCAGGTGTCTGCTTTCCGATAGGTGTCCGGGACGAGGAGCGGGGAGTCAATCAGGGCCTGCAGGGGCATTCAATAGGGGTAACTACTAACCTCCAAAGATCCGCTAGTAGAGGCATCGGAGGCCCGCCACAGTCAGAGGCTAACCGATGGGCCGTGCACCAGGCCAAGCGCCGCCCCGCCTCCCACGCCACAGCCGGGGGCACAGGGCTGCCGGCGTCCGCTCAATCCAGCCTCTCGGGGGTCAAAATACCCCTCTTCTCACGACCCCCAGGTGCTGTCCCGCCGTGAACTCATCGACAGGGGAGCCTGCTACTGGGGGATGCCGTAGATAGTGCTGATATGCCCAGGAACAACCCGTCCGCTCACTCCACCATCTTGGCCATGCCCCCCAAGTCAAAATTTTATGTAACTTTTTGCCACATGTAACTTTGAAAAAGTTGCACTCTTTTGCCCAGTTTCCCAGTGGTCTTTTTGGTGAGTGACTTGAAGTCTTCAACTTACATCGCCTTAGCAAGCCGCACAATATAAAATCCTGTACTAGGCCTTATGCATGGCCCAAGCAGTAGGCATGCCATTGGAGCTGATTTAGAGCCTGGTACGCAGGCTGCTAAGTCACTTTGTTAGCAAAGGCCCACCCCCGCCAGTCCTGTAGTGACCCGACAATCATATCTAAAGGTCCCTGTATTATATAGGCATAGGGATTTCACCGAAAATCTTTCACCGGACCAAGCGGGAATAACTTTGGTGAAAATATTCAATACCAGCAGTCATCACGCCTTGGTGTCATGAAGGACAGTCATATCATTTTAGCTTTCAAAGAAAAACCCATACTATGGGTGTTTGTTTTCTCCAAGCACTCCCAGCATGGTGGGGGAATTGCCTGCATTTTTACTGTTCTAGACCGCCATGCCATGCAGGCTGGAATGAGGCAGGAAATAAGCATTGGCAAAGCCAACAGGTCTGCCTATATGACCTATTGGCTTGCCTATGGTTTTAAGCTAAACTAAGCTAGACCGCATTAAGTCTAAACTTTAAAAAAATATATAAAATACATGCCTTTGATGTGGCTGCCTACGTGATTTTGTATTTGGATGCCCAGTGCATGCACACGCTTACAAAAATGATGTGGCTGTTAATTTTATTTGTAGTTACCAATCTGAGTTGCATTGTTAACTAAAAACAAATTAAAATACGCAAACCTTTTTTTTTTATTGTATCATACAAGTGGGAGTGAGGAAGCATCATGGTGCTTTGTTGGGGCTTGGCGAAGAAACGTGGGGGTGAATAGCGAAGCAACGCTGCTGAGGGTGGAGGGAAGATGGCTAAGCAACACAGGGGAGGTGTAAGGAACGCAGAAGCAACAAAAGTAGGGATGCAAAATCACCATGAGGGAAGACAGGAGGGGATGTGAAAGTAATGGGGTGAGAGCAGGAGTGAAAGCAACATGGGGTTGGTGGGCGAGCAACACAGAGGGCGCAGGTGAGGGCATCAATGGGGAGAAGCATACAGGCAAGCACACAGAGGGGCCAGGAGAAGCAGTTGGGCAACAGAGCAGCACTGAGTGCAGGCGGAGGGATGTACACGAGGGAGATGGCTTGAAAACACAGGTAATCTAATGGAGTGCTTCACACAAAATTAAAAGGTAGTGCTTTAAAAGTAAGCAGTGGCAGAGAGATTGCAAAGAGGCAATGCTCCATGGAAGGACAAACACAAGATTGCCAAGCAAAAAGACGAATAAGAAGCAGGCAAATGAGAGTGACAAGGAAAGCCAACCAATCGGCAGGCTCCAAACCCCTCTGTGTTCTTGGTAAGCCGTTCTATGCCGCACAATTGACAGCACATGCACTGTCTAGTAGGATCGACTTAAAAACGGCACCAAAAGCACAGCCTAAATTAGGTCAGGATTTCTGTCATCATGTTTTCATAACTAAGTGACATGGATACCTGTTAATATTTAGTTAGGCATTCGGATTCAATAGCCCTCCTATTGAGCCTTCTTATCCTTGCCACACATTAGACCTCTTTGACCAGATTATGCTAGAACTGTTTTCAGTTCTGGGTCCTGCCCTTGTGGAAATTATTTATCTGTCACTCATCTGGAATTCTCGCAGACCGACATTAAGTCTAAATAGGTAAATTCAATACCAAAAAACCTCTCTGGATCCTGATTAATAGCATTATTACAGACCAGTCTGAGAAGATTATTGTTTTTGTTCCCCAAGACTGGCTGGACCATTTTCAGGTTGGATTCCATCCTGATGAAGGTACAGGGTCCTCAGCAGTTCACGTTCTTGGCGATATGAGGAGGAAAACAGATTTTTCTGGTCCTTTCTTTACTTTTGACCTCATTGACTATGATGTTGAGGACCATCTGACGATGAATAGTGGCTACTCTGGCTTCCGGTTAGTCCCTTCCTTTGTGCGCCATGTTACAGGAAGTTGAGTGTCCTGTACCTCAGAGCTCCCTGCTCTCCCATCCATGTCAGCAGCTTGTATCTTTGTCCACTGGCTGCCCAGGTAGATGCAGAAGGTTCCGAATTTAAAGGTGCTAATTGCCTCAGATGCTCCACAAATTAGCCTGGACTACATGTAGTGCCAATATTTTTTCCAATTTTATTTATGGTATTTGAGTCTGTGGATTGGTAGCCAGTGGCTCTATAAATGTCAGTTCATAGTTGTCAAGCGGCCCCAGGTCATGTATAAACCCCTTCATCCCGCTCTGGCTTCTTACACAAAATCTTCAGTCCTCTCAATATAGGTAAGAGTTTAAGACGCTGAGCAAGCAAAGTTTTGTAGGCCAAAATACCAGAACTGGCTGAATGTGTCACATGTGACACGTGACCACTTGGAAGCTATCAGAGTGTGAGGTCACGTTCCTTAACTCATGTCACAGTGTGATGTCATTTTTAGGTCGAGCCTAGAGCCAGCGCGCATGCGCTGCTCTGCAAGACATGTTGTAGTGGAATAGGTTATAGAAGCCCTGCCCACTCTCTACCAATATTTGCCATTGCCTTGTGTCATTATGGGCAGAGGGCTGGCCGTAATCTATCATAATTCTCTAGAGTCCTCTTTCCTCTCAGCCTCCAATCAGAGTTGTGAAGCTTTGTCAGTAAATGTCCGTATTTCCCATCATGACACTTTCAAAACTGTTCTCCTCTATCGCTCTCCTGGGGTCAGAGGCACGTTTTTAGAGTTGGTTGGAAAGCTTTTCAGAGGAGGGGCTCTGTGCCAAGGCGTTCACGATCTTAGGAGACTTCAACTTCTATCTTGAGGACCCCACTGATTCTGATAATATAAAACTAGAACAAACTTTAAAATGGGAGGGCCTTATTCAACTAGTGCTAGATCCCACTCACTCGGCAGGTCACACCCTAGATGGTATATTCTCCAACCACCCTAATATTTACTACCGAGGAGTTTTGCCACTCTCCTGGTCGGATCATGCCTTCTTTGAAATTTCACTTACCAGGAATCTCAAACCCAAACCCAAGCCCACACTAAAGGTGGAAACGAGGACCTGGAAAAACATTAATAGCTTAGAGTTAGACAACTGCTTGAAAGCAACAGTGCGCGCCTGGCCTTCCTCTGCTGAAGTGGCTTCGGCCGGATACACCGAATGGCTACATTCAGCCCACAGAACACTAGCCCCTGTTAAAATGTGCATTGCCATCAGCCCCCTGGTATTCTGACAGTCTAAAATTGCTTAAATTTGATTGCAAACGGTTGGACCGCATTTGGAGGAGAGGCTACACTAATATCACTAAAGAGGCTGTCCCGGGGGTGCCGGGTTTACAGGGATGTCGACCACCTGAGGGGGTTCTGGAGGGTCAAATAGAAATACCGGTGCCTTCAAGAGAGGTTTTAAGGAAGGTTTTATTGGAATGAAGATTCTTTTCATGGATAGCACAGTAAAGTCTTTGGATAAGAGGACCCGTCGCGATGCCTTGTGGTCTTGGTAGTTTCACTTCAGGAAGGTGTTGCCCCAGGCGTCTCGCGGTGTACCCAAAAAGAAAAGAAAGCAACGAGTTATACACTAAACTCGGGAATGTCTACAAGGGCCGGGAGTGAGGGAACGCACCCAGTGCACCGTGCTCGAGATACTGGTTGTGACAAGGAGTGCTCGTGCTCGGGGAAAGGGTTCTTTGCGGGAGATGTCTACGGGGGTGACTGCCTCCGCCTCCCAACCCAGCCCGCGACCCGGCCCCGTACCTCTCGCAGCCACGCTCCTCCCGTGGGCGCGTGGCAGGGCGAAGCGTCCAACCGTGGGCCTCCTGGCTTGTCGTCTCCGTCTTCTTCTCGTCCTCGTTCTCGTCCTGCGTCCTCCTCCGCTGCCTGGGAATCGCCGTCCGCCTTCGTGTCGGTACTTCCTGCTTTTGACGTCATCAGGGGTGGAGTCCCGTGCTCAAGGTCCCAAGCCTTAAAGGAGCCGCACTCATTCTCCTCGGACCATTCCTTCGTGATGTCATCGGGGTTCCCATACCAAGTACCGAATTGTGGCTGTGGGGAAAAGGTGCAGGCTGAAAGGGGGGTGGCGGACCACCAGTCTTCCGTAACAGGCTCCTGGGGGCTGGACCCGTGACACACCTCCCCCCCTGGCTTCTCCCGTTCGGGGAGAGGGAACACGCGGGAAAGGAAGTCCGCATTCGCATTGTCCCTCCCTTTACGGTGTTGTATCGTAAAGGAATATTGTTGTAAGGACAAGAACCATCTCAAAACTCGTGGATTATGAGCGCTATTTTGATGCATCCATTTCAGAGGGGCGTGATCTGTATGTAGGATGAATGGTTTGCCTTCCAAATAATACCTTAGTTTGTCAATGGCCCATTTTATAGCTAAGGCCTCCCTTTCGATAGTAGAGTACCTACATTCCCTGGGGAAGAGCTTCCTACTGACAAATAGCACCGGATGTTCAACCCCCTCTCTGATCTGAGACAGTACGGCTCCTATCCCCTGATTGGAAGCGTCTGTGGCCAGGATGAAAGGTTTCCTATGGTCAGGCGAAACCAGAACGGGAGCGGTGGTCATGGTAGTCTTCAGGGTTTGGAACGCCTGTAACGACTCCACAGAGGGTTGACTAAAGTCCTGACTCCTGGTTTCTTTTCTGAGCATGTTGGTCAATGGGGCCGCTAGTTCAGCAAAACCGGGTATGAATCTTCGATAGTATCCGACCAATCCCAGGAATGCTCGAAGGTCTCTCCTAGAGCTGGGAAACGGGACTGCTGCTATTGCTCTCACTTTTTCACTCTGTGGGGCAATGGTTCCCTCGCCGAGGACGTATCCTAGGTACTTACAGCTCTGGAACGCTGCTCGCGATTTCTTCGCGTTGATATGGAGTCCTGCTCTGCGAAGAGCTGAAAGGATGGTTTGCAAGTGAAGGAGATGTTCTTCCCACTCTCGACTATAGATGACAATGTCATCTAAGTAAGCCGAGCTAAAGCCGTTGTAGGGCTGTAAAACCTGGTTCATCAGACGCTGAAACGTCGCTGGCGCCCCATGCAGACCGAAAGGAAGAACTGTAAATTCGAACACCCCGTCGTCTGTCACAAAGGCCGTTTTCTTCCTATCTTCCTCACGGAGGGGGACTTGCCAATACCCCTTCGTGAGGTCGATGGTTGTGATGTATTTAGCCTTGCCAATCTTCTCGATTAAATCATCGACCCTAGGGATGGGGTAGGTGTCGAAATTGGAGACGGCATTCAGGGCACGAAAATCCATACAGAACCTTTTGGTTCCGTCCGGTTTGGGAATCATGACAATCGGGGAGGACCAATGGCTCTGGGAGGGCCGGATGACTCCCATTTTGAGCATCTCTTGGACTTCCTGGCGTACAGCTTCTTTCCTTGCAGCGGGGATTCTGTAGGGCCTCAGTTTCACCACTTCTCCTGGACGTGTTTCGATGCGGTGTTCTGCTAGATTCGTTTTACCCGGCACATCTGAGAACACATCTGCATAAGGTTTCAAGGCTTCTGTTATGTCCTTCTTTTCTTTGGCGCTTAATTCAGGGTTCACAACCAGCTGTTCCAGAGTGGAGGTGCTCGGGACATCGTTCTGTCCCACAAAATGGCCTGCTCGGGGAACTGTACCCAGCCACTCCTTCAAGAGGTTGATGTGATAGGTCTGGGTTTTGGTAGGTGAGAGACGTAGGCGATAGGTGGTATTTCCTATCGTCTCTATAACCTGATAGGGCCCTTGCCACTCGTTTTTGGTTTTAGAATTGATAGAGGGCAACAACACAAGGGCCCATTTGCCCACCGCTAAGGTCCTCAGCCTCGTACCCTTGTCGTAGGCCTTTTTGTACCGTTCCTGTTGGTGCTCCATAGAGGAATACGCCAATTCTCGGAGTTTGCCTAGTCTGGTTCTTAGATGCGAGGTGTATTCCAGCATGTTCTTCAGGTCTTGGGATGCCTCGTTTTCCCACATCTCTTTGGTGATGTCGAGGAGACTCCTGGGTAGTCTCCCATACAGAAGCTCGAAGGAAGAGCACCCTAAGCTGCTTTGCTTCTGTGCCCGTATAACATATAGGGCAATGGGTAGGAGACGATCCCAGGTGGGTCCCTCGGTAGTCAGCATTTTCTTCAATGTTTTTTTTTTTTTTTGTTTCAAGACATTTATTGAGCATTGTCAGGAACACACAGCGTCTCGCCAACAACCCGGAGGCCGGCCGCTATCAGTGCATACAGTAATACAAAGCATTTCCAACACGTATGCGTGTTACAACAGTTCTGCCAACAGTTCCATCCAAGTGACAAGTGCAGCGTCTGTACAGCTAAATAAATGAGTCTCGAGGTGTTTTTGTTTTTTTGAATTTTTATATAACCAGTAACATGTGCAGTGTCCCTACAAACTCAGGAGTGATGGGGGAGGGGGGTGGCACACGGGCACCCAGGTGGGCATAGCTAATCTCGATAGGCAAAGGGGGGGCGGCGGAGTGGCAGAGGCATGAGGCCACAAAAGAGGGAAGGGCCAGCCACAGTATCGGAAGCAACGGTTAGCAGGCCCCAGGGACGTCGCGGAGGATGTGATGTCCTACATAGGTTCTGAACTGAGGGGGGGGGGCCAGGAGAGGGACAGAGAGGGGGGGGGATGGGGGGGGGATAGCAGGGAGGGTGGGGGGGAGGGGGGGGGAAGAGGAAGGGGGGGGGGAAGGGAGGAAGCAGCAGACCTAACATGTCATATACCTTAGCCCGGGGGCTGTATCGCCAGTCCAAAATAGCACCATCTAAGGATCCTTACTACCCAATTTCAATTGCTGTCAGTCCCAGGCGGGATTGGGGGGAGGGGGGGGGGAGGAGGAGTGAGGAAGCAGATAGCACATCATGCCATATACAGCAGTCCAGGTGTTACATTGCAAGACCATGAACATCATCAACAAATTTCCGTTGCCCAACTTCAAGTGCTGTCATCCTCGGGCGGATCAGTTATCAAATAACATTGTAAAGGGGCCCATATATCAGTAGGCCTAGAGGTAGGCGGCAGTAGTTCAGAATAGGTATGCAATTGCTCCTGGCAATACACCATATCACTCATCCAATCCTTGAATTTGGGCGCTCTTCCCCTCCCCCATCTACAGGCCACCCTACGTTTGGCCAATAGCATAGCCAGTGCTACATATTTGCGGTGAGCCGCTTGGAGAGGTGCAACATATCCCAGAAAGGCCACCATTGGGGATGGATCCACCGTCATGTGTATCATTTTAGAGAGGGCCTGAAATACCTGAGTCCAGTATCTATTCACTTCAGGACAACCCCATGCAAGATGAAGGAAATCAGCTCCCGGGGCCCCACACCTGTCACAGGCATCGGTAGGCCTAAGCTGGAATCTGTGTAGGCGCGCTGGAGTGTGGTACAGCCTGTGCAGGTATTTATAGTGGATTATCCTAAAACGGCTGTTAGACGATATGCGCTCAGTTTGCTGTAGGCAAAATTCCCATTGGGTGTCCGTGAGGGTCAGTGCCAGATCCTGTTCCCATTTCTGCCTAGCGGGCAGAGCAGTGTATGTCGTGTTGACCCGTATAGATTTATAGAGTGCCGACACCAGTTTAATAGGATGGTCGTGAAGCAGCATGTTGTGTAAGGGAGGTAGCACCGGGGGCTCGCTGGGGAAATCAGGCGTGATAGCTTGCAGTCCGTGTCTGAGCTTAACATAATAAAACAAGTCCAGGGGCGTCGGGTGGATGCCCTCATATAAATGCTCCCTAGTTCGGAAGACGCCGTCTAGGTACAGGTCTCCCCACGTAGTGACATTAATCTTTTTCAATAATTTTTGAAAGCCAGTCTCTTGTAGGAGCGGCAGCTGTGGGTGATAGGCCAGCGGCAATGACGGTGCGTATAGGAAGTGCAAGTCCAGCCGAGACACGATAGAGTTCCATGCCGTCACCGTGCTCGACACAGTGGTAGGGGTCTTGTCCCTTCCTTCAACCTGGGAGTAGAGTGCTCCTTCAATAGGGATGGGGTGTGCCAACCAGTGCTCAGCCGCCAGTTGGGGCATATATCTCTGCTGGCGCACCCAAAAGTACGCATAATGGGCCTCAGCAGCTCGGTAATAGAGCTCAAAGTCGGGGATTCCAAATCCCCCTTGAGAGTATGGCCGGATAAGGATCTCCCATTTGAGTCTGGGCGTCTTACCTCCCCACACTAGTCGGAGCAGTTCTGAGCGTAGCAGACGAAAGAAATGGGAACCGGGGTGGTATGGAATGTTCAAGAATAAGTATAAAAGTTGAGGGAGTATGACCATCTTAACCAAGGAGGCCCGTCCCGCCATGGAAAGAGGGAGCGTGATCCATCTGGATATATTGTCACTCATCCTGTCCATCACAGTGCCATAGTTTGCACGAATCAGTTCTTCTCTACTCTTTTCCACATGTATACCCAGGTACTTAAAATCCCCTGTGCACCAGGCAAGTGGGAATTCAAGTGGGAATTGAACTGTCGCGGCAGTAAGGGGGAAAACACATGATTTCTTCCAGTTGATTTGAACCCCCGAAAGAGCACCAAACCGAATGAATTCACGGAGTATGGGATGCAAGTTTTCACTAGGGTGGCGAACATAGAGGGTGATATCATCAGCATACATAGAGACAAGTAACTGTCTCTGAAAGCAACGCAGTGCCTTATCCTGATGATGCTGACGCAACTTAGCCGCCAGGGGTTCAGTAGCTATGGCAAAAAGCAGGGGGGACAGGGGGCATCCCTGTCTTGTTCCTCTTGTGATGGGGAAATCTGATGACAGTTTCCCATTGATGAGTACTTTGGCTGTTGGATATACATACAGTAATTTAATCCAGGAAATAAAGAGAGGTGGGAAGCCCATTCGCTCAAGTACTTTAAACACATAGTCCCATTCGAGCGAGTCAAACGCCTTGGTGGCGTCTATAAAGATGGCTGCCATTGGGAGGTCTTCGTGGACGGAGTCGTATACTGAGAAAAAGGTACGGAGATTATGTGATGTAGCCCTTCCAGGGACAAATCCGGCCTGGTCTGGAAGGATAAGTGCAGGCAGGAGGAGGCTGATGCGCGTTGCAATCAGTTTCGCGAGGATTTTAACGTCGCAGTTTAATAGGGACAAGGGCCTGTAAGAGTCGCAGTCCGAGGCGGGTTTTCCTGGCTTAAGCAGCGATGTAATGAGGGCAACTCTCATGGAGGCAGGGAGTTGGCCCACCTCCAATGCGTCTTCAAAAACTTCCCGCAATACCGGTGCCATGAAGTCAATAAACGTCTTGTAGAATTCTATAGGTATGCCATCTAAACCGGTGGCCTTACCCGATTTCATGCCCATGATAGCTTCCCTGACCTCGTCCAATTCAAAAGGGGCGTTCAAGAAGGACCTCTGCGCATCACTCAACCAACCTAGGGAGACATCCGCTAGATAGTCATCCAATGTGAGTTCACCATGTCTGCCAGTGGAGTACAGTACACCATAATGGCGCACGAATTCGTTAAGGATTCGGGTGGTGTCTCTAAGTATTAGCCCCTCAGCCGTCTCAAGTTCCAATATTATCGTCGGAGCGCGCAATAGTTTGACCGTCGCTGCCAGAGCTTTCCCAGGCCTCTCACCCTCCCCATATCGTCTAGCCACCCAGTATTTGTTCCGAAACTTTACCTCGCGAGCAGCCTCTTCAGAGAATTCCGACAATTTTTCGCGAATGGTAGCGAGGGTCGTATTGTCAGGGTTTGCTCTAAGGCGAATTTCAGCACTGCGCAAGTCAGCCTCTATGCTGCGTAATCGGGTCAGTATGCTCTTGAGTACTCCCGAGCCCTTTGATATACATAAGCCTCGGAGTGTGGCCTTAAAGGCATCCCATATAGTCGCAACGTCCTGGACAGAGTCTTTATTGCGTTTAAAGAAATCTAGGCATTCAGCACGGAGTTCCTCTTGGAATACCGCGTCCAACAACATAGTGGGCTGCATGCGCCACGCCGTCACCGGGGGGCCGAGCTCAGAACCAGTCAATGTGATCAAAACGGGGGAGTGATCGGAGTACGTCCTGGGGAGATGTGACGCATGTATCAGCGCTGTAAAAAGTTGTGAGGTTAAGAGGAAATAATCAAGTCTCGCCCATGACTTAGCCTGTGCTGTAAAGTGTGTACCCTCCTCTCTAGGTCCGCAGTGCGACCGCCAGGCATCAACTAGATTGTTACCGGCAATAGTCGCTCTAAGGACTTCGCGCCCATTCGTATAGTGGTGTGGGGCGGGGTGTGATCTATCCAGAGGGGGGTGTAGTGTCACGTTGAAGTCTCCTCCCCATATGATGTGTTGTGGTCCTGTCTCAACTATAGCCGCCCATAGAGAGGTAAAGAATTGAGGGTCATCCGTGTTGGGTCCATAGCAACAGACAAGTGTTACTGACATGTGTCCCAGTCTACCCCATAGTAAACAATACCGTCCCTGGTGATCCACCTTGGAGCCAGCAGGCTGAAAGGGTGTGGATCTCTTAACTAGAATGGCTGTACCTCGTGCATACGATGAGTAGTTAGCAAAGATCGAGTGAGAAGCCCACCTACTCCCAAAGGTCTGTGACTTGTGGGGCGTAAAGTGCGTTTCCTGTAAGAAAGCAATGTGAACACTATGACGATCAAGGTAACTCAATATTTGTCTCCTCTTCCTATGATCCCCCAGCCCTCTCACATTCCAAGTAATCACAGTCAAGCGTGTGTCATCCATGTAATCGTGTAATACAATAACTGCAGAAGTAAAGTTTGGATGGCCACCAATCCATCCTCAGCAACAATCAAAGCATCATCCAGTCGGACCAGTCCATCACCCTCAAGTGGAAACAAAAATTGGAACAGAAAGGAAACGACCTGAACCCCTCCGCCATGTCCCCGCCATGAGTAATGTGCAGTACACCCATCCGGCCCCCGCACCCCCAGGCCATAATTAAGGAGTCTTCCATAGAGCAAATACGTGAGCTTAGTATACAACATGCACATGTCAAAACTAGAATCCCAACAGAATCCCCAGTAATCCCCTCCCTCCCACCCCCCCCCCGACAACCCCAGCAACCGGACCATGCTGGAAAAAGAGCAGGCAATTCTCAATGTGTAACTGTACATAACAAAGCATCCCAGAGCATTCAAAGGAGGGTCCACATCTTTCCGCATTAGCCCGTTCTACCCAGTTGTCAGTCCACCACCCCCCACCCACCGAATCCACCCCAACAACCCCATTTTCTTCAATGTTTGTTTTAGCGTTTGGTTGTACCTCTCCACTAAGCCATCCGTTTGTGGATGATACACGGAGGTCTTAAGGTGTTTGATATCCAAAGAGGCACATACCTCTTTCATCAGTTTTGACGTAAAAGGGGTCCCCTGGTCCGTCAGCACTTCTTTGGGAAACCCAACGCGTGAAAATAGTTCCACGAATTTTTCGGCAATGGCAGCTGTCGTGGTGTTTCTCAATGGAAAGGCTTCCACGAAACGGGTCGCGTAGTCCACTACAACCAAGGCATACAAATATCCCCGCCCTGTCTTAGGCAAGGGCCCGATGAGGTCCATGCCGACACGTTCGAACGGCACTCCTATGAAGGGCATCCTTTGTAAGGGCGCTGCCGGGGGTCGCTGGGTGTTTCTTCGTTGGCAAACCTCACACTGTGCGCAGAACTCCTGAACGTCTTTATAGAGACCTGGCCAATAGAAGTTTCTCACAATGCTGTCAGTGGTCTTTTCCTTGCCTGCATGTCCGGCCGTCAAGTGGGCATGCGCAAAAAACAGGACTTGTTCTCTAAATGACTGGGGAACCAACAGTTGCAGGTCACTCTCGGATCGGGCTTGTCTGTACAATAAATCGTTTTTAATCAGAAACCGGGGGTATGTAGGGGTGGGCAGACCTTCGGAATGGTGGGCGGCTTCCCATGCGTGGAACAGGGTTCTGTCTTCACTCTGCGCAAAGCGAAAGCTCCGGTCTATAACCCAGGGTTCTGGTGACAAGTAAGCAGGGACATGCTCCCTATTCTCGGGGTTGGATAGGTGTTCCCTAAAAAGGGACAGGAACTCGGAATTGTCAGTTCCTATGATCATATCCTCAGGTAGGGAATCCACCACCCCCACCTGTACTGTATAGGGTTCTCGGTCTGGTAGAGTGATGGATATAGAAGCTACTGGGTAGGGCTTTACATCCCCGTGAACACACCTAATGTATACCGGAGTCTGGGGAATAATCTGTTCAGCGGTGACAAACCGTGTCTGTACAACGGATTGTCGACACCCCGAGTCTAAGAGAGCTTTTAACTTGTAACCATTCATCCACATACTCACGTAGAACGTGCTGCCCATTTCCGCGGAATACATCACTGTCCTGGGAAGATAACCAACTTCCATTGGTTCCTCTGGACTCTTTCGTTTGGGACACATTCGGGCTATGTGACCCCATTCGCCACATTCGAAGCACTGTGGGCCTTTTGTCATAGGAGCCATCAGTCCGGGTGGTTTGAAAATCCTGGGTATCTCGGGGGTGACTTTCGGTCTCCTGTCCGTTTTGGAGGGGAGTGGTACAGTCTTGGAGGTTTTCTCAGAGTCCCACAGGGGGGTCTTTGGCTGAGCTCTGGCATACTGCGAAGCCATTTCAATAGCTTGTTCTACAGACACGCCGACATGTTGTTTCAGCCACCTTTGGGTGGCATACGGTAATGCTTCCATGAATTGTTCTAAATAGATTTTCTTCATAATGTCCTCCTTGGTGCTAATTTCCGGACGTAGCCACTTGTCGGCCGCCATCTTCAATCTAAAAAATAAGGTTTTAGGGTTTTCCCCTTGAACTCCTCTTTCCTTTCGGAAGCGTACTCTGTAGGCCTCTTGATCTAGACCTAAATGGTCCAGGATCACCATCTTTATGGTTGCATAGGGGGTCATCCCTAGGGGGTTAGCTGCCTGATAGGCGGCTTGAGCGTCGGCGGTGAGAAGTGGAGCCAAAAAATACGGCCATTTTTCCTCGGGCCAGCTCATTGGCCGAGCCGCCCTTTCAAAATTCAACAAAAAAGCGTCAGGGTCTTCGCCTGGCACGTACTTCTGGAGTGCCATCCCGGGGGGGTGAGGGGTGTGTACCCGCACTTCTCCGGTAGCCCCATGGGAAACCACAGGTATAGTCTTGAGTCCTTCTACGTGGGCAGTCATGGTTTTAGTGAACATCTCTCTGTCCGCCTGGGCGATTGTCAGCTGATTTTCTACAGCCCATTCCAGCTTTTCCTGCCCTTTAATGAGATGGTCGATAAGGGTCTCCATCTTAGCCTGACAGATGGATGCTGTAGGGGATCCCACTTCTGACACCAGTTGTCCCGGGGGTGCCGGGTTTACAGGGATGTCGACCACCTGAGGGGGTTCTGGAGGGTCAAATAGAAATACCGGTGCCTTCAAGAGAGGTTTTAAGGAAGGTTTTATTGGAATGAAGGTTGGGGACATACCTGAGCTCCAGTACCTGAATCCAGCCGTGAGGGCAACGGCTTTTGCGGACAGTACTCTCTCCTTGCTGCTGTGGGACGGGTGCGTCCAGCGGCTCCATTTTCGCGCCGTGAGGGAAACGGCCACGTGAACTACAACCCCCAGGTGCCCCGGGACCCGCGTCGCACTTCCGACGCCACCACCTGCGACCGGAGGCGCTACAAAGCGCCGGAGCGGCAGGAGCTCCGTGTGGGGGACATACCTGAGCTCCAGTACCTGAATCCAGCCGTGAGGGCAACGGCTTTTGCGGACAGTACTCTCTCCTTGCTGCTGTGGGACGGGTGCGTCCAGCGGCTCCATTTTCGCGCCGTGAGGGAAACGGCCACGTGAACTACAACCCCCAGGTGCCCCGGGACCCGCGTCGCACTTCCGACGCCACCACCTGCGACCGGAGGCGCTACAAAGCGCCGGAGCGGCAGGAGCTCCGTGTGGGGGACATACCTGAGCTCCAGTACCTGAATCCAGCCGTGAGGGCAACGGCTTTTGCGGACAGTACTCTCTCCTTGCTGCTGTGGGACGGGTGCGTCCAGCGGCTCCATTTTCGCGCCGTGAGGGAAACGGCCACGTGAACTACAACCCCCAGGTGCCCCGGGACCCGCGTCGCACTTCCGACGCCACCACCTGCGACCGGAGGCGCTACAAAGCACCAGAGCGCCTCCCGCCCCGCGGGACGCGCGCGGGCAGCGCCGGGAGAAGCCCGGGACAAGGGCGGGACCGTCTGTGGCCGTCAGGGGCTGGCAGAGGCTGGGCTGGGCCCCGTCCCTTTCCACGACGACTCACGCTTGGTGCTTGTTGCTCTCCTGTTGCCCAAACCATGTCTACACGCTCTGGTAAGCCTCTCAGGGGTGAGGTCGAAAGGGGATCTAATGCCGCGAGCCCCGTGATAGGGTCAATGGACCGCTTCATTACCAGGGTGGCGGCGGTGATTGAAAAGGAGATCGCCATCTCTGAGCGGCGTCTATCTGAAGTATATCTCCCCGCAAGTCGCTCATTATTGGGGGTAGACGCCCAGCCGCTCACACCAGCCATTACACGGGTTCAAGGAGGTACCCCTCCTAGTATGGACAGTGCTCCCTTGGAACCCCTTCATTGGTCTGGTATTGAGCAAAATATTGACAGGTTGGAATCCCAGGCAGCTCTTCCTTCTATAGATACTCTGGAAGATGATGGCCGTAGTAAATGCTCCGCATCACTACCACCTATTTTGTTAAGTGATGTTACTGGAGATCCAGAGTCCCCTAATTCCCCTGTACGTACCTCAGTTGTATCAGATGGAAAGCTAGTTGGGGCATCTTCTATTATCGTGTCTTGTGATACTCGGCAGGAGTTTCCCCTCGTAGGTAAAAAATTGCGTAAACGCAAGAAGGGTAAGCTAGTGAGACAGGCCGCCCTCTACCAAAGAGTATGGAAGTCTCCTGTGCCAAATCCAAGTATTACAAGGGGTACCCCTATGCAGAACGAAACTGATACAGAAGGGGATGTACTGATTTTTCCAAAGGGCCCTCATACAACTAAAGTCCCAAAGCGAGCTGACTTGGTAGTGGTCGAAAATATTCTGGAGAAGGTATATACCCTCTTGAAACCATTAATAACTCAAATGAAGAGTCTAGGGGATAGGATTGATAAATTAGAGCAGTCAACTCTGGATGGGTTACATTCACTCAAGACAACAATTAAACTAGCAACTAGAGTGACTGTAAATAAGGATGTGGGTGTAAAAGGGAGTGACTTATTAGTGCAGAAAGGCCCTGAGCCCCAAATAACCCAAAATAAAGCTGCTCTTAACAATCGAGTAATTCCAGCTCCGAAACCCCCTCCGATTTTGAATCCAGGGCCAAGCGATAAGGGACTTCCAGCAAATAAAGAGTCAGAGAAAAATCAGCCAAAATCACATTCTCAAAAACAGCAACAGACAACTGAGGGCAAAAAGGCGGTCCAACAAACATTAGAAGGTAGCAGTAAACCCAGCGGCCCAACGACTAGGAAAGCACCCAGGCCTGCAACACAATGTTCTGCCCCAACAATTTTCTCACAGGCCCCCAGTATCCGCCCACGACGGATCCCCCCAATTAATCTCCCACCAGACTGCCAACCATTTGTTGCAGTCATGGTTAATGTGCCTCCTCTAAAGGATGGCCAGTTGGAAAACCATCAATCACTTAAGAACAAGTGTATACACTGGCTGAAGGCAAATAAACCAATCCCCCCGGGTATGGACGGTATTATCTTAAGTGTCCGTAGAGTGGGATGGGTGGGGCAAGGGAAAAAAATGCTGGAAGGGGACTGTGTTATTATAAACTTCCAAGATCATAGAATGGTGCCATCCATTTGTACTCCTATTAAAAATATGGGGGCCCCGGGGGTGAAACTGGTAGACCTCTCGTATTTTTACCCAAGGCATCTTGTGAGCCCTATTGGAGGAAGTGAAAGTTCTCTCAATTCGGGCCAAAACTGGGCCGGGGTTGTAGGAGGCGACAGGGAGAAATATATGCGGGCAAATGGCCCCTGCTGACTGGAATCAGTGAGGAGAGCAGAACGAGAAGAAGTACCATCCACCCAAATAAACCTTGTAAGTGAAATAGGAGAGTCTACAAAAACCCCACAAGATCCCTGCTCTCCTCGGTTATATAGAGGGAGCCCCATGGATAGGGGCCTTCAAGCGTCCAGCGACTTTCCAGCTGTGACGGACCTAGTCTTTAAGGTTTTCAGCTGGAACATCGCAGGGATTGCTGGAAAACTGGCCCTCCCAGATTTTACTGCATGGGTCGACAAGCACTCCTTGTGCCTCTTTCAGGAAACTTGGAGCTTGATACCGGTCCATAGGGTGGGCTTTTCCTCATACTCCTCTCCTGCGCGGGCCTCGGAATCTGGGAGAGGCCGCCCAGCTGGTGGCCTTCTTATTTGGGTCGCGGCTTCTTTAGATTGTAGAGTGGTGGACTATCCCACAGGCTCCCCGGACATACAAAATATTACCCTTATAGACCAAAGGGGAAGAATTGTTCTAAACATCTTTAACGTGTATGCTCGGGGTACAAAGGGTGGGAGAAAGTCCCCAGTGATAGCTCTTCTTGAGACCCTGCTAAATAACACCCCCAATAAGACCCGCACCCTGGTTGTTGGTGATATGAACTGCACGTTCGAGCCTTTGGGCTCGGATGTTTCCCTCGACCAGGATGAGGAGGATGCCAGGTGGGGGATCCCGGCTCTGGATATCGTACCGATTAAAAAGTGGACAGAAGTGGCGCTCCAAATATACTCCCTTACTCTCGAATTTAATCTAAGGGCAGCGAATGGGAGGACTTCCTTGGATAGGGGGGGTGCACATACTTACAACAGACCAGGGCACACCTCTAGGCTGGATTATGTCCTAATAGATGTGTGCTTATGGCCTTATGTGAAGGACATGCAGGTGGTCCCTTCGACGGAGAGCGATCACAACCCTCTCTCCCTAGAAATGGAACACTGGTGGCAACCCCAATGGAAGGCCAACTTTAAACAGGCGCTCGTACCACTAGACGAATCTGAAGTCTCCCCATGTGGCAGAAGAATTAAATGGGCGAAACTGGTCCTATCCGAGGCGAAGGTTGGGGAAATTCAATCCCACTTAAACCGCGCGGTAACATCTTTGGAATCTTCGCTAGAAGGGGTTGGTAAAGTGAGTGGGTTGTTTCTCTCTCTGATTGAAGACCTAACCAATGTCTTTACCCTGTCCTCTAAAAAGCCGTGCACGACAGGAACTAAAAAAAAAGTTTGTGAGGGGTGGTATACCCAAGCTTGCAGGACCCATAAGGCAAAGCTAGTTGAGGCAGTTAAATCTAAATCCCAAAGTGTGATCCATGAGGCTAGGAAGGCTTATAAAAAGATCCTTAATTCGGCTAGAAGGGAGTGGGAAGAAAAATACTGGGAGGACCTACTCCAGGCTAGCAAAATCAGGGATTCCGGGGTGTTCTGGAATCTCATAAGGAAACGGACCAAATCCGATGCAGCCATGAGACCCTGCAGCATTCCACCTCAAAGTTGGGCAAAACACTTTGGGTCTCTATACCTCCCACCAGACGGGGAACTGTCTGTGGGGATGGATCTCATGCTAGCTATCGAACCTCATGCCTATGACCTTTTCACTCCTCTAGAGATTGAGGGGGTTATAGGCTGGGTGGCACCACGCAAGGCACCGGGCCCGGATGGCCTTCCGGGTGATCTGATGAGGGCTTACCCAAGGGAATGGGGAAGGATCATAGCTGCTCTCCTAAATGACATTATGAGGGGAGGAGTAGTACCAGAATCCTGGAAAGGGGCGGTGGTAGTCCCCATCTACAAAAAAGGTTGCAGGGAAACCCCGGGAAACTATCGCCCAATAAGTCTGATAGACTCCACCCAAAAGATAGCTGGTAAAGCTATCCTAGGTAGGATCCTCCATTGGGTGGAGGAGAACAAAATCCTATCAGACTTTCAGGCAGGTTTCAGGGCTGGTATGGGGACTATAGAGCAGGTGTTTAGGTTGTCCCTCTTGGGGTGGAAGGTGGTGGAACTGGGCAAGGGCAGCCTTTACTTAGCCTTTATAGACTTGAAGACTGCCTTTGATCTAGTTCCCAGGGAAGAGCTTTGGAGGGTCCTTTTTGAGATGGGGCTACCACCTTACATCTTGTCCCTTCTTATAAGCCTTCATGCCCACACTTTTGCACAGGTCCGTTGGGGTAATAACGGAGAACTCACGGAAAAAATACCAGTGTCTAGGGGCGTAAGACAGGGCTGCGTCCTGGCGCCCACCCTATTCTCGTTATATCTGAATGGGGTGGTAAAACACCTCCAACAAGAACCAGCTGACGCCCCCTGTCTTGGAGGTGTCCGCATCCCAACCCTGCTTTTTGCGGACGATACGCTCCTGATTTCCAAGACCCCACAAGGACTACAGAAACTTCTAATACGATTCCAGGAGTTCTGTGTTGCAAAAGGTCTTACAATAAATGTGGACAAAACCAAATACCTAGTTGTCAATCCACCTAAAAAATTGGGCTGCACACCTACACTTAACTCTATTCCCCTGGAGAAAGTAGCCGAATTTGACTACCTTGGCATTCGGATTACGGACAGGATGACATGGGCAAACCACATTGAAAAAATGGTCCTTAACCACAGGAGAGTAGGAGGAGCTCTCATGAGGGAATATAGGGCCTCAACTAGGAGATCACTTACCCCAGTACTTGACATCTACAAGGCTAAAGTAGCGACATCAGCCTTGTATGGGGCAGAACTGTGGGGTCATTGCCGCCTGGATGCCCTAGCTACTGCTGAGAGCAAGCTATTAAAATCCTTCATTGCTCTCCCCCTGAGCACACCATCAGTACCTGTGAGGATGGACACGGGATGTAAAAACATTAAAGATCAGGCCCAGCTTCGCCCGCTCCTGTTGTGGACACGGATTTGGAGGTGCGAAGAATTAAAATCCTATGCTGATGCATTGAGAGACATAATGAGTCAGGGGGGTTGGGCCAAAATAAAATGGTTAAGGGACACCAAAAAGTTGTTGGAGAATATAGGACTAGGGGATTGTTGGCCATCCTGCTCAGCCCCTCCAAAAGAAGTTGTCAAGGCGCTTTTTTGGAAATGGATTGCTGAGCGCCTAATCTCCAGCCCAAATCACTGCAGGTCCACTGCCACCTTTTTACAAATTAAAGACATTGTGGCCTTTGAACCTTATTTGGACTTGATTACTCTCCCCTTTGATCGTGCCCTTTATTTTAAATTTAGAGTTGGTTCCCTCCCGTTGGGTGCCCTGGTGTCGAAATGGTCAACAGCGGATCGCACTTCTCCGAACTGTGCATGCTGCCCGACTAAGATTGAGTCTATTGTGCACGTTTTATTTGAGTGCCCGGATTACGCAAGGCCTAGGAGCTCTTGGCTGAAACCACTCTGCCGTAACATGGGCACACGCAGTTATTTAGTAGCCTTGCGTATCCTAAGCACAGACACTTCCCCCCCAATAGTCTGTGGAATAGCTAAATTTTTAAAGCAGTTTTGGCATATTCGATGTAAGAGATTGTCAGTAGCTGTTTAATTCTTGTTTTAGCTAATTTATTAACGGATTTAAATCCTTTTATCACTCTTAAACATTCTAAATATTTTTTACTGACTTCTTATGGCATAAACTTTTTTTGTATACTGTATTGATTGTATTATGTATGTGCTTATAAGATATCTCTGAGTATCGAATAAAAGCTTATGACTGAGGAATGAAGGTTCTTTTCATGGATAGCACAGTAAAGTCTTTGGATAAGAGGACCCGTCGCGATGCCTTGTGGTCTTGGTAGTTTCACTTCAGGAAGGTGTTGCCCCAGGCGTCTCGCGGTGTACCCAAAAAGAAAAGAAAGCAATGAGTTATACACTAAACTCGGGAATGTCTACAAGGGCCGGGAGTGAGGGAACGCACCCAGTGCACCGTGCTCGAGATACTGGTTGTGACAAGGAGTGCTCGTGCTCGGGGAAAGGGTTCTTTGCGGGAGATGTCTACGGGGGTGACTGCCTCCGCCTCCGAACCCAGCCCGCGACCCGGCCCCGTACCTCTCGCAGCCACGCTCCTCCCGTGGGCGCGTGGCAGGGCAAAGCGTCCAACCGTGGGCCTCCTGGCTTGTCGTCTCCGTCTTCTTCTCGTCCTCGTTCTCGTCCTGCGTCCTCCTCCGCTGCCTGGGAATCGCCGTCCGCCTTCGTGTCGGTACTTCCTGCTTTTGACGTCATCCGGGGTGGAGTCCCGTGCTCAAGGTCCCAAGCCTTAAAGGAGCCGCACTCATTCTCCTCGGACCATTCCTTCGTGATGTCATCGGGGTTCCCATACCAAGTACCGAATTGTGGCTGTGGGGAAAAGGTGCAGGGTGAAAGGGGGGTGGCGGACCACCAGTCTTCCGTAACAGGCTCCTGGGGGCTGGACCCGTGACACAGGCCTATAAATAAAGTAAGTCTCTCATGCTACAAAAGAGTGCTCCTTGATACTAAAAAGAAGTACTTCGGAGAACAGATTAGTAATGCTAAATCCTCTACAAAGGAACTCTTTAAAACTATTTCAAAACTCACAACCCTAACTAGCGGAAAACACAGAGTGGCCCCGAATTCTGTGAAACCTTAGCCTCCTTTTTTCGCCAAAAAGTGGACATTATTTTCTCCTCTTTCAGCCGTCTGCCCATGGAGGGCATTAACAGCTTCCGTGCGGCGCGTTAGCCGCGCCCTGTGCTGGACATTCCAGAACAGGGCGGGGTCGTGACGGAACCGTTCCGTCATCAGCACAGCTCAGCCGTAACTGATGACGGAACGGTTCCGTCACCAGCATCGAAGGGGTTAAGATGGGAGCTTGGGGGCCATCAAATGACAACAAGTTAATCCCCACTCTAGACAGCTTTGCGACACTGGAGACCCAAGATGTTACAAAGCTCTTATTGGCAATCCAATCTGGCTCCCCTTCAGACCCATGCCCAGTATCAGTGGTCAAACTTGTCCCAAATATTATTGGGTCAGCCCTTGCCCCTGTTTTCAACACTATCTTCAAGTCTGCATGTTTCCCAAAAGCCTGGAAAAAAGCATCAATCCTCCCACTTCTGAAGAAAGCTAATCTAGACCCTAAAGAGCCAAACAACTACAGACCCATCTCTCGCCTTCCGCTGCCGGCCAAGATGATGGAAAGGGAAATTAATTCTCAACTTAGCTTCTTTCTTAAGACTAATGGACTACTAGACCCAACACAATTAGGCTTCCATGCTGAACACAACACTGAGCTGGCTCTGATTAAATCAACTGAAGAAATTATAGAGGCATTAGATCAGGGAGGAGCCGCAATTTTTATTATGCTGGATCTCTCGGCAGCCTTTGACACGGTCCACCACGAAGTGCTGCTGGACCGGCTAGTCGAAAGAGGGGTCCAACGCAAGGCCCACACCCTTTTAAAATCCTTTCTCTTTGATAGAACCCAAACAGTGGACCTGGGCAAGGATCGATCGAGGCCTTTCTCCCTGCCCTGTGGTGTTCCACAGGGTTCTGCGCTTAGCCCTACACTATTCAACGTATACGTGTCCCTGTTGGCAGCCCTTATTCGATCATTTGGGCTCCAGCTGACCTCCTATGCTGATGACACACAAATAGTGTTGTCAATACAGAAGGGCAAAGAGGCTGAGACAGGTCGGGACTGTCATGTCTGCATGCAAGCCATCGCAAGCTGGATGTCAGCAAACTGCCTTAAGCTAAATGCAGGGAAAACCGAGGTGATCATCTTCGGCAATTTTTCGAACCTTTGGTCACCCGATTGGTGGCTTGAAATCATGGGCCCACACCTAGTCCCTAACGTTAAGGTGAAGAACTTGGGGGTGATCATGGACTCTAAACTCTCCCTTGGGGATCAGATCAGCCGAGTCGTTTCCTCATGTTTCCATCTTCTCAGGATCTTGAGGAAAATTACATTTCTTCTTCCTGAAGATAACCTCAGGACAGTAGTCACTGCTCTCATTTCGTCTCGACTTGATTACTGTAACAGCCTTTATCTTAACATCCAAAAAAGGCATCTTAACCGACTTCAGGTCGTGCAAAATGCAGCAGCCAGGGTCATTTTGAGCACCCCAAGGTTTGTTTCGGTGATGAAGGGACTCCGGAACCTCCACTGGCTTCCGGTGAAACAACACCTTGAATTCAAGGTCCTTTGTTCGGTCTTCAAGTCCCTTAAAGGATCTTGCCCTGCTTTCATGAGACAACACCTTCAAAGGTATGTTCCCGGCAGAACATTGCGCTCGAACGAGGCAAAACGAATAAAAATTCCACGGGTCAAAACAGCCAGTTGGGGGGGGGGGGGGGGGGGAATTTCTTCTGTTGTGCCGCAAAGGCCTGGAATGACCTTCCCCTTCACCTCAGAAGTGCAACCGAGCTCCTCTCTTTTAGAAGGGGGCTGAAAACCTGGTGTTTCTCCTGAATCATCCATTCCTTTCCAGTAACCAAGTAGGCAGCTCCTAGCGCCAGGACACCTCAGGGTAGCAGTGCGCTCTATAAGTTTCATTAACATTAACATAACATTGTACGTCCTAAATGCTGGCTTCTGATTCATAAATAGGCTTGTTAGTCCCTCCTTAGAACCGCCCACTCTTCATTTGTCACCTCCCATGGCGACTGGCCCTTTTACTTCAGTTGTTACACGGTACCTGTTATTTTGTCTTTAAGCACTATTTTCTTAATAATGTGCTTTGGTGCCTTCTTTACAACCCCGCCCTCCCTCCCCTGCTTTCTTTATCCCCCCTCCTCCCTCCAGTTATCGTGCCTTCTCCCCCCTGCCCTCCCTGCCGTTGTCCATGCCTCTTCCACCCCCCCCCCACGGCCTCCCTCCCGTTGTTCGTGATACCTACCATTTGCAATGCAATAGATCTTGCATTTAAACAGTTTTGAGCTATAGGCATTGTACATGACCATGCATTTTATTTATGTTTTTGTTTTTAAAACATAAATAAAACGCATTGCCATTTACAATGCCTATAGCTTAAACCTGCGTAAATGTGAGACCTATTGCATTGCGAATGCTTGTTTTTGTTGTTGTGATGACACAGTGTGACTGCAGGATCATAGAATGAAGTCACAACTTGTTCACTCCCTTTCAGTGTGTAAACTACATCAGTCTGGAAATCTATTGGCAAATGCCACCCCTCTCTCCTACCCTCAAAAAACAGACCACTCTGCAGTCTGTTAGGTGAAAATATTGTAAGAGGTGTCATACATACTCTACCATCCTTGTGAGGAGTTCGCTAGCAAGTGGAAGGATTCTAGGACTTTTTTTTGCTTCAGCTGCACTAACACACCTAAGATAAAGATGTGTACAATGACAGTGCCGTTTATATGATCCACAGAAGCAAAGATGACACAAACAACTAGTTAAACAGACCAGCAAAACACAACAGCAGAGATAATAGCAAAGAACCGGGAAAGGGCAGAGGTCACATTAAACATTAAGCTCGACAGGCATGATAAGGAGGGTGTGGCGGATTCGAAGAGGCAGGTGGTTGGGGAACTGGAGAGGAGGAGGGGGAGGGGCACAGTTCTTCAGTTACAAAAGCTTTTGTTCAGAAACTAGCCCACAGTGAGAGGGCATTTGCAGGGTTATTCCCAGGGGTGTGGAGCACATTGCTAGGAACAGTAAGAGGACAACCCTTCACATGTGCCTTAAAACCTCGACATGAAGTTTCATATGTGCTTAAAACTGTTTATTCATAGTGTGGTTAAGTGCACAATATGCTAATATATACTCAGATGCCCCCTGGCATCTGTGTATGACGTGTCTAGTTACAGATATCCCATGTCATAAGGACAGCAACACGTTACCAGTCCCACGCTTTCATTTAAGTAACCGGTGCATTCTGGTAGTTGTAGTGTTGGTTCGGTTCCAATGTCTCAGACTGCACACCTGAAAGGCAACGCCCAGATCTAGTGACATAGAACCACCTGGGAATCCTTCCAATACCATGGACAGATGCTAAGTGGACTAAGGTTATGCCTGGAGCCTTGGCCACTGCCAGCTTGCACTCATTTTCAGCATGAGAAGGGAGCCGATATCGTGTGACACTGTGACACCGTGTGAGGTTGGCAGGCCTGCACTCCTGACTTTATAGCTAACAACGCATCGCCGGTATAATTTGCTGAAATGTCTAGGTTTTAAAATATCTTAAAATGGTGAATTTCCATAGGAATCAAGAATGGTAATCCCATTTTTTGTTGTAATTCTCCATTTCTCTGGATAATTCAGATTACTATGGTATTCCTGCATCCCAAAAGTATCAATACTCACGGTATTGCTCCTAAGTTAGTTTAAAGGGGAGAGGAGTTGGCCTAACGGCTAAGGCGCTCGACCTGGGATCTGGGTTCGAGTCTCGGTAACGACGCCAACACCTCCTGTGATTCTGGGCAACTCACTTAATCTCCCCGTGCCTAAAAATGAAAGTGTGTGTCCTCATGTAAAAACGTAACTTGTGCTATGTAAAGCGCTCTGATAACTGATTCGGTTCGGGTCTAGTTAGCGCTATATAAAACTCTACAAAAAAAAATAATAAATAAAGGAGAGCTAAGTAGGGGTTTAAAAACAGAGTTCTGCGTATTTCTGTTTATAAAATCAGAGCTCTAACAAAGCCTCCATTTCATGAGCAGATATATTTATGAACCTGGATTCAGGAGCAGAGCGTTGGTCGAGTCTGTGTCTCCTAAGCAGAGCTCCTATTGATTCGGGTTTTAGTAAATTAACTCAGAGTGAATCGGAATAATAAAAGTTGAGTAACTATTTGACATTGAACTCGAAAAAACTCTGCATATTTGATGCTGAGTTCTAAACAAGTCTGTATTTTACTATGGTCACCACCTGGTCTGGAGGTACATTCTAGAGATGACTGTTCAAATTCAGGGCAATAGGTCAACATTTAGGAAAAATGTTCCGAACATATACGAGGAGAGGTCAGACCCCACTACATTACCAGTGGATTTATGTACAATTTTGTATCTTGCACTATTTATTCACTCTGCTCTTTATGTGATTGCCGCTAGGTATGTTACATTCAGGTGGCACATTATGCCCGTGTTCAGTAGTAGATTGATGTCCTTGAACAGGACGTCAAGGGCATCAGCCTGACCCAATCTTTCTTGGAGAGAAAGCAACAGCAAAATTAAGTTTCTAAACATTTAAAACCCGTGGCAAACAGTTTTGGAAACATTAAGGCAAATTACTTCTTCACCTTCTCATAGTTTAGACAAGCTGAACAAAAACACCTGGCTCACCTCACTCGCCAGTAGACCTCAAAAAAAGTAATGAGGCAGAGCAAATGATGTGGGGAAAAGCCTTACACCTAATGTCAGGGTGTGAGGTACCCTCAATTTGTCTGTAATATACCAGCAAAGAAAGGGCCAACTAGTGCATTAAAGTGTGAGTCCGGGCTCTACATTTGTCTCAGAGCTGGGAGCCCAGATCACTAGACAAAGAGTATTAAAGAGTAAGAAGAAGTCAAGCTAACGCTGAGACGCCTTAGGGTAATTGTTTGCGCTTTATGAAACTCAAAATCAAATCAAGATCATATGGGAGATTCATAGTAACTGATTCAAAATGTTGTTGCTAAAACACAGACAAATGAAGAGAAGGCAAGGCGGGAGAATTTCTAAAATCACACAAGATGGGTCTGTCATGAGTAACGCAAAGTATTGCATACCTGGAGAGTAGTCTCAGCAGAGAGGCCATCAACATAAGAAGCACCATCAAGTGGATTTAGCAGCAGCACATGTCTGCTGGTGCAATGGTCCATTGGTCGTGCTTGTGGAGTGCGGGCAAGGATCGGGCCCCTTGGAAGGTTGGGACCTGGGCAATTGCCCACTGTGACAATGTCTTAGAATAACTCTGCAGTCGGGCTATGGCTGAACCAGTGGTCAGGCTCATACCCATGTGTCAAAGAACATGCAGAATCTTCAAAATATTGGGGATGTAAATAACACAACAAACAATATGGAAGAAAATGATAAAGACTTTTATATTTAGAAAGTGTTTCTTAAACATATGGACGTCTTTCGGTTTAGTACATTAGATCACAATATTGCACTGACATTTATTTGAAGTCACAGTTTCTAAACATGAACTTTAGAACATTTATCAACCCTCCCTCCTGACAGTGCCTTGAGTGAACAAAGTGAATCAATTGTTTCTTACACTTAACACATTGCAGGCCATTAAAGGATATACAAGTGAGGTTTTGTACAAGATCCAGCTTGAACTGAATTACTTGGAAGTACTCTCAAATGTCACTATCAAATAAATTAGACACATGAAATTAAATAATTTGACTTAGTTTACACAATTTAGCCACAAGGGTAAACCAGGATTTGAACCCAGGGGGCACCCACAGAGGTGCTGGCTGCAGGTAGGTACCGGTGGTTTCATGGTACAGGCCCTGGGGGTTTAGGCAAGCACAGGAGGGGCCACAAGGCAGCACCAACCATACACCGCCAGGGGCACACGGGCAGGCAGATGCAGGGTGCAAATCAGCGTCAGGCACCCAATGCAAGTGAAAAGGCAATTTCGGTCACACAGAGGCAGCAGGCTCAGACCAGGAGGCGGGACAAACGTGACCAACAGCTGGGCAGGTAGGTAGGGGTGTCAGTGGGCACCTGGGCTCCATCGGCTGAACTCCCCAAAGTCGGGGGGTTGAGGACAGGGGTGCCGTTGAATGTTGGAACTTCTTTACCATGGAGTCCAGGAGAAGTCCGGCACTAATGGGGTCGAGGTCAAGATTGTTGGGGATTCTTCACTGGACAGGTGGGCCACTCAGACTTGGGCTGTGGGCGTCAGGTGAAGAGCGAGCCAGCTCCGCAGTTACAGCTGGATCTGGAATCCTTGGAGTGATTTTTTTGTGGACAGACTGTAGTAATCAGGATATGGAAGCAAAGAAGTGTGATGAAACAGGATTTATTCATATGACAAACTCCACCCGGCAGCGGAGCGTCTGATCAGCGGTAAGCCAACTGTACAATGCTAACCGTAGATCAACCAACGTCCATGCACGGGTGGACATACATTTATATCATAACATGTTATGTGCACGAGATCTATCCTTATCGTCATACGTCGCGTGGTACTCTCCATGATGTGAGAAGCTCCACGCGGCGTATGACGCTGTACTAATATTTACATTACATTACACCACCTTCCCCTTTATAACAATAAATAAAGCAAAGTTAGTAGTACCTAGAATTTCACAAATTCATTATATCTTTCTGGCATTTTAATACATCTACCAAAGGAAGAACATTTTTGACTATTAATGGAGTTTTGAACATCCACATTTCGTTCTCCAGAAAGAGGTTCATCAAAATGACGTGGAATTTCCAATTCATGTCTGACTGAACATGTTTCATCAGGACGATTAGAATCATTCACTAATTGGGGTTCTTTGATCCAAAAAGACCAGTCTAAGTTTTCAGAGATGTTAGAGTTCACTTTACCTTTAATAATTTCAGCTTGGCGTTCTGTAATCTTTACTAGCTGGCTCTTATTCCACCAACCTCTTTTATTAAGAAAAGCAGATCCTTTGCTAACTTTTAACACTTGAACAGGTGTACCAAATTTTGAATTACCTTTCTTTACTTTCCCGGGACTTTTGATTAACACCCAGTCACCTGCGGTAACATCAGCAAAATTACTATTTAACCTCTTGTCAAAATTCAATTTCATTTGGTCTTGTTTTATGCGAACCATATTTTTGATTGACTGAGAGTTAAGTGGTTTCTTTACAGAATCTTTTTGTAACCATGATGGAAATAAAACAGAACGATTTTCTCTTCCCCTTAACAGAGAAAAAGGGGATACTCCTGTTACACAGTGAGGGGACGTGTTGTAATGCCACACTTTCCGAGTAACAAATTCTCCCACTTTATAACCACAAGAGACTGCAGTCTGGACACCCTCTTTAATTACTCTATTTCCCCTCTCCACGAGACCATTTGAAGATGGTGAATATAAAGCAACTTTGAGTTGTTTGATATCTAAACCTTCTAAAAATGTATGCATTTTGTCAGACACAAAATGTGTACCATTATCTGTAACTATGTACTTTGGTATCCCTTCTAAATCAAAAACTTTCTTTAGAAAAGTAATGGTGGAGTTTGAATCTGGTGACTTGACGAAATCAAAGTATAACCATTTCGAAAAATAGTCAACTAAAAGGATCACATATTTATTCTCTTGTTGGAGAACAGAATATGGTCCTGAAAAATCTACACCAACTTTTTCCCAAGGGGTATCAGGATATTCTGTGGGGTGTAATGGCATTTTCATAGTACGCCAATGCTTATCTGATAACAAACACTCAGGACAAGTATCAATTAAATTCTTGACCTGAGTATCCAAAGACGGCCACCAATAGTTTTGTTTGATTCGCATAGCTGTCTTTGTTATTCCTAAATGTCCTTGGTGTGCCAAATTAATAATGGATTCTCTCAATTTAAAAGGGGGAACAAATTTCTCTCCTTTGCGAACAATATCATTTTCTACAAAAAGTTGATCTGCTACCTGGGCAAAACTTCGTAGTTCTCCACTCAAATTTCTTGGTTCAGGCCAACTTCGAGTTGTAAATTCTATTACCTTCAACAAAACGTTATCCTCCTTAGTACTATTTTTCCAGTCTTCTTCTGAAATGATAGTACTAATTTCATTAACAGCATCTATTAATGTAACACATTCTACGTCTTCATCAACAGAGTCCTCTTCATCATCATTGGACATAGCCATTCTGGATAAACAATCAGCACGGAAATTTTTTCCACCTACTATATGCCTAATTGTAAAGTTGAACTCTTGCAATTTTGATACTAGTCTCATAAGTCGAGCTGATAAAGATGGACTAGACTTGGTAAAAATATAAATCAAAGGCTTGTGATCGGTTACTAGCTCGAATTTCCTTCCCCAAATATACATTTTTAAATTTGTGCACTGCCCAAGAACAAGCCAACGCTTCCCTTTCTATTGTACTGTATCTTTGCTCAAACTCTTTCAATGCTCTTGAAGCGAATGCGACGGTTTGTTCTTGACCGTTCACTTTCTGGGTAAGAATTGCTCCTAAACCAGAAATACTAGCATCTACTGTAATGGTTGAAATGGCATCTTCCCTAAATGCATGAATGGCTTTTGCTGAAACAATCATTTTCTTAACTTCACTAAAAACTTTATTTAATTCTTCAGTCCAAATAAAATTCGCCCCTTTTCTTAAAAGCTGTCTCAGTGGCTCTACCAACTGCGAAGAAGATTGCACGAACCTGGCGTAATATTCTGCCAGCCCAAGGAATGATCGCAGGGCGTCTTTATCTGGAGGGGGTTTTGCATCTTCAATAGCCCTAACCACAGAAACTTTGGGAGTAATACCTTTGTTTGATACAGTATGCCCCAAATATTCAATTTCATTTACTGCAATTTTACACTTTTCCTTATTAACCGTCATATTTCTAGACATTAAAATTGATAAAACTTTTTTAAGGATTTTGTTATGTTCGTCCAAAGTTTCTGCAAAAATTAAAATGTCGTCCAGATATGCCTGGACCCCTTCAATTCCCTGAAATAATTCATCCATTAACTTTTGAAACACACTACCTGCAGACGCTAACCCAAAAGGTAGGCGCATAAATTTGAATGCTCCGAAAGGAGTAATAAAAGAGGTGAGTTCTTGTGACTCCTTTGACAAGGCCACCTGGTGATACGCTGACCTCAAATCTATCAATGAGAACCACTTTGCTCGACCAATGTTAGCTAGTAATTCGTGAATTCTCGGTAAAGGATGGCAGTCGATAATAATGTTCTTATTCAAAGAGCGTAAATCCGCACACATCCTAATTTTATTTGTCTTTTTTCGAATGACTACGATAGGTGCGACCCATTGTGAGGAATTAATAGGAGAAATGATACCCTGTTTACATAAATCATCTAACATTCCTTTTAATTCTGTTCTAACACTTAGTGGAACAGCCCTGACTTTGTGAGTGACTGGTTGGGCCCCTGGAATTAATCTGATTTTATGTTCAAATCCTTTCACGCTTCCAATTTTTTCTTCAAACACAGGTTTAAATTCTGATACAATGTCCTGAATATTTACATTAGAATTCTCTATGTTTGCTATAGTCATTTTATCAGAATTTGTTTTAAACTTAGGCAATTTTCCAACTTTGATGGGATTTTCGTCACCAGGAACTAAATAAAGTCCCATCAAGGCTAAATCTTTCCAACCTACGATGTTTTTACCTTTTTCAGCTACATACATTTTTGTAACTGTTTCTCTTCCTAAGCACTGAACCAAGCCTTCAAAATAACCTAACATGTTAATGTCCTTTTCACCGAATGCTCTTGGATTAACATCAGATTCTATTAATACAACTCTTTTGTCCCATTTCTCATAAAAAGTTGAATCTCTGAGAATAGTATAGGGCGAACCCGAATCCGCCATAACCTGTAAATTGACATTATCAATAATGGCTGAACATAAAGGACCCTTAATAGATTCCACATCACCATTAGCATCAAGAGTTACAATAATGTTTTTAAAAGAATTTGCACAATCATCTACCTCAATGCAATTAATATTAGGATTTTTCTTTGCGAATCTACAAACACCTTGAAAGTGTCCTATTTTTTTGCAAATTGAACAACGTTTTTTAACAGCCGGACAATTTGTAGCATTTGCTAAATGGTCCCTTGAACCACATCTGTAACATAAAGTGTTCTTTTTCTTTTGAAAACTTTTGTTAAAACTCCTGTTTTTAGGATTAATGACACAAACAGCACCTTCCTGATCTGAATCTGAGTAGTCCAGAGTATTGACTCCTTGTTTAGATGGTTCCATTACTACCTTACTGGTTAAAGTAGAACGTTCAATGCTGAGGGCCAGGTCGATGACTTCATTCAAAGATGGGTTTTTACATCCAAGAATCCTTTGTTTGATTTTCCTAGAATTACAATTGAACACAAACTGATCTCTTATAAATTTATCTGGAGAAGGTTCAAAATCACAAGTAATAGCTAGGACTCTAAGTGCTGCAATATATTCCTCAACCTTTTCTTCCTCCTTCTGTCTCCTGGAATAAAAATTGTGTCTCTCAAGCATAACATTAGGTTCGTCACAAAATTGTTTTTTAAGTCTGGCAATAGCTTCGATATATACATTCCATATATTATCTCCACTTTCATCTTGAGTAACAGGAGGAGCAATAGGAACTACACTTTTAAAAATTCGTTGACCAGCCTTGCCCAAGCATCCAAATAGCAATGCGAATTTTCGTTGTGCAGAATAACCAGTCGCATCAATGGCCACCAAATGATTCTCGAATAAATCAAACCACTCTGACCAAATAATGTTAGGTGTGCCTGGTTTGCTCAGGAAAGGAGGTGGTTGTGTAATTTGGTGCCACTGATTGTCAGACATGTTTAAGTGTAATTATCAATTTGAATATATGAATACGAATAATCTTAAATCTTGGTGTGTATATTTCAATAATAATCAGAAAATTGTAACCTTGTAAATACTAAATTCAATCAGCTTTGTAATGAATAGTATTAGTTTTGAAATGAACAGTATGCGTGTCGTAGTAATGACACGCAGCGTGCGTGTAGCAGAATTGACATGCAGTAAGTAAATTATTTAGACATGTGCATCGTTGATAATTATGTATACTTATATAGTATGAGCGTGCGTATCGCAGTAGAGATACGCCGGTTAGGATGTTCAATTATGCATGATGTTAGAAGGTATACATATGCGCATTGAAACGGGTGCACAGAATAATTTGTTCCAGTTCGAATGATGTTGGTAATTAATAATGTAGTAAATATAATAATAATAATAGCGTGCGTATCGCTGAAAGGACACGCGTCTCAAACTTGAAATTATGTTGTCTTGAAAAGACCCTACAAACTGAAGATAAACAGTACCTTGTTCCGACGGTAAACACGTCTACCTCTTAGTTTGTTTTTTGATGAGCGCTGTCCAATTAAAATTGCGCTTTTGTATTCGACCAATAGGTGAGATTCGTTTTAATGGAAACGTGGCGAATCCATGAAGTCGATTGAACCTCTGTAGCTCTATTGGAGGATTATGCGCGTTGTATGCCTAACGTGCTGAAGAGCTCCGTCGTGTAACCAATGCGAAGACGAAGCATCCGAATAAATTAAACGAAATTTTCTCTTTGCGTGGGAAAAAGGGTGGAGTTAAATCCCCAGCGTCGCCAAATGTAGTAATCAGGATACGGAAGCAAAGAAGTGTGATGAAACAGGATTTATTCATATGACAAACTCCACCCGGCAGCGGAGCGTCTGATCAGCGGTAAGCCAACTGTACAATGCTAACCGTAGATCAACCAACTTCCATGCACGGGTGGACATACATTTATATCATAACATGTTATGTGCACGAGATCTATCCTTATCGTCATACGTCGCGTGGTACTCTCCATGATGTGAGAAGCTCCACGCGGCGTATGACGCTGTACTAATATTTACATTACATTACACAGACCCATTGTCCTCGCAAGATCTGGTCTTTGTTGAAGTGCAGGCAGTCTTCCTTGGGTTCCTGGAAATCGCTGGCTGCTGGACAGGTGTTGTCTTCTATGCAGAGTCTGTAAGCAGGAGTCAGGCCAGTAGGGCTTGGCCAAATCAGTAGTCATCTTCAGGCTCGGCTGCACAGAGTCTTCTTTGTCCTTCTGAGGTCGCAGGAATTTGAGGATCAAGGTTTAGTGCTAACCCTTCATACTGAATTTAGGGGCATTTCAGGTACTGGCAGATAGTAGCCAATGGGCTACTTACCTTGAGGGTGACTACACCCTTTTGTCCCCTCCCTTTGGGGAGAGTTCATCCCCTAACCGTATTGGCAAAAATATTTCCATCCAACATGGAGGATTTTCTAAGGAGGGGGTCACCTCAGCTCAGTACACCTTAGAGGTGCCCTGCATGAGAGGGGACACACCTCTCCTGATTACTAATTTTCCCTCCGACCTTGCTGCCAAAAAGTGGGGCGGGCATCTCCTCTAGCTGTGGAGGCCCTGGTCAGCATAACAAAAGGCAGGAAGCCTTTGAGGCTCGCCACCCTTGAATGCTGTTCCTGATTCTGGGTAGGTGTGAAGCACCGCCACCCAGAGCAGGCTTTGTTTCTGACCCACAAGAGCACAAGGGCTCTCCCCTCACGGGGTCAGAAACATGACTGGAAGTGGCAGGCTGGTGCAGACCTGTCAGCTGCACGCCAGAGAGTTGGTCATTTTTTGGATCTCTTTAACCTTATCGGCTCTGTGAACCTTTTCTTGAGAAACGTGAGTAGAGGGCACACTTTTATGGAAGTCCAGGGGTGCAGAGACCAACCTGAGCCCGTCAAATCAATTGTATAACTGGCATTAAGATAATTAAAAAATGTAATAGACACCCCATTCAATTATACATTAATAGTTTCCACATAAGATCAAAAGCCCGTACAATTTAACAAGTTCATATGAATAAAAAAACTGATAAAAACAAACAAAATATAATATAAAAAGCTGCTCTAAAGTGAATACCAACAGAAATGCAACTCTTCCTAACAATATGCGCGAGTCCAGTAACCAGAAGCAAAAGGGGACAGGCAAAAACAACATCTCTTGCTAAGGGCTTCATTCAGATTACGGCTAGCAGCTCGGTCAGGCAGGCGGGGATCTCTGCACCTTGATTGGAACCACTATTGCAACGTCATTGAGGACACTGAAGCTTTGCTGAAAGTCAGCCAAGTTTAAAGTGCTTGCTCTGCCAACTAAATATTTTCTAAAAACAAATTCCAAAAGCAGAGTTTTTTCAGACAACTAAAAAAGAAATCAATGGTTCTGATTGTGTAGGACTTGTCTTCCTGTGTCTGCAGGCCATTATAAGTTACCCTACTAGGGACCGCCATGTGTTGCATGGGTAGGGTGGCCAGGTGTCCCGGATTTGCCCAGACAGCCCCGGATTTTAAATCAATCAATGCATTTATTTATTTATTTATTTATGTTACAGATTTGTAGAGCGCATGGCTGCCCGTAAGCGTCCCAGCGCTAGTGACATGAACCAGATGCAGAGGGAGCATTACGGGAATAGCCATGTCTTGAGTGCCCTACGGAATGAGAGAAGGTTAGGCTGGGCTCTGATGCCTGGGGGCAGCGTGTTCCACAGTTTGGCAGCATTGTATGCAAACAGTCGACCACCAGAGCGGGCTTTCTTGATTCTGGGAACAGATGCTAAATTGCAATTTGATGATCGTAGCGTTCTCTTGGTGGTATAGGGTGTGATAAGGTTTTGTAAGATTGGTGGTGCCTTACCATGCAGGATTTTGTATGTCGTGCAGAGTGCCTTAAAATGTATTCTCTCCTGAATAGGCAGCCAATGCAAGGCATTCAAGGCTGGTTTGGCTGAGCAGCGACGATGGGTTCCTGTGAGGAGGCGGGCGGCAGCATTTTGTACTGTCTGAAGTTTTGATAGAACTTTTTTAGGGGCCGCCAGATAGAGGGCATTGCCGTAGTCCAGGCGTGACAACACAAGACCGTGGATCAAGAGTTGTTGGGACTGAGTTGGGAGTAGGGGCAGAATTTTCCTAGCTGACCGTAGGAGGCCGTGACACACACCAGCAGTTTTTCTTGCTTGGTTGGAAAAATTGAGGCCTTCATCCAGCCATATTCCTAGGCTCTTGATTTCTTTTTTCGGATTGGGTGGGGTACCCATACAATGCGGCCACAGAGATTTAGGGTGGTAGAGCGATTGATTGCCTAGGATCATTATCTCTGTCTTGTCGTTATTCAGTTTGAGGTGGGAGATGTTCATCCATTTGGTTATGTCGCTTAGACAGTTTTGGAGGTTGGTGAGGGATTGGTCTTGCTGACTTAGGGACACTACCAGTTGGGTATCGTCAGCGTAGGTTAAAAGCTTGATCCCAAAAGGTGTGACTATCTTTTCAAGGGGGGACATGTAAACATTAAAAAGGGTCGGGCTCAGGGACGAACCCTGAGGGACCCCACAGCTAATGGCAGTGGACCTGGAAGTGAAATTACCATCTGCTACCTGGAAGGATCTATCGTTAAGGAAGGATTCCAACCAGGCCAGGGCCGTTCCTGTGATTCCAAGCTCTCTGAGCCTGTGGACCAGTGTCGAATGGTTGACAGTGTCGAAGGCCGCGCTCAGGTCCAGGAGGATCACTGCCACTGATCCTCCTGAATCCATGATTTTCCTTGCCTCTTCGACAACTGCCAATATCGCAGTTTCTGTGCTCTGGCCGGGCCTGAATCCTGTTTGAGACGGCTCCAGGAGCCCGTTGGTTTCGTGATACTCAGAGAGGTATTTCTCGGCTATTTTACTAATGCCTGGGAGCAAGGAAATCGGCCGATAATTGCCTAGTTCTAGTGGGTCCAGGTGCGATTTTTTTGATGAGTGCTTTGACAATTGCTTTTTTCCAACTAGGGGGAACAATGCCATAGGTGAGTGAGATATTAATCAGCTTTGTCAGGTAAGGGAGAATGGTGGGCGCAACTAACTTAAGGATGTTAAGTGGTGCGGGATCGGTAGGGGAACCACTTTTGATTGAGTTGAGTATTGGAAGGCGAGTGTCTATTGTCAGGAGAGTGAAGTGTGACAATTGACATGCTGTAGCATGAGGTGCAAGACCGGGCTGATTGGCAATGGAAAGAGCGTCCGACGTTAGCGGCGGGAGGGAATTGATGATGTTTTTTATCTTTGAATCAAAGAATTCTGCAAGTTCATTGCATCGGGTAACTGACGGCTCTACTAGCGGGGGAGGGTCCGGTATTTTGAGAAGTTTCTTAGCTATTTGAAACGTCTCCCGTGATGAGTTGGTAGATGAGCTGATTTTTTCCTCGAAATATTTGGCTTGAGCGATTTTAAGTGCCTTTTTATAGTTAAGAAGGATCTGTTTGTATAAATTTTATTTAATGGGATCGAAATTTTTTCTCCAGTCTCTTTCTGATTTCTTACATGCTTTTTTTAGAAGTCGCATTTCCTGGGTAAACCATGGGGAGGTAGCTTTACCCCGAGGCTTACAGGAAGACTTTTTTGGAAGGGTTTTGTCCAGTGTCTCTCCTATCCAGATCGAAAACTCTGCGTCTGCGTGAGTGGGGTTAGAGACAAGTTTAGGGGGGGAGCGCTCTAGGTGGAGTTTCCATTTTTCTGGGTCTAGCGTAGCCCAAGAGCGAGTGGGCTTATTAGGTAGGGTTTTGAGGCGGGGGGTATGAGACAGCTGCCAATTTAGTGGGATTAAAAAGTGGTCAGACCAGGGTACCGGGATGTGATCTAAGATAGTAAGATCATTAATGTTGGAGAAGATCGGATCCAGCAGGTGGCCCAATGAATGGGTGGGTGATCGATTTTGTAGCTTTAGCTGAAGGGTTTCAAGGTCTGCTATTAGGTCAGTGGCTGGTTTGGCTTCCTTTTTATCGAAATGGATATTCAGATCACCTAGGATCATAAAGTGGAATGAGTGGCAGCCAGTTTGCATGTATGTTCCATAAGAGATTCACTGAACTGGCCCAGGGGTCCTGGAGGGCGGTAGATATGAAGACCCGACAGAGATCTACATGGGGAGGCTTGAATTGAAAACAGGACATTTTCACAGTCTAGAAGTGGACTGCCCTGCAGTCGGCAGGAAAGATGGTCTTTGTAGATTATAGCAACACCCCCTCCCTTCCCTTTGGATCGGTCCATATGTTGAATTAGGAAGCCCGGGGGGAGGGATTTAACGATGTCGGGATCGGAGTCAGGTCCTAGCCAGGTTTCCGTTAGGAAGAGAGCATCAAGCTCATGATTTTCAAGCGTTTGGTAGATTTCTAATGAGTGCTTAGGGAGATATCTACAGTTAATCAGAGCCATGTGCATTGGGATGGGGGAAGAATGTTCGGGCACGGCGGGTGTAAATTTATACGGGCAGTGGAGACAGTGGTTAGGGGAGTAGTCCCCCGATACAGAGTGTAAGCAAGGGCCCTTTAGCTCTCTATTAAATGTAGTAGAGCGTCCCTTGAGTATCTGTGCGTGGGGTGGATGGTATTATCTATAATGTCTGGCTCTGAGCTCTGCCTAGCGCGGACGAGCGCAGACGAGCTTGCCTTAAGCGCGCCTTCGGCGCGCCATCGTCGCGCCCGCTGTGCTCGTCCGCTGCGCTTCCGGCAGAGACACATGATTTATGGGAGTGCTGGGGGCGTTGGAGGGGGGGGGCGTGGCCAGCAGAGGGAGGCGTGTCTCGTGGCTCACTCACATGCAGGTAATGGTGGCAGGAAGGATGGGTTCACCCGTGACAGCGTTCAATCAGCTGCTCGGGGAGGTCTAAAGACTAGTGCCCAAAGGATCAGTGCAAGTTTTAAAAACACAGTATTTCACAAGCTAAAAACAATATCTATCGGCTCTCATAACTCCCGGCTTCCGGCTCAGGAGGTTCTCTGTCAATACGGCGCTAGTGATCAGCGCGCGCTATTTAAACCTGGTGAGGGGGGGCGTGGCCAGCAGAGGGAGGCGTGTCTCGTGGCTCACTCACATGCAGGTAATGGCGGCAGGAAGGATGGGTTCACCCGTGACAGCGTTCAATCAGCTGCTCGGGGAGGTCTAAAGACTAGTGCCCAAAGGATCAGTGCAAGTTTAAAAACACAGTATTTCACAAGCTAAAAACAATATCTATCGGCTCTCATAACTCCCGGCTTCCGCCTCAGGAGGTTCTCTGTCAATGCGGCGCTAGTGATCAGCGCGCGCTATTTAAACCTGGTGAGGGGGGGGCGTGGCCAGCAGAGGGAGGCGTGTCTCGTGGCTCACTCACATGCAGGTAATGGCGGCAGGAAGGATGGTTCACCCGTGACAGCGTTCAATCAGCTGCTCGGGGAGGTCTAAAGACTAGTGCCTAAAGGATGAGTGCAAGTTTTAAAAACACAGTATTTCACAAGCTAAAATCAATATCTATCGGCTCTCACAACTCCCGGCTTCCGCCTCAGGAGGTTCTCTGTCAATGCGGCGCTAGTGATCAGCGCGCGCTATTTAAACCTGGTGAGGGGGGGGGCGTGGCCAGCAGAGGGAGGCGTGTCTCGTGGCTCACTCACATGCAGGTAATGGCGGCAGGAAGGATGGGTTCACCCGTGACAGCGTTCAATCAGCTGCTCGGGGAGGTCTAAAGACTAGTGCCCAAAGGATCAGTGCAAGTTTTAAAAACACAGTATTTCACAAGCTAAAAACAATATCTATCGGCTCTCACAACTCCCGGCTTCCGCCTCAGGAGGTTCTCTGTCAAAGCGCTTGTAAAGCGCACTACTTACCCGTGAGGGTTTCAAGGCGCTGGAGGGGAGGGGGGCCGCTACTGCTCGAAGAGCCAGGTCTTAGGTCAGCCGAAGGTGAGTGGGGAGGGTGTTCCAGGTCTTGGCGGCGAGGTAGAAGAAGGATCTGCCGCCGGAGGTCGATCGTTGGATGCGGGGGACAGAGGCGAGGGCGAGGCTGGTGGAGCGGAGTGGCGTGCGTAGAAGCTGAGTCTGCTGTTCAGGTAGGCTGGTCCGGCGTTGTGGAGTGCTTTGTGTGCGTGGGTGAGGAGCTTGAATGTAATCCTCTTGTCGACGGGGAGCCAGTATAGGTCTCTCAGGTGGGGGGTGATGTGGCTGTGGCGGGGGACGTTGAGGATCAGTCGGGCGGAGGCGTTTTGTATGCGTTGTAGTCGCCGCAGGTGTTTGGCTGGGATACCTGCGTAGAATGCGTTGCCGTATTCCAGCCTGCTGCTGACGAGGGCCTGTGTTACCGTCCTTCTGGTTTCGGTTGGGATCCACTTGTAGATCCTGCGGAGCATGCGGTGGGTGCTGTAGTAGGAGGAGGCGACGGCGCTGACCTGCTTCACCATGGAGAGGGAGGAGTCGAGGACGAATCCTAGGTTGTATGCGTGGTCGGTGGGTGTCGGTGCTGTTCCCAGCGTGTTTGGCCACCACGAGTCGTCCCATTCTGAGGGGGTGGGTCCGAGGATGAGGACCTCCGTTTTGTCCGAGTTCAGCTTCAGGTGGCTGCTCCTCATCCAGTCGGCGACGGCTTTCATTCCATCATGAAGGTTGGTTTTGGCGGTGTGCGGGTCATTGGTGAGGGAGAGGATGAGCTGGGTGTTGTCGGCGTAGGAGATGATGTTGAGGTCGTGCTGGCGGGCCACTTGTGCGAGGGGGGCCATGTAGCTGTTGAACAGCGTTGGGCTGAGGGATGAGCCCTGGGGTACGCCGCAGATGGTGTCGGTGGCTTCGGATTCGAAGGGTGGGAGGCGGCCCGCTCTGGATCCTGCTGGCGAGGAAGGATGTGGTCCAGTCGAGGGCCTTTTCTTGGATTCCTGCTTCTTGAAGGCGGGTCTTTAGTGTGCAGTGGCAGACCGTGTCAAAGGCGGCTGACAGGTCCAAGACGATGAGGGCAGCTGTTTCGCCGCTGTCCAGTTGTCGTCTGATGTCGTCTGTGGCGGCGATGACGGCTGTCTCAGTGCTGTGGTTCCGCCTGAATCCGGACTGGGATGGGTCTAGGATGTTGTTGTCCTTGAGGTAGTGGGCCAGTTGTATGTTGACGACTTTCTCGATGACCTTCGCCGGGAACAGGAGCAGGGAGGTGGGCTGGAAGTTCTTGAGGTCTTTGGGGTCCGCATTGGGCTTCTTGAGGAGGGCGTTGATTTTGGCATGTTTCCACCTTTCCGGAAATATCGCTGTCTCGAAGGAGGTGTTTATGACTCTCTGTAGCTGGGGTGCGATGACTGCGTCTGCTTTGTTGAACACGTGGTATGAGCAGGGTTCTGAAGGTGATCCTGAGTGGATAGAATTCATTACTTTGCGGGTCTCATCCTCGGTCGGTGACGTTGGTCCAGGCGGTCAGCAGGCGGTTGGTGCGGGGGATGTTCATAGGGATGGTGGGGTCTGGAGTGGTCTGGCAGGTCGTGGTATTGAAGCTGACGTGGATGTCAGCGATCTTGCGGTGGAAGAAAGTGGCCAGAGATTCGCACAGTTCTTGTGAGGGCGGGATGTCGTTGGTGTTGGCGCTGGGGTTGGAGAGTTCTTTCACGATGCTGAAGAGCTCTTTGCTGTCGTGTGCGTTGTTGTCCAGGCGGTCTTTGAAGGAGGATCTCTTGGCTAGCCTAATGAGGTGGTGGTGTCGGCGGGTAGCGTCTTTGTGGGCTGTATGGCTGTCTGGTGTGCGTTTGTGGAGCAAATTCTTTTAGAGTTTCCGGCATGTGCGTTTGGAGGTCAGGAGTTCGTTGGTTAACCAGGTGGCTCTCTTGCTGGCGTGGCTGTTGGAGGGTTTCTTGAGCGGGGCGAGGGTGTTTGTGCAGTCGTTGATCCATTGTCGCAGGTTGTAGGAGGTGGTTTCTGGGTCGGTGGTGTCGGTGGGTGGGTTCTGGGCGAGGGTGGTGGTCAACTGGTCCTTGGTGATTTTGCTCCAGCAGCGGCGGAGCAGCTGTTGGGTGTGGTGGTGTGTTGTTGGTTTCTTGAAGGTGAATTGGATGCAGCGGTGGTCGGTCCAGTGGAGTTCAGTGGTGTGGTTGAAGGCGACATGGGCGCTGGTGGAAAAGATGGGGTCCAGCGTGTGTCCTGCTGCGTGGGTGGGTGTGGTGACGAGTTGTCTGAGGCCGAGGTTGGCGAGGTTGTCGATCAGGGTGGTGGAGTTGGTGTCGTTGTTGTTCTCAAGGTGGAAGTTCAGGTCCCCGAGGATGATGTAGTCTGTGGAGTCGAGTGCGTGGGTGCTGGCGAGGTCGGCGATGGAGTCGCTGAACTGAGCTCGGGGTCCGGGGGGTCTGTAGATGAGTGTACCTCTGAGGGTGGTGTTGGGGTCGGTGTGGATCCGGAAGTGCAGATGTTCGGCGGTGTTGAGGGTGTCGTCCGCGTGGGTGGAGACCTTAAGGGAGGACTTGTGGACGATGGCTATTCCTCCTCCAATTCCTTTGTTGCGGTCCTTGCGGGTGACCTTATAGCCATCTGGAAAGGCTATGGCGATGTCGGGTGCCGAGGAGTCGTTCCACCAGGTCTCGGTCAGGAAGGCCACGTCTGGAGCGGCAGTGTCGAGCAGGTCCCAGAGCTCGACGGCGTGTTTGCGTGCGGAGCGGGCGTTGATGAGCATGCAACGGAGGTGGTTGGGTCCGGTCCTCGGTGGTTTGGTGGTTCTGTCGCAGGTGAGTCTGCAGGTGTGGCAGGAGAAGGGTCCTTGGGTGCGCTTCGGGGCGGCCTGGAAGCAGGTGTGGTCTCGTCCGGAGTTGACTGCGAGGAGGGTGCTGGCGTTGTAGCGGAGTCTGGTGTCGTGGCGGGCGTGGGGTCCAGGGGGTCTGGCGCTGGGCGCGGACGGGCGCAGACGGGTTGCCTCTGGCGCGCCTCCGGCGCGCTAGCGGCCGCCATAAGTAGGGGGTGAGGGAGGGCGGAACAGCTGGGAGGGGGCTCGGCGAATCGGCGATCGGGTGGGCGGGGCGCATCGGCGGGAACGAGGGTGTGAGGCGAGGTGAGGGGGCGGGGCCTCAGGGACGCAGCGGCAAAAAACAGGAGGCTAAAGGGTACAGAAGGAAATGGGGAGCAGCTAACAACAAGTACAAAAGTGGAAACAGGAGCAAAAGAGTACACAATCAAAACTACAGTACAGACAGTGCACTCGCAATTACCCACGCTCCACAGGGGATACCAGGACAATTGCAGGCACGAACAGGCAGCGGCGGCTGGCTGAGAGGCACGGGCGCAGAGAGGTGGAACTGCGCGGCGTGTGAAGTGACCTGCCTGCAAGCAGGCTCAAGGGTTTTCACCAGCTGTCCTAGTAGATTTGGGCAATATTGGCTCATGTCCTTGTTTTTAGAGGGGGTGACTTAAACCAGTAATAAGCACTTAATAGGTGTTCTAAAGTTATGCTAGTTAGCAGCTGTTAAAAAGAAGCAATTTAATTAATAGGTATGATGCTGGTTTTAAAAATTACATTTTATTTATTTTCTTAGTGCTTCTTCTGTGTTCCTATGTTGATAAGAGTTGTCATTCTGCGCAGCACAGTTAATGTAAAATTGTAGTCCTTCTTCTATTTTTGCAAAATGTCCTGGTTTTTGTTTCTCAAAATCTGGCCTCCCTATGTATGGATAGGGAAAACGAGTGACGTTCGTCCTCATCTCAATAGGGTATTGTTGCCTCTGCTATAACCTCATGGCAGTGTTTTAGACAGACTGTCATGTCATGGGTTTGAGCTGAACTATAAAAGGCCCCCAAAGACTCTTGATCCACCTGGGACCAGAAGTGAACAAGAAAGCATATCCAGAGCACCTAACACACACCTTCCACCCATCCCATCACGGGAAAATATACACTCTGTACCTTCTCAACGTACATCTTCTGGTTCTTAAAATATCTAGTAGCAATTGTTATGAAATGAGCGCTTTACAAAAATATTGAACTCAGACTGGCCCCTCACAGCCACGTTATTTCTCAATGTATTAACCATGTTTCTCTTATATTCTTTGGGTCACTGATATTGGTAATTTAGCAGAGTCTGATTTCTGGAAGGGAAGTAAAACTAGTAATGTTTCACAACAGTGTCTGGGTGCCAGCATTTTGAAACTTAATTCGCTGGTCCAGCCACATAACAAGAGGAAGCGAACGCTATCATGTTCCCTTCCCCCACTGGCGCGGATTGGTGCCACATGTGATGTAGAGGCCTGGCCGGTGCTCGCCTCTGGGCTGTAAGGGCTGTGTGCAGGATAAGCACCCAATATTATTTGAATTATTATTTTGAGTTTTATTTAGCGCTTTACATGTTATGTGTTAACATTTTCAAGAGGTACATGAGGGAATTCATAAGAGTCATAGTCAGCCGCGATCGGTGCAGGTAAAATGCAGTGGGGCCGGGTTGGGGCAGATTTCGGGGGACGATCAAAATTGGACAATTAAATAATATTCTCTCCGCATCGTTCCTCGAAAGCCCCCAGCAATCCGGCCCACCGCTGTTACCTGCACGGAACAAGGCTAATCATAGTTGAACAATACAGATGGTATCTAAGTACAATTCATGCATGTCTATGGCGAGCATTGGTGCAAAGGCACTTGGGCATTGCAATTTGTTGGTGTTGCCTGTTTTATAGCACTATTGCCAAATATATTACTATTTATTTGTGGTTTTATATAGTGTGGACTAGGCCAAGGGGCATTCAGAGCGCTTCACACCAGATTCAATACAGAACAGTAACCAATAGATAAAATCAATCAATCAATCAATCAGTCATTTGTGTAGTGCACTACTCACCGGTGAGGGTCTCAAGGGGTGGGGGGGAGGTTGCAGTTACTGCTCGAACAGGCAGGTCTTGAGACGTCTCCTGAATGTCAGCGGGTCTTGGGTCTGTCGCTGATGGGTGGGGAGGGTGTTCTATGTCTTGGCAGCGAGGTAGAAAAAGGATCTGCCACCAGTGGTCGTTTTGTGTATGCGTGGGACGGTGGCGAGGGTGAGGTCGGCAGAGCGAAGCTGGCGATTCGGGGTGTAGAAGGTGAGACGTTTGTTGAGGTATGCTGGTCCGGCGTTGTGGAGTGCTTTGTGAGCGTGGGTGAGGAGCTTGAAGGTGATCCTCTTGTTGACTGGGAGCCAGTGCAGGTCTTTTAGGTGGCAGTGATGTGGGTGTGGTGGGGGATGCCGAGGACAAGGCGCGTGGAGGCGTTCTGTATGCGTTGAAGTCTTTACTGGAGTTTGGCCGTGGATCCTGCGTAGAGGGCGTTGCCGTAGTCCAGTGTGCTGCTGACGAGGGCGTGGGTGACCGACCTTCTGGTTTCGGTGGGGATCCATCTGTAGATCTTGCGAAGCATGCAGAGGGTGTTGATGTAGGAGGAGAAGATGGCATTGACTTGTTGGGTCATTGACAGCGATGAGTCCAGGATGAACTTCAGTTCAGATTCCGTGCGTGGTCGGTGGGTGTTGGTGCGGCCGTCCACCAAGAGTCGTCCCTGGAGGAGGGGGTGGAGCCGAGGATGAGGACCTCCGTCTTGTCTGAGCTAAGTTTCAGGCGACTGTTCTTCATCCAGTCGGCCACGGCCTTCAGTCCTTCGTGGAGGTTGGCTTTGGTGGTGGCGGGGTCCTTGGTGAGTGAGAGGATCAGTTGGGTGTCATCGGCGTAGGAGACGATGTTGAGGTTGTGGGAGCGGACGATGTTGGCAAGTGGAGCCATGTAGATGTTGAAAAGGGTAGGACTGAGGGATGATCATTGGGGCACACTGCAGAGGATCTTGGTGTCTTTAGAGAAGAATGGGAGGAGGCGGACCCTCTGGCTTTCGTCGGTGAGGAAGGAGGTGATCCAGTCCAGGGCTTTGTCACTGAATCCTGTGTCGTGGAAGCGTGTGCATAGGGTGTGGTGGCAGACGGTGTTGAAGACGGCTGAGAGGTACAGGAGGATGACGGCCGCCGTTTCGCCGCTATCCAGTAGGGTTCTGATGTCATCGGTGGCAGCGATGAGGGCAGTTTTGGTGCTATGATTGCTGCAGAATCCTGATTGGGACGGGTCCAGGATGTTGTTCTCCTCAATGAAGTGGGTCAGTTTACCTGTTGACGATATTTTCAATGACTTTCGACGGGAGCAGGGAGATGGGCTGGAAATTCTTGAGGTCCTTCGGGTCCGCTGTGGGTTTCTTGAGTAGTGCGTTGATCTCGGCGTGCTTCCAGCTTTTCGGAATGGTGGCGGTCTTGAAGGAGCTGTTGATGATCTTCCGGAGTTGGGGTGCGATGATACGTTTAACTTTGTTGACGATGGGGTGAGGGCAGGGGTCGGATGGAGAGCCGCAGTGGATGGTGTTCATGGTCTTGATAGTGTTGTTGTCGTTGACGTGGGACCAGTAGGTTGGGAGGCTGGGGGTGGTGAATCTGCTTAGGATTACTCTTAGAAAAGTGAGCAACAAGGTGCCCCTCATGAGAAGGACATACACATACCCTACACACATAGAGGGAAGAATTAACCCAAGTGTCACTCGAATAAGAGTGTTTTGAGGTCCCTTTTGAGGGTCATGTGACATGAGGTCATGCGGAGGCTCTGAGGGAGGGAGCTCCAGATTGTTGTGGCACTCACTAACTGCCTAAAAACAAAACTTAATGTAATCTTGTGTAATGTAACATGCTCATGTAAAGTTTTCCAATACCTTGGGTTGAGGTTGCGATAAATAAAACTGCAAAAACAAAAAATAACATAAGTGCACTAGCGGCAGGTATGAGCCAAGTTTCCTTGTTTTAAGTTCTACCTATGCTAGGGCAAAAACAGAGAAGGCAGAGCACAGAGCGTGATTTTGTGAAAATTAATGCATGTAGGAGCACAAGGCTGTAACTCCAACTACCCAGCACGGCTGCCACTCTTTCCCGGTAGATGCCCAGCCGACTGCTCCTGTTTGTGAGTGAGGGACACAGTGTTCGAAGTGGGTGGGATCTGAGGGGCACAACTGCCCATACGTTTTTAATTTAAGAAAAACTGTTCCCCTACTTTTTGTGAAAAGACATCCATCCCGGATGGTTAATTACGAGAGTTGAAAAGCTTCAGCTGAAGTGTAAGGCAGGGAGCTTGCTGTGCTGTGGAACCAAGGGTGGGGCAGACAGCTAAATAAGCCTTCCTGCCAGGGTGCCTGCTTCCCTGAAACAAACGCAAATGTGCGCAACTGATCAATCTGCAAATTGCTTAGATGCCGGTATCGACTTTAATTGATAAAACCACTTGAAACTTCCTGATGACAAAGATTTATTATTTTTGAGTGGGGAATTACCAGTTGAGCTGTGAAGTGTGTTCTTTTAAAGGACATTTATAAAAGATAATTGCTCAGTGTACATTCTGGTTATTACTAAAATCTATATATCTGATAGAAATGTCTCGTTCATCAAACAGAAAGCATCCATCAAAGGTAGAGGGACCGCACTGGCAGTTGCATTAAAAGACATCAAGCAAAAAATAACTGGCCCTAGTCTTTTTCCACTACTAGAAGTGCTTCGAGCGAGACTCTTACCTTCGATCACTTACGGTAGTGAGTCAATGAGGGGAAGAGACGAGATTACCTTGGACAATGTGGTCGCCAAGGCGTTAAGAATAATATTCAAACTCCTGCAGTTCACTTCGCCAGCTCAAATAAGGCTAGAGTTTGGGCTTCAAAAGCAGCAAATTTCACGGAAGGGTGCCTACGCCAAATGCTGGTTCACAATAAAGAGAGCCGAGCCAGGCACATTGAACTCAAACTTGTGGAAGGAAATCACAAGGAAAAACGACAACCCAGCCATGAGTTACCTTCAATCAGCAATCAGGCTGCTTGCTCTACAGGACCTATGGGAATCTAGCACATCTCTAAAATGTTTCAAGGCCCTGGTAAACAAATCAGAAAAGATTGTATCCCTCGCAGAAGACAAAGCTGCCCTCAGCAGGAGGGCCCACGGCTGGTTTGTAATTCAGAGTTACGCGACGGCAAAGCCCCAACCATATCTAGGGACAGGTTTCTCGAGAATCACAAAAGAAAAGTTCTTGCTTCTGAGGTTGGGAATTTTACCCGCAAAGTGTCACCTCCCACCGTGGAAACGCACAGATGCTTCAAACCGCTGTAGATTATGCGTAGACCTCAACGAGGACGTATTACATCTACTATGCATCTGCAATGGCTTAGGAGTGGAACGAAGACAGCTATTAAAGCCGCACCTGATTACAAGCCAGGTACGATCATTCAGGGAGGCGGTAAAGGCTTGTTTCGAGGGCAGCAACATACAGCTGGCCTGTAGCCGTGCCCGGTTTATGAGTGCAGCAAATGCAAAGTTAAGCCTGGAAGTACTCCAACAAACTGGCCATCAGTTCAGGCCCACTGGCCTCTGAGAGAAGTACAACAACATTGTCCATAAGGATCGCTTCTGACAACTCTTTTTATTATTACGGTTCCTACGCACTCTTGCAGCCACCTTGGGCCGGTAGCCAGCCCAGCGACACAAATTTTATACATTTTTTCCTAGGGGCGCAACGATCCAGGAGAGAAAACGGTATGATGAACTATAGACCTTCACCTTCAATAACAATCTCTCTGTCGCCCGCTACAATCTAAAACACTTTTAAGATCTAAATCCCTAATACTAATTTTAATGGTACTGGGTCTACGCAGGAGTTTCCAGTAATTAGCACTCCGACAAATGTTGTATTCTGAGCCATCCGACCCTCCTTACTGGCTGCCTCAAATCAAATCAAATCAAATCAAAGTTTCTTTATTCGACTGACAGGAAAGCAGTCATAAAAGCACACAATACAATAAAATACAGTTCATTCATAGAAGGAAAAATTTATCTTCCAATAGTCTTAAAAGAAAAAAGTAATAAGCGATTATTAAAAAGACATGATACAGTGGTCCTATGTGCATATACTTAATCAAGACGGAATTGTATCTGTATTATAATTCAGTTTGGAGTCATCCTTCCATACTTGATCTATACTTTAAGGCTGTTTTTAAAAACTTGCAGATAAAAAAAGTACTGTCTTCATGCAACATTTGAAGGTATAGAAGTGCGGGCTTAATTTGTGTAAAATTCATCTTTTTAAGCAACGGTTTTAAAAACATATTGCGTGGACTTGAGTAATAAGGACATAGGAATAAAAAGTGAGCCAAGTCTTGCGGAGACTTGTTGTCGCAGCCGCAAGCTGGCAACACTTGACCTCTATGGGCTCCACTTGGTACAGCTAAAAGCAGATGATAGAGATCAAATCGAAATCTGCTCAGCAGGAAGCGTTCGTATCTGGATATATTCCACGATAGATAAGGTTCAGAGAACACACAGGTCTTTGTTAGTGCATGGCTCCTTACGCTGGGCTTTTTGAGCTCAGTTTCTTCCCTGTAGAGTTGTCGCTTCAAGTAAAAGGTGTTTTTTACAAAGTTGACATCTTGCTTGGTGGCATTCTGGGGTGTTAAGTAAAGATCTAATCTGCCCAGATCTTTACAGCAATTACGAATGTATTTCATCCAGGGTAACTTAAGTTGTCCTTCCCAAGTAAGGGCTTCAGCTAGGATGTTATGAGTTAATGGAATCGCTGTATTGCGCCAACAGCTTAACCAGCAAAGCAGAGGGTTTGCAGCAATTTTGTCAGCTAGGTACGGGGTGCCCAATTCCTCATGTATAGAGAAGTTTGCGGTACTCTTTGGTAAGCTCATGACCTGTTTCAGAAAGTTATTTTCGAGAGCTACTAGGGTATCTACTGGTAAAAACCCCCACAGTTCACTTCCGTAACATGCCACCGCAACACTTTTTGCCTGATAAAGCTTCAACACGGCAGACACTGGAGTGTTACCCAATTTGCGAGCGAAATCCATTATACCAGAGTTGGTCCTCAGTATTTCGCCTTTCTTTTTAGTTATGGCAGGGCCCCATTTAAGTTTATGATCGAAAAGTACACCCAGATACGAGAATGTTTTTGTAAGTGGAATGTTTTCCCCGTTGACTGAGAAGGGGTATTGTTTTTTGGGAGTTAAACCAACCGTCATGACAAAAGATTTGGAATTGTTAATATTTAGGCCACGTAAGGACATGAATTGAAGAAAAGAATCCAGTAATTTTTGGAGTCCGAGTGCGGTTCTGGATAAAAGAACAGCGTCGTCCGCATACAACAGGACCGGTACGCCTGTTTTGCCAATTCGAGGGTAATCCGTGTCTGTTTTTATCAGGTGATCTTCAAGTCCATTAATAAATAAGTTAAAAAGAAAAGGTGCTAATATACAGCCCTGCCTGACTCCTCGGTTGATTTTAAAATCTCTCGTTACTTTCATGTCTCTTGTAAAACGCACATTAGCACGGGTGTCGTTGTGTAGATCAGCCAGAAAATTGATCAAATTATTTTCTACGCCCATTTTTTGCAGGACTTCCCATAGTTTGCTCCTATCGACACAGTCAAAAGCAGAGGAAAGGTCCATAAAGGCCATATACAAAGTTCCCTCTCTTGCTTGGGTGTATTTACCACTAATTAGATACAGATTCAGACACTGTGTGGTTGTTGCGTGTCCTGGTCTGAATCCATATTGTGCAGGGGTCATTATGTTGTGTTGATTGGCCAATGCATTCAGCCTCTTTAGTAGAATCCCACCCACTACCTTCGCAACAGAGTTTATCAAGGAGATTGGTCTATAGCAGGCCGCTTTTGTTCTGTCCCCCTTTTTGTAAACAGGGACGATAGTAGAAGCTCCCCAAGATTTAGGAGCCCCTACTTCGACCCCGGCATTGATGACAGATGTAAGAATGGGAGCCCATAAAGTGATGTTAGATTTGAATAGGTCAGGTGGAAGACCGTCAGGGCCCGGGGCTTTGTTACTGGAGAGACCAAGTATCCCTAATTCAATTTCTTTAATCGAGAATTGTAGCGGGTTGCTTACAGGTAGATGAAATGGTTCTGGAGACTGTGGGGCGTCGCTCTTGAAGATAGCTCCAAAGTGAGTGATCCAGTCATCCTCCGGTATAACTGTACCGAGACTCTCATCATTTGGGTTGTCAAAAAGTGGTTTATTTATTATGCTCCAGAATTTTGAACTGTTGCCCAAAGTAGAGGGGTCGAGCAAAGATTCCCATGTTTTAGTTTTAATTGACTTCTTGCGTGAGGCAAGGGCCTTTTTGTAGTCTGTTCGAAGGGCCTTAATAAGTGCAGAATCTCTCGGTTTGTTTTTAAGAGCAGCTTTTAATTTGCGGTTTGCAGAGGAACAAGCATGATCAAACCAGCGAGGGTGTTGAGCAAAAGATCCTTTGGTTGTTACCGTCAGTAGTTGCTCTATTCTTTTGGACACAACCGCAAAGGCGGATAAAATAGATTCTGGAGAAGCGGAATTTGAGGCACAGAGCTTAAGTTCATGTTCACAATATAAAGCAACATCCTCATACAAGTTGTCGCTGTTTACCAGGTTCCACTTTAAGCGGCGGTTATTGTTGACCAACTTAAGAGCCCCAGGGTCCTTAATGTTTTTATGGAGCACTGAGGGGCCGCATTGCAATTCAAGGTGCAAAGGATTGTGATCACTATGGATGCTCTCAATAATGTCAAAGTTTAAAACCTGTTGGGCAACACCAGCAGAAAGAAGAATATGATCTATAAAAGACCCTGACTCAGATCCTTTGTAGGTTGGAACTTTGAAGGAGAAAGAGTCGTCTTTCATAGATAGTGCCATGGTCAAGTTCATGGTATCCGTTAGAGTGTTTAGTTTAGTTCCTCGCTGGCAGTGTGTGAAGTGGGGACCTGTTCTGAGTCCGCAGCCCAAGGATCCCAAGATGGTTGAGAGAGGATTACCGCAAATGTGTGTATTAAAGTCACCAAGAAGGATTTTATCCTGTGGTAGTTTTGAACCAAATTCATTTAGGTAACTTTCAAGTCTAACAAGGTTACAATCGTTTGAATTTGCGACAGAATTGTAAAAGTTTATTAGAGTTATAGCTTTCTTGCCCCTTCTGAGAGACAGTACCTGCATGTTCCTGTTATCCAGCTGTGCTTGGTTGATCTGCATTTTAAGAGACAGACTAATGAATATTGCCAATCCCCCCTTTGCTCTGCCGCTGGTGGAGGGAGATGCGGGAACAAAGAAACTTTGGTAGCCCTCAATAAAGATGTTGTTTTCTATTAGCCATGTTTCTTGGAAGCACAGTATGGTGTAATTTTTGACAAAAATTTCCCACGACGGGTCAATAATTTTTGAGGCCAAACCTGCGAGATTCCAGGACAGTATCTTGATTGTGTTAGGGGCATAGTGTGCTAAGTTTGATGTAGGTGTTATAGCAAATGGAGAGCACAGATCTAGGTTGTCCCTTAACACAGGGTTCGTTCTTGGAGTTACAGGTGATACATGAGGTTTACAAGCTGTTGGTAAGCAAGAGATACCTGCCTCGTCTACTAGGGAGGGCAGAGGCATGGCTTGCTTTAGGGCTGACTAAGTATTTTAAGTTCGTTGTGCAAGTAATATTAGGAGAAATGACCACTAGGGGATTAGAAGTTTTAAGTGGAGTCTTCATATTTCCTACCAGGCAGTTTGTTTTAGCAGAAAGTGAAACAGGGAACAGGTCAGATGGCAGTCAGTCTACCTCCTCCAGTAGGTCGTAGCTGAGGAAAGCATCGTAACGATTGGCTGTAGGGAACCCGTAGTCATTATATTGTGAGGTTGTGTGGTTAAAGGCCCGGTGGTAACCATGCCCGTGGCGTTCAGCTGTTTCAATTGGTTGATAGTTATGGACTTTGTTTCCCCATAAGTGAGAATATGGATGTTGGTCTAGGCCCATTGGCGCATCTGGGCAGGGTGGGACAAAGGCCAGCCAGGGTTGATTATTCTGCTGTGTCCTGTAAGATCCTTCTTGGGTATAGTGATAATTTGTTTTATTCCTATAGGGATCTGAACGGACTGGGTAGAAGTAGCTAAGTCCCATGGTTCGAATCAAGCTTTTTGTCCCTGTGCTTCTCCATCCTGCGATGAATTTCGCCGGTCCTAGATATTTGAAGGTGACCACAATACAGTCACCCTCTGTAGATTTAAAGCGAGTACCCACCCACTCTACTCTTTTGACATGATGGATGGTGCCTGTTATATTTGGGGGGAGAGGCCTATGTATGGAAAGCCATTGCATTGCTTTGTTCCTCAATTCCTCCCGTGTTTCTTCCCTGTTAGCAGCAAGTTTTGGCACCCCAATCATAACTATTGTATAGGGGTTGGCCTGTGGTGGCAGATTAATATGTGTTAGTGGACATGTTGTAGTAGGTCTGGGGGGCTGTGTTCCAATGTCTTTGAGTTGAGTGTTTCCATTGGGAGGGGCCGTACGACTTTTGTCCTCAGATATACCTACGTTGGAGCTAGGTAGGTGACCCTCTGCAGCCCACTCGCTATCATCCTCATCTATTTGAGTATTAGGTGTGTTAAGCATAGGTGTGTTTGGGATCACAGTAGGGGTAGGAGCTAATTGAGAATTTGGTGTGTGAACAGTTAAGGGTAATCTCTGAGGTTGTGCATGGTTTGTCTTTCCTATATTCTTTGATGTGTTGTCTACTTTTTTCACTGTTATTGAGTTTTTTACATTAAGTGTGGATGAAGATGGAACAAAAGTTGTGGGCATGTTAGTTGTTTTAAGCAATCTGAGGATACTAGAGGATATGTCATTTTGCGCTCTCTCAAATTTACTCAGCGCCCTTTCTATATTGTCGATCTGATGGCGAATGGGTTGTAGTATTGTTTTAATTAGGGCTTCGATCTCTCTCATTGTTGGCAAGATTGCACTACTCTGCTTCTCGATATGTCCTGTTTCCTCATTAACTAGAGAGATACCAGTTTTGGGATTGGTATACCCACTTGCATCGTAGACTAGTGGGGAAGTTGATAGGGGCCCACCCCGCTTTGTGACAGGGAGTTTCTCTAGACTATTCTTCTGCCACATGTCTTTGAGCGATCGCTTGGGTTTAACTAATATATGGTGGATTTTCCTTTTAGGAAATATGATTCTGGGCCTTTTTCTCTTGAGTTTTGGAGTGTTGCATTGTTTAGACGGTTGGGTTTCAGTTATAGCAATAGCTAATGGGGCAATCTCCACGGTGTGAACTTTCAGTGCAGAAGCAGGATCTTTTTCTTGCTGAATGTTATTTGCACTACTAGTTAGAATCATAAGGCTGTTATCCAGGGTATTCGCTAATAGGTCAGTGGAAGAAGAATTAGAGGGTTTTTCTTTGATATGCGATCTTGGTAGTTCTGAAAATGATTGCATGAGAAGGGACTCCTGTGATGAAACTGAGTCCTCCATGTTTGGGTCTTCTGCACTAGTATGTGAGGACAGATCTGGGAAACATAGATTAGGCGTCGGAGAGAGCCTCCTCTCGGTATTTTGAATGGCATCCGCCACTACGTTGATAGTTTTTTGGAGCATTTTATCTATAGCGGTTATAGTGGGCAAAGGTGTACTCACTGTTTTTAATCTGCTGGTTGATCGAGTGGCCATCGGGGTTTTGCAGGTTTTAGTCATCCTTGACTTGTGTTAACTACCACTTTCCTCTGAGTGTAGCCTAGGTTTAACTTGTGACTTCCGAAGAGCGAACTTAGGGGGGTGGCCCGACCCGGCCACTTCAGGCCCCTAGAGGGCCACAGAGGGCCCGCCCTTTGCCCGGGCTTCGCCCGCGCGCGTTCCGCGATGCGCGTGCTAGGCCCTGTTTAAGTAGGTGAGGTGTAGGGAAGGGGCGGGGCACTGGGAGGGGGCGCGGCTCACGCGGGAAGAGGGAACAGCTGATGTTACTGACGCTGTCCCTCGCAGTCCCCGGGCCGCGCCTCTCGCCTCCGCTGCGGCCTCGCTTCTCCACACACAGGGTCTCCGTCAGATTTAACACTGGTGGGCTGCTCCTGCAGCAACGATGATTAGGGCTTTGAAGAACGCTGTCAGGTCTTTACGGAAGTCAATCTCTCTGGCGAGCGGCACCCGCGGAGCGGGGGCCGCAAGAGGTTTTAAACGCCTTGTAAGGGGCGGGGCAATGGGAGGGGGCGCGGCTCACGCGGGAAGAGGGAACAGCTGATGTTACTGACGCTGTCCCTCGCAGTCCCCGGGCCGCGCCTCTCGCCTCCGCTGCGGCCTCGCTTCTCCACACACAGGGTCTCCGTCAGATTTAACACTGGTGGGCTGCTCCTGCAGCAACGATGATTAGGGCTTTGAAGAACGCTGTCAGGTCTTTACGGAAGTCAATCTCTCTGGCGAGCGGTGTCAATAACATGCTTTTTCCTTAAAAGAGTCCCCATATTGAGCCACGGCTACAGCTTTTACTTCCGAATGAAAGCTTTTAGCATCATTTTTCTCTTCCGCTACTGGCTGCCTCATACACCAGCTTTCACTCGCTTGCAATTTTATGGAATTATTGTAATTTTTAAATAAGAACTTAAGAATTTTAGTATTTGTACTGAGGTCGTTTTGTTTTTTCAAACACATGTTTTATCCTTTTACAAAGGTTTTAATTAATCATGCAATAAAGTGTATTTACTTACTTACTATATTTTGGAAGCATTTTTTTAATCTTAAACTCTTTTGTGTATTATGTAGCAGCCTATTTTATACTGTGGGCAACGCAAGTTTAAAATAATGACTCACATATTCCCGGGACTTTCTGTCACAGACTGGGGCTTCCTAGCACCAAACATACACAAGTCACTATTCTCCACTGCACCAACCAGGATTTAATTTTGTGGATCTCTCGTTACAGACACAAAACAGGTTTTCCGTCCCTCTCCTGTACAGCAAGAAGTCTGATCCGTTGTAAAGGATCCCTGGCAATCCTTTCTACTGTCCAGGCTCTCTTCAGCACATCCCCTTAGGAGCTACTTCAATGTATAAAGCACAAAATGGCTTCAGCCATAAGTGCCACACACATATCCGTTATGCACAGCAGTAGCGACATCCCTGTTCCATATGGATGGGCAAAGGACCCGGTTCCAAGGGACAGGCAGATCTATTTAAAAATGCAGGAAGGTCAGTATGTGTCTCTCCCTGACAGGGACAGGTAAAATGGCCTGACCTGCCACTATCATTTCGCCCCTGCCACCAGTATCAGACCACTAAAGGCATGTGAACTGACGGTAGTCATGCTCATGTGGGAGGGTGCCCTAATGTGCTCTTCCATACCACAGAAGACTCCTCTGAGTCACAATCCATTTCATAGAAAAGCCTCAGCGCACATGCATGATTCTCGCGTGGTAAAAGAGTGGAGAGGTTGAGCGATTGGCAAACATTGAGGCATGGGCACACACTCTCCAGAGCCATGCAGAGGAACTCCATCCCAGCTGGTAGATTTTAGAAGTGTAATCAGTAGTTCTTTCAGCTGGCAGAAGTTTTCATGACTTGTGAACACACTTTGGAGAGATTATAAGTGTTTTGGCAGCAGTACAGCCTGAGTCTCATGAAGCATAATTAGCGTCCGACTTACTCTGAGGAAGTCTGATTCCTTACCCTGCAGAAGTTTGCATTTCCCATTCACGCAAAGCATACACTGCAGGATGACAGGACAGCACCGGCCTGGCCTTCCGCTAACTGTGTAATCTTGTCTACTAGGCCCGTGGCCAAGAAATCTAAATCCTACTGTTCTCGTGATAGAAGAAATCTAAAATCCTACTGTTCCCGTGATAGAAGAAATCGAAATCCTGCTGTTTTGTGATAGATTGCTTTGGGTCAATTCACCGTGCTATATATAGACCCTACAATTTCTCTGTTCACGTAATCAATGCACATGAGATGATTTCCATATGGTAATTGTGGCCACAGGCCAGACCTCCATGTGCCCACTGTACCTTCCTTTGATTGCTGGGCTCTGCAGTTGTACTGAAGAGATGTCAAAACTTGAACCAAATCCCACATTCCAGGCGCTGGAGTGTTTAAAATTCAGCTTCAACCCATCACGCCTCAGTAAAAGCTCAGCCATCACTCTTTCCTTTAGGAAGCCTGCTGATTGGACCCTATGTGCCCGGAGATGTTCACTCACTGGCAAAGCCTGCAGTTTTATTTCAACTGCCCAATCCTATGCCAGCGTACCATGTTTTTAGGAGCGTCCTGTTGCTTAGCGATGGTTAAACCCTTGAGACCAACTATCCGGGGTTGGTGGCATTACATTGGCAGATGTGAATAGGCATCATGTCAGGGCTCGAGCACAAGGAACCTGAGTGTGTACCCACAACATGGGTGGAAGCCATGCAACAGAATACTACACTCACCTGGTGGTTTCCTCCTCTATGGTTTGTGCCTAGATTTTCACAGGACCTCTCCCTGCAAAATAAAAGACAAGGAAGGACTTATCGTGCCCAATAGTAATCTCTAAATCATAAATCAGTAGTTAAAGAGTGTACTTATAATGTCTCTGGGAGTTGGTACCCTTTGTCCAGCCCATGTTTTTGAAGTTCTCCTTCTGCTTCTCCCTGTTAAACACTTCAGGATACCCAAGATGCCCAACCATCAATGCCGTCTGGGCGGATAAGGGAGGACCATCCCAGCAGCCAGAGGAAAACTAGCCTGTAAAACGAGGATTGGAAGGGGGACCTTCCTTAATGTGCCCGTAACCCTGTAACCTGGAAGGACTTTGCATTGGTGCAGTAATGTGACCTGTTCCAAATGTGCACACTGACTACTGCTATCTTTGGCAGCAAATTCTTCACTGTAGTTTTTTGAGAACACAAGTTGAGCGTGGCATCGTACAGCTACCTTTCCAACCCCAGGCTTAACCAACGCATGCCTACACATATGGCAACCCCCTTCCCCAGTTGGAGCACCCACCAAGTAGTGCTCTCAAGATACTATGTTGTGGTGCAACCATGGCCTTTCACAGTTCTCAATCTAGAACCAAGTCTTTTCAAGTCTCTAGGTAAGTTTTTCTTCTCTTAAGCCCCAGTCCACTGATACCTTGAAACCCGGGTGGTGGAGAAAGGGATCTATCTCTCAGAAGGCCAATGGTGTTCATTGTTTTAAATACTGTGTTGGCATGGAGATCTGATATTCAGCATAAAAGTAGGCCTCTGCATTATCTCCATTACCCAGACATAACCTCGCGTAATTCCTGATTTGACGTGAGCAAAATTTGCAAACATAGCGTGGAATCACATGCAATCTTTGCCCTCGGGAGAGTGGTTCTAGCAGGAAGGCGCTAGTCTCCACGAGCTACTTGAATATTTGTTTCTATGCTGTCATCTAGAATTGTCACACGAAATACCAGCCTAAAGCTTTTTACACACCTCGCATAATTGCGCTTAATTTTGTTGAAATTGCAGGGGTTGGAAATTATTGAAAATAACAAGGACCCCCTGGTAAGTTCCAATTTCTAGGACAGGGTAAAACACTGTGTGAAGTAAATTCCTAGACAATCAAATACATAATAAATCTGTGTCAAGGCAATGGCTAAATAGTAAATGTAATGCTAATTTTGCATATAAATATCAAAAGAAAATCAAAAACAATATAAAAAACTATGAAAGTATTTTATTCATCAAGTTATTCATTTCGTTAAAAATAGTGCATAATGTTCTTTCTACATTCATATATAAAAAAACATACAAATCATCAAATTTCAATATCATTAATGATAGGGGCGCTAGAGGGCGCACGAGCAGCATGGCCGCACTTGAGTGAGGCTCCTGCAGCCTGTGCCGCTATCCTGTATTTATCCTCCATTCACCACCTCCAACGTTGACAAAAATCGCTGGAAGTGTGGAGAAACGCTGTCCCAGCACTCGCTGAAAGTTTGGAGGGCTGCGGAGCTGTGGTCGCGGAGATATCTTCGGAGGAAAATCTGACCGGCAGCTACTGCGGTGCGCGACGCTGGGCAAGGAAGGTACGCGATAACCGAGGTGCCCACGAGGTCAGAGGGCCTTGCCTGACGTACTGCTGTGCGGACTCGCCTGCTCGCAGGGAAGGAACCTGAGGGACGACACTAAGAACGCTACTGCCGATCCTAGCGGGACTGCCTGGATCGTGGGCACGAGTGTGGGACTTTTTTTTTGTAAATCCACGTAATCCGGGACCTACAAGGGTAGTGCGGACAATTGAAGAACTGCCGAGCTAGCGCGGCCGGCCGGAGGTGAGAGGTGCTGGGGGCCGCGCTGCTTGTAACCGTCATCCTTTTACCCCCTCCCTGGGTCCCGTCGGTGGAAGGACAGGGATCCTACTGCTGGGGGAGCTGGCAGTGGCGGTGCAGACGGCGCCAAAAGCGAGGGTGCCCGCGCTTTGAAACAGGCTGGCCATTGGAATCCCAAACGGCGCTGCAGAGCGGATACGCATAAAAGCGGGGAAAGATAATCGCGCTTCTGAGGTGAGAAGCGTGTACGGAGTGTGGAGAACTACTGATGCTTTAGCGACTACACATTTGAGAATCCGCTTACACTGGGCTGCCGGTGGGCAGAGACATACGACCCTGCGTAGGGATCTGAGATTGCTGGGCACGTGAAGCTCACACTATATGCCGCGTTATGGGACAAAGCTCACGCACCGCCACAGACTCATCATATTTTTCGTAGTGCAAACTGTATCTACTGACAGTGGTTAAAAAACGCATGTTGGTGAATGCTAGAGGGTTAGTCACAACCCCGCTCCTATGGTGGTACCGGCAGAGAGCTTGGTGACTCAGTGTGACCTGATCCGGGACCACGTGCACTGGAGCCTTCTCCGAGAGAGCCGTTCTTCCCGCTGCACGTTGAATACTTCACGACAGGGCGAGACCTACTGGAGTGCACAGAGACCTGGTGAATATACATGTTAGCAGAGGAAGGACGCTTGTTGAAGATCACAGATACAGCTGCAGGACTCGGAGCTGACCTGGTAAATAGTGCAAGGGTGCATAGGTTGCTGTGCTAATTTATGACGGAGGCTTCCGGATCACCCGGAGGTAGTAGAGGTAGAGGAACCAGTATTGCCAGAGCGAGATCAGCAAAGGGTGCTGTCATGGGACGACAGGACACTAGACAGCCAAAACTATCCTTTGAATCGACCCAACCGGCGAAGCAAAAAGCTAGACTGGAGTCGGACGCAGGAGGGTCGCACGACATGTCAACTGCAGGTACCAGCCGCGACGCCGCTGCGCCGGATATGCACCTTATACTGCAGGAAATGAAGCAGGGTTTCGCGACAGTGGTGGATAAGGTAGACCGGCTGTCCTCCAGGATGGACGCTATTGCACAAAAAATGGACGTTCACGAGGAGCGCATCACAGCGGCGGAGAGGAGGATATCGGACAGTGATGATACTGTAGCGTCCCATGATGCCAGGCTGTCAAGAATGGACAACATCCTCAAGGTAATAGCTGCAAAGAATGAAGAATTGGAAGCGCGCAGCCGCCGCAATAATGTACGCGTGGTGGGCGTGCCGGAATCGACGAACACAGGGCGGATGGAGGAATATGTGGAACGGATTCTGAAAACAGCGGTGGGAGAAGAGGTTTTTTCGCAGCAATTCATTGTCGAGAGGGCACATCGATCTTTAGGCCCTCAACCCCAACCAGGAACACCACCCAGACCGATCATAGCACGGCTGCTCAATTATAGAGACAGGGACGCGGCTCTGCGGGCTGCAAGAACCAAGAAGCAGCTTACCTGTGATGGAGTTAATTTCACCCTGTACCCTGACTTCACACCGATGGTGCAAGATCAAAGACGTAAGTTCTTGGATGTGAAAAAAAAGCTTCGAAACTTGCAAATTGATTATGCTCTACTATACCCTGCAAAACTCAGAGTAACGCACCAGGCAAGACAGCATTTTTTTGTAAATCCACAACAAGTTGAGAATTTCCTGAAATCGATAAGGAGAGAGCAGGGACAGCATCGAGCAGAGGGAGGAGCGGAAGAAGAGGCAGACTGAATCCTCACAGACTATTGTTGGCATAGACTGTAGACTAACCTGGGAAATGCAGGGGTCGTTGCGGACAGATTCTACTGCACTAATGACCTGGAGATTTTGCATGGACACTGCTGCTGTATGCGCAGGTTACGGATGCAGTCGGCGTTGGAACTGAAGGTGGTAATGTATGCCAGGCGACACCCCCCTTCTCTCGTAGACACCTCCATGGGGAGGCCTGACACGAAGTACGAGATGGAGGGGGTAATGAAGTGCGTACCTTAGATGACCCCATTAGGGTGTGCCCCATTGACACTGGTTGTTACACTGCAGCTCATTGGGGGTTTGCTAGCGGTGACAAGGGAGGGGGGGGAAGGGTTGCTGGAGAGTTGGGGATGTTTCAGTGGGAGGGGGGTGGATGGGCAATGCATGCATTATGGATGTTTATAGCAACAATTGCGAGGTTGAAAATATGGAATGTTGCAATGATGTCTGGGGGAGAGCGGGGGGGGGGTTGTTGGGTTGTTTGCAAAGTGCGGGAGGAGGGGGGGGAGACGGAAGGGAACTGGGATGGTTGGTTACTACGGTCAATGGATGCACAGGCACTTGCATGTCCACAGGAGCTATTGTTACGGTTTGGCTGGCGGGTGGAGGAGACGGGTGGATGGTTGTAACTCTATATTTGATATAGATGATTATGGCTGATAAATGTAAGAATTCATTGTCGATTCTGTCATGGAATGTGCGGGGCATTAATGATGCTAGGAAGGGCAGACATATACTTGCTTATTTGGATAGGCATAATGTGAACATAGCACTGCTGCAGGAGACACACTTTAAGCCACAGTTAGATCCCACTTTTGCTAGAAAGTGGGCTGTGATCAGAAAATTCTCATCCTATTCTTCGTACTCAAGGGGCACTGCTGTGCTGATCAAGAACTCCACTGCTTTCCACTTGATGGGGGAAATACTGGACCCTAATGGTCGCTTTGTAATAGTGTGGGGGAGATTGGGCACAGATACCGTGGTGATTGTGAGTTGCTACGCACCTAATGTTGACACACCAGACTTCTTCACGATGTTATGGGGACATTTATTGGGGGTGGGAGCCACTCACGTTATTTGGGGGGGGATTTTAATGTCACACTATACCCTGGTATGGATAGATCAGATGGCTGCGTACAATATAATAAACAAGCGCGAGACATGTTGGTGGGCATCATAGAGGAAGCTGGGCTAATAGATAGCTGGAGACATGCGCACCCCACACGCAGGGAAGGCACACACTTTACTTCACGCACAAATACATGGGCCAGGTTGGACTACTGTTTTGTGACGCGGGGACTATGTGAAGGGATTGGAACGGTAACACATTTGTCGAGAACTTACTCTGACCACTGTCCGGTACTGGTGTCCCTTGCTGTGCCGGGTCATAATAGATTGAGACCACCTTGGAGGATGCTCCCGTCCATGCTGCTGGATACAGTTTTCAAAACTGAATTGGGAGTTGAAATTGAGGAATTTTTTCCTAGGAACAAGGACTCGGTGGCTAGTGTGGAAATGGTGTGGGAGGCATTCAAAGTCACGATCAGAGGAATTTGCATATCTAAGGGCAGAGGGGTGCTGAGGGATATACAAAGGACGTTGAGCAGATTAGAACGAGAACTGAGAGAACTAGAGATAGACATGACAACCAGTCCGGACGCAGGGATCCATAAGACATTTCGAGATAAATTGACTGAATATGAGGCAGAAGCGGTGAGAGAGGTCAACTTCAAGGGAATGTACTGGACAGCGCGACGTTATTGCGAGGGGGAGCGTCCGGGCAAAGTGTTGGCTGCAGTGACGAGGAAGCCGCGATTTAGCTCCACTGTGTTAGAAATTATGACACAAGACGGCACGCGGTGTAGTGACACTGAGAGCATTCAGCAGGAGTTTGTGTCGCATTATAGTCATCTTTACACTTCAAAGCAGACTGGTGCAGTTGACATGGGCGGCTTCTTGGACGACATTGCGCTATGTTGGATCAGCGATGTGCATAGGGCGTTCCTTAGCGCGCCGCTGGAACTAGATGAGATACGCGCTGCAATAATGTCACTGTCTAATGGTAAGGCGACGGGACTGGACGGACTCCCTGCGGAGTTCTATAAATGTTACATAGATATCATGGCACCAGTCCTTCGTGAAGTATATGTGGAATCTTTGGACGTAGGTATGCTGCCGGGGTCGATGCGAGAAGTAGTTATTACCTCCCTGTTAAAACCCGGGAAAAACCCGACGGATACGGACTCCTATCGTCCACTGTCACTCATAAATTGTGACGCTAAAATCCTTGCTAAAGTACTCGCGACGCGCCTTTCTCTGATAATGACCAAACTGGTTTTACCTGATCAGGCTGGTTTTGTGCCGGGCCGTGCGACGTCGCATAATCTCAGGACGCTGTTCTCTTTGATTCAGACAATCGCCCCTGATATTCCGGTAGCCGCCGTGTTCCTCGATGCCACGAAAGCATTCGACTCGGTTGAATGGGCATACCTAATTGCTATATTGCACAGGATGGGGTTCCCGAAGATGTTTGTTAACTGGGTGGAGCTGCTATATACTGCTCCGACGGCCAAAGTAGTTACTAACGGGTTGTTGTCTTCCCCGATATCAATAACCAGAGGCACTAGACAGGGGTGCCCTCTCTCCCCATTGCTTTTTGCCATAGCGATAGAGCCGCTGGCTTGTCGTATCCGCCAACTGCATAGAGACAGCGCTTTTCGGTGCTACCAACGCCAAATTGGCATATCATTGTATGTGGACGACATCACGATCTACGTGAAAGATCCACAAGCTACTCTTAATCCTATACTAAGAGAATTCCTGGTTTTCGGACGAATATCGGGAGTGCAGATCAATTGGAAAAAATCTCAGTTTTTATCGCTCACTGGTGCAGTCCACAAATTTCAGTTAGACTATCCCCTGGAATGGTGCGATACAGATCTTAAATATCTGGGGATACAGATATCACTGAGCAGGGAGGAGACACTGAGGATGAATTACGGAGTGGCTGTATCGAAACTGGCGGATAGCGTTACACGGTGGCAGACACTGCCGTTGTCAATGGCAGGGAGGGCATCATTAATAAAGATGGTGATACTGCCGAAGTTCATATACCTATTTCAGAACGTTCCTTATTTCCCTGGTGCCTTTTTTTTTAAACAACTGAGGTCGGAACTTCTTCGTCTTTTCTGGGGAGGCAAACAACCATGGGTGCGATGGGACATTATCACCCAGCCCTATGAGAGGGGAGGCTTTGACGTCCCTGACTTTGAAGTCTACTATTTAGCTGCACAGGCACAGCACGCCTACCACTGGATTAACCCCACGCCCTGTATGCCACAAGTCGCAGCAGAAGACTGGATCGCACGACCTCTGCCGCTTAGTGGCTTGATACACGGTTCGGCGCGGGATATTGACACGCCGTTCACTACGGTGACATGCACCATAGATGCTTGGACTCGCATTGCGAGGACTCTCAATGTCACGCAACTGTATTCACCTGCTATGCCCCTCACGTATCACCCCGGTATGCCGCTCCTACAAGAGGCTGGATTTCAGCTGATGTGTAGGCGCCTAAAGGTTGCCAAGTGGGGAGACTTATTCCTCGAAGGACAGTTCCGTACCAGGGTACAATTGTTTCAGGATGTTGAGCCCACTCCTCTAGAGGTTTTCTATTACGTTAGGCTTCGGCAGGGACTCAGAACGCTCCTACCTGACTTCCCGAAGGAACCAGACGTGGTGTTGCCACTTCACGCAATGCTGTTATCCGATGGTCGCCATATCGTCTCCAGATTGTACAACAATATCAGATTACAGCGGCAGGGACCTGAGAGCTCCGCGCGTAAACAGTGGAGCGAGGACCTGGGTAGAATTATTTCTGACGATCAATGGCAATATTGTAGTGCCCTCACAGCTAGGATTTCATCTAGCAACAGGCTGAAAATTATTCATTTCAAGTTTCTACAGAGATTTTATTATACACCTGTTAGAAAGCTACGATTTCGCTTGGCGGACAACGATAGGTGTGAACGGTGCAAGGCGGAAGAGGCGGGATTTATCCACTTGGCGTGGGAGTGTCCTGGTGTATACGACTACTGGTCGGAGATACGGGATGCTTTGCAGACCATGACTGGAGGAGTGATCGATAGCGATCCGTTAATAATGTTATTGGGGTACACACGGGATATACCTAAGAAGGTTCGCAGGTTTGTGGAAGTTGCGCTACTCTTAGCCAAAAGACGTGTGGCATGCAGATGGGGCAGAGGGAGGGCCCCAAAGTTCAAGGAGTGGTTGGCAGATATGATTTATTGCCAGGACCAGAACAGTGTGTATGCAGATTTGCTACCAGTGCGCAGTAGGCCAGGCGATATATGGGGTCCATTGCAGAACTACTTATTGAAAGATGCGGAGGCGTCAGCTGACTCAGACACTGGCAGTCAAGGGTAGAGGTTGCTACGGGTGCCCCACTGATACTACCGGGGATACCCCTTAGACTCCTATATGAGATACTGTATCCAACTACTCCTGTGCACAAGATCAGCCCAACCTAACTGTTGATTGCTCTATGTAACGGTTGAGACAGCTTGAGAATAGGGACGGGTGGCTTAGAATGCTAACAATGCAAGATTATAGACGGGCACTGTCTTCCTGACGCTTGTTGATGTATAGCTATGTTGTTTGATGCCCCTCTAACAAAACAAAAAAGGGCCACATTGTTGTACTGTAGTGCTATCGTATAACAGATGGACCACGTGATGAAGAACAGCCTGCAAAATGTTATCTGCATGTATCTGCCCTGTTCAGGCTCGCCAGCCGCCATATTTTGATTTTCTATATGTATACGCTTGGGAATGCAATATGGACATGTGTAACCTACCTGATTGTTGTTTTCTCTTGCTGATTGTCAAGAAAACTTTATAAATAAAGGTTTAAAAAAAAATATATCATTAATGATAAATAAAACTGTGGCAGAGCTGTTTAATTTTTTTACTTTTTGACGCGCGTTTCGGTGTGGGTGAAGCCTTCATCAGGAAAAAAGCCACATTTCCTAAAATTAAAAAACACAATACTAAAAAAAATCCTAAAATAATAATACAAACTTTTAAAATGCCATTACATTATATTGACTAGACACATGTGTATACTATGAGGGGAATAAATGCCTTCAGTAATCAAACAGATAAAGATTGTCTACCAACAGTATTTATTAATTTTAATAAATACTGTCGATAGACAATCTCTAGTCAATATAATGTAATGGCATTTTAAAAGTTTAAGGATTTATCTGTCCCATCTTAGCCCCATGGGGGATCCCACCTCTTGAAAGGCTTGTCCACTGGAACCCCTGGATTATGCACTTGCATAATGCTGCTCAGTTGCCCATATAATGTGAAATTGCCACCATTATTGCTGGGGCATTCAGTGCATGTGTAATGACTGCAGGAGACAAGGCATTGAGCATGCCTAGCAGCACAGACAAGCAGTCTATAGATAGCCGGCTTTCTATCGGTTACTGTTTGCCTAAGGTTACCTGATGGGTCCATATTAACAGGATTCCTTGCTTTCAGTTCCATGCTAACATTTCACAAATCAGTGCATTCTGGGAAAGGTAAATTGAACCCATAGGGCTGGTACTTACTTCCTAAAGTAACGAAAGTTCCAGGACTGGAAAAGTTGTGTTCCAGTGGCATGGAGTCATCTGGTAACACTGTGTAAGGCTGAGCCAACCACCATAACTGCCTGGTACCGAGAGGTGCTCCAAAGCTTAGGGACGTTCTTGCCATACAATATGTAAAGTTTTACTTCCATTTAAAATCGAATGGTTGATGTAATCCTTTAATTTAAATGTAATTACATCTATTTCCTATAGCGTATTTTAGTCATTCTCATAATGCAAGATATACATGTCATCTGTGACACATAACATCACATATAAATACGCATGTTATATTATTTCAGTCACACTGCCCTTCATGTGACCACAGACGTTCGAGTCATTGTGCTACTTGTCATTACTCCCTGCAAATCACCTCTCATGTATAAATAATCTTACTGTAGTCTTTGTTTATGGATATTGATGTCTATCTGACTTAAGGTTAATAAACCACAAAGAACATAATGACAAAAACTATTCGCCATTTCCTTCGCCGGCACCACACATCGCTAAAACCCTTCCAGGCTTACTCTACATCCCCTCCTGTACGAATACAGTAAATTATCTATTATATACACTTTACTTCAATCTCAGTCACATCCAGGGCTGGAATCTTGAGTACAACAAGCTTCAGGCGGACAGTCGTGGCGGGTCTTCCACTACTGGGGACCAAATTAGATCAAACTTCTTTTCAGATTTCAAGAGTATCCGTTAACTTCTCCACTACAGTCGTATGCCATAGATTCTGGACCCTCAGACCCTCAATAAGGTCTCTTTTGTTCTTCCAGTACAGTGTGATCAGACACATAGCCACCCCAGGTAAGTTGTTTTGGAGGAATTTGGTGCTATACCTTCCCCACTTACCCTGCTCTTCTTTCATGTTCAACAACTCCTAAGGATGGGTTCTGTGTATGGACACTTGAAAGAATTTCTGGCAGCCCATAAAGGACTTTCTTTGTCTCTTCTCAAACATGGCCCTTATTGTTAGGCGGTCACATCTTTGCCAATTCTTAACTCTTGCTGCGTCCATCCCTGGGGAAATGTGGGGTTAGAATGGATGAGAGTGGAGACGGCCAAGGTTGTGGTTAGACCACGCTTTATTGCCACTTTATCCAATATCATTAGTGAGGTCTTGGTTATTTCTGAATATAAAGTGATTTTGGGCTCATGTATTATTATTTTTTTAATAGGTGTGCTAAACTAAATCAGCATTACTTTGAATTAATTTACATTTAATATTTTACACATCCCAGAACTGTAAAACTCCTTCCTACCTGGGCCCTAAAGATCTTTACTATCCATATACACTATCCATCCCTGAGCCCTAAAAACTCCTTGCTACCCCTATGCACCATCATTCCTTAGGCCCCCCAAAACATATTAATGCCCCTGTAGACTACCCCTCCCTAAGCCATGAAAACTTCTATACTCCTGTACACAACCCCTCCCTAAGCCCTTCAACTCTGTACTGACCCTAGACACTATCAATCTCAGAGCCATAAAGCTCCTCACTGCCCATAAACACTATCCATCTCTGAGTCATAACACCCCCTACAGCCCCATTCACTACCCACCCCATATATATATGTTTTAAATAAAATTAATCTAGTTTAATATGATTTTAGTTTTTTATTAATTACTTTTTATTAATCGAAATTACTATTACAGTTTTAATTACATAACCTTACCCATACATATGTATGTTAGTGTGTGCATATATATGTAAATAACCGTTAACTAGTTCTACACTTGCAGCATTTATTCGGGTTTTTTGGCATCTTTCAAGGATCCTCAGTGTATCATTCCTTTCAAGAACTTTCTGTCTTTGCTTCTGCAGTGTTCCTTGATATCAGACATTGTGTGTCAGTCGTACATTTACAAGGTGCATTCTTAGACTTGTATCTTGACCTTGACCTGCACTGATAAAAATGCAGACCACCTGAGTAAAGTCCTTAAAAGTACTGTTAAAGCTTGGTGATAACTATGTGGTCATAATACTGACTGCCCATGAGCCTGACAGACCTAGTATTTGTATGTATGGATGTGTATGTTTTTTATAGAACGCAAAGTTAGCTAATCGCAGTAGAGCACTGTACAAAGACATCCAATGTGATGAGAAGGACTGTTACTCAGGGCAGTAATTTCAGAGGGATGTTTGGGGTATTATAAATGTATTTTCAAATAAATAGTTGGGTGCCGGGGCTTTCAGTCGTGTATGGTGTGGTGTCTGTCGGATTCCACCAGGAATTGTTACATACACACAGTTAAGACGAACACACACTCTCTGTTTTGAAAGATCTAATTTATTTTGTTATTTTACAAAATATGATGTTTTCTCTCACTTAGTACTTCTACCAATCAACACTCCTCCCCCTTGCCACTGTGCCTTAAGCCCCTCTCAGGCACCCTGCTTGTTGCATAACGCATTTTAACATTATATGCCGGCGTGATTGTTGGAAAATCCAAAGCTCACTCCCCTCCCCAGTCTTACTGACCAAGCTTAGTCCTTGCTGTTACTGCATCGTGATGTTGTGCACTTTAAAAAGTTGAGTCTTGAGCTCCTCTCTGGATCTCAGAAAGCCCAATTTTAATAGTTCTGGGTCAGCAAGGGGACTGTTTTGTGCAGAGGAGACCAGTGTTTATCAAGGAGGTTCCAGTCCTACCCTTAATTACATGGTAACTTCACGTTGTGGACGCAATAGTTGTCCATTGAGTTCAGAGGGAAATGTTATCTACAGGCTGCCATTTTGATGGGTATCATGTAAAAAGACACTGCAAACAATATGCTGAAAACATGGAGTGCTCAAGATATCTTTAGAAGAGTGTCTGGAGACGCCAAACCCACTATCAAGCACCTGCCCTTAAACTTCCTAGACCTGGAGTTGGAATTGTAAATTGATCCAGTCCTACAAAAGGTGGAAATGAGTTTGAATGGAGTTAGGAACACAAATCAGTTCAAAACTATTGTAAGGGAGTATTTATGTAAAGGCAATACCCAGTATTTATGAAAAGGTCATTATCCTGCCAGTGTACATTTGATTCTGTGTTTTTTCAGTTGATGTTTTAACATGGAGCCTTTTGCGAAGACAGACAGTCGGACAACAGTATTGCTTTGACTAAGGCAGCCATCCTAGGCTGATATCCACTATGTTCCTTGATCCACCGCAAAAGACGCATATCCCCTATGGACTGTATTGGTCTCCATGAGACAGATCTTTCTTCCACCTCTGTCTGAAGATCCCAAACGCTCATGCATGATCTGTTCTTCCCTGGTAGTCATTGTCAACGCTCAAAGATCCCTCTTTCTATAGGTCACCATTCTTCAGTTAAACCTATGGAAGTGTCGATGTCACACCTATTAACGATTTGTTAAAGGAACGTTGCATTAGAGGCTTTTCCTGGCTAGTGCTGGGAAGGCTCGGGCAAAGGCAGTCACATGCCAGATGTGACTTTGGGACTTTGCATTCCAACCCCATTTGAAAGTCGTATGTTGCCATTCACTGCAACCTTAGAGTTTGTAGTGTACAAAATCAGAAAAACCACTCCCTTTAAAGGCAGTCGTTTATCAAGTCTATGACGGCTGTGTGTATATAGGGCTGCATTTTCCACTATCATTAGTTTTCTGGCTCCAAGCCTAGGGCATAAATGTACTTTTAAAGATCATGTAAGACGTTGGACTTTTAGAGCAACAATTCTTGGATCTTATTATTGACACCAAGGACCCGGTCACAATGTCCCCATTGAATGACAGCAGTCAGTTGACACACTTTCCAGTTGGAGATGTAGGCAACCCATTTTTGTTTCTCCTCGTTATTTGTAACTTTGGGGATGTTTGTTTGTGACATTCTACTGGTGGAACCGTCCACATCGCAGGTACATTTATGAGTCAGTGCTTCGTGGTAATCGTCATCCCTCACAATGTGGCAGCAAATCATCTGCTGTCTTTCTTTTTCAGGTGGCAAAGTCTTTGGGCAGCTGAAGGCCAAACAGGAGGAAGAGCTTGATGGCTTGAACAAGGTAAGTCATGGCGGTGTTAGACTGAATGAATAAGAGGTCAACTAGGCATCTGTCCAACAACATCTGGGATTATTCAATGGAATGTTTTATCAACATTTATTCAGCAGCTAAAAAGAAAATTACTGAACCCTGTATTTCTCTAAAATAGTAAAAATAAAAATAGATAAAAAAGATTCCAATAATATGCTTCTAGAATTATTGTTTTGAAATATATATTTAAATATCTGGTGTACCTACTTGTTTTGCAAATTTATAAACATATGTACCCCTGCTGAAAATATCCCAAACTTGTAACCCTGTTATACAGAAATTTAGAGTCTGCAGTAGAGATTGGATGTGGCTCGCTAAAAGCAGAGATTGCAAACATTCACTTTGGATTTTATGAAAGAAAGGAAATGTGAAGATAACGCGTTAAGATGATTCAGTGGCACAATATCACCAAATCCTGCTTAAAGTGTATTGAGTACCTAAGATCAACATCTAACGCTTTCCTCACTGATTTGTCTGCAATTAGTTTAAAATGATGTCCTTGGTTAATTCTTTCATCTGGAAAAAGAACCGCACAGTTTTTGACACCTGTGGAAAGAACGTCTGCTGAGCCCAACATGTGAACTTTCTTAAGCTTGAGGTACCCGTACGAAGTATTATCTATGAACAGAGACCTTTACCCTTCTCTGCCCCATCTTTGGAACCACCTTAGATGATAAGTACTAAAGATCTACCAAATTTCTATTGTGTCTCCTTCTGTAATTTGGAAAGTGAACTTTCTAAAAAGCGAAAACAAAACCTTAGTCCAATGATGCCCTTATGAACTTGAGTAAAATTGCTACTAAAAAGTCACATCAAGGTGCAGTTGAATGCTGTAAATCAATATTCCTGTTTATGTCTTTCGACGTATGGTAAATAAATAATCTATAAGCCAGTGGAATCATTTTACCCTAAAGTGGTATTTCATTCTGGCTCACAGAAGTGGATTCATCATTTGAAATGTAATGACACTGGGCACCTTCTGGTACGTAGTTTGAATGAGAGGTGCTCCTGCCTGATGATCCTTGGTGGGGGGAGGGGCGAGAAGCTGGTACACCTGTCACTATTCATTAGTTCAAGACCTACTTTCACGACATAGAGTTCATTATAAGGCTTTCAATCGGATCAATTCCTGCCTAGCTGAGAAGAAAGCTAGCGATATATATATATATATATATATATATATATATATATATATATATATATATATATATATATATATATATATATATATATATATGCCATTTAGCGAGAAACTAAAAATCTACTAGAAAAATGTAAATCTACTAAACTGTCCTAGCACTTTGTTCATTAAAGGTTAACGCATAGTTAACCTTATAACAACTAGAATTAAAAGTGATAAGTTTTAGGCCTCGTCTGTTTCCTCTCCCAGGTTCAGAATGGATTGATATGGTGTTGCTTTGGCATTAATGGCAAGATGATAGCTATTTCCTCATTCTGAATTAAAAGAGTGAATAATAGCTCTTGGTATATATTACACCAGTCGCCTGTACTTTTATTCTGATGTGGTGGGAAAAATAAAATAGAAACAGCCTAGAAAATGCAATGTCTGACTCAGCAGCTAGCTAACTACCCTCTTCAGTTTCCCTGATTTGAAGTTATACAATTCTGTGTAATCTAGAGAACTTACTTGAATCATTGTAAGTCACCTTTGCTGGTGACATTTTATACGATGAAGCTGTTTCTTTGTGTCCATACCTGCATCAATTCCAGGGACCAGAGAAACATTCTGTTTTAAAACTCAGCAGGTACACACACACCTAATCCTTGCTTTCAAGACACCACCAAGCCAGATCAAGTCCTAGAGTTCTATCATTTGATTTGTCAACAATAGCATTTTTAGCATAAACTGTTCCAACTTAATCTCCAACAACCACTGGTTCTCTCTGCCTTAGAGTACGAGAGGCCTCCGTGTGCCCTACTCTGCACTTGGCAGACATTTGGTCCAAATCCACTTATTGGTGCAGCCTGTGAGGGCTTGCGTTTTATGAGGAATGTGGGGTCTACTTTTCCTAAACAAGTTTATACTTTCAAAAATGTTCTAAGTGATCCATGGTCAGTGCTACTATACCTTTTGAGTGACACCCATCGTTGGCACTAGATGATGTGATTTATCGTTGAGTATGTTCAAGGTACGCTTGCTTGTTATCTCTTAACGGAGTCATTCTTTGGAAGGGTTGTTCTCTCAAGATGGGCAATGCCACCCGCCTATTTAAAGGGAGGAGAGCTTGTAAGTTCACATTCACGATTGATGAAATCTTATCAATCAATTTGAGTGCTAAAATGTCAGCTTTAAAAGTAACCTTTGAAGAAAAAGTTCCTGTATATCTTTTGCAAAGGGCATTGTAAGTCTTAAGCTTATCTTGTCCAGTTGGACATTAGCGTCTCTTTCCCAGTATTAAAAACTGCAACAGAACACACAAATGCTACTAAGAGCGAGGAGGATGGAGCATAAAAAGAATGTGTGTTCATCTGGGATTTGAAGCCAGACCCTTAGAAGGCATGGGGTACTATATAACGAGTTTTAAATGGAATTGAGAACTTCTGCAACCAGGAGGGAATGGAGCAGTCTTTTTGAAATGTGGTCAATCTTAACATATCAAGGCACAAGGACCAACTTTTACACATCTTTGAATTTAAAGATGGAATGGGCAGTCAGCTCTAAATAATAATAATTTCTATGCTTCTCCTCCAGAGGCACACACGTGTAATGTAAATGTAAGTATACTTGTAAAGCGCACTATCACCTGAAAGGTATCTTGGCGCTGTATACCGCTGTGGAACCCTTCCTGGCTTTCCCTGTGAGATGCCCCCTTACTGGGCACCTCCAAGGTGAAGCCAGGCATCCTAGCGCTTTCGGGGCCGTTGTGGAGATTGAGCAAGCTATTGCCCAGAGTTGCAGAGTGGGACCCATGATTAGAGTGGGCACCGAGGCTAGAATTATCGAGTCCGTGGACATTGAGCCCAAGACCCTGCCACGTCGGGAATTGAACCCTGGTCCCGGGCCAGACCTCTGCCTCAGGGTCTGCCGCTCTAATCGGTGAGCCACACTTCTCCACTGTAATGTTACAGTCAAGCCGAACCCACTGCATTAATCAACTGGATAAGAAAGGAAAAGTTTGAAGCAGGGAAACAATTGCCAGTCATAGTCAAAATCAAGTGATGGGGCACTTAAATTATGTTTTGAGAAAAAAATTGGACTGGAAGATATATTGCTAGGTAGTAAATATCAATTGGTGCTATACCTTTCTGACGACCCATTAAGTTCTCAACATTAGTACCATAATGCTCTTCCTCAGTGATGTTGATCTGGTAACATTGATTATCAGCTTCCTCAGATGTTAATGAACACATTAGTAGACTTCCCTCACTTTTACGGGGCCAAACTGAGAGTGACCCGTTCACATTGAGAAACCATTACTTATGCCTGTTTTGGAAACCGATATCATATGTCTTTTCACTTGCATAGAGTGTGCGATAGTATCATCTGTGTCTTAGGTCACCCTCAGGTGGTTCAGCAGCACACATGCCATCAGGAGTTTCCGAATTTTCTGAGGCAATCGCAGAGAGCATGATCACCTCATCCCGCATGTATCAGAAGCACATATTCGGGGATACAAAAGGTGTGTGCATGGTTAGGCATTGTCTATTTTTAGGGAACGCTGTAGCATGGAACACAATTAGTCGTACACTCGGGTAACACAAGCACAACCCTTATCAGATCATGCAGCTCACGTGCTACATAAGACAAAATGGAAGTCCCATGCAAGCAGTTCCATTCTGTTTTCAGTGTGGGGGGTTTGAGACTGTTAGTGTTATAACTTCCTGTCACACAATTTTGTAATCAGACTGAAAGCGAGAAATGAGATGGCTAGGTTTTCTTATTGTTTTTTTTTGGGTGTTGCCTACAGACAGATTTTAGTTGTTCGGTGTCGAATGCCTATTGTCTATTGTGCCAATACATCAAATGAGCTTTTCAGGAGCCCATTGCGTATGATTGATTGGGGTTATTGCCAGTCTCATTCCTTTACGTTTTATTCAATGGCTTTTCTTCTTCTGCTTCTGTTTCTCCCTCCCCTGGGGCATCCTTTTGATTGGATGACTTGTATCTTTCCATGTCTTACATTTTTCTTTTTCTTCCAACACCCCATGGGAGTGCATGAGTTCTGTGTACTCTATCACGTGTACAGATCTTCCCATTTAAATATCCCCATGCATTCTCCATGTTGCTCCCCTTATGTTCTTCTGTTCCTTCCTCCACCCATCCTGCCTATTGCGTCACGATGTGTTGGGCATGTGCATACTACAAGCATTTTCTCATTTATCAATTCAGCATAGACAATAAGCATCAGCAAAGCCCAAAAGGTCCGCTTACGCCTTACAGCGGTAAGACCGTTTGGCTTTGCCATTGCTTGTTCTGCTTTTTTCTGCAAAGAGACTAGTTTCACTTCCTGCCCTCCGTATTTCCAAAAATATGCTCCCCTCCAGTCCACACATTTCCGTTGCTGTTAACTTCCTGAAAAGATACAAGACTGGTATTTTGAGCAGGGAGCCTCGTGTTGCCTTACACTGCTGATGCTGCTTTCTGCGAGGTATAGAGAAGTCAAAAATCAGCAAATTTTTATAAAGTCAGGAAAGAAGCTGGCCAGTGGTATGTTTTAGCATGACCCACTTCTTTAAAACATGACACGCCCTACTTTCCCTGTATCTGACCATTTTTTATGTTCACAGTGGGCTGACTGTGAGGTGCCCTTCAGAAGAAGGTTGGTCAGCAGGTTGGAATTTTTGCTTGGCGGTCAGGCGGTGGGTGGGTAGAATCAGCAGCCTGAAAGGGGTCCTGACTGTGGCGGGGGAAGACACAGTAAGTTCAATGGGAAGAATGACTGGAGTTGCGAATCGAAGTATCTTACTACTAAGAGAACGTTTCTTTGAGTTGTCTGTAACTCAAAAATGTGTTTCTTTCTCTTTCTTTGGTTGTTTGAAAAATACCACCCAAATTTAAGCCGGGTACATAGCTCAGAGAGTTGGTGGACAGAATTTCACTTGAAAAAGGTTCCCTCCGGACAACAAAGTCTCCTCAGAAAGACCTGTAGAGCCTGCCCAGACGTTTCACGAAGCATCCGTTGCACGCTTCCTTGGGCGGTGCGAGACCAGCTGCTTCCCTGGTTGTTTGAGGAGATCCATTGTCTGGTTCATTTTCTGTCAATTTCAACTAACCTATTTGACTTTACGGTCCTGTCTCTGGTGATAGTTAGTCGAACACCCTTACCAGAGGAAAGGGTTCGTTTCAGAATCAGCTTGGCTTTACTGTTTTGTATTTACTTCTGTATAATACCACAAACTAGAGTTGAGCGAGCCAACAAATTACCGGGGAGAGCCGAGCCCTGAACATGTTTGGCAACGAAACCATCTAAAAAGTTCTCCAAAATACAAAAAGGTATATTTATTCAACATGCATAAGCGTTTCACATTATATCACTGCTTTGAGAGATAATTAGAAGTGACATTTTTAAAATGTGAATTTAAAATTATTCAGGTCCCACCCCCTGCCGTGACAACAATGCCATTAGTGAATTAAGAGGCAAGTCAGTTGTCATGTGCACCCTACCTATATGTGGCCTAATTTATGTCAGGAAGCAACATTAAAGCATGTTTAAATCAGACACAAGAGAGGTTCTTGTAAAGCATACATCTTGAATTCACGTTTTTCAAAGCGCTGGCAAATACAATAAAGAACAAGCATTTGCAATGCAATAGGTCTCGCATTTGTTAAAGTTAGAGTTATTGGCGTTGAAAAGAACAATTTTTTTTACTGTTTTTTTATTTGCAGTGGAGTTATTATATTAGCATTGCCAATGGTATAAAAAAGTAAAAACCAATGTCATTTTCAATGCCAACAGCTCTAACTTTGCGAGACCTATTGCATTGCAAATGCAATCGGTCTCGCATTTGTTGAAGTTGGAGTTCCGTTCAGTTCAGTTCATAAAGCTTTATTCGGTTTGTTTTACACAAGCATGTAAGCTGAACAATTTAAATAAAAACATAAAAATAAAATATCAATACATGTTTACAAAATAAACATCATAAACATAAATACATTACGCTACGCTTACTACACAGTTTATAAGGAATTATTCCGTGAGTCGACTCTCAAGGTGACTTTAGTACCGAAAGGAGGAACACTACTATATAAATATTATAATATTTGAAAACAGTAACAATTAATACTCCATATAAAGGTGCGTAGTGCTAGAAAGTGCATATGCAAGAGACCAAAAAATCGCAATCATCAAATAGCTGTTTTTACCAAAGGTTTAACTTATACTCCTCGATTAACATGAGCATACATTCAACATAGCATAAGTAAAAATTCAGAATGATATACAAAAAGACTATTATTCTCTTTACTCTATGTTTCATTCCGGCACAATTTCCCTTTACTCTATGTTTCATTCCAGTACGATTTCTACAGCATAGTGAATAATGAAAAAGAGAATTTTCGATACCTACTGATGATCCTAACCTAAGATAAAGTGACCTGTGCATAAATACAAATTTGACCCTAGGACGAGGATTTCTCATAAAGTGCACTTGTTAATGGCAGATCTCAAGTAATGCTTCACGCTGATAACAACACGATATAAAGTGACATCTGCGTAAGTGCAAAAATGCAAATATACAGCGAGGAAATGTTCTGGTTGGGGGGAGGGTGAAGAGTTTGGGAGTTGAGAGTGGTGGGGGGGGGTCACATCACACAGGTCACACATTCTGATGCCCGAGATTCCGTATCCACACCGAGTACCAGCATCAATGCTCAGAGACCAGGACAGGATGTCAGGTGACCATACGGGAGAGGTTCCAGACCAGGAGGGATTCAGTGTTCTCACATGGAATGCGAACGGGCTAGGTAGTAAAATCAAGAGGGTTAGTGAATGCATACATAAAAAGGTAGAATCCCGACGTAATCCTCCTGCAGGAAAGGGACACATTGTGCATTCCTGGCGAGAGGGCAGTATAGAGTCCTTGCACATGCGGGGTTCACTACAGGGTCCAGAGGGGTAGCGATACTCATGAAGAAGACCCCGCCATTCCGCATAGCCCAGGCATGGATTGACCCCCAGGGGACCTATGTAGGGGTGAAAGGGATGTGGAAACGCAGGGAATACACGATAGTTTCGGTTTATGCGCCCCCAAAGCTACAGGCTGCAACACTCCGAGGGGTGACAGACATACTAATGGATACAGCAGATACCACTCAAGTCATCGGGGGCGACTTTAATGACGTGATGGAACCCACAATGGACAGGACGAGCACTGGAAACCGGGATCAGGCACAGACCTTACTCTCCAAAACATTTACTAACATAGGGCTCACAGATGTCTGGAGATGGCTACATCCAGAACAAAAGGCCTACTCCTATTTCTCGGGCTCTCACAGAGTGTATTCGAGAGTTGATTACATTTTCCTACCCAGACAGACTCTGACGAGAGGGAACATAGCGGAATACAAAGCGAGAGGGATATCGGACCATTCCCCACTTCTGGCGATAGATGGGGGGGGGAAGGGGTGAGAAGAAAGGCACCTGGAGGTTGACGGCTTGGGACCTACAAAACACTACCATAATCAAGGGAATTAGAGCAGACATCAAGATCTACATAGCAGAAAATGAGGGCACAGTTAAATCCAGGGCGGTCTTCTGGGAGGCGTTTAAGGCGGTACTAAGAGATAGAGCCCAGAACAGACTGGCGGCAGAAAGGCAGAAACTAGAGACCGAAGTTGGGGCCCTGGAGACACAAATACTGGAACTAGAGGGGGAGTAACAGGCTGCTGGGGAGACAGGGATACTTCAGAGGCTGACGGACGTGCAGCATCAATACCGAGAATTAGTTACGGGAGAAGCGAAGACCCAGGCATTGGCCACACTGCACCGCTTATATGACGTGGGGGATAAATCAGGAAAGTTAATGGCGTGGCTCAGTAGGAAGGAACGCGCAGCCAGGTGGTTGGAGCAAGTCAGAGACCCCAGGGGGGACTTGGTTAGATCGGATACTCTGATTGCAGAGACGTTCGCTGCCCATTATGAGAGGTTCTATAGGGCCAAAGATTTGGGGACACAGGAAGATGCGTTGAGATACATGGAAATGACTGAATTACCGGTCCTGTCCGCGGACGATCAAAGAGGGCTGGAGACAGACATTACCCTAGATGAAATAAAAATAGCCCTGACTAAATTGAGAGCGGGAAAATCGCCAGGTCCGAATGGGTTCCCAGCAGAATTTTTTAAACGAACGGCGCATCTATTGGCGCGCCACCTGCTGGGGCTGTTTGAGGAAGCAGTACAGGAGGTGCGGCTCCCGCCAGACTTATGCATGGCAATGATGATCCCGATCCATAAAGAGGGTAAACCAGCGGACGACTGCACATCATACCGCCCCATCTCCCTCTTGAATATAGAGGTGAAATTGTTGGCGACTATCCTAGCTCTCCGCCTTCGGGCGGTGATATCGGAACTAGTCCACCTAGACCAGGCGGGCTTCCTTCCAGATAGGGCCACCCGTCTGAACCTCAGGCGCACTCATAACTGGTTGCAAGAGGTGAGTGACAGGGAGGAGCCCCATTGGTTCCTGTCATTGGACGCCGAAAAGGCGTTTGACGCAGTACATTGGCCTTTCCTTGAGGGGGTACTGACTAAGTTCGGCTTTGGCCCTAAATTTCAGACATGGAAACGCCTGTTATACACGGAGCCCAGAGCCAGGGTTAGGATAAACGGTACCATATCTCGTGACTTCCCGGTCCAGAGAGGGACACAACAGGGGTGTCCACTGTCCCCCCTCCTTTTCGCACTCACAATTGAGGTGCTGGCGGGTAGATTTCACCAAAATGTAGACATCAGGGGCCCCAGGAGGGGAGAGGCAGACCCAGCCGAGGAAATAATTTCGCTTTACGCGGATGACGTCCTCCTTTACATCACAAAGCCGGAAACCACGATCCCGGAGCTTTTTATGGAACTGAAACGCTATGGAGAGCACGCGGGATACCAGATAAACTGGCACAAGTCAGTCCTCTACGACCCCAGCGGGCGCGGTAGCTGGACGGAATTGCCCGATAGGTTGACGACAACTGAGGGGTTTCAGTACCTTGGGGTTCATGTGACACTGGACAACAAACAGTCCTACGCTAAGAATGTAGAACGCATAATACAGAACTTCATGGAGGACGCGCATAGATGGCGACAGCTCCCTCTTACCATACTAGGGCGAGCAGCCATGTTTAAAATGATAACGCTTCCAAAATTCTTATATGCACTCCAAAATGAGTATTACCCCCTGCCACATACGGTGTTCGGGAGAATAAATGCAGAACTTAGGGCCTTCCTTTGGCTGGGCAAACAACCGAGGGTCACGCTGAGCACTCTCCAATGTCATCAGTATAGCGGAGGAATATCTCTCCCAAATTTGAAAGCCTATTATTGGGCAGAACATTTAGCCCCTATCAATGACTGGCTACATGCACCGGTGGACAACCCCACATATGCCCTAGAAAGATACAGAATGGGCGCCCGGCCTTGTATTTATTACCTATATGGGGGAAAGGGTAGTACGAAACTTCTTCCAGCCACGGGGCTCCCACTGGCGGTGTGGAATAAAGCGTCGGCACGCACGGGATGGAAGAAAAAACCTACCCGCCAGACCCCGATCTGGCAATGTACGTGGTTGACAGAACTGCATAAATTAAATGGCTTCCAGCGATGGGATGATATTGGGATCTCGAATATAGGTGACATAATAGCTAAGGGGGAGTTGAAATCTTTCGCTGTGCTGCAAAGGGAATTTGGCCTACACAGCACACAAATTTTTAAATACACACAACTACGACACGTGTGGCGCACAGAAAAAATCCAGTTGGCCTCACTCCCGGAGTACGCACTTTTGGAGGGCAGACTACTGCAGGAACAAATGCCAGAAAAGGTAGTTTCCTTCACGTATAAAACATTGATGAATAACATGACAGACGACCTGGGCGACCTCAAGAGGAAGTGGGAGACCGAAGTGGGTGAAATGGACACGGTAGACTGGGACACAGTCCTAATGCATCCTAGGGAAGTAGCTATAAAATCCAGGCTAAGACTTATACAATACAATGTGCTACACAGAACATACTACGATAGGGTGAGACTACACAAGATGGGTAGGATTAGTGACACACGATGTCTGAGATGTGGCAGTGCTGAAGGAGACTTCTACCATGTCATTTGGTCATGCCTTACAATACAGAAATATTGGCAAGAAGTGTTGAAAGAGTTGGGGGAGGTTCTGGAGGTCCCATTGCCACCGGATCCTAAATTGGTCCTCTTAGGAATGCCAAATGATGTGGACCTTGCCCGTCCCCTGCTGATCTTTCTGGTCTGCTTAATTCAGACACTCTGTTCATCGCCACCCCCTTTTCTGAATCGTTTTTGGCCACTATAGGTGTGGCAGGGTATACTCAGACATGAGTCCCTTGCTCACTGCTCCATCAGGATTCAAGCAAGCCGGGCCGACGACGGCTGAAATGCCAGAAACCGGTCCCCGGAAGCTTGTCTCCTTTCTGGTGAAGAATTGGCTTGGTAGTTTGGTCTGCCCTGTTCCCATGATGCACTGGGCCAGGGACAGACTAATTTGCATATAGCCAGGTTCTGAGCTGGGATGGGGCAGTGAGCTAAATAACGGTGATGGATCAAGCCCTGATCTTTGGACTGGGTAAGAGTGGTCTGCTTAATTCAGACACTCTGTTCATCACCACCCCCTTTTCTGAATCAATATCACAGTATTATCGATTTTCTCGCTGCCCTACATTTCAGTAGGTAGAGTGCGACATTAAAACAAATGTCTGTGTTCTGTAGTAGGGGATCTCTGTGTATAGTCATAATCTAGTGAATAGTCCCGCCCATGTGCGTGAACCCCGGAGCAATCAAAAATAATCTCTTAAGCTGTCAAAACATGCAGAACTGCATCGACACTTAAGAGAGAATTTAAAGACAGATAATGCAGCCTATATCCACAGGCTACACTGTCCAGTACTTCAACTAGAAATTCCACCAAAATCCACAAACAGCACAGCCTGTCCAGGGTTTTCTAAGAGAAAAACCTTGCCTGTAACAGCAAAACCCTCTGGAATGATAGAGAGGAAGAAGTGGACAGACAAGCCCCATAGGCTGCCATTATTTGGCTCAGAACAGGATACTGTGCCTTTAAGAGAACTTTTCAGAAGTCTCACAGTATCCCAGAATGCACTGCAGGTCCCTTTTACTTTCAGTTCTTTTTTCCGGCTCCTGCAAGCAGGACCCTGGAGCATTAAGCTCTCCCTTTTCAAGGGTTTAATTGGTGATTTTTCACTTTTTTCAAGTTTTTGAGTGCTTTTCTTGAAGTACTTTGGTGTTTCTTCCTTGTGTTTGTCTTAGTGCACTCTTTATTTGCCAATATGCTTGAGCAAGAAAGCCAAGTCGGACCCACACGAGGTGTGCATCATCTGCCTTACCTCATCTCATGTCCCAGAGGAGTGTGACATCTGCCAGGGCTTCTCTAGCAGAACCCTGAGGGACAGATTGAAGATCAGGCTCCAAGGCCTGGAAGACAGAAGACTGAAGGCAAAAGGTGGGTCTGGAAGGGCTTCCTCTGCCCATGCTGAGGCCTCTGGGGGGCTCCCCAAGGGCAGGAAGACCAGCAAGCATCCCCATTCGCCGTCGGCGTCGATTGCACCGACTACGGCGTCGAGAGGGATGACTGCAGTCTGTTCCCTGTCTCCCCAGGGCTCTGGGTTGAAGTGGCGTCGACGCTCGGCGTCGAGGGAACTGGATAGACCACCGTCGAGATCACCGGTGACGATTTCGTCGTCGTCGAGTAATCGTCGTCGTCGAGAGGTGGCCCGGCATAGGCGCTCGCCGTCGTGGCGACTTCGCCGTCGGCGAAGAGAAGGAGGTTGTCGTCGAGGGGATCCTCGACGTCGAGGAGGCGTTCGGCGTCGAGGAGACGCTCGCCGTCAAGACGAAGATCGCCGTCAAGGCGAAGGTCGCTGTCAAGGCGAAGGTCGCCGTCGAGGCGAAGGCGTTCGACGTCATGGAAGAGGCGTTCGGAGTCGAGGAGGAGACGCTCGCCGGCGAGGGGCTGACGCTCGCCGTCGGGTCGACGTTCTTCGACGCCAAAGAGGCGCAGAAGGAGTTCTGGCGCCAGGAGTCAGTCGAGCAGGCGGCAGGTGCCTATGAGGGATTATCCAACGCCCCAGCATAGGAAAGAAGGCGGATCACCGGGCTCGGTGTATTCTGAAGTGTTTACGCCTTCTAGGCCGAAGTCAGTTACGCCCCCTCCTCCATTGCCCAGGGGACCACCGCCGCGGGCTCCCACCCCACCTCCACTTCCACTTCCACCTCCTCCTCAACCTCAACCTCAGCTTCCGGCTGACAGGCCTCCTCTGGTTCCTCCGAGGACGGCTTTGCGGCCTCGATTCCCGATGCCCCCTAAGGGTACCCCTCGGCCGAGGGCCCCTGCCGGGCAAAAGTCGCCCACTCGGGTGAAGCCGGCTGAGTGCCCGAAGCCAAGGAGATCGCGATCTCCCTCCGGTCGGAGGGGGAGATCGCGGAGTCGTCACAGGTCCTCAATGAGATCGAGACGGCGTCACAGTAGGCGACGATCACGGTCCCGCATGGATTCCTCGACATCCGTGATTTTCGAGACGCTGCATAAGAAACACCTGTCTCGACCTTTACTACCCCTAGTGCCGGGGCTGGTAGAACCTGCAGAGGAGTTGTTTCTCACCCCTGTACAGGGTTTTATTTTTTTAAATATCGTGGGTTTCTAATTGCCCCTCCTTCAACTTAGGTACATTGCACAGAACTGTAACATAAGCGCCACATGCTGGTGGTAGATGTATAACTGGTGGTACAGCAGAGTGTTTTCATGTTATTCTAGTTTACAGAAAACCAGTGCAGTGGTTAGAGACGGGGGCTGGGCTGGCAGCTAATTCAACCCAGAAAATGGTTGTGATGCCAGCCAATACTGTTCCAAGCGAGTAAGAGAGGGAACTCTCTTGCCAGAAAATAGAAAGAAAAGTCAACCACTTCAATTTTCTCAGCACTCTTTCCCAAATACATTGGCTAAAAAAGTGATGTGTTGAAATAAATGTGAAGAGAAACATATACAGTTGTTCTAAGGCAGCAACAAGTCATGAATGTGCTTAAAGAACAAATGTGTTGGCCCCTTTAGTGCACCTTCTGGGCTGGATCAGCTGAGGACTCCTCGGCCACTGATGTCCTGATCAATCTCGCACCCAGTTACCCCAGTATATCCAAGCAATAAGCCACATACCCGGCACCCGACCTGAGAAGGCAATCTTAGGTCTCTAGGATGGTGTAGTAGGAGGCAGGGTGGTGGATCCTCAGTAGAGTAAGTGGTCTGTGTTTGGGGAATACAACCATTAGAGTACATCTAGGTGTCATTGGTGCCGTGATGGAAGGTAAGAACCATGAAAGCACATGGTGCGGTATATATACCTTGACATTGATAGTATGACACTGTCAACCATCAAGTGTTACTTCAGCGACTGTCAGATGTCGGGGTGACGGGGAAGGCACTGAAATGACTTTGATCTTTTCTCAGCGATCGGACCTACTAGGTATGGGAAGGTAGCGCACGTTCTACCCCCCTCCATTGTGGGGTCCCGCAGGGCTCCTCCCTGAGCGCCACATTGTTTAATGTGTACATGGCCCCCTTGGAGGATGTCGTTGCTCCCTATAACATCAGTATCGTGAGCTATGCCGATGATACGCAGCTGGTGTACGCTCTTTCCCAGGCCACTGAAAGTCCCGACCAGCTGTACTCCTGCCTGTCCAAAGTCCACACATGGATGGGCGAGTCAGCTTTAAAGCTTAACGGTTCAAAGACCGAAATTATGCTGTTGGGGCAAAAAGGATCCTCACTCCCCGCGGCGGCCTGGCCCAGTTGTCTGGGCTTACCCCCTAATCCTAAGGAGGAGATTAAGAGTCTTGGGATCTGGTTGGAGGAAGATCTCTCCTTCAGGACCCAGGCTTCTAAATTGGCTGGTGTCTGGTCGGTGCGTAAAGTGCTGCCTCTGCTTCCCTCGCTATCTCGGAAACTTTTAATTCAGGGGCTGATCATATCAAGGCTCGACTACAGTAATGCCATCTACCTGGGCGCCCCGGAGGCAACTTTGAATAAATTACAACAAATTCAAAATGCTGCAGCACGAGTACTTAAAAACGTCCCCATGTCACGGTCGGCCAAACCGGCGATGAGGGCATTGCACTGGCTACCTGTGCGCGAAAGGGTGAAATTCAAATCCCTTTGTCTGGCGCATAAAATCCTGCAAGGTACAGGTCCCCCTGTTCTGCATAGCTTGGTTACACCTTACAAGACTAGCAGGACTCTTCGCTCGGACAAAAAACATCTGCTTAAGACCCCGAAAGTCAAAAGGGCCCGCACGGGGGGAAGAAGATTTTCTGTGAATATTGCCGCACTTTGGAATTCATTCCCCTTAAGTTTGCGTGCTGAACTTTGCCTTCTTCGTTTTCGCAAGCAGTTGAAGACACACCTTTTTGCTAACTGCTGTCCCTGATTGCTCGCAACTACCTCCCCTGTTCTGAAAGCGCTGGGATGCTCCAGGGTAACTACGCGCTATACAAAACTGCAATAATAGTATGAGAAGACACTGTTCTTCATAGGACCAAAGCCTACGTTTTAGACCATGGGTAGTTAATGAGCAGACTTCCGAAGGGTGGCTGAAGTCCTGTTGTCAGGACGAAACGCGGTGGTTGGGCTGAGGAATTATTTTTGAAGACGCACGAATATAGTTGAATATATCATATACGAGTCCCCTTGAATCAATAGTCTGAATGTGGAAGGACCATATATTTAGACGTTGGATATAACAGCTTCTATATTGCATTCATGAATTGATTTGTGCCTTTGATTACTTTATGAGTGCTCCCCTCATTGTTGTATGTATTGGTGGCTGAGGACTGTATGTGTGCTGGAAGTTTTCCTGAAGAGAGTCAAACTCTAGTGTTACCAAAAGCTCTGATGTGAACTCCTAAAAGTACTTGAAACAGCTGTGACTCAACTTCCAGGTAAGAATTCAAAATCCATGTACATTTGCGAGTCCTTAAGTAGAGAGAGGTGGCGTATGCCAGAGTGCAACACTATCCCCAGCTACGCCAACCAGGGTCATCACTGTCATCCACGACGGAGAGCGCTAAGCGAATAGCTACCGTAGGGGCAGGAAGTAGAGCAAATACCACTGTGCATGAGAATACGTGCGTGTTGTGAGCTATGAGGAACTACATTTGAAAGGATTTTTTTATATTCGCAGTCTCAAAGGCGTTTTCTGCAGGAAGCTGCTTTTTTTGTGTGAAAGTATCCATGTCAGGCCGAAGCGTGAAGCCAAGGGCTAAAAGAAAGCGCAATCTGGTATAGCTGTGGAATAGATGGATCTCTTACAGGCTCGTATTTCATCTTGACTGGGCCCCATCTTCACAATGACTCATTCATGGCAGATGTTTTTTATTTTTATTTTTATTTAGTTTTCAAAGATAAATCAATAAGCAAGAAAAAGACCCCAACAGTGTCATTCATGGTACAGTCCTCTATTTCCCAATTCACCATGGTACAGAGTACGGTGTGTAGCGTACGCATCATACTTAAAGCACAGGCAGCGACAATGATAATCCAGCATTTTATCAACCTGCCACCCCACCCATCTCCCCAGCACACACCAACATCAGTGGCAGAGATGTCGCAACCTTGCTGGGAACTGACACAGAAAGGCAACTATGTACTAAGTGTGTTAGAAGTCGGGGTGTGTGGTCTGTCAGTAATAGTCTGTTGAAGGTAAGTTACAAAGGGTTCCCAAATGTCCTTCGGACAGATCGATAGTGGCACAAGATCCCAGTAAGCTGTCAGTTGCTCCTGGCAGTAGGAAACATCTGCCAACCAGGCCTTTGTGATCGGAACTGGTCTTCTCCCCCAGTGTATCGCCACTCTACGCTTTGCTAACAGAAGCAGCATCGCAGTGAGGCGTCAGTATCCGTCCGGAGTGTCTTTTACATAACCCAGTAGACATTCACGGCAAATGTTAGAAAGAAGATCCTTCTCACTTGGCCTTGATCATCATTCAGCCTCTTGCTCTCTCATCTCACCCAGTGCTTGAGCCATTGAATCCTGAATCATACTTATTATTACTGCTTTCAAACATCCTTTACATTTCTCCTATTTAAGAAGCCCACCGCAGACTTGACCACTTGCTGCACCTACCTCATATTGTCCCTCTTTCAAAAGTCTAGAATTGTAAATGATAAAAGCTTCCCTGACTCAATCACTACCACTAGAATGATCACCTACTCAGTCTCTTCCACCCAGGATTCTAGGGATTCACTATCACTATAAGTCTCCATTTTCATCAGCACATCATAGCGAGATGTCTTCTGCCCTCTTGATAGCATGTGAGAGCCTTGACCACCTCACGGTGCTCCCCACCTTGTCTTTTAAAGGCATTACCAGGAAAGCTCAAACCTGATGCACCTTATAACTTTTCCTAACTGCTCAGCTTTCCAACTGATAAGCGTTTTGCCCTGAGCAATTTTTCTACACCACTGAACATAAAGTGAGTGTAAACGCCTCTTGCTTTCCCTGCGTGGTACACATTGCCTCATTTGCTGTTTCCTCCCTCTGGGCAGTGATGCTAAGTCGCCACTCTTGGTCTGATTTAGTGATGTGAAGTATAATGGCATTATAGGACACAACTGGATCCTAGCCTCTGACTGTGCTTAGACACGTTCTCTGTACTCTAGGCCGTCTTCCATCTTTTTCAGCAGGGCGTAGCAGAATAGACCTTGTTCTCAGACTTGGAGTTATAGGGCCAGATGTATAAAAGGAAATTGCATTTCTTAACGCCCAAAACTTAAAGGACCATATCACGATTTCGGTCCATTGAGAAATGCAATACTGCTTTTCTGTGTGTACAAAGGCCTAAACGTGGTCGCAAAATGCGATTTCTATCCAGTAGAATTTGCATTTTACAATTCTATAGATAGGAAATCGCAAATAGGGTTTTCCTATTTGCGATTTTTTTTAAGCACATTTACAAGGCATTTACTAAATGTGAAATGGGCATTTAGGAAATGCTATTACCATTGAATCCAAGTAGATGGTAACCATGTGCTAATTAGGAAAAGGCACCCAAAACTGCAGTTTTGGAAATGCCATAAAGCACACACTCGCCCCTAGGGCATTTGTGGTCTTTACATTTGCACCACTCATTTTTTGGGGGTGCATCAAGGGAGGACTTAGGCCCAAAGGCACCGCACCCTTGGTTTAGGAAATTGAAATTTAGAAATACAAAACTGTTCGTACTTACATAGGAACGAATGGTTTAGCATGTCCTAAACAATGATTTCCTAATAGTGGGTGAGAATCTGTAGGAATCGCTATTTGGAAATCGTAGTTTTTGTACATTCCATTTTGAATTTCCTAAATAGGGATTTCTTAGGATTCACCAGTTAGCAAATGCAAACTGGACGTTTCGTGCATATGCCCCAAGCCCTTATCCCTCAAAGGGAGACAGCTAATGAATTTGCCCTGATGCTCCCTGCCCTCAACACAGCTCGGCAGAGGTTTCTTCAAGTGAATGTGGGTAGTGGATGTGCTGCACTGGCTACCTTTTCCCCAGTCCTGGGGCAGTTGACCCAAATCCAGCAGTCCCTTCAAATTGAAAGTTAGCTGAAAGCTTTAATAGGGGAGCAATCCCGGGTAAGTGGCATTTCATTTTCTTTTCAGGTGTACCACTACTCCATGGCAACAATGGCACTCTTAATTTATGTACTGACTAGTAGTTAAGTTGCTGGTCTATAAGGAAGTGTTGCTGCCGTCTTCTCTCCAGCAGCACATAGCACATGGTGTGTGTTGGCAAATGCCTCATCCCATTTTCTCTACATCCTTGGACTCTCCTCTGATCAGTTATTCTTCTGGGTTACTTTTATCATGGCACAGCTGACCTGGTGGAACTCATGTGTTAGAGACCCAGTGCAACAAAGGATTGCTCCTACTACTTTTTTCTTGGAGGATCAGTGCAAGGTATTTGCATGGAAGTGGTATCACAGGCTACCACTGAACCCTTTGTAGCATCTTTCATCTTTAGTGGCTACATACTTTCAGGAAAGCCTCCCTTCACGGGTATCACACCTCTTGTGCCCAAGTACTCCCATGCACACAATATGCAATCAGGTATCTGGTGAGCTCAGGCACGGCATAGTATCTTACTAGTTAAAGGTTGTAGGCAATTTCAGCAGGGTTTAGGTAGAAAACAGGCCTGTACCCCACTACCAGCTTCCACCATCTGTTATAAGTGTTGTGGCCTGCTCATGGTGGTGGACTTTGTGTGCTCACCATCATCTAACAGATTTTAGTACTTTGTACATTAGCAAAATATATAATCATGCAGGAGACTCTTGACACAGGTTTCCAATAGGCCTGGGTAGTTAATTCCGTTCCGCTTGCGGAATTTGGGTAATTTTGCGTTCTGCGGAGAAAGCGGAATTGCCCAAGATTCCGCGGCTTCGCAGAATTTTTTGCTTGTTTGCGCTTTCAAAATGCGTGTTCGCGGGATATTTCTCCCCAAGCACACAAACAGCATTCGTGAACAGGAAAAAAGCATTGCGAACGGGCGGAACAAGCAATTCTGCATGTTCGCGGAACTTTTGTGTGCTCACGGAGATTTTTTACCGTGTCGCGGAGCTTTGCGTAGCGCAACTACGCAATTTCCGCCCACCCCTAGTTTCCAGCATCAGAAAATGGACCACATGGATACAGTGCCAAGGACCCTCGACCCCAATGTCTGCATTTAAAAACTAGAAGATGTGTGAGTTTTGCATCTTCATATGTTCCTTGCTTTTTAACCCAGTGTTAACAGGAAATGCAAGGCTAAAATTAGAGTAGCACACTGGAGATGGGCTAGCTAAGTCGCCTGCACTTGGTTAGGACCTGAAGTTAGTGTGTACAATTTTCTGTCTATCTGCAAGTATACGAATATGTGTGAACATGAGTAGTTTATGTTCTAATGACATGTTGAGCCTCTCACTCTTCAATGTACTGTACCATCATCCCTTGTTTCCCAAGCGCCAACATCAACCAACATGGTGCCTCTTTTACCCTGCAGGTGTTCATGGATGACCCCAAATACAACACGGATGAGGATCTTGAGGATAAACTCCAGCTGTTCAAAAGTAAGTATGAGTCTCTGCTGCCTGCCTCTCACATTGCCAGCCACCCCACCTATCTACCTATCCTAGGGTCCGATACAGAAGACCTTTGTGGATCCTTTAAATTCTTTGATTGAATGCTTTGCAGGCTAAATTGATTCACTTATGAAAGAAATGACCCTCAATGGAAAATATGCAATAGAAAATTAGAGTAGATTTACTGCCACTGCAAAGAAGACAGAAAGGGTAGGACGTCAATCAATGATGTAGGTTCACATAGAGAAGAGAAGGAAGAGGGAGCAGCAGATGAAGGGAGATGGCACAGGGGCACCAGCACTGATGATGTGTGAAGGTCTTAGGCATCCTGGAACCTAAAGGGAGGTAGGTGTTGAGGGTGGGCTTGTATTGGGTAACATGTGTGGAAGGATGAGGTAGTGGAGAATGAAGGCAGACAGCAAGGAGGGAAGGAGCGCCAAGGAGGTAGGCAAATCAAGGGGGCCAGAAGGCTCAAGTGTGAGTACGTTTCATTATTCTGCCTACCTTCTCTGATCTTGCAGTAGTGATGCCCATGAATCAGCTTATCGTGATTGTGTCACAATTCTATAAAACCTAAAATTCCCACACTTCATTTCACAGCTAATTTGCCACAGATCTGTTTGGTTGAAATGTTTTCCAATTCTGTTTATTGTATATCTCCCACATTTCTTTATATGATTGAGAATTTGTTGCATGTTTTCTTCAAAATACTTGTTGCATGAAAAGGGCAATCGATGTATTAGCCCTGAAGAAGCGACTGCATCATGATTTAGGGACATTCATGAATAGAAAGGACGTTATATATATATATATATATATATATATTAAAAAAATGGCAAGTATCACAATTGTGTTATTTCCATCTCTCATGGAACGAGTGATGGACTCATGTACTTTAATCCGTTTTACTTCACCTTAATTGTCCCTCATTTAGGATCAAAAATCGTTTTTCAACAAATGAGTTGTCATCAATTTTGCCAACAATGGTAAATTCTATGAATTACCCCGAGAATCATGCATGTTCTTCAAATCTTTCATGCCACTGCTACATACCCTCACCCTTCCGCCTGTGTCCCTTATCTTTGCCTTCCTTTCTCCATAGACCATGCATTCACTTTAGTTTGTCTCTTGTCATGTCTTCCTCATCCCCATCCCTGTTTTTAGGCTGTTACCACATCTTAGTTTTTCTTTTCCAGAGAAATTCATGGATTTTGACCTGAACGATCAAGGCGACATTGGTAAGTTGTGAACTGGAGAATCAGTGTCAACCTCTGTGGGGTACATACATAAATGGTTAAAGAACCAGGTCTACCCAGTCTTCTCCTCTTACAAACTTACAGAATGAAACGGTGTACTGCACACCACTCGCCAGAGCAAGAGGGGGATGCTCCGGGACGGGGAAGGGTAGGGGGACTTTAACATACAACTCCTGTTTCATCCTTCTCCTGTGTTTGTTTTTTTAACACTTACACTGGCTAAATGTAGCCTATCGGATAAAACCTCACTGAGTCAGACTTACTTGTAGAGACTTAACATATCTGTCTACTTAGCTCCTTGATGCATAGCCTTTTAGCCTATGTACTCCTACGATAGACTCATGGGGTGCGGAAACATTTACTAAGCAGCTGTACTTGTGTTTCAAACTATCAAGCCAGATTGGAGGGACTTAGAGCCATAAGCATGAACACATTTTCCCATAGACAAAGAATGGGCAAAACCTGTTGATGCATCTTGCCCTTCATCTTGTGCCACTTGCAGTATCGAATACTATGCTAGAGCCATCATCGTTTCCCGTAGAGCCTAATATGCATCATCATTTCTGGTACTGTGGCAAGTGCCCAGATGTTGCTCCCGGTACAGCATCAAAGAACAGGGTACGGCCACCAAATGCCATTCACAGCCTCCTATGTACATATACAAACATCACACACCAGGGTACATTGATTGTCTGCTAACTACAGCATCATATATCATGGGGCAGACACCACATGCTATATACAGACTCGCATATTTGGAAACTACAGTCACATGTTAGGCATGAGGATCATGTGAGTCTGTTTATCGCAAACTGATATGATCCTTAATACTCTTATCTGCCAGGAACAGTCTCATATGCCAAGCTACACTTGATACACCAAGCTACATATGCACAGATTCTGCTCATATGCCAGATACAGTCTCACATTCATAGTGTGCTGTCATCAAATACCAGAAGGCCTCGCATTAAAGTAACAATTGCTAGTCTTTATATAATGCTAGTTACTCGTTATGATACTTTGCAGCTCTCTCAATAACACTCGTTAGTATTATCCAACGTAATGATTCAAAGTGTATCGAAATTGGAAAGATAAAGACGGAATAGGACCTGCCAGGAGCCTAAGCTGTGAATTTAAGACTATGTAGAAATCTCAGCAGCAAGTGCTTAACTCAAAGAGTTTTTTAATAGGACAGTGATCATATGTTAGGTGCAGCCCATATGCCTAGGCATTGCCATCTCATCCTTGACAGGTGGAGCCTGAACTGCATACCTACATGCTACGCTCAAACACAGCGTCATGGGCCTGATTCTCAACGGTTAAGTTAGACCAAAGTCTAACTTTCCTTGTAGTAACTTTCCCCTGTGAATACCAAAAAGTAGTAAAGTTAGACTTTTGATCTAAATTTGACCTTTGGTCGAACTTGACCTTTGTGAATACCTGAAAAGTAGTAAAGTTAGACTTTTGGTCTCCGGTAGACTTTTGGTCTAACTTTACCTTTGTGAATCAGGCATCATATATTTAGGTGGAGATGGCCGCAAAATCCCCAGCTACTGACATGCACAAATAAAACTATAATAATCACAGGTACAGAAGACTCACTCTACTACAGACATCATATTCCCCTGTACAGCAAACTCACAAGCACAGATACAGCCATAATAATACCAAGTACAGCAGACTCACCAGCCAAGCTACATACATCATATGTGCTGGTACAGCAGACTCACATGCACAGATACAGCCATAATAATACCAAGTACAGCAGACTCACCAGCCAAGCTACATACATCATATGTGCTGGTACAGCAGACTCATGTGCACAGATACATCCATAATATTACTAAGTACAGCAGACTCACCAGCCAAGCTACATACATCACATGGCCCGGTACAGCAGACTCACATGCACAGCTACAGCCTTAATATTACCAAGTATAGCAGACTCACCAACCAAGCTACATACATCATATGTCCTGGTACACAGACTAACATGCACAGATACAGCCATAATACTCCCAGATACAGCTGATTTGCCAGTCAGCCTACAGACATCATATGTTCCAAGTACAGCTGACTTACATACACAGATATAACTTTCTGACTTCCAGCAGCAGCAGGCACAATGCTTAGCTAAAGCCTTCATATGCCCAGGTACAGCTGACACACTCGGCCAGTGACAGTCATCGTAGGCCCAGTTACAGCAGATTCACTCGGCCAGTTACAGTCATCGTAGGCCCAGGTACAGAAGTCTCACGCCAAGTTACAGTCATCTTAGGCCTAAGTACAGTAAACTCACACACCAACTTATAGTCATCATAGGCCTAAGTACAGCACACTCACGTGCCCAGTTACAGTCATCGTAGGCCCAGGTACAGCAGACTCATCTGCCCTTACATGTTAATCTGTCATGTGCTGCCAACATATCCCATGTATTTAAGCCATATTCCATTCTCCAAGAGCTGCCTTCATATGCTGGGAGGTGTAAGATATGCCTAGATCCTTCCACTGTCTGCAAGGTTCCCACTCATGCCCATCCACCGACAAGCACCAAGCAGTTCCTCTCTCCCCCCTGTGCTTTCCTGCCACAAGCAGGAAAGCAAGGAGAGGAGCAACCTTGCAGCTTGTCTTCTCTTCTGCTTGACTCTGGATTGGAGGGCGCCGTGGAGGCAAAAATCTCTCCTTCGATGACAGCTACCTCCTGAGCACTTCACAATGCCAAGAGAAGGGGATGTGCGGAGCAACCTCACAAGGGGGGTATCTCCCTACATCCTTTCATGGAGTGACAAGCGTTATGAGGTATGTCTGGTGGGTGCTCTATCCTTCACTCGGGCCTCTGCCTTTTATGTACCTCCTGCAGCTGGGCAGAAAGTAGGAGATAGGTGGCAACTATTCTAATACTATGGCTGCCCGCATGTTGGTCTCTGCTGCGCTGAGATACCCTTTTGGTGATTCATGCGCATTATGCGTTTATTTACCATACCATAACATAACAATTTTAACTGTCAGTGACCACTCAATGAAGGGATGCTCTCTCTGCACTCCAGTTCTGCTGCCCACAGCTCAGGGAAGGAGGTAGGTGACCACCGTGGTCTACCAGCACGGAACTCCTTCATGCCACCTCCTGGTGACATGCACCAATAAGAAAAGGCATCTGCAGTCCTCGTGCACCAACACTTGCGGCTCGTGCTGCACCTATCCAAGGCAGTGTGCAGCCATCTAAATAATACTAATCTCTAAAGATGTCTGCATCTGGATTTGAAAGACTCTCTCTGCCCTCTCATCCACAGGGCTGTTATTCATTCATTGCCTACAAACAAAAGGCAGAAAGTCATGGAACTACATTTTGTCTTACATTACAGGCCTTCTAAGTGGTACTGTAACATGTCATAATTTCTATCTGTCATGCCTGGCTTTACAGCCAGCAGCATGTTGCATTGTGGAATTTCTAATTTTGTTTGGCTCAAATCCCCAGCATGCAAAGTGATGTTGGCTAATATTCCAGAAAAGGCTGAAAGTGTTATACATGACATGGAATCACCTGTCCGTTATGTTTCCAAAAGTTTTAAAAAGTATCTTAGTCCATTTCAAAAACTGCTTGTTTCACATATATTGCATTAAAACAAACATTAACAATTGAAATAGTAATGTCTTGTGCAGTGAAAAGTTTTATACCAAGCTTAACAACACAATAAATGTACAACAAGGGCAACAGATGGGTGGCAGTAACAGAAGGAACATCACACGGCTCTCACAGATACAACAGCTAACACTAATGTGGGAGTTAAAGCAGTTAAAAGACTGTTGTACACCCTCCTTTAACAGGCATAAACATAGAAAAAGCACAACACTCCTGGCCGAAACAGCCAAACCTCTTATGGCATGACCATACATTCGGGAACTCACATAGGATGATGAACCCTCTTCTACGTAGTACGGTGTGCTTCATCAGTGGGTTCCATATACAGCACTGTGAAGCCTCCAAGCCTACAGATGTTGGCTGTCTAGTCACGTTGTTATGGGTTCCCTAATTTGGTATAACTTCATATCCATGTGAGAGAGAGAGAGAGAGAGAGAGAGAGAGAGAGAGGAAAAAAAAAAAAAAATAAAGATTCTGTGTGCCCAGTGTCTCCCTACCTCAGGATTAAAACAGGAGCTTCTCTTTTCATTCAAGTTTCAGAGCTTCAATATTAACCCCATGATTCATGCACCTTCCTCGGGTCTGTAGGTCTCGGTGTCTAACCTCAAATACTGTGAAATACTTCCTGGCCCATTGGGCATGTCATGCAAGTGCATTCACTATATCCTTTCTATTTTCATAATCAATGGAGATAGAATAGTGGAAACAACCATTCCTTAGAACAACAGTTCCTCCTTCAGAGGATAGGTACAGATACGGAAGAAGAACCACTCACTTTCCCCATTGTCACGCAGATGCTGGAGAATCTCTACAGATACATAAAAAGTACCCTATAAACAGACATACTTCAAATCCTATTGAAAATGCAGCTACACACATTGTTTCAGGTAGTAACAATGGAAAATATGCTAGTCAAGTTGAGATCAGCCATTATCAATGTCAAATAATTTATAGAATGGGAAGCTTGATGGGCCTATAATGTTCAAAACAAGTTGACTTTACCATTTGTTTTAGAAATCTAAGAGAACCATGTAATTAAATCTCAGTCTTGGAACCTAGATAACAGTGCTATTTAATGCAGGTCTAGTTCTCCCAGCAGCCTTCCTTTCCATTACATAGTATACCTACTTCTAAACCTGTAGAGCCATTGAACCTTTCCAGGTTTACTATCATTAATTTCTTCTACAGAAAACATGCACACTGTCACTGGTACAGTACTTGTGTTGATAAATAATAAGCTACTTCTGCATTAGCACACCTTACCAGCAACAAACATCTTATCTAACAGCCAGAATGCCCAAAGGCATGAATGCTTGACTTACAAATGCAGATGCTACAGTCTACATTTAAAAATGACTCCATTAATCACTGCTCCTAAATCAAAGCTTTCCACATTTTTAAAATCCATCACACACACATACAGAGACAATGAATCATATGTGCGTAAATCAGTGTATAGAAAATGTTACATAGGACAAAGAAGACTACAAGGTGGAGTCACATGTCATCCATACTGGTAGGCTCTTTTTAAGAGTGCTTGGTCTGGGGAAGCACAAACTCAGGATTCAGAACATAACATAGGGTTGACATTAATAAGAATGTATTTCTTAAGAAACCTTTATTAGCAACATCAGGATAGAAAGACTAAGAAAAAATATACCTTTCTGAACTGTACCATGCAGCTTGCATGGAGCTCGTAGATGGCAGTTCATGGCTCACTGTGCTAGATTACGAATGCAACTTATGAACTGCACAGTAACAACAAAATCTCTGTGACAAATGCAGTAACCCACTGATCTATCCACATAAAATATTGTTCTTTGGTATGCGTGGTACACGTTCTTTACAGCAGGTATATTAACCCTGTGCCATCTTAGATAAGTGAAACCTGCCACTAGACAAACTCCCATCTCTCTCTAGCAGGTACATTAATAAATCACCAGAGTTAATTTGACACTTTTAATGTGCAGCAGGAGTGCAAGATTTGCTTCTCGGCAGAACGAGTACAGCATGACCATAGCAAAGCAAGCTTCCCTCTCTCACAGAAGGCATCAAGGGTAATCTCCAATTCCCAACAGACCAGGTCCAGCAGGGCAGATTAGTACAAATCTTTCATTGCACACAGGATATGTACAGTTAATTTATGAGTGACATGTAGGCCACAGACTCAGAGGAATGTATAGATGGATGAGTGAGTGAATATGTGACTCCTGACATCATTCTCATGTATGTGATATTCTAACCCAGCATCCTGAATGTCCTATTGCTGCCCCTTCAAGACCTGCTATTTCTGTTACTGTTTTGGTTATCCACATATTAAGGAGGAGTGGACCTATCACCTGCTAGACGATTGGTATTTGGAAGAGCACAGCCGCAGCCTATGTAACTATTCTCTTGACCGGCAGAAAGGTGCCAACCTCTTTGAAAAGCCTTTAAAGTCACATGCACTGTGCAGTCGCTGCCTCAGTGTTGCACCAAGTGAAAATGCTGATTGATACCACTGAAAACAAGAGTTAAGAACCCTTTTCCCTCTACAAGCCTTCATTTAATCCTTGGCACTAACCAAGAGGTGGCTACTTATGGATATGTGGAGTGACAGAGCTTGGGCATGTCTCTGCTCCACCGAGTGCATCACTCTTCTTTTGTAGGTTGGAGATTATGGAAAATGTCAGGAAAATTCCTCCCCTCCCCCCAGGATGCTTCGCCTCCTCCTGACGTACATGACCCAGCTACTAGGCTGTGTGAGAAAATTATATGGCTGTGAAATTCATGCCATTGGTGCCACTGTAGGAGGCCCACCTCTTCGGCTTGCCCTGCTGCTGCTGGTCAGGGGGATGAGCTGTTTAGCAAGATAGCCTTTGAGTGGACAAAAGTTTGGAGGCCTGTTCCTTTGCAGATCATTGCCACCTGGACCTATACACCAAATGCACCGCCCTCACTCACATCCTCCATCAGTGAATGATGGTGAATCACTTCTTTTCCTAGAGCTTCAGCTAAACCTGTACACTTGCAGATCCTAGAAGTCTTTTGACTACTTTCTGTGTTATATTGGTACTCAACGCATATAGGGTAATATGTATGACTGTGTTTTCCCCATGGTTAGTATTGTTAGATGACTAAATGTGCAGTCATGTGATTTCTATGTAGTCAGCCCAAATCAGATACTGAATTGTTTTACTTTTCCCCTGAAGAGACCACATCTATGAAGTCTGCCATCTTTCCTCTCCTCACCTGACCTCATCTTCCCTCTTAGACATGATGGGGCTGAAGAGGATGTTGGAGAAACTGGGTGCCCCCAAGACACACTTGGAGCTGAAGAAGATGATCACCGAGGTCACCGGCGGAGCCAGTGACACCATATCGTACCAGGACTTTGTCCGCATGATGTTGGGCAAGCGCTCGGCCATATTCAAGATGTACGTGATTTGGTGGAGGGAAGTGAGAATGAGCATGGGGATGGGTAGAGGATTACCTATGTGTGCATGCATATGCCAGGAGTGTACCTCTCTGACATTTTGTTTTCGCAGGGATCATTTCAGAGTCCATGTTGAAGATGGAATCTAGGAGGTCTTTAGTTATGGAGTAATAGGATGGCAAACGGTGCAACATTTAAATGCAGCGGGTTTAAGAAATGGCCAGTTGGAATTAGTAGCTCTGGAAACGTATTCCAGAGGGTCGATGCCTGCACTGCCAGGCTACTTCCACCACGCCATGAGGCAGATGAGGTTAGGAGATCCTGAGGGCTTAGGATACAGTATAGTCTTTAGGGATTAACTCCACGGTTCTAGGATTTAGTATTCTGCATAGATGCTCAGAAATGCGAGATGCCAGACTGATCTCTGTAATAAGGTTGCCATGAGCCCTGATTCAAGCAGGGGTGTAGCTTCCAGCAGGTGCAGCAAGTGCAATGGCACCAGGGCCCAGAGGCCTGAGGGGCCTTCTGTGCCCTGATTATTACTATATTACATAGTTCAAACAGTGGCTAGGGAGTCTATTTTCTTATTTGCACTACGGTCCAGAACACAATGACTACACCACTGGATGCAGACCAAGAATATCTGCTTGCTACTCTTGGTGGGTAGTAACAGACAGTCATAACAAGGGTCTAACGGGCTCGCAGACTGTTTAGCTCATTTTGGGGGTTATTAATAGTTTGGCAGACAGGGTACTCCGTCGCAAACCTGACAGACTACCGATCTGGCAAAGTAATGACCCACCCGCCCTATTTAAGGTCGACATGACCATCAGCTTTCCATCGACAGAGCCAGTGGCTTCTTTCAACGGAACAGGGGTCATTGGATGAAGGGTATTACACCTCCTGCCCTATTTAGGATGGATATCCAGAAAAAAAGACATCCTTAGTTTTTTGTTTTTCAATAAAAATCTCAGATTGAGTGTTTGCTTTTGAAAACGTCTGTTAAAGTTTGGTGGACACCCATCAAAATTAATGGCGACTGTCCACCAAACATTTTGGACCTTGATAGGAGCCACAATGACATTGGTTGCTGTCAAAGTACAGAGATCAACACCGGTGTACCATCCGTCAAACTCTAAATCTGGCCCTATGTTTTCTTGGGGAGAACTTGCTCGAACAATATGTTAAGTACTAATAAATTATATAAGATATAATCCATATATATGTATATATGGATTATATGTGTGTATATATATATATATATATATATATATATATATGTGTGTGTATATATATATATATGTGTGTGTGTGTATATATATATATATTCACTGAAAAAACCATAGGTTTCAGGAGTTATATAGTTAGGAATTAGTTTTTAAAAAACCTTTGAAATTCACTCAAAAAACTATAAGTTTTAGTGGTGTTATAGTTAGCTGGACATTTTACTCATACAAAACCAATGAAATTGCTCCTATATAGTTAGTTGTACTAACTATATTTCGCACACCCGCAATCCACTGCTGATGATGTCACATATTAGATCATTCATGACATGGTCAGTGACATCACTGATGACATCTCAAATGACATCACTGATGACATCATCCAGTGAATGTGGTTTGCTTCGTTATTTAAATATGCATTATATATATATATAGCAATTTACATTGAAGAATAAGTGGATATATATAAATAAATATTTGGATGGAGGATTTAGTAGCAGTGTAATTGACTGTTTACTTGACCAATTTATAATGTCTCACTAAATATAGTGGTTAGTGACTAAACTGTGTGAATATCTGTATCACTTTGTCAGTTGTTGTGTAAAGTGATTCTACAGTTGGTTACTAGCTATGTGAAAGTCTATATTAGTTATTGATTAGTTAACTGAGTATTTGTATGGGAGTGCGAAAGTGTGTGTGGTTCGGTGGGGGGTGTGTGACTGTTCAAAGATGTGTGAATAGTTGATTCAGTAGATATATGAAGTTAAAACTACATGTTCTAACAGTTTGGGTGAGGGAATCTCTTTATGGGTGTGGTGATGAGCAAATATATTTCTCAAAGGTACAGGTCCAACAAACTAGAAAAATAAAAGGCAGTGTATGTGTCAGTTGTTCTATATAAATAAGTATACATAAGACACAATGATTGTGTGAGTGACTGTATGGATAACTGTATACTTGTAATAATGATTTTATAATTCACTAAGTATGACTTACTATCTAAATGAATAGAAGAAGTGGTGTTTGTATAAGTGTTTTGCTAAGTAAATATGTAAGTATGATCCATTGTTTGCATAAGTGAGTAGGATGACTTCATATGTGAATAGGATGCGTGCTGTTGTGTAATGTCGATATAGATGTATAAGTATTTTTGATAGTGTTCTATTGTTCATTGACAGCATGTATGAGTGAATCCATAGGTAAGTGATTAGATGTGTGTATACATCTATGAATCACTGAGTGGATTTTTAGATACTTGTATTGCTGTGACAATGGATTTAAATATGATACTCTGTATTTTACAAACAGTGATGAAAAATTGTAATAGTGTATGAAAAGGTGTATGTGATTGTCACGTGGATGATGTCATCAGTGATGTCATCAGTGATGTCATTTGAGATGTCATCAGTGATGTCACTGACTATGTCATGAATGATCTAATATGTGACATCATCAGCAGTGGATTGCGGGTGCGCGAAATATAGTTAGTACAACTAACTATATAGGAGCAATTTCATTGGTTTTGTATGAGTAAAATGTCCAGCTAACTATAACACCACTAAAACTTATAGTTTTTTGAGTGAATTTCAAAGGTTTTTTAAAAACTAATTCCTAACTATATAACTCCTGAAACCTATGGTTTTTTCAGTGAATTTCAAAGGTTTTTTTAAATGCTAATTCCTAACTATATAAGGCCTGAAACCTATGGTTTTTTCAGTGAATTTCAAAGGTTTTTTAAATGCTGATTCCTAACTATATAAGGCCTGAAACCTATGGTTTTTTCAGTGAATTTCAAAGGTTTTTTAAATGCTAATTCCTAACTATATAAGGCCTGAAACCTATGGTTTTTTTCAGTGATTTTCAAAGGTTTTTTAAATGCTAATTCCTAACTATATAAGGCCTGAAACCTATGGTTTTTTCAGTGTTTTTTCTAAAAAAATTGATTGGTTAACTGGCTTATTAAGTGTATCTTAGTGAATAAATATATTAGCGAGTAATGTTTAAATATTTAAATATATGCATGAGTGATGTCAGGTGATTCAAGTCACTCTTACCTGCAAGGCTGTGCAATCTTACCTGTAAGGTGCTTGACGGGTTTTGCGGAGACGCTATGAGCCAAACTCCCTGAAACCTATCCTACCTCTGGTGGTTTGTAGATTTACACGCCAAGATGCTGGATAGCTAAAAGGGAGAGTGGCCGGATCTGACGCTAATGTGAGTTCTTGTAGTCGACCTGCAAAACAACAAGCTCACCTTAGTATCTATCCTATTCTCAAAAGATTGACTCTCTCTCACTTTCTTTCTATTATACTATAAACCAGTGAACCCTTTCGGATTTAAATATCCTACCTGCGATCTACCAAGAATGGCTTCGCGTCCTGGAAGTGGTGTGGTGTGTCGATACAGGTTAGCAGAGGTGTGATGATGAAGGACATTCAGATCTTGAAGTTATATGCTGAGAGAAGTAGTTTCACTACAAAGATACAAAGGCACAATTATACCTATTCTAAAGAAAAATCCTAAACCAACTTCTTTTTCTATCTCACTTACTTTTTTGCTAACTGTGAATACTTTCACCACTTCCACATTTTCAGATGGCTTGATTCCCTGCTTAAAGAACTAAAAGATATATACATACAGCAAACAAGAAATGTACATAAACAAGAAATGTACTTAATTCCTAAACAGAATTCACTGTCCACATTGAACACATCTCAATCTATGTTCACATTGACCACGATAAACAAATGTCTTTCTTTGTTGCATTAATTCTCTTCTTGTACTCAGAGAGAATATTTCCAAAAATTGTTCTTCCAAAAAAGTTGCTAGCGATGGGCGCCAAAGAAGAAAAGAGTTTGCACTTAGCTTTCGAAATCTCCTTGAAGCATTGTCCAGAATCAGTCCTTCAAACGATGTTCTTCAAACTGGGTGCCTAGGAGGAATCCTGGAGGTTTTTTCGGAGATGCGCGATGTTTCCTCTAGCAAGGCTGGAAGGCTAAGCGTCTTCCAGAAGCTCGGGTGTGGTTTTTATAGTGGAACCACACCCAAACGTCGAGACGCATGCGTGCCTTCAGACGCTGTGTTTCTCTCCTAGCGCGTAGAGAGAAATGTAAACAAACGCGTCTTTCTGTTTCTGACAGAAGCGGAGCACACGCTTTTCCCTGAAAAGCAAACCAACGCGTATTTCCGCTTTTCTGCAAGAACGTGGCAGAAACCAATATTGCTTTCCGTTCAAGCTTTGACATTGTATACCGCTTCGAGTTAACAATCACCAAACGGATTAACCCCAGCTTACACCGCCAAGAGTCACAAAAGGAAATCAGTGTTAACACAGTTTAATGTATACACAAACATGTACTATAAAGATCATCTACACTAACACTTTCACACGGAGTGCAGGATGCACGGGACAGGGGTGGGTTTCCTAATTGGAATATAAGTTCCTATTCTTTAAACGTGCATGCTGCAGGCTTTTTACGCCTATGGGGATTGACGAGGTTGTGGCTTGATATCATGACAGTACCCCCCTCGTAGAATCCCTCCTAATACAGTAGGAACTGGCTTGGGCTTGTTAGGGTACTTAGCATGAAAGATTTTCAGAATTTTGGGAGCATTCTGCAGATTTACCAACGGTTCCCAAGTTCTTTCCTCAGGACTGTAACCTTTCCAGTCAACTAGGTAATGTAATTTTCCTTTTACCCTTTTGGAGTCTAGAACAGCTTTGACCTCAAATTCTGGAGTTCCATCAATATCTATAGCTGGAGGATTTTTAAGACTTCTGGTTCCAGGATTACAGGGTTTAATCAAAGAAATGTGGAATACAGGATGAATACGAAACCTAGCTGGTAATGTTAATTTCACACAAACAGGGTTAATCACTCTTTCGATAGGGAAAGGACCTATGAACCTGGGGCGAAAAGTCTTGTGACATTTCAATTTAAGATTTTTAGTTGCCAACCAGACCTTGTCTCCTACTGAATACAGAGGTGATTCAGAACGATGCTTGTCAGCATACCTTTTTTGGGTTTCTTTGGCTTGTGCTAGATGTTGTTGAGCCTCTTGCTGAATACCAACTAGATCCTTTACATAGTCAGAAACTGCTGGAACTAAGGTTGGACACAAATCTGATCCTAGTATTTCCTTAGGATGATAACCAAAAGTGCAGAAGAAAGGGGACATACCAATAGAGGAATGGTCAGCATTATTATATGCGAATTCAGTGGCCCAAAGAACATCTGACCAGTCCTGATCGTGAGTGGCTAATAGGCAACGTAATAGTTGTTCAACAGTTTGATTTGTGCGTTCCGTTAACCCATCAGTTTGAGGATGGTAACTCGTAGAGGTACGAATCTCCATGTTCAAAGCCTTCCCCAAATTACGCCAAAAATGGGAAATGAACTGTGGACCCCTGTCTGATATTAAGACTGATGGTATACCATGTAATTTCACTACTTCTTTCATGAAAATTTGAGTTAATTCTGAAGCTGTGGGAAGCTTAGAAAGAGGTATGAAATGAGCGTAGCGAGTGAAATGATCCACTACAGTAAGTATCGTAGTGTAGCCTGTCTTGGAGCGAGGTAACTCAACAATGAAATCTAGCGACACTGTATGCCAAGGCTGAGGAGGTAAAGTCAATGGCAATAGGAGACCACTAGGAGCATGATGTACAGGTTTGTTCTGACTACATACTGTGCAGGTATCCACATAATGTTGTATGTCTTTATACAATGAAGGCCACCAAAACTTTCTCTTGATCAACTGATACATCTTTGTAACTCCAGGATGTATGGACAGAGAAGTATCATGATACAACTGTAAAACCTTTTTCTGAAGAGATTCAACAGGTACAAAAACTTGATTATTCATGTACAAAACATTTTCTTTCCATTGTAACAAAGGATAGTCTTTACACCAAGCCTCCTTTGATTGTGATTGGAAGGCTTCTTTAAGATCTAATACAACATCTGAATCTACAAGACCAACAAGAAAACGTTCAGCAGGAATAATCGGAAGTACTGGCTCTTGTCTTATGTTCATATCATCACTACCTCCAATTCTTGATAAAGCATCCGCCTTATTGTTTTCTTTTCCGGGACGATAGGTGATGATAAAGTCAAAATCATTAAAGAACAAAGTCCACCTTAGCTGTCGAGCTGACAAAGCCTTTACAGATTTAAGTGACTGAAGGTTTCTGTGATCTGTGTAAATGGTCACTGGATGTCTGGCCCCTAGCAAGTAGTGTCGCCATTCTTTGAAGACAGCTTTAATGGCTAGCAATTCTCTATCTGCGATGGCATAATTCTGTTCAGTAGGATTGAGTTTTCTAGAGAAAAAGGCAACCGGATGCATTTGACCAGTGTTAGTACTTCTTTGGGAGAGTATGCCTCCAATAGCGAATTGAGATGCATCAGCCTCAACGATAAATGGTTGAGAAGGATCTGGGTGTTTTAAAATCGGAGCGGTAGTAAATTGAACTTTCAATTTCTGAAAAGCTTTTTCAGCTTCGGCGTCCCATTCAAATTTCACGTTTTTTCTCAGTAATTTAGTGATTGGGGTGACTATTTGTGAAAAATCCTTAATGAATCGCCTATAGAAATTTGCGAATCCCAAAAAGCTCTGAATTTGTTTAACGCTGTTTGGAATGGGCCAATCAATTATGGCTTGCACTTTCTTTTGATCCATCTCTATGCCAGAAGGGCTGAGGCTATACCCCAAGAAATCCACGGTAGTAACATGGAACAAACTTTTCTCTAGTTTCACAAATAGAGAATTCTGCAAAAGCTGTTTCAGAATGGCTCGTACTTGCTTCACATGCTCAGAAGTATTTTTGGAGTAGATGAGGATATCATCAATATAGACGATACAACAAACATCAAGAAATTCCCTTAAAACCTCGTTTATGAAGAACTGAAATGCTGCTGGAGCGTTGCAGAGTCCGAAGGGCATGACTTGGTACTCATAAAGTCCAAACTTTGTGCGGAAAGCTGTTTTCCACTCATCACCCTCTCTGACTCTTACTAGGTGGTATGCTCCTCGTAAATCAAGTTTTGTATAGATTGCTGCATCTTTTATCTGATCAAGTAAAGTCGGGATTAAGGGCAATGGGTACCTATTCTTGACAGTCATGTTGTTAATTGCGCGATAGTCGATGCAAGTGCGCAATTCTCCTCCCTTCTTTGGTATAAAAAATAAAGGAGAGGAGACTGGGGACTTAGAATGTCTGATAAAACCGTTAGCAAGGTATTCATCCAAATATGACCTGAGATGTTCGTTTTCCTTCTCCGTAAGGGCATAGATTCTACTGCATGGTAGTGTAGCTCCTGGAATTAGATCGATTTGACAATCATAATCCCTGTGCGGTGGCAAGGTATTGGCTTTAGTTTTGTCAAATACATCCAGAAGATCATGATAGTCTTCAGGAACCCCTGTAATAGTTAGTACACTCTGAATTTGTTTAGGAAAGTTATAGCCCTGAACTATGAGATCGGTACCTGGATATTGCCTAAAGCACTTTACATGACAGTAATCGGATTTGAAGAGAATGGTTCTGTTAACCCAATCTATGTAAGGGTTGTGGAGGACTAACCAAGGGATACCCAAGATCAGACCAAACTGAGGGGCATCTATAATATCAAAGGTTATATCTTCACTGTGTTTAGTTGCACAAATCATAGTTAAGATCTCAGTGTGATGTTGTATTGGACCTGAGGTTAGTTCCTTTCCATCGACGGCCCTGACTATCTCTGGGGATTTTTTCTCGGTTCTTTGCAAACCTAACTTCTCAAACAATTGGGCGTCGATAAAATTGCCTGTGGCTCCTGAATCTATCAAAGCATCCACAGACCAAGAGCGAGTGTTATCTAATTGGGATTGAAGTAGAACTCTCATACAAAGATGACTATGAGAGATAGTTGGAGCATTAGAGGCCAAGCTAAGCTGTTTACCCGATAAACTGACCTCCTGGTCTACCGAGCTCACACGTTTTCCGCCTGCGATATCGCATTGACATCGACTGATTTTGTTTTAGGTTTTGTGGGACGAGTTGGGCACTCCTTGACGAAGTGCCCAGATTTCCCGCAATACATACACTGATTCAACTTTCTCCTCTTCTCTCTTTCATCTTTAGACAGAGGACCTCTAACTGTCCCTATCTGCATTGGTTCAGTTGGATCTTGTCTTGGCGTGGCTTCATGCTTAGGGTTCGTCTTGTCTTTAGATAAAAAGAATTTAAAATCTGTCTTTCCTTTTTCTCCCTTTCTTTCTAATAAGCGATGGTTTAACTTAACTACTAGATCTATAAATTCTTCGCAGTCAGTGGGAGGATCAAGAATCTGAGTAACCATGTCTTTCAAGTCGTCTTTCAAACCCCTATAGAACAAAGACACTCTTTTGTCTTCTGGCCATTCCGCTTCTATTACCAATCTGTTGAAGGAGGAGATGTAATGTAAAAGATCTGAGGACCCTTGTTTTAAACTGAGTAGCTCGTAATCTGCCGACTGCACAAAGACATGCTTGGCAAATAGTTTTTTCATGGTATTTTTAAATCGCTTTAGATCGTATAGAATTGCATCATTCCTTTCTACATAAGGTACAGACCAGAGAGCTGCCTCACCGCCTAAATAAGAGAGGATAAAAGCCACCTTAGCCGAATCATCAGGAAATGCAGTGGGTTTAGCTACAAAATGCAGATGGCATTGATTTAAAAATATGGCAAACTTGTTGCAGTCCCCATAGAATCTCTCGGGCGGTGCCAAGGGTACAGAAATAGGGGTTACCACCTGAATTTGGGTGGATGCAGAAGGGGAACTAGATGCGTTACCACTATACAGGGTTTGCAGTGGAGGTTGGAAGGTAGCTGGCCTAATAGGAGAAGTCCATGATGATCTAGAAGTTTGTATATTGCTTTGTAGCACAGAAACGTCCCTACGTAGTTCTGCATTCTCGTGTCTAATTTGAACTAACATAGCTGCTATGTCTTGAAGAGACACTTCATCTGTTTGGTCCATAGCGTCTGGGCAAAACTGTTTCCGTGGGCTTAGCCTTCTGTCAGGTGATTCAAGTCACTCTTACCTGCAAGGCTGTGCAATCTTACCTGTAAGGTGCTTGACGGGTTTTGCGGAGACGCTATGAGCCAAACTCCCTGAAACCTATCCTACCTCTGGTGGTTTGTAGATTTACACGCCAAGATGCTGGATAGCTAAAAGGGAGAGTGGCCGGATCTGACGCTAATGTGAGTTCTTGTAGTCGACCTGCAAAACAACAAGCTCACCTTAGTATCTATCCTATTCTCAAAAGATTGACTCTCTCTCTCTCACTTTCTTTCTATTATACTATAAACCAGTGAACCCTTTCGGATTTAAATATCCTACCTGCGATCTACCAAGAATGGCTTCGCGTCCTGGAAGTGGTGTGGTGTGTCGATACAGGTTAGCAGAGGTGTGATGATGAAGGACATTCAGTTCTTGAAGTTATATGCTGAGAGAAGTAGTTTCACTACAAAGATACAAAGGCACAATTATACCTATTCTAAAGAAAAATCCTAAACCAACTTCTTTTTCTATCTCACTTACTTTTTTGCTAACTGTGAATACTTTCACCACTTCCACATTTTCAGATGGCTTGATTCCCTGCTTAAAGAACTAAAAGATATATACATACAGCAAACAAGAAATGTACATAAACAAGAAATGTACTTAATTCCTAAACAGAATTCACTGTCCACATTGAACACATCTCAATCTATGTTCACATTGACCACGATAAACAAATGTCTTTCTTTGTTGCATTAATTCTCTTCTTGTACTCAGAGAGAATATTTCCAAAAATTGTTCTTCCAAAAAAGTTGCTAGCGATGGGCGCCAAAGAAGAAAAGAGTTTGCACTTAGCTTTCGAAATCTCCTTGAAGCATTGTCCAGAATCAGTCCTTCAAACGATGTTCTTCAAACTGGGTGCCTAGGAGGAATCCTGGAGGTTTTTTCGGAGATGCGCGATGTTTCCTCTAGCAAGGCTGGAAGGCTAAGCGTCTTCCAGAAGCTCGGGTGTGGTTTTTATAGTGGAACCACACCCAAACGTCGAGACGCATGCGTGCCTTCAGACGCTGTGTTTCTCTCCTAGCGCGTAGAGAGAAATGTAAACAAACGCGTCTTTCTGTTTCTGACAGAAGCGGAGCACACGCTTTTCCCTGAAAAGCAAACCAACGCGTATTTCCGCTTTTCTGCAAGAACGTGGCAGAAACCAATATTGCTTTCCGTTCAAGCTTTGACATTGTATACCGCTTCGAGTTAACAATCACCAAACGGATTAACCCCAGCTTACACCGCCAAGAGTCACAAAAGGAAATTAGTGTTAACACAGTTTAATGTATACACAAACATGTACTATAAAGATCATCTACACTAACACTTTCACACGGAGTGCAGGATGCACGGGACAGGGGTGGGTTTCCTAATTGGAATATAAGTTCCTATTCTTTAAACGTGCATGCTGCAGGCTTTTTACGCCTATGGGGATTGACGAGGTTGTGGCTTGATATCATGACAAGTGATGTAATATGTGACGTCATCAGCAGTGCATTACAGACGTGCAAGTTATAGTGAGTCCAACTAACTATAACGTGGGAATTGCAATGGTTTTATGCGAGTAAAATTTCCAGCTAACTATAACTGGTGTGAAACCTATGTTTTTTTCAGTGAATTTCAAAGGTTTTTTAAATGCTAATTCCTAACTATAACTGGTGTGTAACCTATGGTTTTTTCAGGGAATATATATATGTATATAAAATTTCTATGGCAAAATGAAACCCCTCATTTTGTTCCTTTTCAAATTAAATGTATTAAGTGTTACCACTTTATTCCAATCAAGATGACTTCAGGTGTGCCATACTTTTGTCATAAGTAAGACTGTTAGCGTTCTAGTTGTTCTTTAGAACACTCTGGGACAGTCTGTCATTGGGCTATAGTTGGGCTACATCTGGCTGATATTTGGGCTACATTTGGGCTCTTTTGTCTCTGGTGGCCATCTTGGGAGACTGCATATCAGAATTTTTTTAATGAAATATAAGAGGATTTGAGAAGTCACTCAAAATGTGCCCTAATTTTTCTTTCTTCAGCACTAATCATAATTTCTATGGCAAAATGAACCCCCTCATTTTGTTCCTTTGCAAATTAAATGTTTTAAGTGTTAACACTTTATTCCAATCAAGATGACTTCAGGTGTGCCATACTTTTGTCATATGTAAGACTGTTAGCGCTCTAGTTGTTCTTTAGAACACTCTGGGACATTCTGTCATTGGGCTATAGTTGGGCTACATCTGGCTGATATTTGGGCTACATTTGTTTTTTTTGTCTCTGGTGGCCATCTTTGGGTTACATTGGGCTACATTTGGGCTCTAACATATATATAGCCCAATGTAGCCCAATATATATTTTTTCAAAGTTAATTTTCATAAAAACCACTGGAGCACATATCTTGAGACATAGCAAAGGCACATCGGGCTACCAGTCCCCACAATGTTGCCAAGTTTGGTGGAAAACCATTCAGCCGTTCGGGCTAAAAGTGAGTCCAACCGCCCTATGGAAATTAACATGGGGAAAACACGTTTTAGGACCCCCCTTTTATCTCGGCCCCCGCTTGACGAATCCCCCCCAAACTTTCAGGGAAGGAGCGGAGCGCCGCCAGGCAAAGTTAAGGAAAATTTCAGGAAGATTCCTCAACCGGCGCCAAAGTTATTCCCAATAGAATGTTGCGATTTCCCTATGGAAAACAATCCTAACTATATATACCTACTGGCTATCGCCAGTAGGTTATATATATATATATATATATATATATATATATATATATATATATATATATATATATTTTCCATATGAAGGTGCTCGAAGAGTGAAGGCACCACACACAACGTGAAGTCAACCTCTTTATTTGGTAGACAGCAGCACACTCAGACATGCCCTCCCAGCCTTATTCTTTGCCATACACGTTTCGGGATTCCTTCCCTTGTTCACTGGCCCGGCATTGGGGGAAAAACAGCTGTGCAAGTCTCATCGCGCATGCGATTTTGTTTATAGACCCGCCCCAATGGGCATATGCAGGCAATGCATCTTGGTTGACGTAGTTCAGGTAAGTGTTATTATTCCATTGCGGATGTCGCTGTACTTTTCCCTCCACTTCTTGGTTTCCCTTCGGGTCACTGTTACATACAAGGCTGAGTTGCTGCTACACTTGTGCCCACCCAAAACAGACACGTCGTTCCTTCTTGCGCTTCAGAGTCAAAGCGCACGGACCTGCTCAGTCTGCAGTGGGGTGTCTTCGCTGCCCAATTCTTGGTCTGATAATCCTTCATGCACCACCAACAATGAGGCCATCAGTGTTGCTTTGTTTGATCAGATCTGGTTCCACAAGAGAGACCCTTTATGACATCACCCACAACTTGAGCCATTAACCATTGATGCACCAATAATTAGGTCATCAGAATGTTGCTTTATTTATCAAGTTTGATTTGACAATCGTGACGCATTGTGACATCATCCACTAATGGGGCTGTTAACCATCCATGTCCCACCAACAATGGGGGTGTCAGAATGTCACTTTGATTAATGCCTGGCTGTCTTCACTTACTAGCAAGCCACTTTTGACCACGTGTGCAACTCATTTCACAGATTGACCTGTCTTGTCTTTCGATATTTTATGAATCACACACTTCAGCAGGACATGTCAGGATTGGCTGCCACATGTTACAACAAAACAAACATTTAATTTACTGTATATGTAGCAGCACAAATATATATAAATATTTATTTCACCACATATATGCTAATGGTAAACATGCATAGCTGTTCAAATGAAAACATATGAGGGGAACAGTAGGTTTAAGTATAAATACAGCGCATGGGAAATAAGATCTTTCCCAAAAGGAAAAACGTGGAACGGAGAGTAGCTCCTCGAAGCTGTGTAGCCAGAGGACATGGTGCTTCAAGTATCAGATATTCATAGCTGTCAACTACATTCGCCCAATCAAAATGAATCAAGAGTGAAATATGATACATTTTGTGCCTTTTTGGCAGAATTTCATAAATTTTTCAAACTTTTTAACTCTGATGGTGAATTGATGCGGTCAGAGCCTCCGGTTTGTAGGAGTCCCTGTTATCATATGTAATGTGCCGAAGGCATTAAGGTCCAATTATGAAAAGGGCTCTGTACTCACCCCCACCGCTCCATACCCTCCAGTGCTCAAGCACTTCTACACAGGAGACCAGAACCACAGGGCAATTTTAGCCAGGGTCACTCACATAACTCGGTGAAATAAATAAAAGAAGACAAAATGGCCGGATCGGTTTTATTCACACTCGAACACACAGGGTCTGATTGCTAGCAGTAAGTGGAGTCACTATACCTTGTGACTCGAGAAGACTTCTTCGAAGAAAAACAACTTGCGCTCATCCGGGCCCAACACTCGATGGTAGGAGTATGCACAGCATGTGAATATACAGCACTACATGCCGTGAAAAGATCGTTACAGGGTAAACAAAATTGTATCTTCGACTCATTTTCTCGAATCATCCGGGATAACTTCCACTAAGGTGGAGCAAATGGAACAAAATGTTCCATCATTTTACAGGAGTCTGTGGAGCCAATTTGGGGGCAATATCACTTTTGTGTTGTCTTTGTGCAAATGGAAAAAAATCCCAGTGGACTTTATAGAATCAGAGCAGGAGGCAGTGTGCGCTCTGAAAGGAGAATGTAGGGTGAGGGAAAAGAGTGGATGAATATGTAACTGCACTTAGGAATTTATCAGTAAGCTTCTAGCTCCTCACCCACGCTCACAAAGCACTCCACAACACCGGACCAACATACCTCAACGAACGACTCACCTTCTACACCCCGAACCGCCAGCTTTGCTCTGCTGACCTTATCACAGTCCCCGCATCCAACGAGCGAACGCCAGCGGCAGATCATTCTCCCACCTCGCCGCCAAGACATGGAACACCATCCCCATCAGCCTATGACAGACCCAGGACCTGGCTGTTCGAGCAGTAGCAGCACCCGTTCCCCCCCCCCCCCCCCTTCCCCAGCGCCTTGAGACCCTTACGGGTAAGTAGTGCGCTCTACAAATGCGTTGATTGATTGAGTGTGCTGCTTTAACCAATGGATGTTGTATGATTATGGTTCAAGTAAAGAAGGTGAGAAATGTGACAAGACAGTGTGGCAGCTCGTTAACAAAGGAGGTAAGTTTCCTTCAGACTTGGTGAAAATAGTAGGAAGGGAAACAATTAGTTTCTATTCTTGTTCGTGTTTGACCATCTTCTCTGAAGATGAATAAAACTAGAATTTTTATTGGGACATCTAAAAATACACAAAATGGTAATCTGACACGGGCTGCAGGGAACAATCTAGAAAAAGCTATAAAAATGAGTTTATTTGTAAGCCCTTATGATGTTCAGTGGTGGAATAGTGATGAGAAAACTGCATGTGTCCTTCACGAATGATAATATAATTTGGTGGCCTCGTCAAAAGGAATTGGGAGTGTTTCCATATCTCAATTCTCAAGTCCAAGTGCATCTTTTTGAGGAATGGAGTGCCAGTTTTGAGAAGCTACATCTAGGTGGTTTTTAGGCTGAGTTGGTATCTTTAAAGTCCTATAGAATTAACTTATGTATATGCAGTGGTGGGTAAAGTATTATAAAAATGGTGTAAAGCTGGGTCATAGTACATTAGATGCAACAGAATGGTTAGCCCCGGTTGAGGTGGTCAAGAAAACCGGTGGCGAGTTTGGCTTGTGTGGACCATAGGTGCTGAATAAGGCAGTATTGGGCAAGAACTCTTTGCCCAACATTTTTGACATTTTAGAGATGTTGACTATGTTGTAAGGGGTATGTTTTGTGCCACTTTAGATCTATCTTCCGTGTACCATCAGATATGACTGCGTGAAGAGTCTCAAGACTTAATAGCTTTCAATATTCCCTTAGGAGCCTGCAAATTTTCAAGAATGCTGTTTGGACTGGTGTCCGCCCCCTCGGTCTTTCAAAGAGTGCTGATGCCAATGCCAGCTGGCATTGCCACGGTTACATTATTTGGGGATGATGTCCCCAGATTTGGAAGCAGGAGCACAGCACGTTAGTGAAGTTCTAAAGAGGTTTAGAGGGCCTGGGTTCACTTTGAGAGCAGAGAAATACGATTTTGGAAGGAGGAAATATGCTATTTGAGGTATCAGCTAGCGCTGTCAGTCATAAGAGAGAAGGGTTGATGCATAATCTTGGTATGGTGTAATTTTGTAGCAGAAATATAGGGGTTTGTTAGAGGAAAATTACTAAGTAAAAAGGCTGAATTCCTGTGGAGTGACAAATGTCAAGATGAGTCTGAAACTGTGAAACGATTTGCTAAAGACACCAAATCGACAGGCCTTTGTGTCTGGCAGGGACAGTATTGCGGTCACTTATGTCCGCTCTAAGAGACTATCAGAGGTGTTGCTGTAAGCATCAAATGAGGAATATCAATTGAAGCTTTTGCATCAAGATCTCTATGGGCGAGGAGCTAAATTATTTCTTAATGGATAAGGAAACTAGCTGCAAGTTTGGCAATTAATAAGATCTGGAATTCTTTTGTGGTCTGATGTGTTTACATGAAGATCTGACTGCAAGCCTTTTCTGGAGTTTTTTTGCTAAAAAAAGGGTTAGATTCTGATTCGGAATTCCATGGTAAGTTTACAAGGATACACTGGTAAGGTAGAATACATGTCTGGAAAAAGAACAGTGCATTAGATTGATTATTCTGATAGGTTTCTAGGACGACGGATGTGGAATGTGAGAAGGAGCATGCAAGGGTTATGGAGAATATTTGTGGATTGGCATGTGGGGCAGCAACAGGAAGAATGGAGGACAGAAATGTTGTGTAACATTATTTTTGCTGAAATTTTGAAACCGTTGACAGTAGGTGGTTGGACAAGAAAAGTTTGTGAACTGAACTGGAGACCTTTGGATACTTTGAGAAGAGGTGGCTAGAAATAAGGATTTATTTTAAGACATATTAAGCTAGTGCCCTTGATTGCCTGTAGAGAGAGATTAATTGGCATTGCTCATGAGGGTATTTGGATGTGATAAAAATAAAGGAAAGAATATGATTGGATTTATTGAACTTGGAGGTGAAGAGAGCCATTAGGAATGCAGTGAATGTCATATTAGCGATAAAGTGCTCAACATACATATTTAACCAATAAAAGGTTGCCTTGTAGGCCCTGGAAAGATGTGGCACTGGATATTATAGTATCTATAGGGGACAAACGTGCCACACTGTATTAGTTGATTAGGTAGACTTACTTTCAAGGTAGCTAGACGTTTCATATGTGGGAGGGGATAAGTTTCTGTGTGTGATTAAATCCTTGATATTGACTGATAGCGGGTAAAGTGTTTCTCAAGAGTAGTGGAGAGGTTGGTGAGTTAATGTGGTATCAGCTATAAGAACTATACCCAGTGCCATCCATGAAAAAATAGATATTATTGAAAGATTCAACTAAACGATCAAAGAAGCAATTGAGTTGGCTAAGTTCAATGCGTTGGACTGGAAAAGGAAGATACAGAACAGGTGAGTAGCTTTTGGAATATCTCATTTAACCACAAGTAAAACACTGTTTGAGCAATTCAGAGAATGTAAACCAGATGTAAACCTGGTTCCAGGAAGGCTAGTGTGGATGTTGTCATTGGAGCATGGCTGAAGGGAGTTAGTGTTGCAGGAGAAAAGGAAATAATATTATGATAAAAGGAAAGCTGTTACAGACCATGTGCAACATTTGGGTAAGTGAGTGCGGACAAAAGTATGGGTTGGCGTACCAAGTTATCCAAATTACCCAGAGCGATCAATGTCATGAAGCTCTTCAATAATGCTTTTGAGGCTGAGAATGGTGTGATCTGGAATCTGAGCCGAGTCTCCTTGTTTTGGGATGTCCACGAAGAGGAGGGAAATAGGACTGGTGTAGAAAGGAAATACCAGTGGTAAAACAAGATGGCTTCTAGAATACCTGAAAAGAGGGTTGCTAGAAAGCCCCTTAATTTAAGACATTATACTTCATGATGAGAAGGAATATCCACTTTTCCTCTAGCCTTCACACTTTTGTGTACATAGTTCTTATCTATTTCACTTTGTAAAAATATACACCTAGTGCACATGTATTATTTTCCCTCTAAACATATGACTACAAGGTCTACAATGCTGCTTGAATCCATTAAGAGGTGAAGATACTTTACAGACAAGAAATTGAGCTGCAAATTACTAACTTGGATTTCGGCTTACAGTTTCTGTTTTGCCCTAAAGGAATGTATGACGTTAGAACGCATACATTTACAATGCATGCCTTTACAACGCAGTTTTTACATCGCAACATCCTTTACAACGCATTCTTTTACATAGCACGCCATTAGATCGCATTTTCAGAAACTACCTTTACAACGCATCTCATTACAATGCATACCATTACATTGCATTTAAGGTAAGTGTTGAATAGTATAGGGGTAATCATTTCTATTCTAACTCCAGTGAGTGCAACATTAGGGTAAGTGTTGGATAGTGAAGGGGTAAAAATTACTATTCTAACTCCAGTGAGTGTAACAGTAGGGTAAGTGTTGTATAGTGTAGGGGTAAAAATTACTATTCTAACTCCAGTGAGTGCAACAGTAGGGTAAGTGTTGGATAGTGTAAGGGTACTATGCGTTGTAATGACTTGCGATGTAATGCCTGCGTTGTAGTGACATGCATTGTAATGGCTGCATTGTAATGACATGCGATGTAATGACTGCTATGTAAAGGTAGTGCGCATATAATGACTGCGTTGTAACGGTTGTTTCCCGCCCTAAAGTGATATTAGCTTAACTATTCCAGTATTCTGAAATCATGAAGTAAAATGAATTTCAGAAATTAGGAATCTGATGTTGAATTTCAGGTTTACTTTCAGAGGTATAAGTAAGTATGTGCCACTAATGAAACATTGGTTGCATCCCCTCGCGCACTCCTATGTCTCCTTGATGTGTCTCAAGGATTCCTTATGAAAGTATATGACACTCTTTTTTATGTGTTTTGATTCATATTATTCCATGTTTTTTTCTCCTTTGATTGATGACATTTTTTTCATTTCATATCTCATATTATATACATTTTGATGACATCATTGCTTCAAGTATTATCCAATGCATTTCGGGCATAAAATGCCCTTCATCCGGGAGCATATGCTGTGAGAAAATCAAAAATATATTCACAATAATGATATATACAGTGTCGTATATATAACCGGGTTTCCGCCCCGGTCAGGGGACGGATACCGCTCTACTGGGAGTCGTGGAGAATGCCAGGAGCATTTTGGATTCAGGGGGATCAGTGGCAGTGATCCTCCTGGACCTCAGTGCGGCATTTGACACCGTAAACCATCAGGTGCTACTCCAGCGACTGTCGGGGGTGGGAGTTTCCGGGATGGCGCTGAAATGGCTCGCGTCCTTTTTACAAGAGCGCACGTTCGAGGTGTGGGAAGGCTACGAAAAGTCAACATCGTTCCCTCTCCAGTGTGGTGTGCCACAGGGCTCATCGTTGAGCCCTACACTGTTCAACATTTATATGGCCCCGCTGGAGAGTGTGGTACTCCCACTGGGAATCAAGATCATCAGCTATGCCGATGATACCCAGTTGGTGGTAGGGCTCCCCCAGTCCGCGAACCAGCCCGATCAGCTGCATGCATGCCTGGTTAAGATCTTTACCTGGATGGGTAACTCAGCCCTCAAGCTCAATGGTTCTAAAACCGAGCTGATGATGTTGGGGAACTCTTCTCCTTCCCTACCCCTAAGCAGCTGGCCCAGCTGTCTGGGAGTGCCACCTACCCCTAAACAGGAGATGAAGAGCTTGGGGGTGTGGCTGGAGCAGGACCTTTCCTTTAAGTCACACGCCAAAAAGACCGCAGGCGTGTGCTTTGGCCTGCTCCGATCAGCCCGGAAGATCCTACCCCTCCTTCCGATGACCTCCAGGAGGCTATTAATCCAGGGGCTCATCATCTCCCGGCTGGATTATAGTAACGCGCTGTTCCTGGGGGCGCCAGAAGCCACTCTGAACAAACTGCAGCAAGTACAAAATGCCGCTGCCAGGCTTCTGACAGACCTTCCCAGGCGGCAATCAGCCCGCCCGGCGCTGAAGGCGCTTCACTGGCTTCCAGTCAGAGAGAGGGTGAAGTTCAAGGCACTCTGCATAGCCCACAAAATCCTGCAGGGAAAGGACCTCCTATCCTTCGGGGTATGGTTCAACCCTACAAGTCCCCTCGCGCCCTTCGCTCAGACCACCAACATCTCCTGCAAGTTGCAAGAGTAAGAAAGGCTAGGTCTGGTGGCAGAAGATTTTCTGTCAACGTGGCAGTGCTGTGGAATTCTCTTCCGCTTGCCCTCCGTTTTGAAACCAGCACTTTACGATTTCGTAAACTTTTAAAGACTCACCTGTTTCCTGTCTAATGAGTCGTTTCTGTCAGGGCCGCTCTTTCTGGAGAAGCGCTGGGATGCCCAAGGGTAACCACGCGCGATACAAAACTCATTAATAATAATAATATTGATCACTCCATGCAACTTTGTGGTGTTTTGTGGTGCTTGTGATTGAAAAGTGCTCAGTGTCCTATGCTATCGGTGTCTTGAAAGTGATACGAACGAGCATTGTCGACACTTACATGTCAGTTGTGGAAACAGTTCCACCGTGTTCGAAAAATAATCTGGCCGGGTAAGAAAACTGTAAACAAGAAAATAGTTGTGAGCATCCAAAATGCGCACAATAGTAATATCAGAATGTTATCGGTGCGTTAACTTACTTCAAAGACGCGTGGCGTCTCTTCTATATTCGTCCGGTTCACGCGTGTGTGCTCACAGAGTAGTCGGCTGAGCCTGAATCAGGCTACTTCCTGATTATATGTCGAACGGCTTCCTGATTGGACTAGACTGTCAGTCATGTGACAGTTGTCATGGACAAAAGACTCGAAACTGCAGATAATTCTAGAGTGAGGACACTGACGAATATGTTATAATGAAATTAACAAAATAAAAACGGAAATGGTATAACGTAAAAACGAAGTCTGTGTGTGTGTAAAAAATTAATGAAAAGCGCATGGTAATGAATGCGCCTAAACATCGACACAGAGTCAAGGCAAATCACAACATTAAGGACAGTTCATGTTAAAGGTAGCAAGCAAATTCAATGCGATCATTCAAACCAAAGGTTCATAGTGTACATCCAAAAGTTCTCTCTCTGGAGTAAATATTTGGTATTATCCAATCCTTCTCGTCTGATTACAGTCTCTAAGATGAGGAATTGTAGTTGTGACATGTTATGGTGAGTTTCCGTGAAATGGAGTGCAACTGATGATTTCTGGCTGTGCATTCTTATGTTTGACTTATGTTCATTGATCCTCGTCTTGATTTTTCTTTCAGTCTTCCCAACGTATACTTTGCCACATGGGCACTTTAGCAAATATATGACATTAGAGGTGCCACAGGTAGCATTGACCCGCAGTTTAATATTATGGCCCTTCATTGGATGTGTTATTGTGGTAAATCTTATAATGTTATTACAGTTGCCACAATGTAGGCATGGTCTTGTTCCCCTGTACGTAATCTGTGTGATGGTTTTAGTTTTTAGGAGTTCACCTAGGTTCTTGCCCCTGGTGTATGGGAAGATAGGAGGATTGTCAAAGATCGAGTTGAAGTCTGGTTCAGCTTTCAAAATACCCCAATGGTTTCTGATAATTTTCTTGAAATTCATACTAGATGTGGAATATTTCGACACTATGGTTCTTGCCTCATCAGACCGTTTGTGTCCCTTGAGTAGGTCTTCTCTTTTCATTTTGTGTTCTCTTTGTTTAGCATTGTTAATGATCTCGTTGGGGTACCCTCTTCTCGCGAATCTCTCTCCCATTTCTTCAATTCTTGAAGAAGCTTTTATGGGGTCTGATGCAATCCTTTTTACTCTCATCATTTGTGAAAGGGGAAGATGTTGTTTGAGGGCTGTTTGATGAAAGCTCTTATAGTGTAGGGTGTTGTTCTTGTCGGTTCTCTTGCGAAAGATATCAGTTTCCTAGCCTTTTGAGGACAACGTTATTTGCACATCTAGAAATGTGATGGTTTTAGCTGAGATCTCCAAGGTGAGTTGAATCCTTTCATCAACTGTGTTAAAGTTGGTCAATTGTTCTTCTAGTTTCTTTTTTGTGTTATTCCATAGGATGAAGATGTCATCAATGTATCTTACTAGCATCCTCAAGTTAGGCGTCCAGTTGGGGTTGTTCAAGATGTTGATTTCTTCATAGGACTTCATAAAAATGTTCGCGTATACAGGCGCTGCGCAGTTTCGCATGGAGGTCCCCACGAGTTGTTGGTACCATTTGTTGTTATATTTAAAATAACTCTGGTCTAGAGTGAAGACCATTAGTTCCATCAAGAAAGTTTGCATCTGTACGACAAGATCTGTGGTTAGTATCGCTTGTTCCATGGCTTCTAATCCTAAGGCATGTGGAATTGCAGTGTAGAGTGACTTCACGTCGGCTGTGCACAAGATTAATTGTTCATCTTGTTTGACCTGTATCATACTGAGTCGGGTTAAGAAATCTGTAGTATCTTTTATGTAGGTAGTCATTTGTTTTACTGTCGGTTGTAAGTATTTGTCTAAGAATTGACCAATGGGCTCGTGGAGACTCTCTCTAGTGGAGAGAATCGGTCTCAATGGTGGGTCTTCACGTTTTTTGTGAATTTTCGGCATCATATAAAAGGTGGGGCTCTTTGGATTTTGCTTAATTAGAAAATTCTTTGTTCGTTCTTTTATGATACCGTTGTCTTTGGCCCTGTTAACAAAAGTCTTCATGAACTCCATGGTAGGCTTCGACTCCAAAAGTGCGTAAGTATTGGAATCAGATATATGTTCTAAGATCTTCGTTTCATACATACTGGTGTTCATGATCACCAAACCTCCTGCTTTGTCTGCCTTCACGCAGGTTTCGAGTTTATTGTTGGCTAATCTCTTGAGTATTCCCAGATCTTTATTGGTCATATTTCTTCTGATAGTTTTCTGGAATTTCAGTTTGGTCAGATCCTGTTTTTTTTTTTTTTTTTTTTTTAAATCTGTTTATTAGCATAGTTTTTAGAGCAGTAACATGCATACATTTTCATATATACGAGCTCAGTATTAATCCCGGTGATACATGCATGCGTTTGCCTAAAGCATATATATAAACCAAGTGAATTCGATTTTTCATTTTGTCGATGAACCAGAACAAACTAACAAATCCCGTTCACACCCGATCCCACCCTCCACCCCTAGGAAATCCCACCCGACACTCTCTCAACAGGTACATAATTGAAATATCGACAAGTGGGGCACTCCCAATGTATGGATACGTAGTGTAAGTTGAACACCCAGGTAGGGTGTTGTAGTGTGATCGATGGGTCTGGGTCCCCGGTATCCCATCGTAGTGCACCGTAGGCAGTGTCCGTGCATGGGAGAGTGAATCAGGGCACAGTGACACCACAAGTGGTTATTCACTTGTATCTCCTTCATCCTCGTCATTGCCAGCCTCAAATGCCCCCAACGTGGCAAACCAGTCCAGCGAGATCGGGGTTTTCCGGAGGCCCCTGCGTTCCTCTCTCTGTAGTGCTTCACCTTCAGCCTTACCCCAGCGCACTACTTCTGCCCGCCATAGGTCCGGGCTGGGCGGTTTAGATGATTTCCATCTCATCGTGATGGCGCGCTTCGCCAGCAACAGGGCCAGATCTGAGAAGCGTGTCGCCACGGTTCTGGTGCGTGTTGGTGGCCCCAGCCCTAGTAGTGTACGTTCCAGTGTAGGTGATCTGGTCAGAGGACCAGCCTTCTCGAGTGAGTCATGGACAGTGGTCCAGAAATACCCTAGTTTAGGGCATTGCCACAGCATATGTACCAGTGATGCGTCATCTGCATCGCATCGGGGGCAGTTGCTCTTGGATGCAGGGAACATCATATGGAGGCGGTGCGGAGTCAGGTAGGCTCTATGTAGTAACATCAGTTGGATGAACTTGTATTTGGGGTTCCTAGCTACTTTTTTGGGGAACTGAAGCATGCGCTCCCACTCCTTGTCCCTCAGTGGCCTTCCAACATCTGCTTCCCATGCCGCCCGCAGTGGTGACAGTGTAAGTGCCCTCCCCATTTTGATGCTAGCTGTGAGCCACCTGGTCAGATGGCCGCCCGTACCCATGAGGTAGAGCATTGTGACGAGAGGGTTCGTAACAGGCTCCCGCCCATCAGGCGACCATTTGCGTGCGATATAATGGCAGAGTCCGGCGTGCAGAAGAAAGGAGCCGCCGGGGACGCCCTGCCTGGTTCTGAAGTCTTCGAAAGATAATAGGTGCCCCTCCGCAAACAGGTCACCCACGTGTGTCACACCTGCGTCATGCCAAGGCTCCAGCAAGGTCGCCGTGAGTGTGCCCGAGCCCAGAGGTATGCCCAACAGTGGGACTGTGGGGGCATAAGGTGTCCCGGGGGACGTGTACTTTAATGCCCTCCGCCAGTATGTTACCGCCAGCTTGAGAAGCGGCGGGGCGTTTCTAGGTAGATCCGAGCCAGGTAGGAGCAAGATGTGCACTCTCCCCTTAGCATGGTCGTCCTTTGAAACATTAATCTCATGAAGATTGCGGCCCGCCACCCAGTAAGCTAGCCATTGTAGCTGACACGCATAATTATAAGCTCTGAAGTCCGGTAAGCCCATGCCTCCGGAGTCGGAGGGGAGCTGCAACTTGGCCAGCCCTATGCGTCTGCGGCCATGCCCCCACACCAGTTCGGTGAGGAGGGAGTCGAGGGTCTTAAATGTCACCGCCGGGATCTGGAATGGCAGATTGGTGAAGTAGTAGATGAGACGGGGGAGCATCACCATCTTGGATATTGCCACCCTGCCGGGTATTGAGAGCGGCAATGTTAGCCAGAACTGAATTTGTGACTTCATCGTTCTGATGGCCCTCCCCAGGTTGCCGTCTATCATCATGCCCGCCTCTCTGTATATCTGTATCCCAAGATATCGAAAGGTGGTTTCCGCTATCTGGAATTAATGAGGGGCAAAAGGCAGGGGGCCGACTCGCCTGCGGCTGCAAAGGTGAACCCATAGGACTTAGACTCACTGATGGTGAGGCCAGAGATCTCTCTGAAATCCTCAAAAACCTGGGCAACTGGACTCAAGTCGCCCCGCAGGTCGCGTAGATATAATATAATATCATCCGCGTACGCAGATACAATGTGGTCCGTACCATGCCGTTGTATGCCATAGTGGGGGGCCATCGACCTGAGTCTACAGAGCAACGGTTCGAGGGCAAGGACGAAGAGGAGAGGGGAGAGCGGGCAGCCCTGCCTGGTGCCTCGTGCTATAGCTATGGGACCTGAGATTTGATGGGAGGTGCGCACCCTGGCCGTGGGGATGGTATACAGCAATCTGACCCAAGCGAGAAATTCGGGCGGTATCCCGAAGTTTGACAGGGTGGCGAACATATAGTCCCATCTTAATGAATCGAACGCTTGCTTTAAGTCCAGAGATATGCAGCCTTCGGAGCCCGTGCCCACATTATCTCCGAGCATGAGCTGGGCTAAGCGCCTAAGGTTCATGGCCGTATTACGGCCCGTTACAAAACCACACTGATCTGAGTGGACCAGCTGTGGCACATACTGCACAAGCCTCGACGCCAGCACCTTGCTCAATATTTTAGAATCAGTATTGAGAAGGGACAGGGGTCTGTAATCGGCCATCTGCAGACCATCTTTGGCCGGTTTCAAGAGGGACGTGATCAGTGCTTGCATGGATGATTGCGGTAGAGAGGTTGTACGCAGGGCCTCCAGATAAACAGCGTGTAACCGTGGGGCCAGGAGGTCTATATATGTTGCGTAGAATTCAGCTGGTAGGCCATCCGTCCCGGGGGCCTTACCCTTCGGAAGGGCTCGTATCGCATGTCTGATTTCCGCCTCTGAAACAGTACGCTTCAAGTCTTTGGTCTGGTTGGCAGTAAGTTGTGGGAGATCCAGACCCTCCATGAAGGCCGCAAGTGCGGGTTCTGATAAGGGCTGTGGGGGACCGTACAGCGTGGTGTAATAGTCCTTGAACGCCGTATTAATCCCTATTTGGGTGGTAGCCGAGCGGCCAGATTGGTCCAGGACCCTCAAAACGGGGTGGTTGATCGGGGAGTCCCGTAGTAGGCGGGCTAGTAGGGGACCGGCTCGGTCTGCCTGTGTATGTTGCCTATTCGTGTATTCCCTATAGTCTATAAGCCGCAGGTCTTCCAGTAGCTCCGCGTGCCTAATATGTGCCTCTTGCAGAGGTGTAAAGGGAGCATTGGTGCCCGCTGCCTCATTCTCTAGGGACGCGAGTGAGCCCTCCACCTCCTTCAGTTGGCTGATCACCTCCCGCCTCCTTCCCACCCTAGTGGTCATAGCAGTCCCCCTAAGACAGACTTTGAAAGTGTCCCATTCTATCTGCCGGGAGCTGGCCGTGCTCGCATTCGTGGAGAAGTAGGTGTCGATAGTGTCGGACAGGGAGGACCGGAAGACCGAATCCTCGAGGAGATCTGGAGACAGTCGCCAAGTCGGAATGGGAGCCAGCCTCCTACCCCACTGCCAAGTAATCTCCACGGGGTTGTGGTCCGATAGAGTTTTCCCCATGTGCTGGGCCTGGACAATCATTGCCGTAAGGGAACGGGAGCAGAAAACATGGTCAATTCTGGTGTGAAGCTGGTGGGGAGGGGAGAAAAAGGAGTATTCCCTTTCCAGAGGGTGTATGCTGCGCCACACATCTGCCAGATCCCAGCCCTCAGCCCAACTCGCAAGCGCATCTGCCTGTTTCCTACTCTCGGTAGCCTGTAAGGGGGGGTGTGATCTATCTAGCATAACATCAAGTACAGCATTGAAATCGCCCCCGATGATCCAGCGAAGATCAGCCCAACCTGCAAGTACCTCGTTAACAGTTAACAAAAAGTCCGACTGGTTTGCGTTAGGTGAGTATACACATCCAATGACAACCGCCTCCCCATCCAACAGTCCCCGTACAAATACATAACGACCCTCCTGATCAATCCGTTGCTCCAGCATCTGGAAGGGAAGAGAGCCACGGAGCCAAATCGCCGCCCCCCTTGAGAATGCAGAATATGAGGTAGCAAAGAGCTGCCCCCTCCATTTCTTGCGCAATTTCACCGCTTCAGCAGCGTTCAAATGTGTCTCTTGCAAGCAAGCAATCTGTGTTCCCCTGCGGTTGAGTTGTGCAAGGATTCTGTGTCGTTTGTGCACTGATCCCATGCCACGCACGTTCCAGGTGCACAATTGGTAAGTGTTAAGAGGTCCCATTACCATCTGTGCAGTGCGGCAATGTGAAACAACTGGGTGACCCCACATGTCCTGCTGTGCTAGAAAATGAGAGTGTCTCGCAAACATGTAACCCCTGAACAAAAGGGTCCCTGAGCCAACATACCCAGGAGCCAAACCATGGTGCCCAACGTGGGCACAAGTTAGTCAAGTTTGTGTGCATACCGGGGGTGGTAGGCCTCCGTCGATTGTCCCTGAACGGACTGCGTGGGCTTGATAGCCCACAATACAATGGGCCCCCACACATACAACCCACCATATGTGAAGGAGGGGATTAGTTATACGTCACCACCCGGAGAGGTTCAATCGTGCCGTGGTTCAGAACTCCGCTGCCATCTGGGCCGTGATCTTCGGGAAGAGCTGCAAGCTGTCAACTGAACCAAACACCTCAGTGTGGGTGACGGTGGTGACGGTGAGTCTGTCTCCGGGTGCTCCCGCGTCGTGGGCAGCCAGTGCCTCCTCAGTTAGGCGTTGTTGCGGGGATGATGACGAGTGGTCCACCGTCTGGTGCCCAGGGGGATGCGTCATCACCGATGCTCCGTGGGATGAATGGTGGCCGGGGCTGTGAGTGTTGTTCCGTCGGCCTGGCGAGCCCCTGTGGGTGTCACTGCGGTGGGCCGCGAATGGGTCCTGTGACGCCGGCTGGGTCAGAGTGACCTCCATCCACTCCGCCGCCTCCTCAGGTGAGTCGAAAAAATGTGACCTGTTGTTATGTAGGATTTTGAGCCGAGCAGGGAACAAAAGTGCATATTTCACGTTCCTGTCCCGCAATTTGCGTTTCACCCCCATGAAGTTGGACCTGGCCCGCTGCACAGTGGGAGTGAAATCAGGGTAGACCGATATAGTCTTATCCTCGAAGGGTATTGGCGCTTCCTCCCTGGCCGCTCGCAGGACAGTGTCTCGGTCTCTGAAGTGGAGGAGACGAGCGATCAGGGGGCGAGGAGGTGCCCCAGTTTGCGGGGGCCGCGATGGCATCCTGTGGGCCCGTTCCACACTGTATAGGGCGATGAGGTCTCTCTGGCCCACCAGCTTCCGCAGCCAATCCTCCACAAACCGCGTGGGGTACCTCCCCTCGCTTCTCTCCGGAATGCCCAGGATGCGGACGTTGTTGCGGCGGGCACGTCCTTCAGCATCGTCCACTCTATCCCATAGTTGCTTTAGCTGCTTCTCTACGTTTTCCAATTTCGTGGAGTGTTCCGTCTGCTGCGGGATTAGGTCATCTAGCGCTATTTTTTGCTCTGCCACCCGATCCGCCAACTTGTTATGGTCAGCCTTCAGTAGGAACAGTCCAGTCGCCATGTTGTCTATGCGCGATTCTAGCGCTTCCCGCGTCGCGCGTATTTCATTCAGGATCAGATCTAGCTTGGCGTCCTGCGATCCCTTACCGGTCGGCGGGATGATGTCCATGTTGGAAGAGGCCAGCGGATCGTCAGAGCCCGTGGACTGCACGTCCGCCTGAGCGCCCTGGCCCCGAGACTTGTTCCTGTGTCTGCCCATGGATCTCGTTAGCAGGGTGGCGCTGTAGTGGATGCAGCAGATCGCTGCAGTCCCTCCGAGCGTCCGGCAGTGGTTATGGAAGGACCACTACGTGCTGGGTAGAGGCGGGTGTAGCGAAGTCCCCAGGGCTGGCAGGGACAGTGTAGGCTACCAAGGCGAGGTGTCAATGCAGGGTGGGTCGGTACGCCTCCGGCGTCTCCACAGGCAGGAACGACCCCAGGCCCGCAGTGGCGGCGGGAGGGGAGAGGTGGTGGGGTCCAGGCCACTGCAGAGCTTGTCGTACCCGCCGGGAGCGCGGCAAGGGTTGGGGCTGCAGCGCTGTGATAAGGCGCCAAAGCGCGTGGCGCACCTCCCCTCTTCAGACCCCTGTACCTGAGGCCCGCGTGTCTTCAATGCGTGCCACTCTGTGCTGCGTTTCAGGTCCTCCGGCTGTCGGCTCGGGGGCAGGCGAGGCGAGAGCGCCAGGGCCCGAGGGTCTCGACCAGGCCCCGGTGAGATGTCAAGATGGCGCCAGGATATTAGCAAAGTCGGGCCGATCCGCGTTGTGATGCTGGCAGCTTGTGCAGGGCGAAGCCGGTCTCGTGTTGGTGGCAGCGGATCGTGTGTGTCGCCCGCTCCTCAGTCCCTCTCCATGCGGCGGAATGCCGGAGTCCCGCTAGCTTCGTGTGAGGGCGGGGGGACGGCCCGGGAGTATTCCCGCGTCCCGAAGGGCCTCGCAGCAGGGCGGCCGGCCCGTGGCGAAGCGACCGAGCGGGGGGTAGCGGGGCCCGAGTCAGGGCGGGGCACCTCACCGCACTCCGCAGTCTCGGCCAGCAACACAGGGGAAGTCCAATCCCGGGTCCCGACTGGACCGCGAAGGAGGCAGGGGGTAGGCCGGCCAGGCCAATCACTTTAGGCCGGGGCTCCACTCCGACCCACAGGCCGCAACAGGCTCCGTCGCCGGAACTCGCCGAAGGAGCGGTCCGAGAGGGGCTATACCGCACCGCCCCACGCCGCTCGCCCCCGGAGACAACCTGTTTAGGGATCAGGTGAGCTGCAGGCAGGGGAATGCAGGATAATCAGCTTGTATTCAGGGCTTAGGACGGAGCTGGAGAACTAAACGTCCACCATCGACGGCTCCAGGCCACGCCCCCTGGTCAGATCCTGTTTAACAAGTGTCTCAAATAGATCAAGGGTTTTGTGACTTACGGGAGGTTGGAATGAGCTCCTAGGTCTGAGACCTCTCAGTTGATCTTGTTCCTGTGTAGTAGGTTTTGGTGTTATATTGTCAAAAAAATGATGCAGCCTCAGTTTCCTCATAAGTTTAAATAAACTGATCTCTAATTCCAGTGTATTAGTTTGTGTGGTAGGGACAGAAGATGTCCCTCTCTGTAATAGTGCTAATTCCTGGTTGGATAATACATAGTCCGAGATGTTGATGACTAGTTGGTCTTCACTGTTGTTTTTTTCTTTTCTTTTCCCTGTCACACTTCTTGTGTTTGGTAACTCTTTGTTTTTTTCCCCTCCTGGGTCGTCTGTTAGCTCGGGCCTTGGTCTAAAAAAGGCACCTTGGGGGATATGTTATCTGTGGAAGTTGTCGGTATTCCATCTATTGTAGGTCCTTGAGGCTTCTTAGCAAGTTGTGATTTGGTTATAGGCGGTTTGTTAGAAACATCACTCCCAGATGAAGAGGTGTCAGTGTATTGTGAATAAGGGCGGTTTCTTCATCTCTGGGCATATACGTCAGCCCATGTGTAGACCTCTCCTAATTTATAATCAAGCGTATCTCGCCTACATTTCCTGATTTTCCTATCGTTAATTTCTTGCGTGTGTTTTTCAATTTGTCCATTGATATCCTCTAGTACTTTTGATAGTTATGTTATGTTATGTTATATGGTTACTTGTAACGCGCACTGTTAGTCGAAACTGTCCTGGCGCGAAAGAGGATTGTAGTGTCAGTTAAAGGAAACGCAGGGAATCTACAAGGCTTGCCTGAAAAAGTGAGTTTTCAGATGTTTTTTAAAGCATGTGAGGTTTGTCGAATGCCTAAGTACGTCAGGAAGGTTGTTCCACATCTGAGCAGCTCTAACCGTCAGAGATTGCCCCCCTAGACGAGCTCTCTTAAATCTAGGAATGACCAGATGTCTAAGAGTGGCAGATCGCAGCTGACGAGGAGGTTGATAGAAAGCAAATCTGTCCCTTAGGTAGAACGGGCACGGGCCATGTAAGGCTTTGAAAGCCAAAACCAAGGTCTTGAAGCGTACTCTATGGGCCACTGGAAGCCAATGTAACTCCCTTAGCTGTTTGCGTACGCTGAGTCTCCTTGGAATGTCTAAGAGGAGCCTTACTGCCCCGTTCTGGACCACCTGCAGTTTGCGTATCAAAAAGTCAGGTGCACCGATGTAAAGGGCGTTAGCGTAATCCAGACGCGAAAGAATAAGTGCTCTGGCTACTGTTTCTTTTGCCTCTTGGGGAAGAAGGGGAAAAAACTTCCGGAGAGTGGTTAGGGTTCCAAAACACGTGCCTGCCAACCGTGTAATTTGTTCCCTGAAGCATAAATCAGCTCCAAACCAGATCCCTAAATTTTTAAGCAACCCCACAGTCCCCGATGGGGCATGGCAATCCACTGGGCCAAATGGATTCCTTAAAATCCGCCGGAAAGTGGCCGTACAGAAGTATCTCTGACTTGTCCTCGTTACATTTGAGGCAAGCCTGGGCAAGCCTGGCAAAAACTGAGGACAAGCACTGTCGGACACCATCTGTACAGAGATTATTCTTGTTCCAGGTGAAGAGAAGTTGGGTGTCGTCGGCATAAGCCATTATTTTCGCACCCAAGCTCTCGGTCAGATAGACAAGAGGGGTCATATAAACATTAAAAAGCAGATGACTTAAAGTCGACCCTTGGGGAACTCCTGTATCTACCCTGCTATTCGATGAGTGGTAGGGGGGCAGCCATACTTGTTGGAACCGGTCTGGGAGAAAGGATTTGAACCAGCTGAGGGCCGCGCCCGTGATGCCAATATCCTCCAGCCTAGTGAGAAGCTGGACATGGGGGACCGTATCAAACGCGGCAGAGAGGTCCAATAGAATTAGAGCCGCTCTGCCGCCCCCATCCAGACATTCCCTAATGGCCTCGATGACTTCCACGAGCGCGGTCTCGGTGCTAAAGGAGGTGTGGAATCCGGACTGGGCAGGATGTAACGCCCCCGATGATTCCACAAACTTCTCCAACTGCCGAAAGGCCGCCTTCTCACAGACCTTGGCTAAAGGTAATCAGAGGATCAGCTGAAGGTTTTTTGATCAGTGGGAGAAGTTTTGCTTGTTTCCACTGAAGGGGTACCACACCTGTTTGTAAAGACTCATTAACCAAGTCAGTTACTATAGGCGCAATAACTTCTGCTACACCACTCAAAACTCTAGCCGGGCAGGGATCAACAGGAGACCCGGACTTCAAAGCTTTTAAGATGGCCATTACGTCCTTCTCTTCAACTTTTTAAAAAAAACACATCATGTCTTTCGACTCTGTGCTATTAGATGAGGCAGGGGATCCGGAATATTCAACTTGATCCCGAGCCTCCTGATCAGAAGGGGAGTAGACTAAATCGAGCGGCCTAAGACTCGCTTGGATTTTACGTATTTTTTCTTTAAAATACGTGGACAGTTTCTCACACCAGTCCACAGATATAGGGTCCGACAGAGCATCTGCCACTGGGGACGTAAAACTTTTAACAATAGAGAACATTTCTCTACTGTTATTTTTGGCCTTGCAAATCCTATCTGCATAGTAGACTCCCTTAGCCTTCTTAATAGCAGTATAGTAGTCTTTTTGCACTGCTCGGAGTTCCACCTTAGCTACTGGGCAGTACTCTCGCCTCCAGATTCGTTCCTGCTCCTTACAACCTATCTTTAAGGTTTTAAGATGTTCCGTATACCAAGGAGAGGGAGGAGAGGCTCTAGGCCACTTTTTACCTTTGGGCTGTGGTAGCGAGCTAACCGAGGAGCTTATCCAAGTTGAAAAATTCTCAGCAGCTTCTTCTATATTATGAGACTTAGGGTATGGGTCAAAACTACTGCTAAGGCTAGAATACAAATTTTTTTGGGGAAGGGATCATGATGCTCTTTAGCTAAAGCACAAGTCCTGTCCAGCTCCCAAGAAAAGCCTACCAAGAAATGGTCCGACCACGTGACTAGGCGAGGAGTGTCAGATGTAATATAAAAGTTGGAGTAGACAAGATCAAGGCAGTGCCCTCCAAGGTGAGTGGTGTCCTGACCCTGTCGCCTAAGATGGACTAGGTCGCAAAGATCACCCAGATCCCTGACCGCCGGGGCTGGTGGAACATCCATATGGATATTAAAATCCCCCAAGAGCAGGAACCTGGTGAACCTCATCGCCCTTTGGGCGACTACCTCCTCCAGAGATTTGATAAAGGAGCCCAGAGGGCCCGGGGGTCGATAGATCAGCATCCCGCCTAAGGTGAACTGCGGAGAGAGAGCTATCTAAAATTCCAATGCTTCTCCGTCCTCAATGACTCCTGAGCATTCCTTCATCAAAGACCATTTTTCCTTATAGATTACTGCTATTCCTCCCCCTCTGCCCGAACAACGGTCTAACCTCGCTATCTTAAAAACCCTGGGGATAGCCAGCTCAATCGACGGAGCACAGTAGGTGTGCAGCCATGTCTCCGTAACGAATAAGAGGTCAAGCGAATTATCAATTATCAGCTCGTAAACCTCCTCCGTATGCTTGACTAAAGAGCGCGCATTAATGAGGGCAGCGCGAATTCTAGAACAAGGATCACCGCTAACCGGAGGGGAAGGAGTAGATCTGCTAAATTGAAACTGACATACAGGACATGTCCGCTCCAATGAGTGTAAAACCTCCCAGGGCGTGCAGTTACCACAAGGTTTTTTTTTAAGAGAAATAAGTAGCTCTCGGCTATATACAATAGGAGTATCTAAATGATGGAATCCTAAACATGCAGCATTTCTGGCCCTTTGCGCAGCCGGGGCGCAGACGGGCTTCTTCAGTGGACATCATACCTGCAAGTTCTGTCGAAATGTCATCCATTTCTTTCGACAACTCAAGAAGAATACCTGAAAGTTCCTCAATAATGAGTAAAATCAGATCCAATGAGCATTTGTTTAAGATGGCATACCATCGTTCTTGAATTTTTTTTGAATTTTTGCACAAAGAAGGTTTCAGGACAATTCGTAGACCCCTCAGGATGCGTTGCACTCTGTGATACTTAATCAACGTGCTAGCATGAAGTTTTTGGTTGACTTGTCTCTTTGATAGATATAGAAGTTGTTCACTAGTTTTCATCATCTCATTCATTTGTTTGATTATTCTTGTCCCAGAAAACAAGTAGCACGCCCACAACTTATGTTACCTTAGAACTCCTGTTCAGATCACAGAACACAACATGCAATACGAGGAACTATCCAAGAGTATCGAAGCGAGAGCTGATACCTTTGCGTTCAGTGAGGATGAAGCATCAAGAATATATTCTCTGATACATGAAGAAATTGCCCTAACATAGAGTCACAGAACCAAGGAACAAAATATAAAATAACTTCCGGAAAACAACAACCCACCACCGCCCTCAACAAACCCCCCGAAGATGCTGGAGCAAGATCACCACCGACCGACTCACCACCTCCTTGAGCCTAAACCCTCCCACCAACACCACGGACCCCAACGTAGGAGCCCGCAACCTCACACAGTGGATCACCGACTGCGCCGACACCCTTGCTCCACTGAAAAACCCTCCCAGCAACCTCAACAGCAAAAAAGCCGCGTGGTTCACCAACGATCTCAAAGACTCCAAGAAATCCTGCCGTGACCTCGAGAAAGCCTGGCGCCACAACCAGTCAACGGATAACATGACAGCCCTCAAGAACGCCACCCGCAAACACCACCAGCTGATCCGCACCACCAAAAGGTCATCCTTCAGAGAACGACTGGACAACAACACCCACAACAGCAAGGAACTCTTAAACGTCGTGAAAGAGCTCTCCAACCCCAACGCCAGCAACAACGACATCACGCCTTCTCAAGACCTCTGCAACTCTCTGGCCACATTTTTTCACCGTAAGATCGTCGACATACATGACAGCTTCGGTGCTCAGAACTCGTACCCCACCACCGAACCTACACCCCCACCACCACCCTGTGCGCCTGGACTCAGGTCAGCACGGAAGATACCACCCACACGATGAACACCATCCACTCGGGCTCCCCAGCCGATCCCTGCCCACACCACATCTTCAACAAAGCCGACTCCATTATCGCACCCAAACTTCGGGACATCATGAACAACTCCTTCATATCCGCCACCTTCCCGGAGAGCTGGAAGCACGCAGAGATCAGCGCCCTCCTGAAACCCACCGCAGACCCCTCAGACCTCAAGAACTTCCGCCCCATCTCGCTCCTCCCCTTCCCTGCAAAAGTCATCGAGAAAACCGTCAACAAACAGCTGACAGCCTTCCTGGAGACGAACGGCTCCCTCGACCCATCGCAGTCCGGATTCCCAGCAAACCACAGCACCGAGACCGCCCTCATCGCGGCCACCAACGACATCCGGACCCTGCTGGACAACGGAGTAACCGCCGCCCTCATCCTGCTCGACCTTTCGGTTGCGTTCGACACGGTCTGCCACCGCACCCTGACAACCCGCCTCCGCCACGCCGGGATCCAAGGAAAGGCCCTGGAATGGATCACCTCCTTCCTCTCCGACAGAACCCAAAGAGTCCGTCTCCCGCCCTTCCTCGCAGAAGCCACCAAGAACATCTGCGGCATACCTCAAGGCTCCTCGCTCAGCCCCACCCTCTTCAACGTCTACATGAGCCCCCTCGCAGCCATCGCACGCAAGCACAACCTTAACATCATCTCCTACGCTGACCATACCCAACTGATCCTTTCCCTCACCAACGACCCCACCTCCACCAGAGCCAGCTTCCAGGACGGAATGAAAGACATCGCAGACTGGATGAAGCTCAGCTGCCTGAAACTGTACTCAGACAAGACGGAAGTCCTCATCCTCTGCCCATCCATCTCCGCCTGGGACGACTCCTGGTGGCCCCCTGCTCTGGGCACCCCACCCAAGCCCACGGACCACGCACACAACCTGGGCTTCATCCTTGACTCCCCCCACACGATGGCCAGGCAAGGTAACGCCATTACCTCCTCCTGCTTCAGCACACTCCGCATGCTCCGTAAGATCTTCCGCTGGATCCCCACTGGAACCAGGAAAACGGTCACCCAGGCCCACGTCACCAGCCGTCTGGACTACGGGAACGCCCTCTACGCTGGGACCACCGCCAAACTACAGAAAAGACTCCAGCGCATCCAGAACGACTCAGCACGACTCGTCTTGGACATCCCCCGACACAGCCACATCTCCGCCCACCTGAGGGACCTGCACTGGCTCCCCGTCAGCAGGAGGATCACGTTCAGACTCCTCACCCACGCACACAAGGCTCTCCACGACTTCGGCCCCGAATACCTCAACAACCGCCTCACGTTTTACACGCCAACCCGCCAGCTCCGCTCCGCCAGCCTCGCCCTCGCCACCGTCCCACGGATCCGCAGAACCACCACCAGAAGAAGATCCTTCACCTATCTGGCGGCCAAGACCTGGAACACCCTCCCCACCCACCTACGACTCACCCAGGACCATCTCTCCTTCAGGAAGCAACTCAAGACCTGGCTTTTCGAGCAGTAGCAGGACCCCCCCCCCTCCTCCAGCGCCTTGAGAACCTAGCGGGTGAGTAGCGCGCTTTACAAATACTCTTGATTGATTGATGTAATCTGGAATTATTTACAGTTTCGAGTCTTTTGTCCATGACAACTGTCACATGAACGACAGTCTAGTCCAATCAGGAAGCCGTTCGACATATAATCAGGAAGTAGCCTGATTCAGGCTCAGCCGACTACACTGTGAGCACACACGCGTGAACCGGACGAATATAGGAGAGACGCCACGCGTCTTTGAAGTAAGTTAACACACCGATAACATTCTGATATTACTATTGTGCGCATTTTGGATGCTCACGACTATTTTCTCGTTTACAGTTTTCTTACCCGGCCATATTAATTTTCGAACACGGTGGAACTGTTTCCACAACTGACATGTAAGTGTCGACAATGCTCGTTCGTATCACTTTCAAGACACCGATAGCATAGGACACTGAGCACTTTTCAATCACGAGCACCACAAAACACCACAAAGTTGCATGGAGTGATCGATATTATTGTTATATATAGGACACTGTATATATCATTATTGTGAATATATTTTTGATTTTCTCACAGCATATGCTCCCTGATGAAGGGCATTTTATGCCTGAAATGCATTGGATAATACTTGAAGCAATGATGTCATCAAAATGTATATAATATGAGATATGAAATGAAAATAATTTCATCAATCAAAGGAGAAAAAAACATGGAATAAATAAGAATCAAACCACATAAAAAAGAGTGTCTTATACTTTCATAAGGAATCCTTGACACACATCAAGGAGACATAGGAGTGCGCGAGGGGATGCAACCAATGTTTCATTAGTGGCACATACTTACTTATATTTCCAGACGCCTAACGACAAGAGATGTCACCCTAAATCTAATAAGGAAATCGATCTCAACTGTTTTCAACCTCACCCACGCTGTGCACTAGTTTTCATCATCTCATTCATTTACTTTCAGAGGTAAACATTCGTAGTTCCTCGTTCCTTTGTGGACTAGGGAATACTGTAGCCCTGACACCTTCATATGTCGACGTGATTTTGTGCTTTGACATTCCTCTCTATTTCTATGCAACACTTCTCTCCTCACCATTTCTATTCCTTTTTCTCCTTTTAATTCCCATCATCATGTCATAGCTTTTCTCTCTTTTTTCTATTTGTCTAACCAATGTGCTCTGTTCCTTTATTTTTCTTCAAACTCTCTCGCTAAGGCATTCCCATTCTCCTGCTCCCTTTTTCCCCTATCGATTAAAACCTTTGCACAGCATTCCTGTCTTTCTTACTTTCACTCTCATTATCCCTTCCTTACCTTCTGTTGCCACCAACCATCATCTCAAACAAATCCCTGCATTTCCAACACCATTATATGCATTTATTCATGAGTATTTCTATATCCCCAACCTAGCCAAAAAGCACATGAGTGCTGTACAATAGGGTGTTGGAAAAAGAAAGTGAAGGCAATTATGACTTGCCTGTAAATGGGAGGGTTCTCTTCATTTGGAACCGCGTGGGGTTATGCATTAGAACCAGTTAGTTCTAGACAAGGTGTTCCCTTAAGGAAACGCCTTGGAGCTTCATTGAGGATTGAAAGTGTCCGTCATATCTGTGTTGGGATGGAGTTCCTGATTCTTGGTGCAGAGCAAAAGAAGGTATGTTGTGACCACAAGAATATTTGTGCCTACAAGAATGTTAAATTATTCTTCCATGACAAAGCTATGTATAGTATGGAAACATGATTTATTGTGCGAGAGTTGGTGTTATCTCAGTATTAGAGTCCTTTGAAAAACGAACTCCTTGCATTTCTTTTTCCGTCTGTCTATTGCTTCCTCAATCTCCCACTCTCTTTACTGTTCCTTTCTCAGCATCCTCATGTACGAAGAGAAAGCACGAGAGCAAGCTGAGAAACCCGTTGGTCCACCACCCAAAAAGGTCATCTCAGACCTCCCGTAGGAATTCATCAGCTTCCTGCATCGGAACCCTATCCAGATCTCAGAAGACTCTGACTGTTTAAGCCTGGCTCAAAAAAGATTGCCCCAATGTGGGTCAGTGCATGTTAAAAGGTACAAGGCATATCAAGTCAACTTGGATATGGGGTGTGTTTCTTCAAAAACATCAGCAAAAGATGATGGGTGGAATGCTTCTAATAGTCTAATTCACTAGCAATTGTTCAGCGCCTACTATGCCCGTAGGGTTGCATCTTCGGCTCACTGATGAACCTCAAATGTCCGGTTTCTGTTTGAAGGGTATAGGGCAAAAAATAAATGGATTGGAATACTTTTGCAAGCAATCCACCCATCACTTTTTATTGTTTTCATGTTTACTTCAGAGCCGCATAGTTTTCTTCGGTTCTACAGGAAAGTGCCAGAGGCCTGTGATCACCACTCGAACTGGAGAGGGTATAAACACCTATTGTACTCCCAGTGGAGATTTAGCCCACATGCCTGACTCAGCCACCACCTCTGGGAATGACTAATGGACCGCACACTGAAGTTCAGCTTTCTATACCAACTCACATGCCGGTTCACTAGCAGGGCAAAGACTGTGGTCAACCATGAATGGTGAAGGAGCATAAAAACAGAACTACACCTACATGAAATAAGGTGAACATTTTTGCACAGAAAATTATTTTGATTTTATAGACGTTCTTATTACCCTGAACTATCAATGCACAGAGTTGACATCTCATCACTTTTTGGTGCTCTGACGATTTAATAGTAATATTTTTATGCTGGTTGATAATAGAAGTTGTCCAAAATTGTTATAATTGTTTAAAAATAATAAATTTAATGTGGTTACCTTTTTATTCTTTGATATTTCTTCTTTTAGTCCGGATGACCTCCTGTCACCTTGAATCGGTGATTATCCATTCACCACACACAACATTGCAATGATTTCCTCTTTCCTTGTTCATCTTTAAGAATATTTTATCAAGAATCAAAAATTCAAGAAAAAGCCAAAGAACATTAGTGTTAGCAAAAATGATGATCACACCTCTCAATTCAAAACCTCCGACTATCGCCAAAGAAAATTCAGAAAAAAACTCTACGGTACACAGGTTCCTATGAGCCAAACCAACAAATGTCAGCTTTAACAAAGCGAGGTGTGCAAACCAGGTTTTGAGAGTTGGACTTCAGTGAGCGGTTTTGTTGGTAGCGGCACAGCCGGTATTTAAGGTAACTCAGACATTTGCAGAGTATTGCCCGAAAGTTAAAGCCTTAAACTCAATCCTTCTCGCTTCTTATATGCGGAGAGATATGATGACGAAATGGTACACATCTAATCAATCTCGCAGCCAAACTCTGTACCATCTGCAGTCTTCGGACTAGGTAAGCGGGCAGACCGAGGTATAGGCAGTTAGCATAGTCCAGCCTAGATGTCACTGTGGCGTGGACAAAGACAGTCCTCTGGCAGTAGATGTAAAAATGTCCTCAGAGTTCTTAATTTGCATGAGGCCGTCACCTGCCGAATTTGAGCTGTGAAAGAGAGATCTACATCCCATTTCATACCCAAGTCTTTTTCCTTATTTGCTGGGGTGGGTGGCAGGCCCATTTCATCCGGCCACATAATAGCTGCTGGCAGAAGACCCTTGACGAAGAACAACACTTCTGTCTTCTCTGCATTAAGCTTAAGTTTATTGTTGTTCATCCACTGGGCGATGTCTCTCAGGCATCCCTAAAATCGAGTGAAGGAGTCCACAGACTGGTCCCTAAAGGAAAACACCAGCTGGTGTTGTAGGCTTATGATATTGCTTTCACGCCCCAGTTAGCTATGAGTGAAAACAGAGGAGCCAGATATATGGTAAAAAGAAGCGGGCTCAAAGCCGACCCTTGTGGGGTTGAAGAGCGACCTTCTGCGTACGATTTTTAGGAAAGGACTTCAGCCAGGTGAGTACCTCCCTTCCAATTCCTATTGCTTGGAGTCTCTGTACCAGGATTTGGTGGTCCACCGTATTGAACGCTACGGATAAGTCTAGGAGCACCAGAATAGCTGATGATCCAGCGTCTGCAGGCATTCTAACTGACTCAGCCACCTCCAACAGTGCATTTTCCGTACTGAAACCAGCCCGAAAGCCAGAATGTCATGGCTCTCAATAAAGTTAGCCAACTGTTGCTGAGCCATTTTTCCCAGCATTGTTGCTGGTGCTGATAATAATGAGATTGGGCAATATTTCCTTTTGGGGATCTTGGTCTATGGCAGTGGAACTTTTTTCCTACTGTGACTTAGGGATGAGAGTAATTTATTGACTTACTAATGCAGCTAAAACCATTGTCATAAGGTCACTTTTCCAGAACAGAGAGGGCTCACACTCAGAAATACTAGTCAGTTCTTAGATCAAGCATTAGCCATTATCTCAAAAAGCCCAGAGATATGGTTCCACTACAATTAGATGCTGATGCAGGATTTGAAACACGGATACACTTAAAACATAACATACAGTAAAAGAATATGGCTTTGATTTACTTAACAGTTTATTTGTACTATTAAATGTGATAGGGCATTGTTTAGTATGCTTGACCTCAGAGCAGGAATAATATGAGTCCTCTTTTTCAGATGCAGCTCTACTCTTAATACACAAGTTTTAAAATACACAGCCTAGTTACTGTTAGTAGCTGGCTGGTGTGAGCAATTCTGAAAGGTTCTGTCAGAGTGTCTCCTTAGTTTTTCTTGTTTTGGTTGGCGTGATTATGCACATTGGAGCCTGACAGTCATGTTCTAGGTAAATGTTCAGATGAATCTAGGCCTCAAAGTATACTAATGGTCGTAATAGTTGGGGTGAGTGTCTCACCAAATGTGTCTGCAATAGGGTAATGATCACAGTCTCATAATGCTAGTGCTGTCATGATACAGCCATCATGACAGGCTGGGCTGCAGAGGCCGCCAGATAGAAAAAAGCATGAAAGCCCGTAGACCCCAGAGCATTGAAAATAGCATGCAGTGGAAGATACCTTGGTCACACCACCCAAATGTAGTTCTTCCTTCTGGGGGTTTCTGATTGCTTCTTTTGTTTTTTGTGATCTTCAGTACAAAAATCTGAAGTTCTTTCTAATAGGAAACAGAGAGAGAGTGGACCAGATATGCAATGTCTACCTTGATCCAATGAACACTGGCCTGGCTGTGCAGCCACCACAGTACACTGATCTCAGTTAAGCTTCCTTTTTTTTCTTTTGTATTAGAAAAGGTGATTACAGAGGAACAGTATAAACCACACTTTCTGACAATATCGGAGAAGACACTTATCAATTAGATTACCCTTCAAGAAATATTCATCCATAGATTGTAAAATACAGTCAGATAAATCTTCTACTTCAACCACCCCTTGTCCCATCTCATGCCCAGTCTATGCGAGATCTTAAACACCCCGCCTCCCTCCTCCTGACCTCCCCCCTAAAGTGACTGTGCAGCACTATCATACTGCCTCTCAGAGGAGTCCCTTAACCCGGCAAGCACCTTCATGAAGAAGCATCTCCTTGTACTAGGTTAGACCTATCTTGTACTCTTTTTTTCCTTTACCATTGTACTCCTTCCTCCTGTTTTTTTCAAGGCGCTTACAGGCCAGTTTTTGATCTCTTAAGTTCTTGGGTATACCAAGAAGAGTGGGGTGATGCTCTCTTGGATCAACAGAGTCTCTTGGGAGTGAGCTTGTTACCAACTTCTTCCAGCCAGTACTTATAAAGGAGTGAAGCCTCATCCAGATCTTTAGGTGAAATAAATGATGTGGCCTTTAGCACTTACTGTAGCTCCTCAGCGCTCCTCAGCGTTTACCTTTTGTGGCTCTCACCAGGTTCTATTACCGAGAATCCCTTGCAAACCTCAAACTTTCGTTAAAAAAAACACATTTTCCCCACATTTCTGTGATGGAAAGTTCTGGACTCTGCATAGATCCACAAATTTTCCCCCACTCCGCATTCCCCTAAGTCTCCTGATAGAAATGGTACCTCACTTGCGTGGGTAGGCCTAGTACCTGTGACAGGAAACAACGCAATGTGGACACATCACATATTTCCTGTGTAAACTGACCTTTTATTTGAAAATTGAAACATAGCTCAGCCGGCACCTAAGGAAATCTAGCAAACCTATACAGTTTTTTAAAACTACACACCTAGGGGAATCCAGGATGAGGTTACTTGTGTGGCTCTCACCAGGTTTTGTTACCCAGAATCTCTTGCTAACCTCAAACAGTGTAAAAAACAAATGTTCCTCCCATTTCTGTGACAGAAAGTTCTGGAATCACCTGGGGGTACCAGAGTTTTTGGTCCTGTACTCGGCAGCCATCTAGATAAACCTACCAAACTCACACATTTCTGAAAGCTAGACACCTGGGGGAGTACAGGGAGGTAGGGCCTGCATGGACCCCCCCAATGTTTTTCTACCCAGAATTCCCTGCAAACCTCAAACTTTGCTGAAAAAAAATCAAATTGTTCTCACATTTCTGTGTGGGAAAGTTGTGGGATCACCGGGCGGACTCAAATTTCCTACCACCCAGCGTTCCCCCAGGGCTCCCGATAAAAATGGTACCTCACTTGTGTGGGTGGTCCAAGTGCCTGCGACGGGCAAGGGCCCAAAGTGTATTGAGGAGGCATCAAAATTACCAATCGCTAAACAAGTGAGGTATCATTTCACTCAGGGAATGCTGTGTGGTAGGACATTTGTGCCAGAACTGTGATCCCACACAGAAATGTAAGAAAATTTAATTAGTTTTCAGAAAACTGTGTGGTTTGCAGGGGAGTTTAAGTAGGAAAACGTCAGGGGGCACGCAAGCCATACCTCCCTAGAAACGTTCACACGCCATTCACGCACCACACACAAGACTTCCATACCGCCAGCCACGGGCCCAATCAAACAGATCACTTGCACTCACATAAACATACCGCCGCCATGCATGGGCCCATCACATTCATACGCAACAAGACGTAATGAGTTTGACTACGTTTTACCACCTGTAAAGTACCAGCCTCCTTCTTCCTGAGGTTACCAAATGCATGCCAAGTGAACCTTTACTAATGGCTCCCATGACAGCCACATGAGGCTCAGGGAGACATGTCTTTCATGCACCTTTAGCACATTCACTGTGCTAAATCCAACTCCTTTCAGTTTGTGGATGCAAGTTGGGGGGTGCCAGAGTATGCCGCAAAGCCATTCCTCGAAGTGAGCGAGCACATCTTCCTTTGAAAATAAGGCAAACCTGCTGGAAATATCACAAAGCTTTCTAAAGAGAACATCATGACCTATGAAGACCGGTAGAATGTGTAACATGGGTAATCCGTGACAGCTTAGCATATGTCCAATTCACCATTATGTGAAGTGACTGTAATGCACTTATCATACAGCAAACTGAACATCTACTAAGTTCTGACGGAGGATGAACATAGCAAAGCAGCATCGACCCATAGGAACTATAGTGAATTCAATGTGAGTATGGCAGCAATGGATTTGAATCCATGGGTGAAGATGAAGTCATGATGTTATCTGTACTTCCTTTACTATCTGCCTTCTACCTATCCAATATTCCTGGGAAAGCCTACCTACCGTGAGCTGGTATAATCCATTCATGTGTCTATCCTCATCAGAGTCCTTGCTAATCCGGTCTAATAGTCAAGTGACCCCATACTAATGCCTTGCATCTCTAGCTACTTGATGTTCGAGAAAACATTTCTGTCACACGCCATCAATGCTCTCACTGTGCTAAATCCAACTCCTTCCAGTTTGTGGATGCAAGTTTGGGGGGTGTCCGAGTATCCCAACAGGCCATATCTCGAACTGAGCGAGCATATCTACCTTTGAAAATAAGGCAGATGCTGGGGTATATTGCTAAAGTTCCCTATAGTAATAAGACAAATAAATGTCCTGTGGGTCTCATTCCCCAGCACTTTTACTTTGACAGCATGAATACTCAATTACTAACGTGCATCATGCACAATGTGATTGAGAAAGGGTACAGGACACAATGTCTTGTACGATGATTGTTTTCACATCTTAAACTAAAGGTGTAGAAAACAAGCTTCATACAAGATATTGGTGCACATGCATCACAATAGGCAATTGCGACAGTTTAATTGCGATTTTTAAAGAATCGCAATTTAAGAATCACAATTGTCTATGCATGTAGGAATTGCAAATAAGTTGCGATTCCTAAACATTCCTTAATTGCGACTTGCAAATTGAGAGTCCCAATTAAGGACTTGCTACCCATTCCTTCCTAGAGGCCCCTAGGAATCAATGGAAATTGCATGCGCAATTTGCGAGTACCTATGCAATTTCAAGGGTGCCAAAACACCCTGTTGCACCCCTGAAATTGCCATGTGACCACATGTTGCACACACACATGACCCAAGGGCATGTGTGTGTGTAACATGTAACTTTGAAAAATGCACTTTAGTGCATTTTGCACCATTTTTGCAAATTACCGTCCAGTTCCATTTGACGGTAATTTGCGACTCCTAATAGTGAAATCGCCATTTCAATTTACATCATGCATTGCATTTAAGGAATCACAATTTGCGATTCCTTAAATACAATCGCATTTTAAGTAATCGCAAATTTTGCTATTACTTAAATTGTGATTTTTGCATTCGGGATGATGCATTCCAAATGCAAAAATACCGGTCTGAAAGGGCATATTCTGCGAATCTGCCCATTTGCGTTTTCTTTGATAATGCATGGGGCCCATTGTGTCCTGTATCCCGTTTCAATAACATGGTTATGATAGAAGTTAATCATTGAGTTTGCACACTTTCAAAACAAGTAGAAATGTTGATGAATAAGTCCCATTGGATATTTGTTTAACTTAATACTCTTACTTTGGTTCTCAATGGAAATCATTATGGTCCTTGTGCAGTATACATAAGTTCCCTAACAAGCACTTCAAAATCCAGTCAAGCCGTTAATGTTTTGCCAAACAGGGTACTCCATGACAAGGTTGCACATGTTCTCTCCAGTATGTGCAGTGTGGGGACTATAATGCACTTGTCAATTGGCTATAACAGAACAACTACCACGTTCTGAAAGCAGATAAAGGTGTCGAGAAGTCCATGATTTCCTGAAGTAGAGGAACAAATATTCTGCGGCTGCTTGCCTAGTGAAGGAGTGGCCCACAGACAATTGGTATCCATTCACATCAATTGAAAGGTTTACCTATTGGCATCTCTACCTCAGTCAATTTCGCAGTGCTTTGCTTTAGTATGATACAACATAAAACAAGTATGAAAACAGAAGGCTTTTAATCACAGACAACTGAAAGTCAAGGAAGACATGAGTCTTCCTGTGGTGGTCTGACGATAAACAACATACGCATTGTATGTTGTCATCTGGATCAGGTGAGTAAACAGTTCTTATACCAAGTGCGAGTTTTATGACTCACATTGTATGGCTGAACAACCTGGTTGTTCTTGTCCACTCCGCCCATGTACTTGTTGTAATCAAGTATACAGGTGGGCCTTTGGACTTCAGCCATCTGACCTCAAACCTTGACAGGGTAAGTGCTCTCAGCAGAAATTGTAGTGAGCATGTACACATCACACCTATCTGAGAACTTGACTGAGACCAGTTGGTTGGAAAGCAGTGCAGTACTCTGGGATTTCTGGAGCTTCTTGCAAACAAGCTCCTGCGAGAATCCAGGCCACAGTGCCAGCTTTGTAGAGCTCACTGAACAGCTCTAATCCTGTAGAGAAATTATCAAGATAAAGGTTATAACCTTTGTGTAAGAGTGGCCGGACAAGCTTTCATACAATCTTTCCTATGACACCTAGTGTGGGAGGGCAATCTACAGGGTTTAGAGTTGTGTCCTTCCCTGTTTACACTCTCAAGCTGTACAGATAGCCAGTCGAGCTCTCACACAGCATGTACAGCCTGATGCGATAGCGAGCGCGTTTGCTCGGAATGTGCTGCCTGAACAGCAGCCGCCCTTTATACAAGATCAAGGAGTTATTGATGGCTATATTCTTTCCAGGAGTATAAACCTCTGGAAACCTGGCAGACAAATGTTCCACGTCAGGCCGAATTTTGAACAACCTGTCACGGTCTAGATGGTCCCGGGGCAATGCAGCAGAATTAACATTGAAATGCAGCATGCGCTGCAATAGCAAAAAATTATCTCTGCTAATGTATGGTGTGAAGATGGGGGTTAACCAAACCATGTGAGTAGACTAGTAGGATAGCATGGTTGGTTTATGCACAACCCCCATTTCAAGCATGAGGCCCAAAAATATCTTCAACTCCCCTAATGAAGTAGCAGTCCACTTGTGTGCCCTAGAATGAGGCCTGAGAGTGCCTTCATGCTCCCTCAGTAATTGTTCAGCAAGCAAATTTGTTTGCTGCACAATTTCATCAAGGAAGTAAACATCTAAAAACTGATGGATGTAGTCAATTGGCAAAAACTTTGCCGTATCGACTTTACATCCAGCGTCGCCAGTGAAAGGTGGAATTTGTGGCTGAATTAAGTCGGGAGGTTGCCAAGAGAGCACTCCATCTGTGCTTGTTGCCTCCCATGCCTGCTCTCTGGGTTGCTCTAACCTGCTACTGGTGTCCCGCTGCACAGACTGTGCTTGCAAAGGGTCAGCACGACTGACATCGTCTCCTTCAGAATTGCTGGTAGATGAGTCGTCAAATGGAACTGCGCTGACCTAAAAATCACTCCCAGATTCTGCTCTATTGTCCTCTCCCTCAGATGCTGTCTCTGAATCTGCTGTCTCAGTCTCTGATCCTGCCTCAGAGCTGGACTCCAGAACCAGATTTAGGGCCTGGGCAGCATTCATTCAACGATACGCCATCTCTGCTACTGCATAAAACCTTCCTTTTAAAACACTATCCTACGTAGAAGGCAGGTAGGTTGTTGATTTCAAAGTGTAGGTGAGTGTGGGCGTGAATGATGTGTGCAACAGTCAGGAATGATGAAGTCACATTACCTTGCCTTTCCAAAATCAGCAGGCTCTCCAAAAACAGTAAGAAAGACAGAAGACGGCACAGTATTACTTCACCTTGCCACATACCTATCATCGCAGTCTTCAGCGCTGGTGGCAGCCAAAGCAATAATCCTTTTGGCACCCCTCCCATGACCTCCAATAAACATCATGTTATTCAGCTCCAAGATGCCTACGGTTAAACATGTGCTTTAGAAATGCACACTATGACCTTCTTGGATAACCTCACAACCATCCAGCAAACGTGCCCCTCATCTCTTCATCTCTCTCACATAGATTTCATTTGTTTCAAAGCGTTTCTAATGCCTATCTTTACTAATCCACTTAGCTATCCACATAATACAGATCTTTACATTCCAGCATGCCCTCTGCATTACTTTATGGTGTTAAAACTGCCACTGGACAAAAGTCAGATGTATCTCTCTCCAGCAGAAAAAAAATCTTAACTCTGCAGCAGTACCATACTTTACTGCCTTTCATGTAACTTCAATGAGACTCATTATAGTTTTTTCACAGTCTCATCATTTCAGAACTGAAGCGTTTTCAATATGCTATACAACAAAGTCCTAGTTTATTTATATTATGCATCTAGCAAGCACTGACAAATCCAGTAGAACTGGCTTGTAGGTGTAATGGTGCTTGTTGTATTATACCTGGATGCCATGACAGAAGTAGCAAAATACAAGTCGGGCAGAACACTAAGCTAAGCACAGATTTTCAGCTTACGTGTTCTAAAGCCACACCCTTAATTACATCAGCTACACCTCTTTGACCCCAACCCCAGCTTTTTTCTTCCCACTCAAAGCCCTGACACAGTGAGAACTCTCTGTATATAAATATACATATATAGATATATATATCTATATATATGAAATTTCTCTCGCTACATATATATTTAAATATATGTATACATATACATACATATATATATATACATATACATATATATATATATATATATATATATATATATGTGTGTAGAAGCAATTCGCCAAAACGAGTCGATCCGATATTGTAGACGGAATTGACTGTGTGTATTTGCCATGGAAGAAGAAAAATAAAATGAACTTTTAAAAAACTGACCACGGAAGCAGTGAAGCTGCAGTTTTTTGACCAATGGTTTGTAAAAATATCACTTTTAGTATATTTATTTGATAGAACCAAAGATACTTTGCTGCAAGTAAATACGCTTTGCAATGTAAAAAGTGGACACTTCATTTTTCAGCAATACAATGTTATCCTATGGGTAGAAAAACAATCAGCAATATGCAGGTTAGTAAACAATTTATGATATTGAATTTCTGGATAAAGAATCAATACTAGGTAAGGTTCAGGTAAGGGACAAAACTGCACCACCAGCGGTACTGGGGCGGCCAGCTACAGAGGTCAAACTCTGCATCTGGTGCCGTGTTATCCAATGGAGAAAGGGGGAAATCAAAGTGGTACTACTTATAGGTAAGAAGCACAGTTTTGTAACCCAGTCCCTGGCGATTAAGGTAAGCATGAAGGGCCACAAGGCAGTACCAAACTTACACCTCCAGTGGCACAAGGGCGGCTGGGTGCAGAGTGCCAACACAGCATCGGGCGTCCAATGCAAACCAATTGGGAATCTCAAAGTTGGAAAAAGGCTGCAGGCTCAGGCCATTAGGCCAATCGAAGAAGACCTACAGCTGCACAGGCAAGTTGGGATGTGTTGGAGTGTCAGGACACTGTCAGTTATTCTCCCCAAAACCCAGGGGCTCCGGGTGCGACGGTGTCCTTTAGCATCTGGAAGCAGCTTACTGGTGAAGGTCATGGTTGGGGGGGGGGTCATCGTGCAGAGGCTGCAGGTGTCAACGTGGAGTCTGGCAGGAGTAAACGTACAGTGGACTCTTGCTCAGGAGCACTGGTGAGTCTTTGCTGGACTGGTGGAATTCGGGCAGAGGGAGTCGAGAGCAGAGGTAGTCGGTTATGCGGTTCTGCAGGTAGAGCTTTTGTCTTTACAGTTGGTTTTCTTTTGGACAGCTCCGCTGTCCACAGAGAGCAGGAGACTTTATGGAAGGCAGGCAGTCCTCCCAGGGATTTGGAGTTCGCTGGTCTGCGGCACAAGTCGTGGGAGCTGTAAAGTTCGAAGTTCTCTTACAGGCTGGCAGGGCTGGGACAAGGTCAGGGGACAAGGTGAGTGGCTGGAGCTTCTTGTAGTGCAGGGATCGGCTTTTCTTTGTCCTCTTATTCATAGGTCGTCAGTAATCTGAGGATTATGGTTCGGGGGTGCCCCTGAATACTAATTGTAGGGTAATTACAGGGGTCAGAAGGTAGTAGCTAATGAGCCACTTACCTTTAGGGTGCCTACACCCTTTGTATGTCCACTCCCTCTGGAGAGGGGGCATAACCCCAATCCTATTTCCTAGAGTCCTCTAAATCAGTATCGATAATTCTCAAAGGAGGGGTCACTTCTGCGCAGGGATCCTTAGGGGTGGCCATGGCTGAGAGGACTCGCCTCTCTTGCTTTCTAATTTTCCAACTGACCTTGCTGCCAAAAATAGGGCTTGGTCAGGGGGTTGGGCATCTCCACTAGCTGGAGAGGCCCTGGTCAGCATAACAAAGGATGGGAAGCCTTTGAGGCTCACTGCCTTTCTATGCTGTTCCTGCTTGAGGGTAGGTGTGAAGCACCCACGGGAGCTAAAGGCTCCCACCTCAGGCGGTCAGAAATATGTCTAGAGGTAGCAGGTTGGTGGGGACCAGTCAGGCACCAACTAGTGAGTAGGTAGGATTTCAGGGGGCACCTCTGAGGTGCCCTCTGGGTGCATTACTTAATCCAACACTTGCATCAGTGTGGGTTTATTAAGCTGAGATGTTTGGTAGCAAACATCTGAGAATTTGGTGAAGCCATCGTGGAGCTGTGGAACTCGTAGTGTCACTCAGCTTCACTGTGCACTTATATTGTCTAAGAATGGACTTAGATACTATAGGGGCATATCTGCTCATGCAGTTCTGCCCTCATATGAGGTATAGTACACCCTACCTTAGGGCTGTAAGGCATGCTGTAGGGGTGACTTACCTATGCCTCCTGCAGACCCCCACAGAGATGTGTGCCAGGTCCACTCTTCACTTGTAACTACACCAAAACACGCAGGCTGCAGTGGCAGTGTCCGTGTGTTCAGTGAGGGATCTCTTAGGATGGCACAATTCATACTGCAGCCCTTAGAGACCCTCTCTTGTGACAAGGCCCTTGGTACCACTGATGCCTATTACAAGGGACTTATATGTGAACCAGATGTATTCTAATTGTAGAAATAAAGGTACTGTTAGGGGAAATAACACAGGCGCTGGGAACCTGGTTAGCAGGAATCCAGTGCATTAGAGTCAGGCAGAAAGTTGGGGATAAATGTGCAAAAGGGGTATTTTCCTACAGTCACAGAATGTTGTTAGTTGGGAACTGGAGTAGTAGTCTAAATTAGAGTCCTTTGGTGGCCAATGGTATGCGGCAGATGCCCTCAATCATTCTATGCCTGTTCAAATGATGATGATGGCACTTGGAATTGGATGATAGACATGACTTGTAGGGGTTCCGACTTCTTTGAGTGGAAGACAGCCAACCAGTATAAGGGAATTTTACTATGGATTCTTATAACCGCAGATTTCCCACCTTTAGAATATCCCCAGGCATCAGATTGTGTCCAAAGAATTCTTAAGCAATGCTCGAAATGGCTCCGCAATGACTCTGTACTGCCCTGGAAGTGACGGAGTAGAGGTGTTACAGGCACATCTTTGCATGCTGACGTCAGTTCCTTTCTTGCTGATCCACAGCTCCACTCTACTCCCTTGTCAGTCTTCCGACTATTAAATTTTTTTTTTACAGTTTGTTAGAGAATGATGTCCCCACAAAAAAACAACAGAATTCAAGCTGTGCTGAGAATGCAGGAAACATGTTTGTCACACACCCACACAAGGTCAACCTCTGCAGCTTGAGTCTTGCATACAACTTGTAGGTTATACTGTAGGTGTGCCTTCATGCATCCAAATTGCAACAATCATTCATATAAATCCGATAACAGTAATAGTCACATTTAAGTAGTCCAAAAAAAGGGGGCCCTTGTTTTCTGAGCTTCTGCCTGAGATGCTAACGTGAGCCTGCAAGATTGCTTTAAGATCTTGACTGACAAAGTTATGATTAGAAATAGACAAAGACATTACTTGCTTTTAGTCAGGGTGCTACCACTTTCTTTGTCCTGAGGAAGAACCTATTAGATTTTGTGTGTGGGGTTGAAACATGGACATTTGTAGAGCCATATCATAAATTGTTGGACTTCTTAAATCTGAATATTACTATTATCAAATTTGTATTAATGATTGCCATTTTTGTTGGGGGAGAGGAGATTCTCTCCTTTTGTACATACTGTAAATATTGCTTGCATCAGTCATTACACATTTTTTGTCACACGCTTTTGCACTTTGGACTGCACAGTCAATTGGAGCACATACATTATTTTGATTACTGTATTTAAATGGAACAATCTGGATATGCATGTACTGAAATACTTTGAACCACATGTTAAAGTGATTCCTAGGGGAAATATAGTTTTTTGCATGATGGTTCCAGGCAATTCAGAAAAAAGACTAGTGCAGTGATCATTTAAAACAGACCTGCCATGGCGCTACTCCCTGGCTTATCCACATGGTGAATGACACAAATATTGGATTTTAGATATTGTTTGACATTAAAATAGCATCTAAAATATTATGGCTACAAAAATGTAGTGTAACAGAATTTGACTACGGCTACGCAACGATTACTGGTGCCCCATAAGCACACGTAGCCCCTTTGTATGACACATTCCACGCAGCGGCTAGACTACTGCCGGGTCAGAACTACTTGGACCACATCACTCCCACACTCAAGAAACTCAACTGGCTACCAAGCGAGGCAAGACCTATACTTGAAACTGGTTGTATAACCCACAAAGATCTCTACATGTAAAAACCAACTTACCTCGCAAACAAATGATCAAAAGCTGGTCAAAATAGACCTCTTCAAAGCTCTGACATTCCACTCTTGATTTTGCCAAAATCCATAAAAGAGAAATCTCTCACCCTCTCCTTTTCCGGGAACGCTCTTAGAATATGGAATTCGCTGCTTCAGGATTTACATAACAATCAATCATTGCCTCACTTCAAGAAGAAACTGAAACTTCTTCTCTTTAACAAATATATAAACCCCCACCTTTAATCCATCCATTTGGTCTGGTGGCTCCCGCCCCTACCATAGCTACCTAAGCATGGATATCGTCCATCTATTCTATTGTCTGTCGTATATTTTTCCTTTATATATCATTATAATGTATTTGTATTTACTCCACATGTAACTCATGCACTTGCTGCTGTGCTAACTCTGTAAAGCCCGATATACATTTATACTGTATCTTCCTCAAAATTGTTTCACCAACTTTTCCTGATGTCTTCCGTATACCTCATTTACATACTGTCACTGCGTATTTATATTTAATCAAAGTGTAACTCATGTAATTGCTGATATGTAAATCCTGTGAAGCACTCTGATACCTTTAGACCAAGTTTGCACTATACAAAAACTCAATAAATTAATAAATACCAGAGCACAACAAAAATAAGAAAGTTTAGATGAATTTCTTATGGCATTAAGAGGATTTTACCTAAATAGAAAAAACACACAAAAGTGAGTACCTCGGGGCGTGGCTAGCAGGAAGAGAGCTCCGTGACCAGGAGAGCTTCCCCACGATATCCGGAGACTAATCCTGCCCTTGAAACTGCGCTACACCAGTGATTCCGCAACCGAAGCGCCTCTGCTACCGGGAGAACCTATTCCCGTAGCGGAGCTCCGTGCCTGGACAGAGATCTTCCGAAGGGGTAAACGAGGTCTACATAAGCGGCCGGAGCCTGGGACTAAAGTAGCGCCAGGACCCGGAGCCTTGGGCGGCGAACGCCAATTGATCCCCGGCTGAAGCGTGAGACACGGGACACGGCATCGGAGCCCCGAGGGACACTGGCAGTCACCGGAGGGTCCCGTCGGAAAGCCGAAGGAGACGCAAGCAGCCCAATAGTGTGTGGACAACCCGGGGCGCCCCAAAGATCGTGGTGAGGAGGAGACAGACAGTGGAGTCTCATGCACCGCTAGGCCACTACCAGTGGCCCCGACCGGGTGGACAGGAGAGAGAGCCGACCTCTGGGCCTGGTGCAGACTTGCACTGGCGGCGGACTGCCCGACTACTATCGCGGCCAGGTCTGGGAGTAATTACCGCACAAGCAGGTACAGACCGGGCCTGCAGCAGTAGGTGTACTCGATCCCCCTTGAAGCCCCAGCAGGAAGAAACACAAGCGAAACAGGTTCCAATAAGAGGTACTGGCCAAGATTGAGCACCGGGCACGGGCCTGAGACGCAAAGGAAGGGCAGACGTGAAAGTCAGGATACACCGCTGCTGCTCCGCAACCCACGCAGACTATTTGAAAGTGCGCCACAACAAGCGACCATGAGTGGCAGGGGGCCTAAGGTGCAACAAGCTCCCCGGCAGGAAAAATATGCCTACAACAAAGACAGTGCAAGCTCGGCGAAAGGGGACGCGCAACAACCCTCCACCCAAGCGTCAGGTAGTCCCGGCGCCACGGAAGAAATCACCCTAAAAGACGTAATGGCGACACTACAGTCAATGCAGTCATCCATGGGCACAATCTCAACAGACATTTCACTTATGCAAGCAGACCTAGCCAAGGTGTCGGACCGCCTGGGTACGGTGGAGAAAACGACGGCGGGACTAACGGCGGAAGCGGCGGACCTGCAAATCAAAGTTCGCAAACTGGAGCAAGACAACACAATGTTAAAAACTAAACTGGATGAGCAGGAAGGCAGATCAAGGCGCAACAACGTGCGCCTAGTTGGCGTACCGGAGACGGCCGGGGGTCCGGCCCTCGACCTCTTCGTGGAAGATATTGTGCAAAACCAGCTTCAACTACCGCCTTGGCGCCTTGATGCCTTCGGGTTATTGTCGGCGCGTTATAAATTTTATTCAAATCAATCAAACTACAAGGGTTCTCTAAATTCTTCTCGGTGGAAAGGGCCCACCGCGTGCCTGGGGGCAAACCTCGCCCGGGGAATCTTCCCCATCCAATTTTGGCGCGCATTTTTAACTACCGCGACGCCATATTGCAGGGCCGCACGCATAGCCCTGCCAATCAAAATTGAGAACTCGGAGATCACTTTTTTCCCTGACTACACGGCGGCGGTGGCGCAACAGCGGAGGAGTTTCACGGAGTTGAAAAAGGAGCTCAGGGCGAAGGAAATTAAATATTCCATGATTTTTCCAGTGAGGCTACGAGTAGAATCTGAAGGAAAGACTTGGTTTTTTGAGTCCTCGGGTGAAGCAAGAGACTGGCTGGAGGGCTGGCGTCCAGCGCGTGGCCACAGGAGTCTAGGTAACAGCCGAAATGGACCGGATGACGAGAGGAACCGCACGGAAGACGGCCTGTGAAGACGTACATTAGAAATTATCTCACCACAGATGACAGCCTGGCAGCTCACACATGGACTCCGATGGTGGTGCCAGTTTCATAACTATTGCACATACAGGAACATAGCTGGGGGTGGAGGGAGGGAATTTAGCAGGTGTAGAACTGCCGTTACACACTTCAGTTCCTGCCGGCCCCGAACTTCAGGATGGCAGAAGGAAGGAACTATTGAACCTAAGTAGCGAAATTGGGACTAACTCCTAGAGGGGAACCCCGCAAAAGTCACAGAGGACTCACCCCTACATGGTTAACAAGTTATGGGGGATTCTAAGCGCTCTGCTCAGTTGGGGAGGTGGATGGTTGGGGATCTGCCGGGCAGGGAGGCAGGGTGGGGGGTGGGGAGTACTAGGTACTATCAAGTTGATGTGGGTTTGTTTGAAAGTTGAAGTTCTACAGTCTTACCACGAAACGCTATTAGTGCAGACACGGACACTGGACATACGAACAGGGGAATTATTGCTGACAGCACCAAGCCGACACACTCCAACCCATAAACACAATGTCAGGTAGCGATATAGCAGGTCTTGGTTCCCAGATGTCTCGCACACAGGTCCCTTCCCTGACAGTCATATCATGGAACGTAAATGGGTTGGGCAACAAAATCAAACGGGGTCTGGTACTTCAATATCTAAAGAGGAAGGCCCCCACGGTGGTACTTCTACAGGAAACACATTTGACAGGTATAGCCTGTAAGGTGCTGAACAGATGGGGGTTCAAAAAGGCAGCACATGCAGACTTCACCTCCGGATCATGGGGGGTAGGAATTTTAATTCACAAAAGCTCCCCACTGATAATCACGAACACCTGGACGGAAGACCAGGGGCGATTCGCCGCACTCACTTGTCAATGGGAGGGGAAAGTATATAATATGGTATCAATCAATCAATCAATCAATCAGTGACACTTATAAAGCGCGCTACCTACCCGAAGGGTCTCAAGGCGCTGGGGGGGGGGGTGCCGCTACTGCTTGAACAGCCAGGTCTTCAGCTTCTTCCTGAAGGAGAGGTGGTCTTGGGTCAGGCGCAGGTCGGTCGGGAGGGAGTTCCAGGTCTTGGCGGCCAGGTAGGAGAAGGACCTTCCTCCTGAAGTCGCTCTTCGGATGCGGGGGACGGCGGCGAGGGCGTGGTTGGCTGATCGGAGGTGGCGTTTGGGAGCGTAGAAGTTGACTCGGCTGTTGAGGTAGCTCGGGCCTTGGTCGTGTAGGGCTTTGTGTGCGTGGGTGAGGAAGCGGAACGTGATTCTTTTGTTGACGGGGAGCCAGTGAAGGTCTCTCAGATGTCCGGAGATGTGGCTGGTTCGTGGGAGGTCGAGGATGAGTCTGGCTGAGGCGTTCTGGATCCGCTGGAGTCTCTTCTGGAGCTTGGCGGTGGTCTCGGCGTAGAGGGCGTTGCCGTAGTCCAGCCGGCTGGTGACGAGGGCCTGGGTGACGGTCTTCCTGGTCTCGGTGGGGATCCACCAGAAGATCTTCCGTAGCATGCGTAGGATGTTGAAGCACGCCGAGGAGACGTTGTTGACTTGCCTGGTCATGGAGAGGGAGGAGTCCAGGATGAAGCCCAGGTTGCGTGCGTGGTTCGTCGGTTTGGGTGCGGTGCCCAGGGCGGGGGGCCACCAGGAGTCGTCCCAGGCGGAGGGCGAGGAGCCCAGGATGAGGACCTCCGTCTTGTCCGAGTTCAGTTTCAGGCGGCTGGTCGTCATCCACTCGGCTACCTCTTTCATCCCTTCGTGCAGGTTGGCTCTGGCGGCGGCGGGGTTGTTGGTCAGGGAGAGGATCAGCTGGGTGTCGTCGGCGTAGGAGATTATGCTGAGGTTGTGTTTGCGTACGATGGCCGCGAGGGGGCTCATGTAGACGTTGAAGAGGGTGGGGCTCAGAGAGGATCCTTGGGGGACGCCGCAGATGACTTCGGTGGCCTCTGACTTGTACGGTGGTAGGCGGACTCTCTGTGTTCTTCCGTCGAGGAAGGAGATGATCCATTCCAGTGCCTTCCCCTGGATTCCGGCGTTGTCGAGGCGCTGCACTAGGGTGCGGTGGCAGACCGTGTCGAAGGCCGCGGAGAGGTCTAGGAGGATGAGGGCCGCTGTTTCTCCATTGTCCATCAGGGTTCGGATGTCATCGGTGGCGGCGATGAGGGCGGTCTCGGTGCTGTGATTGGCTCGGAAGCCGGACTGTGAGGGGTCGAGGGATCCGTTCGTCTCGAGGAAGGCGGCCATCTGCTTGTTGACGTTCTTCTCAATGACTTTGGCTGGAAACGGGAGGAGCGAGATGGGGCGGTAATTCTTGAGGTCGGTGGGGTCCGCTGTTGGTTTCTTGAGTAGAGCGCTGAGTTCGGCGTGCTTCCAGCTCTCAGGGAAGGTGGCGGTGTCGAAGGATGTGTTGATGATGTCTCGCAGGTGGGGTGCGATGACAGCGTCGGCCTTGTTGAAGACGTGGTGAGGGCAGGGGTCGGTTGGTGATCCGGAGTGGATGGAGTTCATCGTGCGGATGGTGTCTTCAGTGCTGATCGGGGTCCAGGCGTGGAGGGTGGTGGTGGGGGGTGGTTGTTCGGTCATGGTGTGCGTTGGTTGGTTGTTGAAGCTGTTGTGTATGTCCGCGATCTTGTTGTGGAAGTATGAAGCGAGGGAGTTGCAGAGGTCTTGCGATGGGGTGATGTCGTTGTTTCCTGCGCTGGGGTTGGAAAGCTCTTTCACGATGTTGAAGAGTTCCTTGCAGTTGTGTGCGTTGTTGTCCAGCCGGTCCTTGAATGCTGTTTTCTTGGCGGCGCGGATCAGCTGGTGGTGTTTCCGGGTGGCGAGTTTGAAGGAGGTCCTGTTGTCCGGTGTCGGTTCCCTTTTCCAGACTTTCTCGAGGGCTCGGCAGTTCTTCTTGGAGCTCTTGAGTTCGTCGGTGAACCATGGGGCCTTCTTGCTGCCGGGTCTGCTAGGCGGGGTCCTCAGAGGGGCGAGCTCGTCCGCGCAGATGCTGATCCACTTCGTGAGGTTGTCGGCGGCCTGGCTGGGGTCTGCTGAGCTGGCAGGAGGGTGCTGGCTCAGGGACGTGGCGAGCTGGTCTGCTGTGATCTTGTTCCAGCTTCTGCGGGCGGTCTGTTGCTGGTGGTGGTGGGTCGTCGTTCTCTTGAAGGTGAAGTGGACGCAGCTGTGGTCCGTCCATTGAAGCTCTGTGGCGTGGCTGAAGCTGACGTCTTTGCTGGAGGAGAAGACTGCGTCGAGTGTGTGTCCGGCGCGGTGGGTGGGGGTGGACACCAGTTGCTTGAGTCCCAGGTTGGCGAGGTTGTCGAGCAGGGTGCTGGAGTTGCGGTCGTTGTTGTTTTCCAGATGGAAGTTGAGGTCTCCCAGGAGGATGTAGTCAGCGGAGGGGAGGGCATGCGGGCTGACGAAGTCGGCGATGTCCTCGCTGAAATGTGTGCGTGGTCCAGGGGGTCGGTAGATCAGGGTGCCTCTGAGGGTGGTGTTCGGGTTGGTGTGGATCTGGAAATGCAGGTGTTCGGCGCTGGTCAGGGTGTTGTCGGTGCTGGTCGTGAGACGGATGGTGTTCCTGTGGATGATGGCGATGCCTCCTCCCATCTGGTTGGCGTTGCGGTCCCTGCGGACGATCTTGTAGCCCTCTGGGATGGCGATGGCGATGTCGGGAGCTGAAGAGGCGTTCATCCAGGACTCCGTGAGGAAGGCAACGTCAGGGGCTGTGGCGTCTAGGAGGTTCCAGAGTTCTACGGCGTGTCTGTGGACGGAGCGGGTGTTGAGCAAGATGCACTTGAGGTGGGTGCTGCTGGTGTTCGACTTGGCGGGTGCTGGTGTGAGGCAGGTCCGGATGCAGGCGAACTTGCAGGCGTGGCAGCTGAAAGGTCCGTGGGTGCGTCGTGGAGTGGCTTGGTGGCATTCTGGGAGTCGGCCGGTGTTGAGAGCGGTGAGGGTGGCGGCGGAGTACGTCCGGCGGGACGGTCGGGGTCTTCGTGGGCCAGGGGTCCTGGCGCTGGTCGCGATCCGGTCGCGGACGGGCGCAGACGGGCTTACCTTTGGCGTGCCTTCGGCGCACAATCGGCGCGCCCGCTGCGCGTGACCGCTGCGCGTTCGCACGGTCGCCATTTAAGGCGAAGTGCGCAGGTGGGCGGAGCAGCTGGGAGGCGGGAGCGGGGAGGGTACAGAAGAGAAAGGGGCGGGGCTGATGGCGGTGGCGGGAAGCGGGGAGGGAGCGCGGCGAGGAAGGCGGGAAAGGAGGCAGGGAACGAGGGTCAGAAACGATCACAGGAGGCGGAGAGACAGAAACCTAGACAAAAAGCAAGCACAAATGGCGGAAAAAACAGCAAAACAGAAATCCTGACAATTCCAGACAAGCACAAGTGACGGTCAAAACAAAAGGAAACTGACGAACTAGCACACGGGGAGAAGCAGAGCGGCCGCGAGGCCGTCGGCGAGGCAGGCAGCTAGGCAGAGCGAGGGGGCACACGCAGCAGCTGGTGGCCGTGCGGCGCGGGGGTGTCCCACAAGTATCAGTATATATCCCCCCGACGCTCCACCAAGCAGCCCTTCGTGATCTCGGGAAGCTCCTATTAGAACTACCTGAGGGAGACCTATTCATTGGAGGGGACTTCAACACGGTATGCGACGCAGCCATTGACCGTGACCCACCGAGAGGGGACAATAGATCTAATCAGGTCCTTAGGGAATTTATTGACGCCATGGGCCTCACTGATATGTGGCGACTCAAACACCCCGCTGAACAGCAATACACCTTTAATTCAGGGGCACATCACAGTCTCTCCCGCATTGACTATATCCTGATGCTAGCGGTAACCCCCGAGAAGATCATGACAATTGAACACTTAGCGAGAGGAATATCAGATCACTCCCTTATACAACTCACTTACACTGCACTATTACCCAAATGAGGAAAGGTCTATCCACTCTACCCTGGCTACCTACAGAACCGCAAAGTTGCTAAGGCCCTGGTGACCGCCACTGAAGATTATTTTGCCAAGAACACATCGACAGTAGACTCTCCAACCATCCTCTGGGAAGCGTATAAAACAGTAATCCGGGGGGAGGCCATTTCGATAGTTACCCAAGACAAACGGGAACACAGAAAAACCATAGAGTCCTTGGAAACTACGGCCCTGCAGGCGGAAAGAGATCATGCACTGGATCCCAGCGATGCCACAGCACAAACACTGGTGTTAGCAGCTCAGGAGTTCAGAGCCTACGCCGAAGACATGGCAAAGACTAAACACGCAAGTACCATGCATAGGATATACAAATTAGGGGACAAAACGGGCAAAATGCTCGCGTGGTTGGAGAAAAAGGAGAGGGCGGACAGGTGGATAGCCCGACTAACACTGGGAGATGGCACACTGACGACAGACCCCAACTTGATAGAACTAGCAACCTACTATACACAAGTGTACACCCCACAGGTAGAAGTGTCGGAAGAGGAATGCCTGCAGTTTTTAAATGACATTCCATTGGCCACCCTGTCGCAAGAGGACATAGACACACTTGAAGCCGACTTATCGGCAGAGGAGGTGGGGAAAGCGCTGGGGGCGCTTCACACGGGCAAAGCAACAGGGCCCAACTGTCTTCCGGTAGAATTATATAAAAAAGTTGCAAGTAAAATTACCCCCATTTGCTCAATATGTTCACTGACAGCCTCACACAGGGAACATTGCCCAGAGACCAAAGATTGGCAACCATAGTTACAATCCAAAAACCGGGCAAACTCCCAGAACAACCCTCATCCTATCTACCAATTTCACTCATAAACGCCGAAGCAAAGATCTTGGCAAAAACGCTGGCACTCCGGCTGCAGCCATATCTGACGACAATGATTCACCCCGATCAATCGGGCTTCATGCCCGGACGTAACACCTCCCTAAATCTCCGGCGGCTCAATGGTGTGCTGGCCCGTGCCCACATGTTTCAAGAAGATGCGGCCATCCTTTCTTTAGATGCGACGATGGCGTTCGACCTAGTGGAATGGGCATTTTTATTTGCAGTGATTAGGGAGATGGGCTTCGGCCCCAAATTCTGCGGGTGGATTAGATTGCTGTACACAACACCCTTGGCCCATGTGGTGACGAATAATCATATCTCCAGGGAGATCAAACTGGGGAGAGGGACGCGACAGGGCTGCCCGTTCTCTCCGCTCCTATTTGCATTAATACTGGAACCATTAGCAACGTGGATACGCATGACACCACTGTTCAGGGGAATAGTATGGGAAGAGGGAGGGAAGACCGCATCTCCCTCTACGCAGACGACGTGCTGGTTTATATGACGTCTCCGGCAGACTCCCTGAGGGCCCTCTTAGATATTCTTGCGGCTTTCGGCAGGATGTCGGGCTATACCACCAACTGGTCAAAAGCACTGCTCTACATGCTGCTTGGCTCGCCACCACAGCTTCCCCAGGCTGTCCCCTCCAAATAGTGACCCAAAGATTTAAATACTTAGGTATCTGTCACCCCCCAGGAGAAACTCTTCACGGAAGAAAATCTGTTGAAACCACTACAGAGGCTGAAATCAGACGTTTCACACTGGCGATCCCTTCCACTGACATTGCTTGGTAGGGCGGCGCTTTTTAAAATGCTAGCACTTCCTAGGTTCTTGTATGCGCTTAATAATACCCCCTTTCATATTTCAAGGCAATTGATGCAGAAATCTCCTCCTTACTATGGGACGGGAAACCGGCCGTATAGCGCACACTAAACTAATATGTAGTTGGTACAATGGGGGTATAGCCCTGCCGTGCTGCCGGCAGACCACCTTTGTATTTGTATTTGTATTTGTGGGTATTTATAGAGCGCAACCTATCGCTCCGGAGGGAGCATCTTGGCGCTAAGCGTGTGTATGAAATTTGGTGGAACATCTAGATGGCTGCCATCACAAAACTGTCAGATTGCTGATAGATCCATGTTTTCAGGTGTTTCCTGAATATACTTTCAGAGTCGATAAGTCTTAGGTTTAGTGGCAAGCTGTTCCATGCCCTTGCTGCCAAGACTGTGAAAGTTTTTCCTCCCCTAGTTTTATATTTGTACCTCGGGATTTTAGTGAGGTTGCCACTGGAAGATCTAAGGCATCGCACTGGGTCGTAATGCACAAAACGCTTTGCGAGATACTTTGGCCCTGTGTTTTTCAAAGCTTTAAAAACTGTTAATAGAAGTTTATAGAGAATCCTCTTATGCAGTGGCAACCAATGAAGAATATTTAATGCTGCGGAGGCTGAGGATTTCCTGGGTAGTTTTAGAACTAGTCTTGCCGCAGCATGTTGTACACTCTGCAATTTCATCAGAGTGGCCCTTTTTACTCCCGCCATCAACCCATTGCAATAGTCGAGTCGTGAGAGTATTAAAGCGACCGCGACAGATTTCCTAGCTGCAATGGGGAGAAAATCGAAGAATTTCTTAAGGGATTTGATGAGGCCGAAGCAACGACCAGCTGTGATTCTAACATGCTCATCGAAAGAGAGGGCCGCATCAAATTGAACTCCCAGATTTCGCGCAGAGACCACTGAGCTAGGTGGGGCCACTGAATCCTTTGGCCACCAATCCTTAGGGCAGAAGAGATGGTCTTTGCCTAGTGGGAGGATTTCCGTTTTTCCGCTATTGCATTTCAGATGGTTCTTCCTTAACCACTGAAACACCTCCCTGAGGCAATTCTGGAACCTCTGTTCTCTGTCCGTACAATTTTTGTCGATCGAAACGACAAGTTGGGTGTCGTCCGCGTATGACGTGACTAGGATCCCATGCGACTCTATCACAGCTAGGAGGGGTGCCATATAGATGTTAAAAAGCAATGGGCTTAGAATGGACCCCTGCGGCACGCCGGATGAGATGGTTTTCTCGCTGGATAGATGGGGACCCAAAGATACAGATTGGGACCTATTAGTCAGGAAGGATGTTATCCAAGCCAACGCTGTATCTGTCACGCCAATCTCTCTCATCCTATCAATCAGGATGACATGAGAGATGGTGTCGAACGCTGCCGTTTGATCAAGCAGGATGAGGACAGCTTTCCTGCCCTCATCCTGTAGGAACTTGATGGAGTCAGTGAGTTCAATCAGGGCAGTTTCGGTGGAATGTCTGGGACGAAAACCTGACTGTTGTGGGTGGAGGATGTTGTGTTCGTCCACAAAAGCTTTTAACTCATGATACACCATCTGCTCCGTGATCTTTCCCAACACTGGCAGGAGTGATATTGGGCGCATGTTCGACAAGTCCGTTGTTGCTTTGTTGGGTTTCTTCATCAGGGGCTTCACGATGGCTTTTTTCCATTCATTTGGAACTTCCCCTGTGTTTAGAGACGCGTTTACGATCGCATTGATGTTAGGGTTGACTGCGTCAATTAAATGATGCAGTATGCGGAGAGGACATGAGTCCGTAGGAGCCCCGGATTTACAGGCCAGGATGGCATTACGGGTCTGTTGGAGAGAGACAGGTTGAAAACAGCCCAGAATGTGTTGAGTGTTAACATCCTGATTAAGTGGTTCTAAAATCAAAGTGGCTGAGAGCGGAAGGAAATCCTTTTGGATGATTGTGATCTTTTCCTCGAAAAAATCTGCAATTTGATTGCATAGAGTTTCCGACGGAGGAATTTCGGGTTGAAGGGCCTTGGGGTGGGTGAATGATTTTACGATAGAGAAGACCATACTTGGCTTCTGGTGGGCGTCATTAATGACTTTGATATAGTAGTCTTTCTTGGCGGCTTTTATACTTGAGAGATATAATTTTCTCTGGTGGATATAGATGATTTTAGATGCCTCATCGTATGTTTTCCTCCATTTCCTTTCTTTTATTCTGCAAAGCAGGTGGCTCTCTGTTAAAGCCTGTGTATACCACGGAGCACTCAGTTTCCTTCTAGAGGACTGAGCGTGGCCACTTTTGGGATTTGAATTTTCTAGGATGATTTGATCCATCCAGTCATGGAAATTGCGTGAGTCTACAGACGCATTCCCCACCGGCTTTGGTGCCTGCGTCAATAGCTGAGAGTACAACTTAATGCAATCAGTAACCTTTTTCCAGTTTACCGCGAAGGTTGGTGAAGATCGCTTTTTTGTTGGAGGTGTTTGCTCTCGTTGGTGGATTTCAAAGGGGATAAAACTATGATCTGTCCAAATTTGGGGAATGGGTGCGGACGTGGTCATAGTGTCTAAATTGGAGCAAATGCCATCAAGTGTGTGGCCGGCTTGATGGGTAGGGGCAGTCACCAATTGTTTCAGGCCGAAGATGTTCAGGGTGTGTTGAAAGCAGATGGCATGTGAGTCATCGGGCGACTCCAATTGCAGGTTCATGTCTCCCATCAAAGTAAAGTGGGGATAACGTAATATGAGTGGCCCTAGGATGTCACCCAGGGAGTCTAGAAAGGGGGTGGCGTTGCCTGGTGGGCGGTATATTAAGCCCCCCGAGAAAGAGGTAGAGGCATTAAGCTTGATCGAGAATCCGATACTCTCTCCTCCCTTGTGTATGCCCAGGTCAAACGTGTGGCATGGGAGGGACTTTTTTATGATAAGTGCAACTCCCCCTCCACGTCCGATTGGTCTGTCCTGTCTGAAGATGGTAAAATCAGGTGGGAGCGCAGTGACCAAATCAGGATTGGAGGTGTCGTTAAGCCACGTCTCTGTTATAAAGAGAAAGTCAAGGTCATGATCCATGATTAGATCATGAATGTCTTGACTGTGACAACACAGTGAGCGAGCATTTATTAAGCCTCCCTTACGACTGGGGCTACTTGAATTTTGCTGAATGACATTTTTGGGCGTCTCTGGATATATCCAAGGGGCCGTCCATCGACAGCTAGAACATGAAAAGGGTCCCCAGAGATGTTCCATGGGGAGATCACCCTTACACGTTTCGCCTGATCTAGGCCTTAAAGCCAGTAATTCCCTTCTATCATACCTAACGGGCAGTGATAGTTGCCCAGAGTGCCCTGCGCCCGGCGCAATCTTGGCGCGGACGGGCGCAGACGGGCTTGCCTTTGGCGCCCTTTACACAAACAAGAAATGGCACACCTTGTCATGCCCTACGGCCCACACAATTAAAATATGGCACGCGTCACAGAAAGCGTTAGGATGGGCAGGGGTACTAACACTGGCCACTCCACCCTGGGAAACGCGCAGACTAGGCACTTTGGCAAACACCAAAGGGTTTAAACAATGGGACCTAATAGGTATCACAAACATAGGAGACCTATGGGTGAAGGAAGAGATGATTACATTCGCTGCTCTACAAGATAAGTATGGACTGGCAGACTCGGAGCTTTACCGATATACCCAAATCAGACACGCACTCCAGAGCGCTATCTCCCCGGGTACTAAGCTAGCCGACGCATCGCCCCTGGAGGATAGACTCCTCACAGATCATAAGACCAAAAAAGCCATATCCCAGACTTATCGTAAACTGATCAACAATCTCCCGGACCCGACTGTAGTACTACGCAGTAAATGGGAGGTGGACCTAGCTGACATAGAGGACGCTGACTGGATGTACGCATTGGCCTCGGCCAGGGAGGCAGCTATTCCATCTCGCCTAAAATTAATTAAGCTCAAAGTGCTTCACCGAGTGTACTACCCTCGTACCATGATGCACAAAATTGGACATGCACTAGACTCACTGTGCTTGAGGGGATGCGGACAGGTCGGAACATTCTTCCATATAATGTGGGAATGCCCCAAGATTCAATCCTGCTGGGAGCAAGTGGTAACCAAGCTTGCGGGTGTGGGAGGTGCAGAGGTCCAAATAGACCCGAAATGCTGCCTTTTGAACATATGGCAACCAACAGACCTCACTGTGGGGATGAAAACATGGGCAACTCTGGGAATGGCATTGGTGAAGCGAAATATAGCCAGAAACTGGGGATCCGGGGTGCCCCCCACGCAGTCACAATGGGAAAATGATATGGACTTAGCTATGGTTGCTAGAAAAGCGGTTTACACCCACCGGGGATGCCCCAAAAAATGGTCGAGAATATGGGGGAAGTGGAATGAATCCTGAGGGCACATATGTGAACCACCAAACGTGACTCTGACCCCTGAAGGTAGCCCTTGATCTACAATGTAATCACTGTCTAATCGCAAGTGGGAGGGAGTGAGGGTGGGTGGGATGGGACGGATGGGAGGGACGTTTACTATCACATTGGGATCTAGAAAGTTCTGATTAACCTTGTAAAGTATGTAGTGTCCGTGAACTAAATGCAAAGTTTGTACTTGAAATTAGACTGCAGTTAATGGATATATGTATGTTCCTGTCAATGAACTGTGAATAAAAACGTTTAAAAAAAAACAGTGAGTACCTCAAGAATCCAACAATTGTATTGTAGAGTTTGTTATCTTTGTTTCTTCTCTCCTTCTTTCATGAAGTACACATAGTTCAATATTGTCAATATCAAACTACTCTTCTCCAATATCAGAATTACATGAGAGCCATGGTATGAAGTCTCATAACAATTCTCTTTATTATTCTTCAAAACATCAATGAAACAGCCCTGCCAACACGGTTCATCCTCGAAAGACTTCCTCAGGGCTGAAAGAAAATATACATATGTACATTTACAAACATATCTAAAAATACATGCTACAAAATAAATCATTAATTCAATCAAATCAAGCTTTATTCGATCATATGCATATAATCATAAAAGCAAACATCAAATTCTAAGAAGTAAATAAGTCACAGTATAAAAATACAGATCGAAAAGGGATGAAAGAACAATACATTAATTCATTACAATGTATAGACAGTGTTACAACTTACACACACAGGCTCCCACCCAACCATCTTTAAATACAAAACAAATTATAAGATTTTGACCATGAGATCAGAAGACAGTTGAGTGACAGTTGAGTGACGCAACATGATTCTGTAAAATGTCTACCAATCCACTCATTAGTGCCCAAGTTACATCTTTAACAAACTGAATGTATGGAAGGAGATAGGACTATTGAATGGGGCAGAATATAGACATCTGAAGGTTGTGAATGCTAGGTCTCCATTTATTTACATTCTCCCGAAGATTCACAAACCTAGAGATTCCCCACCAGGGAGGGAGACCTATTAACTCGAGCATAGGTGGCATCACAGAACATCTGTTTGAGTATGTGGATCTTTTTTTTTACCCCTAGCAGTCAATTTCACACCATGGATATTCTTAACAATCTTGGGGATGTGACATGGGACACCAATATGATGTTTGTGTCTTTAGATGTAGTAGGACTGTACACATGCATTCAGAACAGATAGGACCTCAATGCATTAAAAACACTGCTTATCGAGTAGAAGTGTGAGTCTGGCTGATCACTCCGGAATGCTGGTAGAGATGGCAGAGATAATACTGACTAAAAACTTTTTCTTATTTGGGAAGGATTCAAACCACCAGATACAGGAAACTGCGATGGGGTCAAGGTTTGCGCCCTATTATGCCAACCTATTTATGGGTTGAACAACACTGCCATGTTTTTTTTCTGTGATATGTTAGCAACATAGCTTGGCATTTAGACAAAGCAGAGGAACATCTGCTGTTTTCAAGTGAGGCACTTATTATCATATATTCTGTCACTTGCCTTTTGAAAACAGAGAGGAGAATTCTTGCAGAGGGGAAAGGTCCCTGGACTGGTCTGCTAGCTTTGGACAACCTGAGATGCAGACCACCTAACTTCAAATGGCAGGTATTGTATTTGTATTTAAATTTGTATAGCGCGTAAATCACCGATAGGTCTCATAGCGCTTGCAGAAGAACTATGAGAAGATTGGGTAGAGGTTGACCAGGGTCTAAAAGAGCCATGTTTTCAGATTCTTACAGAATGATTTGTGGTTTGGATCGGTTCTGATTCGGAGTGGTAGTGAGTTCCATGTTGTTGGGCCTATTTTAGAAAAGCTTCTGTCCCCATTTCTAACCGTACGAACTTTTGGGACTGTTAGGAGGTGTTTGTCTGAGGATCGTAGGGTTCTGGTTGGGCGGTGCTTTTGGAGTTTTCTTTCCAGATACTTAGGTCCTTGACCGTTGATGGATTTGAGGACCAAGCAGCATATTTTGAATTTAATGCGTTTCTTTATGGGGAGCTAGTGCAGTTTCCTAAGACAAGGGGCTGATGAAGTGCGGGGCGGGAGGTCAAGGACAAGTCTTGCCGCTGAGTTTTGAAGGGTCTGGACTTTGGTCAAAAGATTGTCATTAATGTCAGCAAGCAGTGCGTTACCATAGTCCAGGCGGCTTATAATTAGGCCCTTGTCTAGGGGTTTGCGGTATGATATAGGGATCCATTTAAAGATCTTTCTGAGGCTGCGCATTAGTCCTATACTAGTGTGCACTACTTTGTTTATATGGGATAACATAGATAGTTTGTTGTTACTCCCAGATTCCTTACTGAGTTTTTCGGGGCAGGACAGAGGCCTAGTGCAGGTGGCCACCAATCGTCTGTCCAGTATTTATGCGCATTTCCGAACAGCATGATTTCGGTTTTTCTGGCATTGAGCATCAGATAGTTGTTAGTCATCCATTCTTTTATAGAGGTCATGCACTGTTGAAATCTGGATTTAGTGTCAGAAGGGTTAGGGCCTAACGTGATTAAGAGCTGAGTGTCATCTGCGTAGGATACTGTTTCAAAGCCGTAGGCTCTGATCACCTTAGCTAGTGGAGTTAAATATAGGTTGAAAAGGGTGGGGCTAAGTATGAATCCCTGGGGGACACCCTTATCATTATCCACGTTAGCTGAAGAGAATGTTCCAAGTTTGACCTTCGATTGCCTACCGGTTAGATAGCTCTGGATCCAACGTAGGGCAGAGCCTTCGACACCGATCTCTGTAAGGCGTTCTACAAGAATGCTATGTGAGATGGTGTCGAAGGCTGCCGACAGATCAAGTAGGATCAGGATGGCTGATTGTTTTGCGTCAATGGACAAACGGATGTTGTCTACACCCTCAAGCAGGTTCTAATCCCAGAGATCCCTTATATAACACTGCGCTCACGTAGTGAGGATAGGCTTTAGCAGATATATCTTTCACCATAGGTAGGGATGTCATTGTATACAGTTTACTTGTAATGCCGATTACTTTATTCAGTTGCGTATGTTTTCTAATTGTAGCACAGTTGCTTCATAATAGATCACGAAACATTCAATAAATAGTGTAAACTTTCCTCATGTCTTTCTTTTGTTTATTATAGACATGCATGTGCAAGACTATGAATTCAGACTATCTGTTTCCACGGCCTGGGAACTAGAGAGTTGTGTTCTGTGGTGCCAATTTAATTGTTACTATGGGAAGGTTAGGAGGGCAGGAAAGGCACTATGAGCTACTCGGGACATATGCAGTACATTTCACACAGACCAGGGCCCGGCTTTCACTTCTAAAGAATACAGGGATACTATGGCTTCCCTGGGTGTACAGGTTCATTATTCTTCTCAAAATCAGCCCAAGGGCAATTTTGCTGTGAAAAGAATGAAGCATGACTGAAAGCAGTCCTTAACAGTGAGGGTATTAGGCCCAGGGCATAGTTGGACCCATCTCCACAGGGTACAACTAGCACTTAATAATCTCCCTAAAAGATATCTGGGTGGCAGTACCCCATATGAGGTCCTCTTTGGCATCAAAATGTACGCTCTAAACCTTGACGGCCCATACATTGTGGAGGAAGCCACACCCTTTGATGTAAATGATTGTTGTGCTGTCTTACAGGATGTACAAAACCTCAGTGACACCAAATCCAAAGGGCAATCGAAGACGTCTGCCTCTGCAAGAATCAAGGAGAAACCAGAACCTTCGGGCTGGATTCCCCAAGTTGGGAATCTCGTGCGGGACGAGATGGCGGTTAAGAAGGAGTTTCACCCATCATACTGAGCACTGGTGCCAGTCCTTGGCATACAGGGTACAAGAACTGTAATCTTGCCACTGCTTCATGGTTCTAAGGACAATCGTTGTATCTCCATTGATCATATCAAGTTACATCATGTGGTCAATTCTAAACAGTATGCCACAAAGAGTCCTTAGTAGTTCTCTAACTCCTCTCGCTGCCATACAGGAAATTCCTCTATAGCTAGTGAGCACCACGAAAACTGTTTCTCCCCAGCTTGGGAGGTTGCAGGTGAAGATTTCACTACAGTTAATTCCTGCATTAGCTACAACTGCCAGGAACACTACTGAAGCGAGTACTGCTCTTGCTACTGCGTCTTATGCAGCTGAAGTTGTTTATACAGATCCATCTCTTCTGGATTTTTCTGGTCCTGTTAATGTACATGAGGCACCAGTTTTTCAAAAAACTGCTTCTTGGTATTATGTGGGTTGAGATGATTATTCTTCAGAATCTTATGATGGTTCTTCCGTTTTAGAGACTCCTCCTGCACGATCTGTATTTTCTTCTCATGGCTGAAACACATTTATACGGACGCCCCTCGGTTATATGTTTAGATAACACTTTCCTTGTTTTTTCTATTCATTTGGTTTGGATTTGTGACTGTTTTTTCTTGCTGATTAATGGCATTACCACTACCAGATTTCTCTGCTACAGAACTGGTGAATGAGGTTCTGAAGCATCACATCTACACATAAGCTAAAAGAGACTTTCGTGCATATTTCAGCTGTCACAGTAACTGATGGAATTCTTTGGGATAAAGTCCCTTACAATGTATTTGGTTTGGTGAAGATTCTTCAGATACCTTATGTATTTGGGGTTTCTATGGGTGATGGTATTGTATCTGGGTTACATTTGGAATATTGGGATGTTGAAATTGTAAACTCCATGCTCTCAGAACTGGGATACTACACTGTTTTCAAATCAGAGGATCTGTATTCAAATTTTCAGATGCACAGGGCCATATATACTTTGAGCCATGTGGGGCATCAGGACATTTGATAGTCATGCATTACAGCTTGGTCCCACATATACACGTTCTGACATCGACTCTTCTCTTTTCCAATGTTGAAGTTCTTCTGTAGTTTCCCTTTTCTGTGCTGCTTGTGATATCAAATCACGGTCTTCATGATCGAGTTGTTTTCTGTGATGACAGCACACATGGAGGCATTGTCTGTTACTGCAGTGTGTTTTGCTATTCTGTCAGAAAAATAATTTCCCTTTTAGGCCTCATCAATCAGTGGGTTTTGCTTTCAGATTTTATTATGGCAACACCTTTTGGTAGTGACAGGGCATTTACACTAGTCTCAATATTAACTCCCCATTTCATATTTTCTCAACATTGGATATCATGAACCTTCTTTCCTCCTATAATCTTGCAAAATTATGGACCACTCCAAATGCATACTGGCTGTCAGTGTATATGTTCACCAATAGGTGCTTACTCAGTTAACAAGCAGGCACGAGGGCAACTATTTTGGTGACTTGTGGTAAAAGATGGGGAATGCAGTATGTTTCTACCACTATCTGTAGGGTACATATGGCATAAATTGCTCTCTTCTCACCATTTGATAGCTTTAAACAAGAGTATCCAGCCAGAGATCCCTGTCTCTCTGTGTATGGTATATCAGACATGTCTATTCTCTCCTCTGCTTGTTCTTCTGTCCCTAATATGTAATTTTGTAGCTCTACTGGCTCCTCCATGGTCGGTAGTGTAATCAAGGTAGCTGGGTTTAAAGTGGTGCATCTATGTATCACAATGTATGTGGCAAATAGTAGTAATTTGTATTTGGTTAAACTAGTGTTAATGAGATGTTGAGTCTTTGTCTGACTAAAGAGGGTTTCTACCGAGGGTGGCACATTTGCATGTAATAGATTTCTCAACATCATATAATTAATTTGTTCCATTGAAACAGTCGCAGCAGCTACTGCGCGCATATATTTTGGTAATACCAGAGCTACAGGGTCCAACACTGCCAACAAATAAGCGCATGGTCTCAATTATTCTCAATGGTTTTGAGTCAATACTACCAGTGCACATCCTTCTGTCTTGTGTGTGAATAATGAAAATATTTTATGTATTATGGAATCCCCAGAGTTGGGGAATCACTCAGTGCCCTTTTTAATAACTGGAAACTATCCTGACATTCATGTGTCCACAGAACAGGGTCTGATACATCTTTGAGGGTCATTTCTTTTAGGGGTTTAGAGATGAGATAAAAATGTGGCTTTCAGTGTCTGCGGTACTCTGCCATACCTACAAATGACCTGACCTCTGTCTGTGTAGTTGGAGTTGGGTGCTGTAGGATGATCTGTGTCCTTTCAGGAGATAAGCTCCTTTCCCCTTCAGAAATCAGGTGGCCTATGTAGGATACCTGGGGCCGCATTACAAAAAGTGCCCTGGGCCGCATTGGGTGTTTGCACCTGCTTTGCGCACCACTGGGGCACTTTGATATTACAGAAGGGGCCACAGTCACTTGTGCAGCCCCTTCTGTAATACCAGTAGTGTTGGCGCACATAAAGCGCCAGTGCTATCATCAAGGGGCTGTTCCCTCATTTGCATGGAGGCGTGCCCCATACAAATGAGGGAATCCCTTTGCCTCTGCGCCCCCACCGTATTACAGACACGGGTACAGAGGCAAAGAAGCCTCAGGAGTTGTGGCGCACTGTCAGTATGCCTCCTGAGAGCAGCCCTCTGCAGGGGGCCCCCAAGACATCCCCTTGCAAGGGGGTGCAGTCGCTGACTGCACCCGCCTGCACGGGGATATATATACTCGCCTCTAAAGTGCAGGCGGGTTACGGCCTGCAAAGTGTAACATGGAGCGGCTGTAAAGCAGCTGTTCCGTTTCTCCCGTGAATGCGCTGCCACCAGGGAAGCACAAGTTCGCGACTGCCCTGGGGGCAGCACATTCCACATAATGCAGTAAACTTTCCTTCATTGTGACGGGCGCACCTTTTTAAAGGTGTGCCCAGCGCAATGAAGGAAAGTGAGCCAAATGTGTAGTACAGCCCCTGTTTTCTGCAAAACTGTAATTTCTTTGTTAATGCTTTGTGTCCATGGACCATCAAAATGTGTAATAGGTTTATAGTAGCCCATGTGCATTTCTCCTCACTGTCGCAATCAACGGGTCATCTATGTATTGTATTAGGGCAACCCCTTAGTCTAGCTGATGTTGGTCCAAATCCTTCTTTATTATTTGTGAGTAAATGGAAGATCATTCTGGATAGCCTTGGGGGGGGGGTCCTAGTCCTATTGGTATCTCTTTCCACAAAAAGTAAAAGAAAATCAATCCTGTCTGCCCTCATCTAATGGAATGGAAAATAATGCATTAAGAGGTCTATGACAGTAAATTATTTTGCCATAGGTGGGATGGTACTGAGAATAGTAGCAGGATTCGGTACCACTGGGAAACTCAGTGGTACAATCTTATTAATCACTCTAAGGTCTTGAACCAAACGCCATTGGTCAGTTTGCATATGGTCAGGGTGAGGTGGATCAGTATATTGGTCAGGACATCTTTCCCTAATGGGAAGAATTGGGGTATTGCATATACTGCCATTTGTCTGTTGCAGTATACCTTCCTGCAATAGGTCTTACATCACCTTCCTCCCTTTCTCGTGATATAGTATATTGTGATAGACTAGGTATAACAGCATTTGTATTCAAGGTAATATGAACGGTTTATACATGTACTACATTACCCACATCGTGTTTGTTCAAAGGCCACACGTCCTGGAATACATTTTTCAAAATGAATTCTGACAAGCAGGCCAAAACATCTCTTCCAGTCTCATTAGACCACACAGAATATACTGGTGAGACAGTAGGATAATCTTCATGACATTCAAAGAAAACACCATCCGGTGTATATTTTAATAACAGGATCACATTTCTTCAGAAGGTCTAAGCCCAGTAAGTTCAAAGCATTATAATCAGTTACAACAAAAGAAAGTTTGTCAGGTATAGGACCAATAGTAAATATCATTGGTTCACTCACAGGAATTGTCTTAAGCACTTTAGAAAACCCAGCAGAAGAAGTAGTTTTCCTTGAGAGAGTGATGTAGGGCCTGTGTTTCAATGATGCTGAGGAACTGGTTCCAACAGTATCAATAAGAAATATTACATCTTGTACTGCCACAGTTCCTCGTTTGTAAGGGCCTAGGGGCCTTTCAGATTCACCTACATTACCAGTACCGCCTTCTCCTCCTCCTCTCTGGGGCCTCCAAATATTCATCCAAATCCTCACCCACTGACACCATAGCATAAACTCTTTTTTCTTTTCTTTCAAAAAACCTTTATTAAGGCAATAGGTGAGAACCATAGCATAAATTCTATTCTCAAATACATTAGTATAGGTATTTCAGGTGTAATTACCTCTATTGTTATGGAACTGATACTGTGTCACTGACTTCCCTATCATACCTCCTTCTCTGGGTACATTTGAAGAGAACTGTGGGTATTCCTTTTTCCAATGATCAGGGGATCCAGAATTGTAACAATTTTGATGTGGGGAGCTGGTTCACTTCGACCTCTCCCTAAGCCCTAACCCCTGTTACCCCTAAAACTCTCTCTACCACTATTAGGAATTCCCTGTCCTCTGTTACTTTGCTACTATTTTTGCAGTTGTTGCAACATTAGGCTTGTTTTTGTATCCTTCTGGTCCTGATTTTTCTTATCACCCTCCTTCTGCTAATCGTCTGTATAATATATAGCCAGTATCTTGTCCATGGGCGCTACTGACAAACATGTAACTACTTTCTGCGAGTGTTTTTTAATGGATGGTAAAAGTACCAGGACAAAAACATTTACTAGGGTTGGGACAGACCCTCGATCCTCTAAGTCCATTTTGCTATGGGCTTTAAATGCCTTTCTCAATCTGTCATGCTAAGCACGTACCATCTTTTTTTAGTCTGTTGTATCTGAGTGATCTTAGTCCAGTCAGTTTTACTTGATGAACTATTGTATTTAAATATTCTAAAATGTTATAAGGCACGGCTTTTGTGTCTTTCTCTAGTGCAGCTTTTGCCCTACGGCCACTCCACCTCATTGTTCTTTTTGGCCTCTGCCCATATTTCTGAGGGCAATGTTATTGAAAATGTGTCTAAATCTTTCCAGTGCAAACCCCAAATTTCAAAACCTCTTCTGTTCTGGTATACCAATGTTCTGGTTCTTCACAAATATTGGGAAAATCCGTAGTTAATGTGTTTAAGTCTTGTGTTGTCCAGGAGACATGAACATGTTTTACTGTCTATGGCCTGACTCCTCCCTCATAGGGTCGCCAGAAGTATGTAGGGGTCTCATGTAGGGGTTTCTGCATAGTCAGTGGGGTGGGTGGAGTGTTAATGACTAAAAAGGTTTCTTGCCAACATGTTATTCTGTAATGACAGGTCCCAGGATGCTTGTTTCCAGTCCAGGGAGGACCTGGCCTGGCAGTTCGGGCTGGACTGTTGATGATGATGATGATGATGATGATGATGATGACGATAAATGTATAAAGCGCAACTTTTGATTTACACGCTGGCTTTTGGCAGAGGGCCAAAATGGGCAGACTACCAGCTGTTTCCATGGTGATCAGGGTCAAGACTGATTTGCATATGACTGGGTCCAAACTGGAATGGCACAGTGGGAAACAAAACAATGAATTTAGGCCCAAATCTCTGTACTGGGGGTCAAAACGCTGGACCTTATGCCCGTATCAGTACGCCAGACCCTAGTCCATAGCCTTATAACATCCAGACTAGACTATGGGAACGTACTGTATCTAGGGGCCAACGAAAAAAGTCTCTCAAGTCTTCAACGTATACAAAATGCAGCAGCCCGTCTGATCCTACAGCTACCCAGAAGAGCATCATCAAAAAAAGCTCTGAAAACCCTCCACTGGCTCCCGATCAGGGAACGGGTGACTTTTAAAGCCCCATGTATAGGACATCGCATTCTACATGAGAGAGGTCCAAGATATCTACATGGCCTTCTGAAATGGTACGAACCCACCCGCCAGCTGAGATCATGCAGCACAGGGCAGGTACAAGTCCCGAAGGTCCAAACAGCCAAAATGGGCGGAAAATCCTTCAGAGTCAAGACTGCCAAGAAATGGAACCAGCTGCCAGTAAAATTGCGTACAGAACCATCGGAGCCACAATTCAGGAAAGATCTGAAAACAATCCTCTTCCCCAAAGACTAAAACCGAAAGAAGCGTGAGCAACTAATAACTACTATTAGCATTTACAGCGCGGGGACACACTTGCTAGTGTAACCAGGCGCTTTACAAAATACTGATTAATAAAAAATGTTTGATAATGTTCAGCATTCCGTCCATCATCTTTTTGTGTCACTAATCCTGTAATGTATAGCATAGACAATGTCTCAAGGGGTATCATTTGGTAGGGAAAACAATTAAGATGCACAATAAATGGCACATAGAAACAAACAATCGTAAAGCGAAAAGGTTTAAGGAAATGCTTTCCACATATATTTAATTATATTATAAGATCAAAACATAAATAATTAAACCGACCATCAACATTGTACTGTTACATTAAATGTCATGTAACCTGTGATGTTGTGCACAAGTGCTCATGAGAGCTGAACGGCGCTATTAACACGTGAAGGAATATATACAGTGGGAAAAGAGGCGCAAATAAGGTTATTTATTAACAATGAAGTCATCTATGATGCCCGTACAGTTTGAAAATTTTAGGACAAGTTAATTCTTCTGGGCAATCACAGAGAAGGCGCTGTGAATTACCCGTGGGGGTCGATGGCGTTTCGGCCTATATACAATGTTAGGCTATCATCAGGACCAGGTTACAGATTTAGGTTAAAGTGTGGGAAAGTCACGGAGGATATCCGGACCAGGGTAGGCGGTGAAGCGCTGTTTTTTTTAATTCAATGACATTTTATTGAGTTTTCTTACAACACAAAAAAACATAAAGAGTGGGCAAAGTATTGTATGTACATCACATCATTCATGTAACCAATGTTAGAAGAAACGAGTGATGGAACAGACAACATATTACAATCAGACCGGTCGTCATGCACAGCATGTTATCCACGCATTTGCTAGTAGATCAAATTCTAGCAATGGTCGAATTCTGTCCAGTATAAGGCCCGCAAAATAAGGCTAGAAAAACAGAAAAAGGAAAGGAAAGCGAAGAGGTACAGCAGGAGGAGAAATTGAGAGGAGGTAGGCTAGAGCTCGGTGCCAAAGAACTTGAGGTAGTGAATTAAGTCATATCAGAAAGGGGGAAGCCTTCAATTAGATCCAGCGGGAGGTCTCCAAGGACAGTGAGGGGTGTGAGGTGATATGGAGCTTGATCGTTTTGATCTAGCAGCTCAAGGGGGTTTAAAAACCTGCGGGTTAGCGTCAAGCGCCTTCCATAGTTTCCTGTGTCTGGGTTTCCAGGGGGAGGTATTTGGCACAATATTATACAGAGGAGGTGTTAACAGAGGAGGTATTTTACAGAGGAGGTATTAACAGAGGAGGTATTTTGCAGAGGAGGTATTATACAGAGGAGGTATCAACAGAGGAGGTATTTAGCACTATATTATACAATAAGTGCTGTTCTAAGGATCAATTGTATGTGCTGCCTTGTAATCGAATTAAAGGGCGGGCGAATTTAGGAAGGGTCCGGATAGGGTTCTTACTTACCAGAAACTTGAAATGGAGGGGTGTCCAAATGAGTTATGATGATCGCAGGGGCAGCTGCAATCAATCACCGGGGGGGGGGGGGGGGGGCTGAAGCAGCCGGGCTCAGTTTGCAGTTCAGGCGTGAGTCCGTGGGAAACTATTTCTGGAATGACATCATCCAAATAACATAGTTTCCATAAAATCTCTCTCCTGTTGGAAGATAAATTAGGAGAGGTTTGCTTTAGTTAATTATTTTTCTGATTCTTCTATCCACATCACAGGATTTTGGTCAGTCAGTACAGAATTACTACTATGTAAATGACAAACCTTTTTATATTGATCAAACTCCAATTGGACTAGTTGGTTTAGCAATGCTCCCACTCACAACCCATCCACCTCTACCTGCTTTGGAGGGACACCCTAACTTCCTCCCTCTGCCATCTGATCTCTGTTTCTCTACCCTATGGCTCTCGCGCAAGCCCCTGCTAATGTTTCTCAATCACCCTGCCAGTCCGTACTATCCGATACGGCGGCATTCAATCCTAAACCAAGTCCATGATGGTTCTCTATCCTCTCTAAATCTTATCAAACTTTCAGGGGGTTCCCTTGGCTTCATAAACCACCCTTTCTGCTTCCATGCATACTTCCATGCCTGAAATCCATTGTCTTTTTGTGGGTGGTTGTTGCCTGCCCAAGTACTTAGCAAAATCTCTTTTCGCTATCATGAAGTCCAAATTACTATACAACAACTGTGCTTGTGTATGATCCACATCGCATGGAATTCCCAGGGAAAGATATTGTGGGCTGGCTGGAGTGGTTACTTCCAGAACTGCCTCTAGCTCAGGGCAATCCCAGAGAGTGTATAGGAAAGTGCCTTTTCCCACCTCACAGCGCAAACTTTACTGGTCAGCTGCCTTGCCCATCTTGTGCAGTCAGCTCCTGTTCTAATACATTTTTTGAAGGATTTTCAATTGGGTTAATCTCAATTTAGATTGAATAGCCACTTCTCGGGGGTGCATTAAGGCCGCCTCCCAGTCCACATACTCCTTAGACCCTGGGTCTCTCTCCCAGGCTGCACTAAGTTTCCCCAGGGTGTCCAGCTTATTATTCAGTATGGTGCAGTAGAACTAAAAAAACACCCTTTTGTGAATCAGAAATAGCAATAATGGCGGTGGGGGGATTGGGGCTCAGTAAAGCTAGCACAAAGTATTTCCGCTGACAGCCGCTGGATAGGATGAAGGAGCGGGTGCGCTCCCTTTGATGAATGACCGAGTGGTGGTTATTCGGGCTGTTAGCGAACTGCCAAAGGGCCGAGCGGGATCCCGTGTTCCAGATGTCCTCTCCCCGCCACCATTATTGATATTACTGATTCACAATTGGATTTTGAAATTGTACCAGCAAGTACTCAAACACGAGTTTTCTGATCGGAACGTAGAGTCCCTTACTGTGACTCCCAAGCTTCACCTGGTCTAGAGCCTGGCCGGGTCAGAAGTATCACCGGCTTAGCGACCTTTCTTTCTTTTACCTGAACTTTACAGCCCTGAGAAGTCGCATTGCTATGCGACGAAACACGTGTCGGCTGGCTGCAAAAAGACATTAAAAGAAGATAATTTCTAAAGACATTGTGGTTTCTCTGACAGCTCTATATATATATCATTTTTTGACCCATGTGTCCACTGCGACACGGATTAGTAAAAGAGAATATTATTCACTTTGTTACTCTCTTGTTGTGTGCAATAGGTACTTTGCTTTTTATAAACTATTTCAACCCATCCTCAGCTTCGCCATCACCTACCGTGGAAATACTGATGAGGTGCCACCGGTGAAATCCCTCAAGTCTCCCCAACTCTGAAAATATGCGCCAATCCCCTACAGCGGTGTGTGCTGAGTAACTCTGCCATACCAGCCCAGGCTTCTATTGGAGCCATCCCACACCTCTGGGGTGGTTGGTAACAAAGGTCTTCTACTCCTACGGTTACCATATAGATAATGCATATATAAATGGTCATCCATAATAGACCTTTCCGGCCTAGACGCAAAGTCCAGGCTTGGTGCAAACCCCCAATTATTAATAGATAGTAGTTGTGTTGCCCACCAGTACACATTGATATCCAGTAGTGCAATACCACCATTGTATGTGGACCGTGTGAGGACTTGTACGGCTATTCAAGGAGTGCCACTATGCCAGAGGCAACAAAATTGGGGGTTTTTACCTATGCCTCTGTTACGAATATCACAACAAATGTTGAATTTGGGTAAACCAAAATTTATTAGTTTATCCAGACATTTTTGTCTATTAAGTTCATTAAACTTGAGTTTTTTCGTTATTATAGTAAAGGCAGAACAAAGAACATCATCAACTTCAGGTGCTACCATATATCACCACATTGCAGAAGGTTCAAAAACAAATCATGAAACTTATTCAAAAGCAATACATTATTACACAAATAACATATATACACAATAACAATATCAAAAGTGCTCTTAATTACAGTGAAGCATGGAACTGTTACTCAATAATACAGTCACAATCCTAAATGTCAAACCGTCTATTAAACAGAAGAAATGTAAAGAGTATTTCACCCAATACAAAGTGCATCTACTTTTTATGCAAATCAAAAAACGTTTCAGCATCAATCATTAGCATTAAATGCCTGAAAGTCAAGGAATGCCGACGCGTTTCGAGTCCTATGTATAAATCAAAAGACTCTCATCAGGGCTGTCAGAGTCTGGTCCATGGAAACTGCATGGTAAAAAACAAAACACAATACACTTAATCTATCTCGTCCTCAATCCATTATGTATTTACAACAGTATTTCTCTAATAGACAAAGTGTAGCATACCTGGTGAGTTCAAGTTCCAGGGCTGCACTTAAGGACAGAGACTCCAATTAAAATTATACCACTTTGTTACAGCGAGTACCCACGGCCTAGACCACAGTTCATTTTAAGTGCAGCCCTGGAACTTGAACTCACCAGGTATGCTACACTTTGTCTATTAGAGAAATACTGTTGTAAATACATAATGGATTGAGGACGAGATAGATTAAGTGTATTGTGTTTTGTTTTTTACCATGCAGTTTCCATGGACCAGACTCTGACAGCCCTGATGAGAGTCTTTTGATTTATACATAGGACTCGAAACGCGTCGGCATTCCTTGACTTTCAGGCATTTAATGCTAATGATTGATGCTGAAACGTTTTTTGATTTGCATAAAAAGTAGATGCACTTTGTATTGGGTGAAATACTCTTTACATTTCTTCTGTTTAATAGACGGTTTGACATTTAGGATTGTGACTGTATTATTGAGTAACAGTTCCATGCTTCACTGTAATTAAGAGCACTTTTGATATTGTTATTGTGTATATATGTTATTTGTGTAATAATGTATTGCTTTTGAATAAGTTTCATGATTTGTTTTTGAACCTTCTGCAATGTGGTGATATATGGTAGCACCTGAAGTTGATGATGTTCTTTGTTCTGCCTTTACTATAATAACGAAAAAACTCAAGTTTAATGAACTTAATAGACAAAAATGTCTGGATAAACTAATAAATTTTGGTTTACCCAAATTCAACATTTGTTGTGATATTCGTAACAGAGGCATAGGTAAAAACCCCCAATTTTGTTGCATTTCATAGTGGCCCAACCTACCCTCTTTCCCAGTGGGCCCAACCCCCAGTTGCTTTTATCCTACTATGCCAGAGGAGCATTCATGTTATTTTATCTATCCTATCGAAGTAGGACTCTGGAATGCGAAATGGGGTGTTCTGCATAATGTAAGGCAACTAATGTTACCAAAGGGTCTCTTGGCGATAGCTAACTATCCCAGCTCGGCTTGCTTAAAGAGCCAAGTCTTCAGCATCTGTCTAAACTTCCTATAGTTAAAGGTGGTCCTGAGTTCCAGGGGCAGAGAGTTCCAGACATGCGGAGCTGTGACAAAAAACCTGACTCCACCTATCCTTAACCTCTTAAATTGGGGGATCACTAACAGGTGCAAATGGGTGGTTCTGAGGTCTATGGTAGGGGAGTTCTTGTGGCTCTGAGATTTAATAAATGCTGGACTTTTCATGTGCAAGGCTTTGAAAAGAGTGCAACATGTTTTGTAAGTACATCTCTGTGCAACTGGGAGCCAAGTGAAGGTCTTTTGTAACTTTAGAACTGTGGCAGCATTTGGGAAGCTGATAGATCAGCCAAGTAGCCTGATTTTGGACCAACTGATGGCTCCGCATATGATTTTTAGGGAGACCCAAGTATATAGAGTTAGTGTAGTCAATTCTATGCATGACCAAAGCTATTATGAACTGGACCAAGGCGTCAGTAGTGGGAAATTTCTTGATCTTCTTAAATTTGGAAAAAGCAGGAGGATATCACTGAACCAAGTTGTGGTTTCAGAGATAGATCCTTGTCAATTGTAAAACCAAGACTTTTTCCCGACTTCCTTGGAGAGGGAGGAGGACCCTTGAGTAGGAAGTCGGGTTTCTGTTGCAGTAACCCACCCACTTTGTGCCAGATTTCTGATGCACTTTGACTTGATGTGCCCTGGGTCCCTGCCAATCAGGTTCCCAGGGCCTGTGTTCTTTCCCAAAACTGTACCTTTATACTCCTAATTGGCACCCCTCTGGCCACAAGTAAGTCCCTTGTGTAAGGTGCCTTGGGTACCAAGGGCACTGTGACCAGGGAAGGCCTCTAAGGGTTGCAACACATATTGTGCCACCCTTAGAGGTCCTGTACCTTAACACCCACACACTGCCATTGCAGGCTGCATGTTTTGGTGCTAAGAAAGTGAAGATTCGACATGGCACACATACCTGTGTGCCATGCCTGCAACCCACTGCCTATGGTATAGGTAAGACACCCCTCTAGCTGTGTCCACTTCCCATGGTGAGGGTACAGTTGCATGAGCAATGTACCCCTACAGTGCTCATGCAGTAGTCGATTCTTAGACATTGTAAGTGCAGTAAAGCAATAAAGAGTATATAGTCAGGGAGTTTGCGAACTCCACAGCACCATAGTGGCTTTACTAAATTCTGGGCAGTTTTGTATCAATCTTCTCAGCATAATAAACCCACACTGATGCCAGTGTGGGTTTTAGTATACCATGCTTTCAGAGGGCATCTTAGAGATGTCCCCTGAAAAACGACCAGGCTCTGGTGGGTTCCCTGACTGGTAAACATCAGCCTGCCACCATGGGACATGTTTCTGGACCCCTAGGGTGGGAGCCATCGCTCCCTGAGCCCAGAAATAAAGCCTTTCTTGTGTGGAGGTGGTCACACCTTCCCCAGGTCAGGAAGAGCCATCTGTGGCAAGGGAGCTTCAAAGGCCTTGCTGGCTTTGTAACACAACCCCCAGCTACTCCTGCTATCAGGAGCAAGCCCCCTTCCTGTCTCCCCTCTTTTTCGGCAGGGTGTCAGGTGGGAAAAATTAGAACAGCCCAGAAGGTGTGCCAACCTCTGCCAACCCCACCCCTCAGGTGGGGGAGGCGAGGTGAAGCCCACTCTTCAGTGCCCTGTATCTTGCAGATGGCAGGCACTCTCCAATCAGGATTAGGTATTGTGCCCATTCCCCCACGTGAGGTGAGCACACCAAGGGTGTAGTCACCCTAAGGTCTGTAGCCAATTTGCTACTGACCTCAAGACCCCTAAAACGCCCCCTTGATTCAGTATCTAGGGGGCAGCCCTGAACCAAGAAGGGAGATTCCCACAACCTACGAAGAAGAACAAAAGAAGACACCCAGCAGAGGAGACTGCAGAGAACAACTGATTTGGACCCAGCTTTACCAGCCTGTCTGCAGTATCAAGAGATCCTGCGCTACAAGTCGCCTTGTCCTGCAGCTAGCAACCTCCAGAACCCTTTGAGGACTGACTGCCTTCAGCAAAGACCAGATCTCCTGTGAACAGCAGGTCTGTTCGAAAGAATCTCCCAAGACAGACTCTGAGTCTGCTGAGGACAAAGAAACCCGATGCTGGGAACCACCTCTGCATCCGGCGCCTACTGTCCGAATTTGGTTGGCCCACCGGTCCCAGCGAGGTCCCCAAGCACTCCAGAGCTGGAGTCCACCATGGGTTGACCCCTCCAGGACTCCCCAACATCACCTGCAGCCTCTGCACGGAGACCACCCAACCACAAGTGGCCCGGTAAGGTGAAATCTGACCGAAAAAGGCACCCCTGCATCCAGCTGCCCTAGGCCCTGGAGAAAAGAACCCGAGGTGCACGAACATCCTCGAGCCCACCAACTTACCTGCCCCGCTGCTCGTTCCTCCTGGAAGTCTTCCCGGACCGAGCCTGCAGCCAAACTTCAAAACCGGAAATTCCCGTTGAAAACAACAGGGCACCAGACGCCAAAACAGCAGCCTGCTACCGGCCGCCCCTGTGCCGCTGTGGGTGCACCTCATGTGCTAACTCGGATCCCCATTTGCCCTGAGCCTAACACCAGGAACTTTTCTCCCAAAACCACGTGGCCTGCTTGTGAACAGTCCCCAACGGGAGGCCCCCTTTCCGCCTTTAGATAACATTGGGCCTCAGCACTCTGTTCCCAGCCGTCCTAGTGCCACTGAGGGTGTTCTAAGAGTTCATCCTTGACCCTGGTGGAACCCTGGTTCTAACCCCAGAAACCCAACTCCCACAAACAAGTACTTACCTGCAAACCGATAATTGAATTTCCTCCCATAGGATTGCATTGACTGCTTTTCTGACGACACATAAATAATTATGTCCATTACAAAAAATTTTGTGGCTGCAGCTAATTTTAACAGCTACATGCAGGCTGTTGCCTCCTGGATGGCAAACAACTTTCTCCAACTTAATGGGGACAAAACCGAGGTTCTGGTCTTCAGCCAGAAATGTTTGGATCATGCCCACGCCCTGTTGCTTCAGCAAAGAATATTGGCGTCATAATTGACAACAAGCTTTTTTTCGCCCTTCAGGTGAACAAAATGGTATCATTCTGTTTTTGGGTTATCAGAACCCTGAGAAAGATCTTTCCTTTTTTATCTCTTCCATCGTGGTTGCCCTGAATCTGTCCAGATTAGATCATTGCAATGCCCTTTATCTGGACATTAACAAGGGATCGATTCATAAGTTGCATCTTGTCCAGAATGCTGCAGCAAAATTGATTTTAGATCTTCCAAAATGTTGTTCTACCCTGCCATTCACAAATTGCATTTGCTTTCTGCCGAAAAACGAATTTTGTTTAAGGCCCTACGTATTGTTCATAGGACACTTTTTAACCTAGGCCAAGAATGCATAAAACACCTGTTTCAGCACTATGTCCATGCCAGACAGCTGTGTTCTGCCAACAAGAACTGGTTAATGGTACCGAGGTTCAGAATGGCAAACTGGGAAGGAAGAGCCTTTGCTGTGGCCGCAACCAAACTCTGGAACACTCTACCTATATCCATCTCTTGTCTGGAGTCACATCCCCTCTTTCATAAATCAGTAACCTCTTGCGTGCTGATGATGAGCTCAGCTCGTCATGCAGCACGGTGGCCGTGTGCTGATGACGAGCTGAGCTCGTCATGACCTCCGCAGAACGCCCACGCGTGGATAATTACCCCGCTGTGCTGGTCGTTCCATTGAGCGAGCGTGGCCATGACGAGCTCAGCTCATCATCAGAACACGGCCACCGTGCTGCATGATGAGCCAAGCTCGTCATCAGCACCGCAGGGGAATTAGCCCCGCAGCGATGGGGTTAAAGACCTGGCTGTTTGCCCTTTAACATTTCAAAGTATTGATATATACCGTTCCCTGACCTGGCTTCCGCTATCACAGCCTTGACACCTTTTGGCATTGTTCGCGCTCTACAAAGTGATCATTCATTCATTCATTCTTTGAAAATTCTTCTGTGTGGAGTTGGTTTGTATGAAATCTGGAAAACTGCATATGAGTAAAAAGTTAATTACTTAACTTTTGTCTAGGAAATGTCTCAGTGTGATATCTAGGCATAGCACACTGATTAGCAAAAGTAACGTAAAAAGTAATCCAAGAAGTAACTTGCACAGTAATCTATAAAGTAACTGAAAAGTAATTGTGAACTGTTGACTTACCTGTAAATCAACCTACTGCATTTGAACCTGCATTCAACTTTAATTCACTGCATAAATCTTACAAAGTATTATTTCACTTACCTGCACCAGGCCTGGCTTGGTTCTAGAAATAAAATAACTAAATAATATTTTTTATACAAACAAATTGGTCTGAGTTCAGGCTTTTTGTGTGGGGCATCATTTCTTGCCTAAATGTTTACAATAAATGCATACACTACCCTCTGATAAAGGCTTACTGCTCGCCCACACTACCACAAATAGAGAGTAAGGTATTATTTACTTTTACCTCTGCCTACCATAGGGGTTGAACTGGACTCTGTGCACACTATACCTTACTTTGGTATAGTATATACAGAGCCTTTTTCCTACACAAACTCATTGGGCCAGAAGGAAGGACTTCAAAGGACGGGCTTATTTTTACTGACTACTCCCTCTATTTTGTCAAAGTTTAGTTTCAAGTGGTTGCTGTTCATCCAATTGCTGTCGTGGAAATGCAGCCTGGAATTTTGAGTGCTGTCAATCGTGAAGAGGAGTTGCATGTCATCAGCATAATTACAAATTTGAGTGTTGCCTTTATCTAATTCCTCTCGAATGTCATCTATTACTGAGAGGATCACCGCCTCTTTTGAGTGAGCTTGGAGAAAGCCCGCTTTGCAGGGATTAAGGCCTCTATAAAGAAGCAGAGATGTTGAGCTACATGTGCCAAAAGCAATTTTGCCAAATAGGGGAGGAGAGAAATTGGCTGATAATTTTGCAGATTGAGGGGGTCCTCACCTGCTTTCTTTTGTAAGGGGACTACAACTACCTTTTTTAAGGAACTATGCCTTGGTTGAGAGACAGATTAAGAAGAGCTAATGCCAAGTCTGGGAAATGAGTCAATACTTATTTTAAAATACTTGGAGGACAGGTATCATTGGTCGACCCTGATTTAACTTTTGTCAATAAGTCCATTAAGTCCTCTTTATTGATCTCAGGGAAAGATAAAAGATTACTTGTATTTCTATCATCAGTAGACAGAGTATTGCGGAGGGGACTAAAGGGCATACTCTTTTTAATGGTATCAATCTTATTGATAAAGAAGGAATGGGAATTTGTCAAGCACCGTAAAGGTAAGTTCCAATTCTATTAAGGACACGGAGGCAAGGATTATGCTTTATCTCTCTTCTCTTTATTATTATAAAATTTCATAGCACCCAGAAAGATATTCAAACAAATCTTTAAAACATTAACAGGAAAAAACTTCAACTCCCATACATCCAGGGAGGAACCCTAGAATATAGTCCTTCCACTGTGTCCATTGCCAACAACACATAGTCCCATGTTTGTGTCCCTCTTTCCTCTTTCTTCGTGCAAGTCATGCCAAATCATCACTGGTCCTGGTTTGAACCATCGTTTCCTGACAAAGACAACGTAAGGGCTCCAGGAAAATAAAGCTGTATGTAACTCACAAGTCTGACAATTGCTGTAAAAGAATTCAATAACGAAAGAGAATGTTCAAACATTACACAAAAGTCCCATTGCAAAAATATGAATTTGTTACTTACTACCATACGGGTGGGCTCGCACCATCTGTGCCCCGGGAAAGATAATCCTCACCTCCATGTCCTTAATAGAATTGGAACTTACCTGCGCGGTGCAAGACAAATTCCCATTCTATGCCAGGACCAGAGGCTTCAAATTATGCTAGTTTTAAGCTTACTTACCACTAACTGAGCCACTTCCAAAACCGGTTTAAAGTAAAAACCTTTTGACTGTTGAGTCTGAGGACCAGTCCGCTGCTCGCATTAAATCCTCTAAACAAGCCCCTAGCGCAAACGCCTTAGAGGCCATTTCACCCCTGGCTGAATGGGCTCCAAACTGTTTTGTGTCAATACCGGCCTCCTGCATGACCCAACACACCCACCTGGTTATGGTGGGAGAAGAGGCAGCCTTGTGCGGCTTCTTGAGAGCAATAAGAAGTTGTTGTTGACCCAGAGGGCGGAGTTCTTGAGTTATCTCTTCATACGCCTTCAGGCAATCCACCACACATAATTGTGGGGTGTCTTGATAAGCCGGGTATGAAACCATTCGGGTATGAGACTAAGGGGCCGATTATGGTGGCGGACGGACTCAAAAGGAAGGAGGGACCGTCCGCAGGGGCAGCGGCGGTCCCTCCGTGCAAATTAGGATGTGACCGCCACCCTGGCGGTCACATCCTGTATTTTTATCATTGCGGCGGGTGCTGCTTGAAGCAGCACCCGCCGCAATGATAAAAATGTAAGTTGTGCATTTGCATGCACAAAGCGGCAGGCACCTCGCGGTGCCTGCCGCTTTGTGCAGGCAAATGCAGGGGGGTACCATAGGTACCCCACATGTGCACCCCCCACCCCCCCTTCACCCCTGGGGGCCCGCAACGGGCCCCCAAACACAAATCCGTATGCCTTTACACGGCGGAAATGCCGCCGTGTAAAGGCATCTTTCTGCAGACATCCTAATATGGCTGGCGGTGTCTGATAGACACCGCCAGCCATGTTAATGCTTTTCCGCCGCGGGCGGAATCCGCCCGTGGCGGAAAAGCGGAGGACAGATAGTAAGACCCAGCGAGGGCTTTTTTCCTGGACGGGGTAGTGTTCACTGCTCGGACATCGGAAACTCTCCTACAGGAGACTAGGCATAGAAGCATTGCTAGTTTGGATGATATTTCCTTCATAAAAAGATATCTATTCTGTTGCCAGGATAAAAAGAGGTTCTATGCTAGATTGACGTCGTACAGAACTGAATAGCGTAGTTCTGGAGGCAGAGAAAGCTATATACCCTGCAGAAGTCTGCAGACAAACGGGTTTTTCCCTACAGGAGCTCCGTCTATCGGGTTATGTCCCTACGAATTTGCCGATTGTATCGCATTTATCAAACGATACACCAGTCCCTCTGAAGCCAAGTCTGCCAAAAATTCAAGATTGGAATGACACCTGCGACCATGGCATCCAAACTCCTTCGAAGACACCAACGAACCCATCTCGTCCAGGCGGGCAGATAACGTTTTGTGGTACTATCTGACCAAGCCTTTGACAAGAGGGCCTCAGCCGGTCTCGAAAGGCCCTGCACTGACCACTGTTGCCTGAAAGCTGCCACACAATGAGCTGGAGTAGATGACGTGGAACTCCGTCTGGGTTCAGAAGCAGGTGAGGAAACAGAGGGAGTAGGATTGGAGAATCCCAAGAAAGTTCCAGTAGAACCAGAAACTAAACTTGTGATCTCCAACAAGGTGTTATCATGGACACTTCTGGCCTTTGCCGGCAAATCTGGGCTGCCGCCCTTGTGATCATTGAAAAAGGAGGAAACACGTAGCCCCTCTCTTCACTCCGTTCTTAAAGGAAGGCGTCTGTGGCCAGAGTCATCGTATCGGGCCTCCAAAGGAAGAACCAAGGAACCTGATGGTCCAGACGTGACGCAAAGAGGTCCACCGAGAATGGCCCCATAGTGCTTCCACCCACTGAAAGATCTGAGGGTCCAGTTTCCAGAGACTGGAGTCGTAAAGATTTCTTGAGTGCCAATCTGCAATCCGATTGTTCCGGCCCGGAAGGTATTCCGCCGTGACCGAAATGTGGTGTGCCAAGCAAAAAACCCACAAATCCTTCGCCATGGTCGCTAAAGCCAGAGATTGGGGACCTTCCAACCGGTTGACGTATCGAACCGCGGAGATGTTGTCCATTTTTAGAAGGACACAGGACTGCACCTTGTCCTTTTTTTTAACAAACTTTATTGTGCCTTGGTCAGAGTACATTACATAGTATCAGGTATTTATGGCATTTTTCATTTTTGTGTATCAATAGCTCAACTTTTTCCGTAAGCAAGTTTACAGACTTCGATCGTTTTAGTCAACGTTTACATAACAGAAAAAAAAATCTAATGCAATCAAATGAAACATGTGGAATCATCCATTATACTCATTACTGTCTCAAAGGTACCGTGTCACGTTTTTGTACTTTTAATCCCTAAACTAAATTGACCAACCCCCTTCCCTCGCCCTCCACCCTCTTCTGTGTTCTACTTTCCATTCCGTATTGTAACTCTGTGGTATCATTGATTCCAACCTATACCTCTGGTATACCAGGGACCGTTCTACATCGTTTAGTCTAGTTGTCGCTGGTTATGTGGTAATTGGTGAAGGTAATCAGGAGATTGGGTCGGGAAATGTAAGTGGGATATCAAGTTGTCTGAGTTCCTCTAACATAATGTCCATTTCAATGGAGATGGGACGTTTCCTTAAACCTCTCGCCACCTATTGTCTAAGTGCTGCGCTTTCCACACTGCCCCATCTAATTACCTCATCCCTCCATACATGTAGTGGGGGGACTGCATCTTGTCCTTGGTCCAACATTGAACCACAAACGAGCCTGCCAGAAGGTCCAGGCTCGTCCAATGACCAAAGGGTGGAGTAATCCCCGCACCGAGCCCCCCAGCCTGACCTGCTGGCATTGGACTCTATGATAAGATCTGGAACCAAGTCGAAAATCGCCCGACCGTTCCACGCCTCCATATGGAACAACCACCATGCGACCTCTTCCCTGGCCTCTGCTGAGAGGGGAACTCAATGGTCGTACAACAATCCGCTCCTCAGATGATATGCCTTGAGGCGCTGGAGTGCTTGATAAAGTAGGGGCCCCGGGAAGAGAGCCTAAATAGATTAGGACAGAAGGCCCACCAGTCTTGCCAGTTGCCGGAGGGAAGTGTAAGGTCTAGAAATCGTTTGACGCAATTTGTGACAAATCTTGGCCATTTTCCAAGATGGTAGGCTCAGAGTCACGTGGATGGAATCCACTACAAACTAGAGAAATGTCACTGTTTGAGCAGGTCTGAGAACCGATTTGTCCTTGTTGATGATGAACCCTAGGCTTTTTAAAAGGGAGACCGTCTGCTGGAGCTGTCTGGATAAGGTCCAAGTGTATTGTGCCATAAGAAGAAGATCGTCCAAGTATACGATCATGTGAATACCCTGAGCTCTGAGGAACTTCACTGCCGGATGAAGTACCTTGGTGAAACACCAAGGAGCTGAGGAAAGGCCGAATGGAAGGGAGGTGAACTCGTAAATATGATTCCTCCACAAAATTGCAGGAACCACCGATGGGGTGCATGGATCGGAACCACCAGATAGGCATCCTTTAAATCCAACTGCACTATCCAGTCGGAAGGAAGAAGGACGTCTCGGAGCAGATGGATTTGCTCCATCTTGAAATAGCGGTAAACCAACCACCCGTTGACCTCTTTGAGGTTGATAACCGGATGCCGTCCCCCATCGGACTTGTCCACCAAAAAGATGTTGCTGAGGAAACCATGAAGATGCAAAGTTGATCGGCAAATGGCTCCTTTGCAGAGCAGCTCGGAAACCTCTTCGTCGATCAACTGTGCCTTGTGGGAAGTGAATGATATTGGCCGAGCAGAGAACTCTTGCCGAGAGTTCTCGTAAAACTCTATATGAAACAGTCTGTAAGACCCATGCGTCTGAAGTAATGGTCCCAACCATCCCACAGGGCCACTAATGGACCCCCGATGCATACGTGGGTTGCTGGAAGAACACTTCCGCTGATATTTCCTCCGCCGGTATTGTTCATAAAACCTCTGGTCTTTTGAAGACCTGTGAAGTGCTCCGGCGAGGCTGTGTGTGTGTGTGTGTGTGTGTGTGTGCCCTTAAGCTGTCTCAGCCCGGGCACACGCAGGAAAGGTGGAGGGAGGGAGACAGGGAGGGAGGGAAAGGGAGGGAGAGAGACAGGGAGGGAGAGAGAGAGAGAGAGAGGGTGAGTGAGGGTAAGTGAGAGTGAGGGAAGGAGAGTGAGGGCAGGATTGTGAGGGCAGGAGAGTGAGGGCGAGGGAGAGTGAGGGCAAGGGAGAGTGAGGGTGAGGGAGAGTGAGGGCAGGAGAGTGAGGGCAGGAGAGTGAGGGCGAGGGAGAGTGAGGGCAAGGGAGAGTGAGGGCGAGGGAGAGTGAGGGCAGGAGAGTGAGGGCAGGAGAGTGAGGGCGAGGGAGAGTGAGGGTGAGGGAGAGTGAGGGCGAGGGAGAGTGAGAGTGAGGGCGAGGGAAAGTGAGGGCGAGGGAAAGTGAGGGCGAGGGAGAGTGAGGACGAGGGAGAGTGATGGCGGGGGAGAGTGAGGGTGAGTGAGAAGGAGAATGAGGGAGGGAGAGTGAGGGAGGGAGAGGGAGGGAGAGGGAGGACGAGGGAGAGTGAGAGCGAGGGAGAGTGAGGGAGAGGGAGGGCGAGGGAGAGTGAGGGTGAGGGAGAGTGACGGCGAGGGAGAGTGAGGGCGGGGGAGAGTGAGGGTGAGTGAGAGTGAGGGTGAATGAGAATGAGGGAGGGAGAGTGAGGGAAGGAGAGTGAGGGCGAGGGAGAGTGAGGGAGAGTGAGGGCGAGGGAGAGTGAGGGAGAGGGAGGGCAAGGGAGAGTGAGAGTGAGGGCGAGGGAGAGTGAGGGAGAGGGAGGGCGAGGGAGAGTGAGGGCGAGGGAGAGTGAGGGCGGGGGAGAGTGAGGATGAGTGACAGTGAGGGTGAGTGAGAATGAGGGAGGGAGAGGGAGGGAGAGTGAGGGAAGGAGAGTGAGGGCGAAGGAGAGTGAGGGAGAGTGAGGGCGAGGGAGAGTGAGGGAGAGGGAGGGCGAGGGAGAGTGAGAGTGAGGGCGAGGGAGAGTGAGGGAGAGGGAGGGCGAGGGAGAGTGAGGGCGAGGGAGAGTGAGGGCGGGGGAGAGTGAGGGTGAGTGACAGTGAGGGTGAGTGAGAATGAGAATGAGGGAGGGAGAGTGAGGGAGGGAGAGTGAGAGAAGGAGAGTGAGGGTGAGGGAGAGGGAGGGCGAGGGAGAGTGAGGGAGAGGGAGAGGGAGGGAGAGGGAGGGCGAGGGAGAGTGAGGGCGAGGGAGAGTGAGAACGAGGGAGGGCGAGGTCAAGGGAGAGCGATGGAGAGTGAGGGCGAGGGAGAGGGAGGGAGAGGGAGAGCGAGGGAGAGGAAGAGCGAGGGAGAGGGAGAGCGAGGGAGAGGGAGAGGGAGGGAGAGGGCGAGCGAGGGAGAGGGAGTGCGAGGGAGAGGGAGGGTGAGTGAGAGGGAGGGCGAGTGAGAGGGAGGGAGAGGGAGAGGGAGGGATAGGGAGAGGGAGGGCGAGGGAGAGTGAGGGAGGGAGAGTGAGGGAAGGAGAGTGAGGGAAGGAGAGTGAGGGAGGGAGGGAGACAGAGTGAGGGAGAAAGAGGGAGACAGAGGGAAGGAGGGAAAGGGAAGGAGACAGAGGGAGACAGAGGGAAGGAGGGAGAGGGAAGGAGAGAGGGAGACAGAGAGAAGGAGAGAGGGAGACAGAGGGAAGGAGGCAGAGGGAAACAGTGAGGGAGAGGGAAACTGAGGGAAAGGGAAACAGAGTGAGGGAGAGGGAAACTGAGGGAAAGGGAAACAGAGTGAGGGAGAGGGAAACTGAGAGAGAGGGAAACAGTGAGGGAGAGGGAGACAGAGATGGAGAGGGAGACAGATGGAGAGGGTACAGAGATGGAGAGGGTGACAGAGAGAGTGAGACAGAGGGAGAGAGGGAGTGAGACAGTTAGAGTGAGTGAGACAGAGGGAGAGAGGGAGTGAGTGAGACAGAGGGAGAGAGGGAGTGAGACAGATGGAGACAGAGAGAGGGAGGGAGACAGAGAGAGAGAGAGAAAGAACGAGAGAGAGAGAGAGATGTGTGTATGCCGGGTCAGGTGGCTCAAAGCCGCTGCAGGGACATGTGATCAACCTCATGGTCACAGTTTTTTTTGTTCTAGCCCCGCCCCTTCCCCCACTGACCCCGCCTCCACCGGTGCGGCCCTCGGACATAAACCACACTGTAAATTTGGCCCCCGAGAGAAAGTTTGTGAGTACCCATGCCTTGGGGGATTCTGATGGAACCCACGGCCGGGTGAGCAGCCCCTGCCTCAGCCTGCCCCGTGGAAAACCTGTTGGTTGAAGACCCTTTTAATATTGGGCTGGGCTCTTTAACAAAAGGGTTGCCAAAAAGGCCCCCTGGGCCACTGCCCCCGCCTCCGAGACGAGCGAGTCCCCCTGACGGGCTTACAGCAGCACCGCAACCAGCAGGGCGCCGGCCGCTTAAGGAGCGGAAAACGTTCCCGCTGCTGGCCGAAGAATCTGTAATAGAAGGCAGCAACAATGCAAAAACAACAGGGGAAAAGCATTCAAATACTTCCCAATTATCATTTGCCCTAAAACAGAGGTGTCAGTACAATTTCACTAAAATAAACAAGTCAGAAGAGAAAAGTCGACTTAACTGCTTGTGAAGCAGCAAAGAAAGAGGAAGGAGGGACACAAACATGGGACTATGTGTTGTTGGCAATGTGAAAGGACTATATTCTCAGGTTCCTCCCTGAATGTATGGGAGTTGACGTTTTTTCCAGTTAATGTTTTAAAGATTTGTTTGAATATCTTTCTGGCTGCTATGAAATGTTGTTATAATAAAGCGAAGAGAGATAAAGCATAATCTGAAGCCTCCGGTCCTGACATAGAATTGAGAGAATACCAAAGGTTTGGGGAGGGCATGAGGGGTAGAGTGATTCTGTCTTGGTTTGAGAGTTCAGGGATAATTTTATAGTTCTCTCTGGCTTTGTTGGGGGCATTCAAGATCTTATTCATAAAAAGAAAATTGCTTTAGCTTGCCTGATGAACTGTTTATACTCTTTAAGTTGTTATATTTTTTAGATCAGGGGAGTAATTGTTGCGCCACTTTTGTTCATAGTGCCGAAATTCTAGTTTAGCTGTTTTTAGTTCTACTGAAAACCTTTTATTGGCATCTTGGCGTCTCAATAGTTTAATTTTATGGAAGGGGGCATGAGTACTGCTGGCCTCTATGAGCCATTCTGTGATTGCTTCCTCATAGTCAACAATATCTACCTGGGGTAATGGCAAAGATGGTTCCAAATGGTTAAAGAAGGGCATCAGGTCAGCTCGAGACCAATTCCTGGATAAAATGCCAGGACAGGTCATGGATTGGTGAGAAGAGAGATCTGATAATGAAAATGAAATCAGAAAATGATCAAACTATACACAAGGAACAATCCTTAAATTCCTCAAAGGAAATTTGGTAGTCCAAATTTGATCCAGGGTTTGGGCTTTAATATGCATGGGTCGATGTACCTGCTGTTCAAATATCTGAGGGTGTCCGTAAGGTCAGCAGCTTGCTTTCCTCCTTTTTCCTCATTGGCCCAATAGTTTAAATCACTGATTAACAGTACATTGGCTTGGTCAATTATTAAGGGTGAGATTGACTATGCCAGGTTGTGAGGGAAGTTATGCATATAGTTAGGAGGGCTATACAAGAGAACATGTGTCAAGGACGAGGTGGGAGATTCAAGTTGATTACCAAGTTCTCTAAATTTAGTGAAGTCAGTTTAGTGAATTTAAGATGTTTCTTGATTATTGCCGCAGCGCCACCATCCACCTCCCCTGCTACTCTGTTGGTTTGTAAGAGGTAATAGCTGGAAGGAAGGGCAGATGAGATGTCAGGGGATGAGTCATCTGTGAGCCAGGTCTCAGTTAGTAACAGCAAATCTGGTGCTTCAGTATCTAGTGAGTAAAATATTTCTGTCTGGTGTTTAACCAGGGATCGTAAAAATGTTTCTTCCTTTTTCTGATTTGCCTTTTCTCCATACCCTTGTATCATTCCCACCTCCCTTGGTGTTGTGACTGCGTCCCCCCTCCGACCCCACTTAGTGGAACTCTGCTCTCCTGATTTATGGGTCTTGACCTGAGAAAAACTACTATTTATATATATATAGATATAGATATATATATATATATATATATATATATATATATATATATATATATATATATATATCTATATCTATATCTATATCTATATATAGAGAGATAGCTCTAACCACTAGTATATATAGTAGACCTTTGTACTCTCTACCATTCCTATGTGACTCTTAGAGTTTATCCATTTGTATCTCTTCCTTGAGTGACTTTACAACCTGTACATTTGCAAATTATTATTATTATTTTTTTTCTGTTTGTATCTCTTTCTTCGGTGACTCTACAACTTGTACATTTGCATTTTTTTCTGTTTGTATCTCTTCCTTGTGTGACTTTACAACTTGTACATTTGTAATTTTTTCTGTTTGTATCTTTTATGCACCTCATGTAATCCTTATGTATCGCAACTGGTCTAATGTTTGCGCTATATAAAATCCGCATTAAATAAATAAATAAATAAAAACTGGTCGAGGTAGTATTGTGGGTGTATAATAGATCTAAACTGCATAGTTTCATAGTGAGGGGAGGGGAGGGGATGTGTTTTGACTTACTGAACTGAAGTCTTGTAACTCTTCCGAAGAATAGTCTATGAGTTGGGCATGATGGCTAGCTGCGCCTGGACATGGATGGGCACAGACGGACTTGCTTTTGCGCGTCACATTAAATAGGCATGGAGCCAAGCACCGAGGTGTGCCGTCTCCTGACAAAGCTACGGATTGGTTCCCACCTTTAGCCAATCAGATTGCAGCCATGCCCCTGAGTTCAGAAACCCAAGGAAATACAGCGCGATTTGATAAATCAATGGAATACTATTATCAAGAATACACAGTTAAGCGCTTTCTTAATTTCAATTTCAGCATGTACAGGTTTTAAAAAACAAATTGCAAGTCTATCAATTTAAAAAGAAGGTGCTGCTAGAGCAGAGTTATCAGCATGTCCGTGCAGAGCTCAACATTAAATAGATGTGGTGCCAAGCACCAAGGTGTGCCAGCTCCTAGATGTCGTGTCTTGACCAAAGAAAGACCGACACTTCTTTATGTTTCAAGGAGCTTTATTTATTGCATCCTACTCTGTCCCTGTCCCTATTCTATCTGCCCCTTTCCTGTCTACACTCCTCTTCCCTTGGCCCCAGCTAACTCCACCCACCCAACTACTGGACTGCTGACTCTGTTACATCTCCCCCTTTCTTAACAAACAAACACACAAAGAAAACTGGCTCAGATTTCTTCAATGAGTCTTCTTGGTCGTTGAATGTCTCGGCGGGGTCTCAGGGACATGCCTCCAGTATCAGTCCCAGATTCCACTTGAGAATCTCTTGTCTGGCTCATACTATCTCGATCAGATCGATCTTGTCCTTCGTTGACCGGCGTACCAGTCATCTTTGTGAGAGCTTCTCTCATGTCTGGAGTGCACTTCTTAAAATGTGACACATTCCTGGTGATTCGTCGACGATCAGAGTCCGCCGTTATCATGGTGCCCTTCTGCTGAGTAATCAATAAAGGCTCCGCTCGGAAACGGCAATCAGTTTTCCTTTGTTGGTCTTGTTTGACAGTAACACAGTCTCCTTCATGTAGAGATGGTGATCTCGCTCTCCTTCTTGCATTTGCGTATGACTTCATCTTGTCTTTGCTGTGACTGTCCGCCGCCCTCACCTCTTGATGAATACGGAGAGGTGACACCGCTCGTAAGGCTCCTTCCCAGGTCGGTATGCGTGTCCTTATGGGTCGCCCTAGCATCAGCGTAGCAGGGCATTTGCCAGTGGTGGCATGAGGGGTCGTTCTATATGCCCTGAAAACCTCATTGAGAGCCACTTGCAGGTCTCTTTTCTCAGTGGTGGCTTGTTGAAAAGTCTTTTTGAGTGTGGCCATGAACCGTTCAATGGTGCCGTTGGCCTGCGGCCATAGAGGTGTGATTTTCCTATGTTTGAAATTCAAATGCTTTGCAAAGGCACTGAACTCGTGTCCATTGAAAGGAGGGCCGTTGTCCGTTTTCAGTTCTTTGGGGACACCCCAGGCTGCAAACACTTCATCCAACACGGTGAGGGTGCTGGAGGCACTGGTTGATGACACAAATTGAGCAATGGGGAACCGTGAGTATTCGTCAATTATAGCCAGGACATATTTGCCCGATTGTAGAGGTCCATAGAAATCCATGGCGAGTTCTTGCCACACTCCACTAGGTAGGGTGGTCATTTGCAATGGAGCAGGAGGATTCCCACGATTGACCAACTGACACTGGGGGCAATCCTTCAGGGTTAGCTCTACCATCTGATCGAGGAGGGGAAACCACACCCGTTCCCGGAGAGCTCGTTTTGTTGACACCACTCCTCGGTGGCCTTCATGGGCAAGGTTGACGACACCCTGTCGTAGTTGCCTTGGAATAACAATCCGCTGATCTCGCAGTAGCAATCCATCTGTGGTGGCAGAAAGTTCATCACAGACATGTCGAAAGGCTTGCATTTCTTGCCTGACAGTCGGGTCACCCGCTTCATCTTCACTTTCGTGTCTCCACCTGTTTGTCTGGAGTCGACTTAGCACCTTCTGTAGAACGACATCTTGTGCAGTGGCTTCCTGAATGACTTCCACTGGAATAACTGGTGGTTGAGCTTGATCCACCACAAAGTGGATATACTCCTCTGCGATGGAGAACTTGGACTCAGACGATGCTTGCGGGTGTCGCGACATGTAATCCGCTGGGTTCTCTGATTTCCCGGGCTTATGTATTATTGTAAATGTGTATTCCTGTAACCTCAGACCCCATCGTTCAATCCTCGGCGGCATCTTGGATCTCGGGTTAACAAAGATTGTGACCAGCGCCTGGTGGTCGGTGATCATGGTAAAATGCTTGCCATAAATGAAGACATGAAAATGTTCACACGCCCACACGACCGCAAGACTCTCCTTCTCGCATTGAGAATATGCTTTTTCAGGATCCGAAAGGCTGCGACTGGCATAGGCGACAATACGCCTTTGATCAGAGTCATTATTATACTGCGCCAAAATCGCACCCAGACCCACAGGGCTGGCATCCACTGTTATCTCCGTTTGCCTGTGAGGACTAAAGTATGATAGATTTTCGGCAGACTCCACCGCCTGCTTGATTTCTCTGAAAGCTTGCTCACACTGGGGGGACCAAACAAACGGTTGACCTTGTTTTGTGAAAGTCCGAAGCGGACGGCTAATGGTTGCATAGTCCTTTTTGTAGCGAGCACAATAGCTGGCCATCCCCAGGAATGACCTCAGGTCGCTAACATCTTGAGGGCTCTTGGTCTCATTCAGAGCAGCTACCTTTTCAGGGTCGGGCTTCATCCCGGCACCTGAGAATATGTGACCGAAAATTTTTAGAGTGGACTGGTGGAACTCACACTTGTCTTTGTTCAGTGTCAAATTGGCGTCTAGCAGGGCAGGGCACACCCGATCTAGAGCCTTGTCATGCTCCTGAATGTTGAATCCATACACAAGGATGTCGTCACTGTAATTTAAGGTGTTGGGGACATGGTGAATGATCTGTCGTATCGCCTCCTGAAAAATTTCTGCAGCCGAGGAAATGCCAAAGCTTAGTCGTTTGTACCTAAATAACCCAAGGTGAGTTGCAAACGTAGTGATGTAACGAGACTTGGCCTGCAATTCCAGCTGGTGGTACCCCTTGTTCAAATCCAGCTCCGAGAATACCCTCTCTCCATTCAATGCAGAGATCATGTCACTGAGATGTGGCCCAGGGTGACGCTCCCTCTCAATGGCCATGTTGGGGAGTCGCATGTCAACACACAGCCTCACTTTTCCAGACGTGCCTTTCTTCGGTACGATGACTACCGGCGACACCCAGGGAGTTGGACCGTCGGTCCTTTCGATGATATCTGCAGATAAAAGTTCCTGAAGTTCATCCTCTACAGCCTGCTGGAGGTGAAACGGTACACGTCTGGGATGTTGCGCCACCGGTCTGATTTGTTCATTTATGTGAAGGCGAATTTGGCACCCTTTCATTTTTCCTAATCCATGGAATAACTTGGGGAATTTGTGGATGATGTCTGGATCATCGCTGACTCTATAGAGAATCTCAACAAGTCGGAGGCGCTCTGCACTAGGTAGGCTGAGAAGACAGTCGGCCTCGGGGCCTTCAATAACATGGATGAAGGCTGGTATGGACAGTGTTTTGTGTCTGAGTGTTGTTGGAAACTTCCCCAAGCAGGGAAGTGGCTTCTTGGACATCCAGGTGAATACCCGGACATGTGCAGGAGTCAAGGGTGACTGTGGCTTCATCCTGTCATATTCCGTGACAGGAATGTAGTTCAGCGAAGCTCCACTGTCTAACACAAATTTGGTTTCATGAGTCCCCACACTGATGTCTATTCGCGGATATTTCTTGAGTTGATTAGGGTCCGCAATCATGTTCGCATATTCAACTGTATATTCCGAATCTCTGGATGTTGATCTAGAGTCTCGGGATGGCGATCTCCATGTCCATTGAGATCTTCGTGATTCCCGACTGGAATGTGACGAGCCCGAGGACAACTTCGGCCTATCCTGGACTGCTTTTATGTGATGTTTTCTGGTGTTAGAGCGAGATGGCCTCATTGTTCCACTCCGTCTCTCCTTTTGATATTCCCCACACATCGCTTCGAAGTAATTCGTCCGCCCGCATTTTCGGCATCGCTGACCCATGGCAGGGCATGCATCAACGTGTGGATAGACATATCCGCATCTATAGCATCTTTTTGTTCTTTCTGGCTTCCTTTCCCTTCGACCTGGGTCACGCCTCCTATGTTCAGTGTGTCGTTGGCGGGACGACGGCCGAGGTTTCCACTGTCTCTAACTTGACCTTCGATGACTGCTGTTGCTGGCCTGTACTCGACACACCTGTTCTCGGCTTACAGTCCGTCCCGTCTCAATGCTCTTAGCATGCTCCTCCGCCTGGTCATAGACGTGCGTCATTTCTTCAATATCGTCTAACTCATGAGGTTTCCTCAGCAGCCGCCTCCTTAGTGTCTCAGAATGGCATCCATCAATGATCTGTGATTTAATGGCAGCGTCAGTTGAAAATGTGTCGAACTCACAGTGTCTCGATAACGACGCAGTCTGGTGATAAATGTGCTCATTGTTTCTTCTTTTCCTTGACGTGCCTAATGAAATGCATGTCGTTCATAATCAACATTCCTTTTGTGAAGGAATTTCTTGTTTAGGGCTTCACGCACTTTGTCATAGGTTCCTGCATCCGCAGGAGGAAGGTCTTTGATTATTTTACTAATTTCTCGGCCCGCAAGATTACGGAGGGCGATCAATTTTTCCTCATCTGCTGTCACCTTCGATCCCTTAATGTAGTCCTCAAAATCCTCAAACCACTCCTGCCATCTGGGGCCCATGCTCCCTCCAGTGGTCAGAGTTAGGGGTTCTGGGGGCCGCAGATGTGACACTCCCGTGATGATTGGTTTGACTTCATTTCGTTGTGGGGAGGTGTTCGGAGTCACCATTTTCCTGGCTTGGCACGTGCCTGTTTACTATTTCCTGCTGGCTTTGACTTATGCTTGTTTATTGTTGGTTGCTTGCATTAGCTTGTGCTTGTTGGTTGTTCCTTGCTTGCTTCAACACGAGCTTGCTTATCATTGGTCGCTTGCATTAACTTGTGCTTGTTTACTGTTCCTTGCTTGCTTTAACATGTGCTCGTCTATTTCCAACTGTTCGTGTGCATCAATGCTTGTTTGTCACTGGAGCGCCTGACTTCAAAATGGCCGCTCCCGAATCGCACAGGGATGTCCCTCTAGGCTGCCTGACTCCAAGATGGCCGCTCACTTGTAACTCCCATCCACCACGAGGTTTGGGGCTGCATTCGATCTCCAGGCTCATGGGGCTCACACGGCACTCACCGGCAGCTTTCCTGGCAGGCAGCAGGTCTCCCTCAGTCTCTCTTGTGCTTCTGGTCCACTGGCACCCTCAGGTAGGCTCGGGCTCCGCTCCCGATTTTCTTTACTTGTCTGTGTGCCGTACCTCACGCATCGGGGGGAGCTCCGGCTCTCGGCAATCTCGGCACGGGGTTTCTCAACTTCCCCACGGCTCTCCACACTTCTCCAGACAGTCTCGGCCTTCAGGGCTCTTCCGGAAGTCTGGGGTGGGCTCCCAGTTCCTTCTTTAGCCTTGCACGGCTCCCGGGCTCCCTTTCACTTTTGGGTGCGAAACAGCACCGGGTTTAAAATTTCTTTGGCGCTCGACTGCGCTCCTCTCACGCGGCTCTACGCGATCGCTGAATCGCGGAGCTGGGACGCTGGCTGCTGGCCTCTTCGTTTGGGCGGCAGTTTCCTCCGGGCACTTATGTCGCAACCGCGACTGTTCTCCAAACGATGCCCCAGGGACAGGACGCTGTTTCCAGGGTTCAGGGAGAGCAGGCTGCTCATCCCACCCTCGTCGCCAGTTGTCGTGTCTTGACCAAAGAAAGACCAACACTTCTGTATGTTTCAAGGAGCTTTATTCATTGCATCCTACTCTGTGCCTGTCCCTATTCTATCTGCCCCTTTCCTGTGTACACTCCTCCTCTTCCCTTGGCCCCGGCTAACTCCACCCACCCAACTACTGGACTGCTGACTCTGTTACACTAGCAAGGCCTCTGATTGGTTCCCCCCTTTAGCCAATTAGATTGCAGCTATGCCACTGAGGTCAGAGACCTGAAGAAATACAACGTAATTCGGTAAATTGATGGAATACTATTTTAAAGAATACACAGTTAAACGCTTCCCGATTTCAATATGTACAGGTTTTATAAAACAAACTAAGGGTGTGTGACTATTTTGAAGATGGCAGTCCTACCCAACAAAGACAGCTGCAGCTGTTTCCTGCACTCTCTGTCCATCTGGTATTCCTGGAAAGCTACCTCTAGGTTTCTGTAGTGTTAGCATTCTAGTTCGTGGGCGTGCGGATGACGTAGCACGCACGAACTAGAACGCGTTACGAATGCGCATGCGCGAACGGCTGTTCGCGCCTCAGAGCGGCTCGGAGCGCAACGGAGATAAGACGCCCAGCGCTCTTCCTGAGGCAATACTATATATATTAATAAAAGTATTCTTGCCCACACACCAGAGTCCTGCAGCATGATTTCAGGTGAAACATCCAACTCCACAGTGGCGACGAGGAGTGGGATCTCCCACATACAACTCCCTACAAAAGAAAAAAAAAATCAAACAGAAAAGCGTGGAGGTGTAGGAGGAACCAGGACAGCGCTAAGAGACTCAAGCTGGCCACCCACACAGGTGGTTATAGACGGCAGGAAGTACAGGAAGAGCGCGGCAGGGGCACAAAAGACGGAGCGGCGTCCACCACGTGCCCAGGAGCCAGGCAGCACCACATCCTGCACAGAAGCACGGTAGGAGAGGGGCAGTGCCACCACTACGGCCCTGGCTGAAAAAGGAGACCGAGTTGAAGGGGGAGGAAGAGAACCCCGCACCAGCACGTCACAAGAAAGAAACACCAACGTGCCAGGCAGACCCAGGTACCAGGGAGGAAACGCCAGTGCGCCAGGCAGCCCCACTAACCAGGGAGGTGAACCAGTAGAACAAGCCAGAATGAGCAACCAAGCTTCCTCACTCACGGCGCCGATTCCGTTTTTGCCCAAACCAGGCGAACCCCAGATGAAATGGGAGGACTGGAGGGAGTATTTCAAGAATTACCTTGAAGCCTTGGAAGATGAAAACGGTGAGGAATTCCCCAGCGCAAGGAGAAAACGGATACTTCTATGTTAGAAGGGGCGATCTCGGAGGGCCAGGTATTGCTCACCCAACCACCCCAGGACCCACCTCTCCCACAGATCTTGCCGAGTCTTATCGTGAGGTCCCCACCGGGGAGGACTTCGGGTCTAGGATCGTACGTACTGAGCTCACACCACACTTACGAACAGACACCACACCGCTGGATTCTAATGACAAGTTCTTTGTATGCAGTAAGAAGAAAGTAGCATTCTTATGTACAAATGATCGAGGAATCACAAAGTCTTTGAGGATTCGGGAAGAGGGAAGCGGGACAGTCTTTAGCCCTTGGGCCAGTACGAGGCGTACCCTGTGCACAGCTCTCAATCCTCGAGCCGGGGGATACGGACGATGATGGGCGTACTGGCTGCTTCACTCACGTCGAGTCGGCTCGGTTGTGATGGTGGTCTCGATGGTCCAGTCAGACCCGAGTACTCCTTGAGCCGCGACGAGGTCAGCAGGGCTCGATCCGGAGAAGTTCTTGAGGAGTCGCGACAGCGTCAGCAGGGCTCAGATGGTACGAGTTCAAGCTCGAGCTGCGACAGCGTCAGCAGGGCTCCGAGGTCTTAGAGAGGACGAGCCGCGACAGCGTCAGCAGGGCTCCGATGGTTGCGAGTTCAAGCTTGAGCCGCGACAGCGTCAGCAGGGCTCCGATGGACTTAGAGAGGACGAGCCGCGACAGCGTCAGCAGGGCTCAGGTGGTTCAGTTCCGAGTTACGAAGAAGGAGCCGCGACAGCGTCAGCAGGGCTCAGCGATTCAAGATGAGTTCTTCTTAGGGTCAGCCGCGATCAGATCAGCAGGCTTCAGGTCCAAGATACAACTGCCCGCTAGTTGTGGTGCAGGCCTTGATATAGTCCCTTGGCCCTTTGATCTCCGGACCCTCGCAGGCGGAGGTCTCATGCCTTGGGGGGCTGGTCGTTGGCGAGGGCCGGCGGTTGGCTCTTTGATCTCTTTGGAAGATGCGTCCGGGAATTCCCAGATGCTCAGCAGGTCTGGAGCCAGCACTCGGGGAGGCCAGAGGTGCGATCGAAACTGGCCCACAGGGGAGGGCCAAAGGTGTGACAGAAACCAGTCTCTCAGGGGAGGCCGGAGGTGCCATTGAAACTCCCTGGCTTATCTCAATTGGGGAGCCCTTTACCCCCCGGCCGGGATAGGCACGCTTTTGGAGTCTGGGTTTCGCTGGGGCCGGGGTCACGCTAGGCCCAGGGAGTCAGGGATCTCAGGAAGGGAAATGGCTGCCCGGCCTTGTGGGGCATGCAGGCCTGGTCGCCGGGTACGGGTTCTGGGCGTTCGGGGAGCAGGACGACCAGGAAACTCGGGGGCTGCTACTCTAATGGGGTGCTGCGCAGGGAACTCAGGGTACAGGGTTACGCTCACAGGGTGCGGGGGAACAGGGGCGGACCACGCCACGAGGCCGGGTCCAACACGCGTCCCCCCAGCTGAAGGCGGGGAGGACTACCCATCCTCTTGGGGGTTCTCTTCGCTGAGGCAGAAGAATCGGGACAGGCCGTCTGCGTTGGCGTGGTCAACACCTGGCCGGTGCTCAACAGTGAAATCCATCCCCTGGAGGGAGATGGACCAGCGCAACAGTTTGGGATTCTCCCCTCTCATCTGCATTAGCCACCGGAGGGGTCGGTGGTCGGTCTGGACCCGGAAGTGAGTACCGAACAGGTAGGGCCTCAGCTTCTTCAGGGCCCAAACCACTGCGAAGACCTCCCGCTCGATGGTGCTCCACCTTTGTTCTCGAGGGAGTAACCTCCGGCTAATGAAAGCCACTGGCTGGTCGAGGCCATTTTCGCTCACCTGGGATAGGACCGCGCCGATGCCATGTTCGGACGCGTCCGTCTGGACCACAAACTCTCGGGAGTAGTCGGGGCCTGTAGCACTGGGGCAGTGCACATGGCGTCTTTTAAGGTTTCGAATGCCTCTTGGCAGGTGGGGGTCCTGTAGCAGGGTTTCTGTTCTCCCACAGAACTGTGCACAGAGGATTGGAACCTCAGCGAATTAGGGTGACCCAAAACTCACCTTAGTACCCAACAAACCCCTTACCGAGCTAGCTACAGTGTATCATTGGTCATAACAAACTCCCAATGTTTAGACAAACCAGAACATGAGCTTACAATACCTCAGGTTACGTGGAACACAAGAACACTCTTTCATTATACAATCATTTCAAATCAGAACTCGGAGTAAATGAGGACACGTGCACATTTGAAATATTTATTTACTAATGCCGTCTTCTCAGGCGCAGTATCTTAGACAATACAAGGAAACATATTATCAGAAGCAAAGTTATCAGCATAGTTACTAGTCCATAGAAAGCAAATGGTGACAGCATGTTAACATGCTGTAATGAATAAGAGTTAACAACACTTATTTCTCACCCTCCCTAACACACATATTATATTAATAGCTAAGAAGGTCTCTTTGGGTTTTAGCAGGGCGGGCCCATACCTCAGGATCCTAGAATGAAGAGATCACATCAGCATACACCAGCTCTCTCTGCATGCGAACAGCATCAAGTGTGTGTTTGTGCTTCAAGCAAAGCAATATAAAACCCGCCTAAAGCCCAAAGTTGGCAGAAGCTGCACTTATGTTATGTCTATGAAGGCGCGAAGATCAGACCTCATAACAATTCTGTATCGTGTTATTCCTGAAGCTTCAGCACTCTCTGTACAGACATAGTTTATTAAGCAAAGCTGAGATCAGAGTAATAATATATTATTCTCGTGTAAACCACAACGAACTACTAGGTTGAAAGCTAAATCAACAAATAAGTGTCGTGTGCAGAAGCAGCAAAAGGAAAAAATGGCGTTTAAACTTGTAATGAGCCTATGCTAACTTAACGCATTATAAAGATACACAGTAGCTATATGACACCCCCCCATGATCCGAGGACGGATAAGATAAGATAAGATAAGGGCAACTTCATGAAAGCAGAGTTCAAGAACCATGAACAATCTAATAAGCATAAAAAACTTCAGTAATCAAATCAAAATATTAAAAATGTCAATTTCAGAATTCAACAGCACTCAAGCCAATAGGACTGGGAGGTGAAAAAATGCAAAAAAGTGGGGCATCATCATAAACCAATTAGGTTCATCAAGGCAAGACCGAATATGCAAAATATGCAGCAACAGCCTCCAACAGGAAATCACCGTCTTCATCCAAAAACAGTTCAGCCATCCAATTCAAAAGAGGAAAAGAACAAACGTGTTCTCCCAATACTGGAGCCTCTATTACCATCAGAGGACAACTCAGTGGGTTTTCAAGAAAGCTCAGTGCCAAGAAATCTTGCGCTGCTGTAAGAATATTCCAAGGACCCATTAGTCCATGCATCGCTGCTAAGGCCATAATCCTGTCGCCAGTGCAAACCAACTCGTGAGTAACGATGGGACTCATCAGCTGATTAAAGTCGACTTCAGGAGAAACCGGTCCGCAGAGACACAAATCAATGGCCCAGTCAAAATCACAGCTTATGCAATGAAACACCGGCTGGGCACAGGTGAAGTAGGAAAATCGAAACGACAATGCATATGCCGTGCTTAAAATCGCAAGCGGCAACGTGCCATAATATTCAAGCATCCGGTTGCGAAACAGCGCCAGGAGGGGCTGGGCTGCTCCTTCCACATGTGGGGCATCCATATTTAAGGAAGCACACAATCACTAGAACGGCTGCCGCTAGTGCCAGGATAACCGGGAATCCACCAAACAAACTCGAAAAAATGGAATGGAAGAAAGCAGGGATGACTCCAAAGATTTTTTCAAATGAAGTTACAAGACCACTGCTAACAGATTTTAAAAAATGCGCCAGGCCAGTTGTGGAGGACGCGTTAAAGATAGAATGTACCATCTCGCTGAAATGCAACGGTAAATCAGTATTTAAAAGAGCCTGAACCTCAGTACGGGTATTAGCTATGTGAAGAACGAAAGTTTCCCTAGCCGAACTCAAGGCCCCTTCTTTCTGGGACATTAGAGCCCTTATTCTGCTCATGCCGCTGAATTCTGCTTTCAAGGTTGGGATGCGTGGCCAGATGGAAACATCCCTATTTTCATGCGTGGGTGGGTACAGAACATTTCTGCAGCAAACTACACGTACAGTTACGGTGACCACATAAGCTACACCTCTAATTAACCCGCAACAATCTTCATTATTTAAAAGTATATAACTTCCGTTTCCCAGCAAGGTAAAAGTCGGGGTGATTGCAGGAACTGGAGTCCCTTTTAAAACACAGGCTAAGTTAGGCCGGTCTTGGTTACAAGAACCGTGCAATTGTATATGCCTACACATTAGCAAATGGTCTGGTGTTTCTGTACACTCCTCCCCATTCAGATAAACCTCCTGTCCGTCTTTCAAACATCTATAAGTGAAAGGGAGGGACCAGACTTCATGGAGAAACGCACTACCCAAGGGTTCATAGCGACCTATGGCAACATATCTCATACAATTTGTAAACTTATACAAAGCAAAAGGTAATGTTATCAAACCGTGGATTAGCCACGTTGCATCGTTGGCCTCTGCCACAGAAAAAGGCAAGGACTCCAATCTCTCAATATGTAACATAGAAAACAAAGCATCTCGCATGGAAAGCAAGCGCTGCTTGTCAGTCAAATTAAAAGGGGCAAAGAGAGAAGAAACGTTCATGTAGGTCCATGGCACCTTGCCAGCTTTCAACGTTTGAAGGGTCCATTCAAATTGCATGATAGAACGTAATTGATTCTGACCATGGTATAACACAGACACCTCATCATGCACAATATCTACTACAGAAGACACAATATTATCTAAAGTGTAAATGCGGGAAGAAAGCATGTTAATACTATTATCTACCACAGCAAGCACTTTTTCTAGATTTGCTTGATCTATAGCTCTAAGGCGTGTCGCAGCCTCAATCTGTGATGTCTTCCAGATTTCATTGTAAACAGCATATATCCATCTTTTTGATCTACCACTAGCCGGGCCCTTTATGAAATCATTTAAATCTACATCATCATTCAGCTTTGCAAGATGTAACTTAACTTCAGACAATGTTGAATGTTTCAGCCAATTTTGACACAATTTGCCTACAGAGTAAGTTGTGACAGAATGCTCGGTTTCAAAACGTGGATCAGGTCTGACCTGTGTAAAGCCATCAGATAAACCCAGAAAACGGTGCTGGCATGAATCAGCACTTCTGTGCCACACCAGCCAAGCTTTTGGATCCATACTGGATATGTTAAAGGAGGAATTTAGCAATAGGGTTTGCAAGTCCCTAATCGAAAACTGAGTATAATTACTCCAGCCAGAATATTCCTCTAACTCTGGGATAGTCGGAGAATTTAATTTTTTAGAAGTAGCCAATCCAAAGCACGTCGTTTGTGAAATAGAAGAATTTAAAAACAACAATTGATTCGGGATGAGACAAGCACGGTGCAAAGCCTCAGTGCCTTGTACCTGCCAGCTTTTAGAACCCCAAACAGATTTTAAGTCAATAGTTTCCTTCCATAATTCATAGCCGCCAACAGCCAGCTGAGCAAGAAAGGACTTCGAGTACAATAATTTGGTATCGGTAAGTCTAACCTTGGACATAGGTTTCTGTGTCATCTTGAAATAAAAGGACTCGGGATTAGACTGATTGAAGTCAGTAAAATAAGTGTACTTTTTCAAAAAAGTACTCGAACTGCCTTGTTTAGGGGCTGGACAATGCTCCCATTGTGTATAATTTACAGTATTCCGTTTGGATGCTGTTTTATGTAAAAAGTGATTGCCAAAATGTTGAAAGCAAAACAAATCACCATAATTAGCAGATTCTAAGTACAAATCTTCCGCATCAAAGGCAGCATAGTATTTCAAATCAGAAAACAAAGACTCTACGGCCTGAACATGCCAATCATCAGAACGTATGTTTTGTTTCACTACATCCCCCATGTTAACTCTAAGCACATTGGGGACATTAACAACCTCGGTAGGGCCATGAATCTGAAACCTAACGGCATCCCACACTATCCCATCAAGGACAGGCCAAGCAGTGATGTTAACAAATGTCAAGTCTCTTTTCAATCTGTGTGCAGAATGCGATGAGGAAAAGGGGGCCAAAGTTCCATTTAGATGTCGAATGCATGTTCTTTCTTCGACATAGTGTCCATTCATAAGTCGGAAAAAATAAAACACAAACCCAATTGACATAAAAAGGTAAATTGAAAACAACACCAGCCAAATATATGTCCAAGGGGGAATTAAAAAATGTTTTTTAAAAAAGCTGGCATAAACTGCAAAACGTGAGGGTACTTTCGAGGCATTGGAACCAGTGTCAAACGAAAATCTGGATTCTGTGGCCAAACTGGCTTGCAGGTCAGGCATGGACAAGTCAGTGGGGTAAGTATAGTCTATTTCAGCAAGGTCTGTACCGGGCAAAGTACTCAATAAAGGACTGGAAATAGCAGGCAACTCGATTGCCACTTCAGTTTCAAGATTAGAAGCAGTGGGCAAAACTGAATTTCTCACAATGGAAGGACAGGAAACAGCCGGTGTCATGCTAAGAAGAATCGGCCACTCTGTGTATCTTGACATTGTCAATTGAGATAAACCTGTTTTCCTTACGACCAGGAAGTGGTGGTAAAATGACTGTTCTTGTGCCCTTCACTCCAAGCACTGGAACCGGAGCTCGATAGGAAGGACCAAATTCTTTCTTGTTATCGATCTTCTCTCGAACCAGTTCACCAACTTGGGGTAGCCAGCCGACTACCGGGATCTGCAACGCAGCATCAAACGTGGAGGGCAAGTGTTCCTTTGCAAGACTGTCTCTGGTCTTTTGTAGATCCTGTAAAACAGCACAATGTTCATCTACGTCAAAGGTTGTGGCGCGAGCCACGCCGTCTAGACCGTCAAGGTCAGGGACGTACATCTTGATGCCAAAGAGCATTCGTACGGGGTCCGCCCACCCAGAGACCTTCTAGGGAGATTATTAAGAGCACGCTGCACGCCATTGAGGTGGGTCAGCCAGTTTCTGCCAGTGCCTATAACGCGAGCTGTCAAAGATTGCTTTAAATCACGGTTCATTCGCTCCACTACACTATTACCCTCAGGTCTGTAGGGAGACGAAAACTTGACTTGGACCCTCATCGAAATCATGGCATCCTTATACGCCTTAGAGGCGAAAGCCGGACCCTGATCCGAATGGAAGGTACCACAGGCAAAAATCCCTACAAAGATGCGCAAATCTCTAATGACAGTCCGTGAATCAGCGCTGCGATGGGGCCACACAAAGCGTGTGCATGAATCAACTGCAACTAAGATGTACTTATACGCAGTATCAGAGGAAAAAGGACCGCAGTGATCTAAATAAACACAACCTAGTGGTTTATTAGAAATGTACAACTGTGTCTGTGGCGGACGCGCAGCAGTCGAAGGTTTAATCTGCTGACAAATGTCACAAAGAAGGACATAATCACGCGTCTGTTTGTACAGTCCCCGCCACCAGAAACGTTGTTGTAATTGAGTTACAGTGGCCGAGACGCCCGCATGCCCAGACGCCACACCTTCATGAGCCGCTGCAATCAAGTCAGCCCTGCGATCCGAGTTGGGAATCAAACGTTCCCCAACATCAGGAATTTTCACAAAAGGAACCTTTTCGGGACTTAAGTGGTATGTGTACTCCGAAGGCAACCCCAAAGGATGTTTACCTCCCTTCTCAGTGGCAGCAACAGCCGCCAAGATGTCACTATCAATCTTACTTTTGGACCGTGTAACTGCTGCAACTAAGTATGTAGACAATCAATCAATCAATCAATCAATCAATCAATCAAGACATTTATAGAGCGCACTACTCACCCGTAGGGTCTCAAGGCGCTAGGAGGGGGGGGGTGCCGTTACTGCTCGAACAGCCAGGTCTTGAGCTTCTTCCTGAAGGAGAGGTGGTCTTGGGTCAGGCGCAGGTCGGTCGGTCGGGAGTTCCAGGTCTTGGCGGCCAGGTAGGAGAAGGACCTTCCTCCTGTTGTCGCTCTTCGGATGCGGGGGACGGCGGCGAGGGCGTGGCTGGTTGATCTGAGGTGGCGCTTGGGAGCGTAGAAGTTGATTCGGTTGTTGAGGTAGCTCGGGCCTTGGTCGTGTAGGGCTTTGTGTGCGTGGGTGAGGAGACGGAAGGTGATTCTTTTGTTGACGGGGAGCCAGTGCAGGTCTCTCAGATGTCCGGAGATGTGGCTGTTTCGTGGGATGTCGAGGATGAGTCTGGCTGAGGCGTTCTGGATCCGCTGGAGTCTCTTCTGGAGCTTGGCGGTGGTTCCGGCTTAGAGGGCGTTGCCGTAGTCCAGTCGGCTGGTGACGAGGGCCTGGGTGACAGTCTTCCTGGTTTCGGTGGGGATCCACCAGAAGATCTTCCGTAGCATGCGCAGGATGTTGAAGCATGACGAGGAGACGGCGTTGACTTGTCTGGTCATGGAGAGGGAGGAGTCCAGGATGAAGCCCAGGTTGCGTGCGTGGTCCGTCGGTTTGGGTGCGGTGCCCAGGGCGGGGGGCCACCAAGAGTCGTCCCAGGCGGAGGGCGAGGAGCCCAGGATGAGGACCTCCGTCTTGTCTGCGTTCAGTTTCAGGCGGCTGGTCGTCATCCACTCGGCTACATCTCTCATCCCTTCGTGCAGGTTGGCTCTGGCGGCGGCGTGGTCGTTGGTCAGGGAGAGGATCAGCTGGGTGTCGTCGGCGTAGAAGATTATGTTGAGGTTGTGTTGGCGTGCGATGGCCGCGAGGGGGCTCATGTAGACGTTGAAGAGGGTGGGACTCAACGAGGATCCTTGAGGGACGCCGCAGATGACTTCGGTGGCCTCTGACTTGTACGGTGGTAGGCGGACTCTCTGTGTTCTTCCGTCGAGGAAGGAGGTGATCCATTCCAGTGCCTTCTCCTGGATTCCGATGTTGCCGAGGCGCTGCACTAGGGTGCGGTGGCAGACAGTGTCGAATGCCGCGGAGAGGTCCAGGAGGATGAGGGCCGCTGTTTCTCCGTTGTCCATCAGGGTTCGGATGTCATCGGTGGCAGCGATGAGGGCGGTCTCGGTGCTGTGGTTGGCTCGGAAGCCAGACTGTGAGGGGTCGAGGGATCCATTCGTCTCGAGGAAGGCGGCCAGCTGTTTGTTGACGGTCTTTTCGATGACTTTGGCCGGGAACGGGAGGAGCGAGATGGGGCGGTAATTCTTGAGTTCGGTGGGGTCCGCTGTAGGTTTCTTGAGTAGAGCGCTGAGTTCTGCGTGCTTCCAGCTCTCAGGGAAGGTGGCGGTGTCGAAGGAGGTGTTGATAATGTCCCGCAGGTGGGGTGCGATGACAACGTCGGCCTTGTTGAAGACGTGGTGAGGGCAGGGGTCGGTCGGAGATCCGGAGTGGACGGAGTTCATTGTGCGGACGGTGTCTTCGGTGCTGATCGGAGTCCAGGCGCGGAGGGTGGTGGTGGGTGGCGTTGCTGCGGTTGTGGCGTGCGTCGGTTGGATGCTGAAGCTGTTGTGTATGTCCGCGATCTTGTTGTGGAAGTAGGAGGCGAGGGAGTTGCAGAGGTCTTGCGACGGGGTGATGTCGTTGTTTCCGGCGTTGGGGTTGGAGAGCTCTTTCATGATGTTGAAGAGTTCCTTGCAGTTGTGTGCGTTGTTGTCCAGCCGGTCCTTGTATGCATTTTTCTTGGTGGCGCGGATCAGTTGGTGGTGTTTCCGGGTGGCGAGCTTGAGGGTGGTCATGTTGTCCATTGTTGGTTCCCTTCTCCATACTTTCTCGAGGGCTCAGCAGTTCTTCTTGGAGCTCTTGAGTTCGTCGGTGAACCATGGGGCTTTTTTGCTGCCGGGTCTGCTGGGCGGGGTCCTCAGAGGGGCGAGTTCGTCCGCGCAGTTGCTGATCCACTTCGTGAGGTTGTCGGCGGCCTGGCTGGGGTTTGCTGAGCCGGCAGGAGGGTGCTGGCTCAGGGAGGCGGTGAGCTGGTCGGCTGTGATCTTGTTCCAGCTTCTTCGGGCAACCTGTTGCTGGTGGTGGTGGATGGTCGTTCTTTTGACACCGCTGATTTCGCTGCTTCATCAGCAAGCGAGTTACCGACAGCGTGGACTCCAACACGCTGGTGGCCAAGAGTATGAATTACAAAAACGAGCGGCAACGTAGCCTTAAGCTCCGCCACTCGAACCCAGTTCATCTTATGTTTTATTGTGCTACCCTTGGAATCACGAAAGTCATTCTGAAACCAAAAGAACAAGTTTTCATTGTAAGACTGAACACAGTAGAAAGAATCACTTACAACAAGAGTAGTAACACTAGGATCAGCGTACTCCAACGCTAGTAAGAGAGCACGAAGCTCTGCCAATTGTGCGGTGCAAACTCCTAGTGGCAGCGTGTGCACTTCCCTGGATATGAACTCATCGTTCAACATAGCACCGACCACAATGGCGCATGCGGAAACGTAGGCATGTTTAGAGCCATGCGCAACCTGCGCCGAACAATCAGTGTAAATGATGCAATGGAAGTCCTCCAAAGGTCGCATAGTTAGAGGAGCAGGATGAACAAACTCATACTGCAAGTACTCTTGCGACCGCAACGAGGCGTAAAAAATAAACGTGACATCCGTGGACGTCAAGGACGCAGCCCACTGAATCCACCGAGGGTGCAAAGCTTTTGAATTTGGTACACTGGCTTTCGTGACTGCCTCCAAATGAGGACAGGGTGTTACAACCAACATGCGTTTCCCCTGTGACAGAGCTCGTTCCTTAAGAATAGCCATCTGTACAGCTGTTAAAACCTTTTCCACAGTGGGAAACCGAATCTCAGCCGAAGTGTACAAGTGTGACTTGTAAGCAATAGGTACTGTGTCTCCTTCATTAAAAGTGAGGTACGTGAAACCCACTGTCTCCGGAATTATTCTTATCACCAGGTTGGTATGGTTATCACGAGTCAGTAAGAACTTAGAAGCGAGCAGATCAGCCTGCAGTGACTGCAAGATGGCTGAGTGCTCAGGCAGCCAGCATGATTTAGAAAAGGTTGGTTGTATCAAAGCATACAAAGGCTTGATACGCTGGGCATATTCCGGAATGTATGTCCTCCCAAAATTTAAAAAGCCCAGTAAAGACTGTAATTTCTTCAGTGTTGTAGGAGCGCGCAACTGTGCGCATTTCTCCAAGAAGTGAGGTGCCAAACCTCTACCTTCATTGTTGAGCTCATAGCCCAGGAACAACACCATGTACTCAGCAATGTGCGATTTTGCAAAGTTAAATTTGTAACCCATGTCTGCAAAGTTACAAATGATTGAATTTACACGACACAGATGCTCCCAAATTTCGTCGTCTGTGAGATATATGTCATCCACATACGAACAAGCATCTGGGTCGATCCTCACCAAAAGAGAGACTATGCGTGCGGTAAATATACCAGCACTATTCTTATAGCCCATTGGGAGACGCCGGAATTGTTTTTGGACCCCAGCGCATGTAAAACTGGTCCATTGGGAGCTAAAGCTGTCCAATCTGTGGGCATAGAAGCCGTTGGATATGTCAAGCGTTGTTTTAAAACGCTTACGCACTAGACTATCCACTAGGGCAGAGCCGTGATATTCTGTACTGCACAGTTACGGCAATGCGAGTTCAAATGCCGGTAATCCAATACCAAACGATATGATCCGTCAGGCTTGGTCACAGTAAAAAGAGGATTATTCATCGGTGACACACATGTTTCAATAACTCCCTGATATTCCAATTGTTCAAGGATTTCCGCGACGGAAGCCTTGGCCTCACGCCGAATGGGATATTGAGGTTGAGGCTGCGGCTGAGACCGCAATGGAATTTCGTGGGAAGGGGACAACTTATCCCAACCACATTTGTTACGGTACAGAGCCGGTGCGAGAGCCCGAGCCCACTCTTCTGCAAAATGCTGCGCATGCTCTTTCGAGACAGTGTTCGCGAAACTGGGGAGGATTACCTGCTCCCCTCGCGGCGCCGCGAGCACAAAAGGTGGGGGCCAGTCAGCCTCCGAAAGCAAAATATCATACGTAGAAGAAAGATTTTCCCAAAATACCCCTTTGATGGTACGCTGTATGTCACCTTCAATTAACAGGACAATTTCATAAAGTCTTTCAGGGGGAGCAAGTCTCGTATCGGCTGTTTCAATTACAACGTTGACATCAGTCGCTGTCACCCTCAGTAGTGGACGCAGCGCCTCTCTCACTATGGTAATCTCCGCCGCGCTGTCCAGCAAGGTCAGAGCCCACGTCAGATTCCAAAGCCGCGTTCTCACTATCTGTGGCATATCGATGCGCTGTTAAGGCTGCGACTTTCTGTTTCGCAAACTGCGGTCTCTTTGGCGTAGAATCCTCCTGCTTCGCTGCGCCATCTGTCTGGCGGGACTGGCCACGTCCTTGTTGGCCACCACGCCCCCTACCGCTTCCTCCTCCACCGGTCTTCGGGGCCGATGAGTCCTGAAAGGAACGAGGAGAGCGTTGTTCAGAAACCTGAAATCGATCAGGTGATTTAATCATCGCGCGATCGCGCAAATCATAAACTCTCTCTGTCGGCGCAGGAATTTGTGGCGCAGGATAAGAATCCTGAGTCTGCTGTTGTTGCTTCCCCTGTTTCTGTTTTTGAGGCCAATTTTGTTTTTTGGACTTGGGCTGGACATCTGCTGTAGCAGGTTGCCCTTGTGGTTGTTTTTTCTCCTTGATAGGAAAATATTTCAGACCTTTACTTGTGCGACCTATAGTTTTATATGCGGCCACAACAATCTTCGCTAACTGTCGGGGTTTTTCGGCATCGGGCAGAGCAGCCAAAGCATTCGACACCTGAAAGTTCACTGCATCTCCCTTTATATTGGAGAGGATGAGATCGCTAACAATCTCAAAAGAACCACACAGGCGCATACCCAATTCAACCGCTGCTTCCGGTCCATGATCATCCTGAACACGCTTAACGATCGTAGGCAGTACGGACATAGACGGGGTGCCGAAACACCTCGTATAAACGGCCGCAAAAGTTTTCCCCCAACTTTCACAGTCAACGAGTTCAGGAGTTAAATCCTTAGGCAAAGTAATCGTCAACATTCTATGTTTATCAGCAGGAGTAGAATTCGGAAACACAGCCTCCAGTTGGTCAAATTTCTCGGCAAGCCAGAAAGGGAAATCATCTTTATCATCGGGGCGCTTACCAAAAACCGAATTGACCATAACCGGATTAAGCCTTAAACCGTCATGTTCCGTTTGAACGACCGGACCCCCCGGGGGACCTCCCGGGAGATGACGACCTATGTATTGCACTAATGCACGAATCACGGCAATCGAGAAAACATGTAGTCGGCGAATATCCGCTAAGGGACAAGCGCCGTGATTCGGGTGCGGGGTGAATCCACCCAATGCAGGCCAATTTGTGCCTGGAATGGACAATGGACCCAACCTCGCAGTGGACAAAGAGTGGGGTAGGGCGCCATCAAACCAAACGCGATGCTGCCAATGATCAATAGGTATTTCCAGCGCCCTGTACGGTGTATATTCAGCCGGTACAGGTGAGGGTGTGTAGGTGTGGAACACACCAGAATTTGCGTCCACTCCCGGAAACGTTACCCACGAATAAAACAGTTCGAAAGGGTACGCCGGATCTGCACACACCACTAAAATCACAGCCATACCATCTAACGGGACTTGGAAAGCCTGTAAATGGTTGCGCACCGCAATGCGACTATGCTGCGGGATGGCCACAGCCTGCGCCATGATTGCACCGGAATTACTGAAAAACAAAGGAAACTTTGTAGCACAACTGGGTAGTAATTCAAAGAAACCGTTTTAGATAGATTCAAGCTTGAAAAGACCTATTTCAAAAAATAGGTAGGTTTCACCGACACCACCGTTTTCCGGAAACGACAGTGAAGGGGTTAAGGTTTGAACGATATACTACTCGAGTGTCATGATATAAGTCCACCAACGTATGGGCGCCATGTAGCAGGGTTTCTGTTCTCCCACAGAACTGTGCACAGAGGATTGGAACCTCAGCGAATTAGGGTGACCCAAAACTCACCTTAGTACCCAACAAACCCCTTACCGAGCTAGCTACAGTGTCTCATTGGTCATAACAAACTCCCAATGTTTAGACAAACCAGAACATGAGCTTACAATACCTCAGGTTACGTGGAACACAAGAACACTCTTTCGTTATACAATCATTTCAAATCAGAACTCGGAGTAAATGAGGACACGTGCACATTTGAAATATTTATTTACTAATGCCGTCTTCTCAGGCGCAGTATCTTAGATAATACAAGGAAACATATTATCAGAAGCAAAGTTATCAGCATAGTTACTAGTCCATAGAAAGCAAATGGTGACAGCATGTTAACATGCTGTAATGAATAAGAGTTAACAACACTTATTTCTCACCCTCCCTAACACACATATTATATTAATAGCTAAGAAGGTCTCTTTGGGTTTTAGCAGGGCGGGCCCATACCTCAGGATCCTAGAATGAAGAGATCACATCAGCATACACCAGCTCTCTCTGCATGCGAACAGCATCAAGTGTGTGTTTGTGCTTCAAGCAAAGCAATATAAAACCCGCCTAAAGCCCAAAGTTGGCAGAAGCTGCACTTATGTTATGTCTATGAAGGCGCGAAGATCAGACCTCATAACAATTCTGTATCGTGTTATTCCTGAAGCTTCAGCACTCTCTGTACAGACATAGTTTATTAAGCAAAGCTGATATCAGAGTAATAACATATTATTCTCGTGTAAACCACAACGAACTACTAGGTTGAAAGCTAAATCAACAATTAAGTGTCGTGTGCAGAAGCAGCAAAAGGAAAAAATGGCGTTTAAACTTGTAATGAGCCTATGCTAACTTAACGCATTAAAAAGATATACAGTAGCTATATGACAGTCCAGCTGACTTTCTTTGGCTGGTCTTTGGAGGTTAACTCCGTGAGAGGGGTTACAATGCTGCCGTACCCCTTGATGAATCTTCGATAGTACCCCGTGAGCCCTAGGAAAGCCCGCACTTCCGTCTGGGTCGTGGGGGCCTCCCAGGCCACGATCGCATCGATCTTGGGCTGGAGGGGAGCCACGAGGCCGCTTCTGACCTGGTGCCCCAGGTAGACTACGTACCCCTGTCCGATCTGGCACTTGCTTGCCTTAATGGTGAGACCGGCCCTCTGCAGGGCCATCAGTACTTCCCAGAGGTGCTGGAGGTGTTCGGACCAGTGTGAACTGAACACCGCGATATCGTCCAGATACGCAGCGCTGAACTCCTCCAACCCAGCCAGTACCTGGTTAACCAGCCTCTGGAAGGTGGCGGGGGCGTTTTTCATCCCGAAGGGCATCACCCGGAAATGGTAGTGACCATCCGGGGTGGAAAAAGCGGATCTCTCCCTGGCCCCTTCTGTGAGGGCTATCTGCCAGTATCCGCTGGTCAAGTCGAACGTGCTGAGAAAGCGAGCCGCTCCGAGGCGGTCAATGAGCTCGTCTGCTCGGGGAATGGGATGGGCGTCGGTTCTGGTGACTGCGTTGAGTTCGCGGTAGTCGACGCAGAACCTCAGCTCGGGAGCAGCCCCGGTGGCGGCCGCCTTCGGAACCAGGACCACGGGGCTGGCCCATGGGCTGTCAGAGGCTTCGACCACTTCGAGGGCTAGCATCTTGTTGACTTCGGCCTTGATGCAGGCCCGGACTCTGTCAGGGACGCGGTAGGCTCTGTGCCGTACTGGAGGGCTGTCCCCGTTGTCCACGTCATGGACGCACCAGCTGGTGACGCCGGGGATGAGGGAGAAAAGGTGGGAGAATTGTCCCAGTAACTGGCAACAGTCCTCACGCTGCTCAGGGGTGAGGGAGGAGGAGAGGCTCACTCCCTCTACGGAGCCATCATTTTCCTTCGCACACAGGAGATCAGGGAGAGGCTCCGTTTCCTCTTCCTCTCCATCGTCAGTGGCGAGGAGCAAACTCAACTCAGTCCGTGCGAAGAGGGGTTTGAGGCGGTTCACGTGGAGGACCCTCAAGGGGTTCCTGGGGGACTGTACATCGATCAGATAGGTCACCTGGCTCTTGCGCTCCACCACCTTGAAGGTCCCTGTCCACTTGTCTTGCAGGGCACAGGGCTCCACGGGAGCCATCACCCAGACCTGCTGTCCGGGCTGAAACTCGACCAGAGTGGCATTCTGGTCATACCACCGTTTCATTTCTTCTTGGCTGGCCTTGAGGTTTGCCTCGGCCAGTTCTCGGAACTTTCGCGTCTGGTTCCTGAGGGCCAGGATGTATCGAAACACATCTGGAGGGGGCTCTGGGGCCGCCGTTTCCCATCCTTCTTTGACCAGACTGAGGGGCCCCCTGACGGGGTGCCCATAGAGCAGCTCAAAGGGGCTAAACCCCAAGGATTTCTGGGGGATTTCGCGGTACGCGAAGAGGAGACAGGGAAGGAGGACGTCCCACTTGCGCCTCAGGGGTTCTTTGAGTCCCATGATCATTCCTTTGAGGGTCCGGTTGAACCGTTCAACCAGACCGTTACCTTGGGGGTGATATGGGGTGGTGAACTTGGACGTCACCCTACATTGCTGCCAGAGGGATTTCATGTACTTCGAAATGAAGTTTGTCCCTCGGTCGCTCACTACTTCTCGGGGGAATCCCACCCGGGAGAAGATCCCCATGCGGGCCCGCCCCACTACGGGGGCCGTCACCGTTCGCAGGGGAATGGCTTCGGGGTAGCGGGTAGCATGGTCCACCAAAACAAGGATAAATCTGTGGCCCAAGGAGGTCCGGGGTCGAGAGGCCCCACGATATCTATTCCAACCCGCTCAAAGGGGGTACTGACCACGGGGAAGGGTTGGAGGAGGGCCTTGCCCCTTCCTCCGCTCTTCCCGCTGGACTGACACGTGGGGCAGGATTTGCAGTGGGCCTCCACATCGGAGCGCATGCCGGGCCAGTAAAAGTGGGTGACCAGGCGATGATACATTTTGTCCTGTCCCAGATGTCCCGCCAGGGGCACATCATGGGCTAGGTTCAGGAGGAAACCGCGGAAGCGTAGGGGTATCACCAGCACTCGGGCTGACCCTAGCTCGGCAGACTTTTGTTCGCTGTACAAAAGGCCGTTTTCCCAATAGACAAAGTGGGAGCCGGACTGGTCACCGGCGGCCTGGGCGGCGGCCTGCTGCCGCGGCCCAACCAAGGACGGACAGGAGGTCTTTTCGATGCAAAATTCGTCCCGGGACGGTCCTCCTTCCTGGCGCCACTGGGCCAGCTCAGGAAGGTCGTCCAGGCTCGGAGTCGGGTCGACGTCCGGCCCGAGGGGACCTGCGTTGGAGATGAGGCTCTCCTCGGGGGACAGCTCGGGGCGTTCAGATGCCACAGGGACCTCGGGGTCCTCGGGGACTGGCTGGGCGTTCTCAGGGATTATCCCCTCGGGGGTGGCCACTCGTGCGGTCATGGAACGAGTGCTCACACAGGCCCATTCGGGCAGGCCCACCATCTCTAGGTGGGTCCTTCGCTCTACCTGCTTCCACGGGGAGCTCTCCAGGTCGTTACCGAGCAGGCAGTCCATGGGCATGTCGGTGCGGACCGCTACTCGTAACTCTCCGGAGACGCCCCCCCATTCGAACGGGACTTGAGCTATCCGGAAGGTGCGGACGGAATTGTCAGCTGCGATCACCCTGCAGGAAGCGCGGGGAACAATTTGGGCTTCAGTGACTAAGTGACACTTTACGGCTGTGATACTGGCCCCCATGTCTCGGAGCGCCCCTACGCGGTGGCCATTGACTGTTACCTGTTGTCGGTACTTTTCTGTGTTGTCAGGCAGGGGGGCTCCGGGGACCATTTCCCTATTACCCAGGGAGACTAAGATCATAGCTGTGGGGTCACCCCCCTCGAAATGCTCCACCCCTTCCTCTTCTATGGCTACAGAGGCTAACTGGCGCGCTGGGGGACTGTGCGGGGACCCTACCTGGGACCCCCTCTGTCTATTCAGACCCCCCCTCCCCTCGGGCGGGAATATCCCTGTTCGTTTCGGCCAGAGTCTCCCCCGGACCCCCGGGGGAATCTGGTGCTCACCCAGTGATCGGCCTCGACGGCCAGTTTCCGGGGGTCAGCCAACTTGCTGTCCAAAAGGTGCTGTCGGAGTTCCACAAAGCAATTTATGGACAAATGTTCATAAGCAATGAGGTCGGTGAGTCCCTCGAAGGTGGATACTTGGCTGCCCTTGATCCAACCCTCCAGGGCCCGGCTGTAGAAATTCACGTATTCTACCCACGTGGTGCCGGGGAACTTTTTGCAGTCTCGAAACCTTTGTCGGTACATTTCCGGGGTGAGCCCGTACCGGGTGAGGAGGGCCTCCTTCATGTGGCTGTAGGAGGTTTGCTCGGAGGACGGTAGGTCGAGTAGGGTGTCCCTCCCATCGCTGAGGAACCTACCCCACAGCCCGGCCCCCCAATCCTTCTGTGGAACTCGGTGGGAGGTCATGGCGACTTCGTAGGCTTTGAACCATTGCTGGATATCATCGTTCTTATAATATTCTTTGACCACATCCTTGGGGATGTGGACCTTGGGTTCCACCGGGGGAACGGCCTCTCGGGCCCCTGATGTTCGGTTGTCGTCGCTTCGGGCCTTCAGTTCAATCTCCTTCAGGCCGCGCTCGTGCTCCAGCTGGAGTCGTTTCCCTTCGTGTTCTCTCTGGAGTTTCTTCTCCTCCAGTTCTCCTTGCAGCGGCAACTGCTCGATGGCTCGCTTCTTCTCGACTAGCCTGAGTTCTCCGTCTATCTTCAGGCGCGCTAGTTCCAGCTCGTGGTTTCGGTTGCGCTCTCGGTCGGTCATCTCCTCTGGCGACAGACCTCTCTCCGTGCTGGGACTCCGCGTCGGGGACTCTGCTCTCTCAACCCCTTGGGCGCGGGTTTCGGCCAGTGGCCCTCCGTCTCCGCCGTCTTCTGCCGGCGGGAGAGGATGTGCTCCGGCCTCCACCCAGGCTGTCAGGGCTTTTTGAAAGTCTTCTTTGGTGCTTAATCCCGTTGTCGGGATATGGAGATCTTTGCAAAATTGCTTCAGCTCTCGGTGCGTATACTCTTCCAGATGCTCCATCTGGAAGGTGGTCTCGTTGTCCGTGAGGCTCATGGTTTTGTTCGGGTAGTGTGTCAGTTGTACTATCCCTAGACGTAGGTTCTTATCGCGACGCTGCCACCAATGTTAGAAGGGGCAATCTCGGAGGGCCAGGTATTGCTCACCCAACCACCCCAGGACCCACCTCTCCCACAGATCTTGCCGAGTCTTATCGTGAGGTCCCCACCGGGGAGGACTTCGGGTCTAGGATCGTACGTACTGAGCTCACACCACACTTACGAACAGACACCACACCGTTGGATTCTAATGACAAGTTCTTTATATGCAGTAAGAAGAAAGTAGCACTCTTATGTACAAATGATCGAGGGATCACAAAGTCTTTGAGGATTCGGGAAGAGGGAAGCGGGACAATCTTTAGCCCTTGGGCCAGTACGAGGCGTACCCTGCGCACAGCTCTCAATCCTCGAGCCGGGGGATACGGACGATGATGGGCGTACTGGCTGCTTCACTCACGTCGAGTCGGCTCGGTTGTGATGGTGGTCTCGATGGTACAGTCGGACCCGAGTACTCCTCGAGCCGCGACGAGGTCAGCAGGGCTCGATCCGGAGAAGTTCTTGAGGAGCCGCGACAGCGTCAGCAGGGCTCAGATGGTACGAGTTCAAGCTCGAGCCGCGACAGCGTCAGCAGGGCTCCGAGGTCTTAGAGAGGACAAGCCGCGACAGCGTCAGCAGGGGTCCGATGGTTGCCAATTCAAGCTCGAGCCGCAACAGCGTCAGCAGGGCTCCGATGGACTTAGAGAGGACGAGCCGCGACAGCGTCAGCAGGGCTCAGGTGGTTCAGTTCCGAGTTACGAAGAAGGAGCCGCGACAGCGTCAGCAGGGCTCAGCGATTCAAGATGAGTTTTTCTTAGGGTCAGCCGCGATCAGATCAGCAGGCTTCAGGTGCAAGATACAACTGCCCGCTAGTTGTGGTGCGGGTCTTGATATAGTCCCTTGGCCCTTTGATCTCCGGACCCTCGCAGGCGGAGGTCTCATGCCTTGGGGGGCTGGTCATTGGCGAGGTCCGGCGGTTGGCTCTTTGATCTCTTTGGAAGATGCGTCCAGGAATTCCCAGACGCTCAGCAGGTCTGGAGCCAGCACTCGGGGAGGCCAGAGGTGCGATGGAAACTGGCCCACAGGGGAGGGCCAAAGGTGTGACAGAAACCAGTCTCTCAGGGGAGGCCAGAGGTGCCATTGAAACTCCCTGGCTTATCTCAATTGGGGAGCCCTTTAACCCCCGGCCGGGATTGGCGTGCTTTTGGAGTCTGGGTTTCGCTGGGGCCGGGGTCACGCTAGGCCCAGGGAGTCAGGGATCTCGGGAAGGGAAATGGCTGCCGGGCCTTGTGGGGCATGCAGGCCTGGTTGCCGGGTACGGGTTCTGGGCGTTCGGGGAGCAGGACGACCTGGAAACTCGGGGGCTGATACTCTAACGGGGTGTTGCGCAGGGAACTCAGGGTGCAGGGTTACGCTCACAGGGTGCGGGGGAACAGGGGCGGACCACGCCACGAGGTCAGGTCCAACATTCTACATAACTTGGGCCCCGAAGGGATAAGAGTGTTCACGAACATAGTGCCCACAACTCGACAGGCGGCTGACGTGGATGTCTTTAAACATGCTTTAGAAGACCTAGACACTCACTATCGCCCGGCGGTATGTGTCTCCATTGATATCGTTTCAACTTTCAACAGAGGAAACAAGGAGAAAGAGAGTCCATAGACGACTACGTCGCGGCCTTACGAAGACTGGCGATAACGTGCAAGTATGGAGCATTCCAAGATGACTTTATCAAAGACCAAATTGTGATGCACACCACCAATAAGACCGTACAGGACAAGTTGTGGGCGCACGGAGAAGCGACGCTAAAGGAGGTGATTGCGATGGTGAAGAAAGCGGAGCTCTCGAAGCGTTGTGCTGAAGCGGCAAAAAGGGAAAATGCACAGAAGATCATGGTCAACAAGGTGGATGACGCAGAGCCCTCAGGGAGATACAAAATGGCGCCCAGGGACGGTAGAGGAACCAACAAATGGGCGGGAAAGCCAGGCCAGTCGGGGAAGCAGATCACGGACAACAAGTCCATGTGCTACAGGTGCGGCAGCACAACCCACGCAGCCCAGGACAGGCACTGCCCGGCGTTCCGCGCCAAGTGCATGTTCTGCAGACTGATAGGACATTACGAGAAAGTATGTCGTAGGAAAGGGAAGAAGTCGGTGGTAAAATACATAGCACAATCGCAGCCAGAAGACGAAGCAGGCGAGGAAACAGATGAAGATGACCAGGTGCTTTGCATTGAGGAACAAGTGTTGGGCATAGACGTCAAACGCTCCGATAAACCGCGTGCGGACATGCTAATAGGGGGAGTGAAGATCAGAATTGCGATAGACTCAGGATCCCCGTACACCATTGTTCAGAGATCAGTGTAGGAGGAAGAGTTCATGCCCAGCCTGGGTCCCAAATTGGAACCACCAGCCATAAGGCCAATCTCGTACACAAACAACCTGATCCCCATGGTAGGACACCAGAGCCTGAAATCCGAATTCAGAGGAAGGACAGCAACATGCAAACTGTACTTGGCGGAGAAAGGCCCCTCAGTTTTGGGATGGAGAGATCAGGGAGACCTCGGAATTAAACTGGACCCAGGAGGCAAAGAGCAAGTGCTGCTGACGGATGGTGACAATTTGCCGACCTGGAGAGAGTAAGGAAGGACTTTCCCAAAGTGTTCGGAGGAACGGTTGGAAAGCTGGAGAAATTCATGCACAAAATCCTACTAAAGGAGAACTCCCGACCTGTGTCCCACAAAGTCCGAAATGTGCCCATAGCAGTGAAAGAAGCAGTGCAGCAAGAACTACGCAGGCTAGAAGAACAGGGAATAATTGAGCCCATAGACAGCTCAGAGTGGTTGGCCCCCCTAGTGGTAGCTAGGAAACCCAACGGCAAAGTACGTTTGTGCGTGGACCTCCGCGAGTTAAACAAGTGCCTGATAGTTGAGAAATTTCCGCTGCCCCGCATCGAGGAGATGTTGGCCAAAACGAGAGGAGTGAAGTGGTTCTCAACCGTGGACCTCACGTCCGCCTATCATCAAATTGACTTGGGAAACATCCTTTACAACGCAACTTTAACCACGCAGTGCCTTTATGACGCAACTTTTACAACGCAAACCATTACAACGCATTGCGCTGGGGGGCGCTCTAGGATAGGGAATAGGTTTAATGTACTATCCAACACCTTCCCTACTATCCACGGGGACTGGAGTTGGAATAGTAAATTAAACTATTCACTATCCAGCGCCCCAGAGCACTATGCGTTGTAATGGTATGCGTTGTAAAAACCGCGTTGTAAAAGCATGCGATGTAAAAGCATGCGTTGTAATGTCATACATTCAATTGACTTGCATCCATCCAGCAGAAAACTCACGTCCTTCCTTACGCCCTATGGATGCTATCAATTCCGCAGGATGCCCTTCGGACTGGCGTCAGCTGCAGCGGTGTTTCGAAAGCTCATGCACCATCTGTTCAAAGACGTCAAAGGCATCCAGTACTTCCAGGACGACATCTTGATAATGGGGCTGGATCGGGAGGACCATGACAGCAGGCTGAACAAGGTGCTGAGTGTGCTGCAAGAGAAGGCCCTAACGGCAGAATGGGAAAAGTGCAGGTTAGGTATGACGTCCGTCACCTACCTGGGACACGAAATAGGTGGACAAGGGATTACTCCTAAAAGTGAGAACGTGAAAGCTATCTGTGATGCCAGAGCTCCGGTCAACAAGGATGAAGTGCGGTCATTCCTGGGAATGGCCGAGTATTACAGCAAGTTCGTCCAGCACTTTGCCACTAAAACCTACAAATTGAGACAGCTAATAAGAGACAAAACAGCGTTCCTCTGGGACGATGAAGCGCAGAGAGAGTTTGATGAATTGAAGAGAAACATCAGCCAGGCGGTGCCTTTGCATGGACACGACCCCTCAGGAAAAACAATTCTGACCACCGATGCCAGCGAAAAGGGCTTGGGAGCTGTCCTCGCACAGGAAAGAGAAGACAACACCGTAGAAACCCTCAGCTTTGCTTCCAGGGCGTTATCCCCCACGGAACAGAAGTTCAGCGTGATTGAGAAGGAAATCCTGGCAGCCACATGGGCCATGGGAAAATTCAGGCAGTTCCTGTGGGGCACGAGGTTTCGTTTACAGACTGACCACAAGCCGTTAGTCAAAGTGCTCACCTCAAGTGGGCATGCCACGGCCACCCCGCGTATAGCCAAAATGACTCTTAAACTGCTGGAGTACACGTATGATGTGGTGCACATACCGGGCACGTGCAACAAAGTAGCTGACTATCTTAGCAGGGCCTCGGCCATGGAGGATGCGCCGAACCACATAGCAGAAAATGAAGAGATGGTAGCGGTAATGGAGGACACAGAAAGAGCTATCAGCAAACAAGAGTGGGCACAAGCATATGAGGAGGACGAAGACATTCAGGAGGTCAAGAACTGTCTCATCAAAGGTTGGCCGGAAAAGAAAAGACTAAGAGAAGCACTCAGAAAATGTTATGAAGTGCGAGAGGAGTTATCAATGAGCGATTCTTTTACCTTCCTGTATCGCTGTGACAAGGTAGTGCCCACTGAGAAAGTAATCTCAACCCTTCTGAGCCAACTGCACGAAGGTCACCTCGGTATTGTAAAGACCAAGATGAGAGTGAAACAAATGTACTGGTGGCCAGGAATGGACATCCAAGTGGAGAGGCACGTGAGAGACTGCATCCAGTGCCAAGGTGCAGACAAAGTACTCAAACCGTTAAGACCAGCGTTAGGAAGATTTGACCTACCCTGCAACCCCTGGGAAGAAGTGGCAGTTGACATTCTAGGGCCAGTACTGGATAACCAAGGAACAGCAAAATACCTATGTGTGATGGTAGCCAAATACTCTAAGTGGCCTGAAGTTCAGGTGCAAGAGGAAATGGACTCAGATGGGGTGATCAAGTTCCTCACTTCAGTGTTCCTGAGAGAGGGAATCCCGAGAACAATTCTGACCGACAACGGCCCGCAATTTACATCGGAAAAATGGCACCGATACATGGAAAGAAATGGAATCAAGCCCAAGCACACCTCGGTGTACCACCCAGCTAGCAACGGACAGGTGGAAAGAATTAACCGGGTCCTCAGTGGGTCCATACAAGCTGCCATCATGCAAGGCAAGGACTGGGAGGCAGAAATCCAGAGAATGATGTGGGCTTATAGGATCACTCCCTCATTTACAGGGTACAGTCCCTTCCAAATCTTAAGAGGCAGGCACCCGTTTACGAATGACAATGTAGTCTGGAGAGAAAAAACCATCACCAGCAAGTGGTCCCCGGCCGTGGTCCAGCACAATCTGGAGAAGGCCCAGAAAGTGTACACCGAGCATTACAACAGGAGAAGAAATGTACAAGAAACAGCGCTGGAAAGAGGGGAGTGGGTGAGAGTCAAGCAGGCGGTACTGAGAAAGAAAGGAGAAAGCAAGTACAAACCACCCCTGCAAGTGGAAGAAGTGTATGATAGAGCTGCGTTGCTCAGTGACGGAAGAGTGTGGTCCCAGGATCGCATGGCAAAGATCAATAAAATTGTACAATGGCCAGCAGAAGAAGGAAGTGAACCACAAGATCAAAGACAGAGGAGTGACGCAGTAGGAAGGACATTAGATGGTGAAGATCAAGGTGGTGAAGGAGTGCACGTGGAGAGAGAAGACCTGGAAGGGCCGAGTGTGGAGGAGACAACAGCAGGAAGAGAGGTGACGCCCAAGAGAGGTGAAATGGGTCAGCGGAGAGAAGAAGTAGTGAGTCCCTCGCCAGGTGTCCGAGAAACCTCCACACCGGTAAGACGCACACGTGCTGGAAGGGTGGTTGTCAGACCTGCCCACCTCAGAGACTTTGAATGAGAGGACAATTGAACTTTCACTGCATTTATATTGTATAAAAAAGGGGGATATGTAGTGTTAGCGTTCTAGTTCGTGGGAGTGCGGATGACGGAGCACGCACGAACTAGAACGCGTTACGAATGCGCATGACTCAGAGCAGCCCGGAGCGCAACAGAGATAAGACGCCCGGCGCTCTTCCTGAGGCAATACTATATATATTAATAAAAGTATTCTTGCCCACACACCAGAGTCCTGCAGCATCATTTCAGGTGAAACCTCCAACTCCACAGTTTCTATCTAGAAATCGCTTATTATCCCTGGTTATTTCAAGGTGAAAATATCGAAACCATCCCTTCTCACCTCCAAGTTATAATAAGAGTACCCCAACAACTCCCAGGTGCCAATGGGTTATAGTCGAGGCTTCTGTTTTTCTGTTTTTACAGATTTCTTTTTTTGATAACCAATTTTATTGGCATTTTTAAACAACAAGGTACACATAGCGCCACTCTGTTATATATTAGACATTTCAATACATTTGCAAGTGATTTCCCCTTTCTGTTAGTCTGAAGCGTGAGCCCACTCATGCTGTGGAAACTCAGTCCAGCGGTCCCATCCATTCACCCCATACCCGCTATATTTTTATTTTGGTACCCTCTTGCTTCGTACACAGCTATCTCTTGGATGGCACACCGATCTACCCCTTTTCGCCATTTAGCCATCGAGGAAGGTGTTGAGTTCTTCGAGGCCGCTGCAATGTCTTTTTTTCACTTATCAGGATAGCTGTTTCCAAAATAGTTTGTCGGCTCTGGAGCCATCTAGTCCCTCCATCACTCCCAGGAGAAGGGCAAGGACATTAAGGGGAACATCCCACCCCAGTATGCCACTTAGTTCCGATGCAAGGGATGTCCAGTATTTAGAAAGGATGGCACAGGACCAAACCATGTGGTAGAAATCAGCTGGCTCTGCCTTACAGCATGGACACCGTGGCGAAGGGAGGAAACCTTCCTTATGGAGCCGCACTGTGGTAAGATATGCGCAGTGACGGTAGTAGATCTGAATGAGGCAGAGCCTGACTGATATAGTGAGTATCCTAGGGGCCATCAGTGCATCCCTCCATTCTTCCTCCTCCAGAGGTCCAAGTCAGCGATCCCAGCGGGCTCTAAGAGGTTCTAGCGTGGACGGGTATTGTTTATCAGGGATCGATAAATTTGGGATATCCCCCCTTTCCAAAGTTTCCCATGAGGAGCTTTGCCCCTAGTTGGATAAATTCGGGGATTGCTGTGTGGTCAGGGATGTGGAGGGCTAGGGGGTGGCGCTGCTGAAGGTATCAGAAGAATTGGGTGGAATGTAGGGAGTATGTCTGCTGTAGCTCCTGAAAGGAGGACAAGTGTTCCCCTTTCCATATGTCTCATAGGCAAGTTATGCCAATCAAATCCCATTTTTGGAAACCTGGTAGTCAATCAATCAATCAATCAGTACATTTATAGAGCGCACTACTCACCCGTAGGGTCTCAAGGCGCTAGGAGGGGGGGTGCCTCTACTGCTCGAACAGCCAGGTCTTAAGCTTCTTCCTGAAGGAGAGGTGGTCCTGGGTCAGGCGCAGGTCGGTCGGGAGGGAGTTCCAGGTCTTGGCGGCCAGGTAGGAGAAGGACCTTCCTCCTGTTGTCGCTCTTCGGATGCGGGGGACGGCGGCGAGGGCGTGGCTGGTTGATCTGAGGTGGCGCTTGGGAGCGTAGAAGTTGATTCGGTTGTTGAGGTAGCTCGGGCCTTGGTTGTGTAGGGCTTTGTGTGCGTGGGTGAGGAGTCGGAAGGTGATTCTCTTGTTGACGGGGAGCCAGTGCAGGTCTCTCAGGTGCCCGGAGATGTGGCTGTTTCGTGGGATGTCGAGGATGAGTCTGGCTGAGGCGTTCTGGATCCGCTGTAGTCTCTTCTGGAGCTTGGCAGTGGTTCCGGCGTAGAGGGCGTTGCCGTAGTCCAGTCGGCTGGTGACGAGGGCCTGGGTGACAGTCTTCCTGGTCTCGGTGGGGATCCACCAGAAGATCTTCCGTAGCATGCGCAGGATGTTGAAGCATGCCGAGGAGACGGCGTTGACTTGTCTGGTCATGGAGAGGGAGGAGTCCAGGATGAAGCCCAGGTTGCGTGCGTGGTCCGTCGGTTTGGGTGCGGTGCCCAGGGCGGGGGGCCACCAGGAGTAGTCCCAGGCGGAGGGCGAGGAGCCCAGGATGAGGACCTCCGTCTTGTCTGAGTTCAGTTTCAGGCGGCTGGTCGTCATCCACTCGGCTACATCTCTCATCCCTTCGTGCAGGTTGGCTCTGGCGGCGGCGGGGTCGTTGGTCAGGGAGAGGATCAGTTGGGTGTCGTCGGCGTAGGAGATTATGTTGAGGTTGTGTTGGCGTGCGATGGCCGCGAGGGGGCTCATGTAGACGTTGAAGAGGGTGGGACTCAACGAGGATCCTTGAGGGACGCCGCAGATGACTTCGGTGGCCTCTGATTTGTACGGTGGTAGGCGGACTCTCTGTGTTCTTCCGTCGAGGAAGGAGGTGATCCATTCCAGTGCCTTCTCCTGGATTCCGATGTTGCCAAGGCGCTGTACTAGGGTGCGGTGGCAGACAGTGTCGAATGCCGCGGAGAGGTCCAGGAGGATGAGGGCCGCTGTTTCTCCGTTGTCCATCAGGGTTCGGATGTCATCGGTGGCAGCGATGAGGGCGGTCTCGGTGCTGTGGTTGGCTCGGAAGCCAGACTGTGAAGGGTCGAGGGATCCATTTGTCTCGAGGAAGGCGGCCATCTGTTTGTTGACGGTCTTTTCGATGACTTTGGCCGGGAACGGGAGGAGCGAGATGGGACGGTAATTCTTGAGTTCGGTGGGGTCCGCTGTAGGTTTCTTGAGTAGAGCGCTGAGTTCGGCGTGCTTCCAGCTCTCAGGGAAGGTGGCGTTGTCGAAGGAGGTGTTGATAATGTCCCGCAGGTGGGGTGCGATGACAACGTCGGCCTTGTTGAAGACGTGGTGAGGGCAGGGGTCGGTTGGAGATCCGGAGTGGATGGAGTTCATCGTGCGGATGGTGTCTTCGGTGCTGATCGGGGTCCAGGCGCGGAGGGTGGTGGTGGGTGGCGTTGCTGCGGTTGTGGCGTGCGTTGGTTGGATGCTGAAGCTGTTGTGTACGTCCGCGATCTTGTTGTGGAAGTAGGAGGCGAGGGAGTTGCAGAGGTCTTGCGATGGGGTGATGTCGTTGTTTCCGGCGTTGGGGTTGGAGAGCTCTTTCACGATGTTGAAGAGTTCCTTGCAGTTGTGTGCGTTGTTGTCCAGACGGTCCTTGTATGCAGTTTTCTTGGTGGCGCGGATCAGTTGGTGGTGTTTCCGGGTGGCGAGCTTGAGGGTGGACATGTTGTTCATTGTTGGTTCCCTTCTCCATACTTTCTCGAGGGCTCGGCAGTTCTTCTTGGAGCTCTTGAGTTCGTCGGTGAACCATGGGGTTTTTCTGCTGCCGGGTCTGCTGGGCGGGGTCCTCAGAGGGGCGAGTTCGTCCGCGCAGTTGCTGATCCACTTCGTGAGGTTGTCGGCGGCCTGGCTGGGGTTCGTTGAGCCGGCAGGAGGGTGCTGGCTTAGGGAAGCGGTGAGCTGGTCGGCTGTGATCTTGTTCCAGCTTCTTCGGGCAACCTGTTGCTGGTGGTGGTGGATCGTCGTTCTTTTGAAGGTGAAGTGGACACAGCTGTGGTCCGTCCAGTGGAGTCCTGTTGCGTGGCTGAAGGCGATGTCTTTGCTGGATGAGAAGACGGCGTCGAGTGTGTGTCCGGCGAGGTGGGTGGGGGTGGACACCAGCTGTTTGAGTCCGAGGTTGGCGAGGTTGTCGAGCAGGGTGACGGTGTTGCGGTCGCTGTTGTTCTCCAGGTGGAAGTTGAGGAAGTAGTGTCGCAACCTCTCGTAACCAAGTGCGTTCCACAGCGGTGTTTGCAGTGAGACCTTAGTGTCACAGTGGATGTGTCGCAGCGTGGCGCGCCATGCCAAACAAACTGTGCAAGTAACTGCTGGTAAATTGTGAGGACCCGGGCCCTGTAAAGTATGGCCTGGACTTGAGAGAATCCAAGGCTTTCCAGGACTAACCAATAAGTTGAGTCTGACAATCCGCCATTAAACCAATCATGGATCACTAAAAGGCGGGTGACTATATAGTACATAAAGGGGTTTGTCATTCCCATACCCCCTTTTTATGTGGCTTGTAGACAAGTCACGACGGCCAATCGTGATCTGGAGCCACCCCAGAGGAAGATCGTGATCATCCCGTCTAGGTTGCTGAACCAGCTGCAAAGGAGGTGGAATGGAAGATTTTGAATGGTGTACAAGAGATGAGGGAGGACCCTCATTTTGAAGAGAGCGACTCTACACAGGGGGTTAAGTGAAAGAGTTTGCTAGCGGTGAAGGTCGTCTTTTGTACGTTTAAGGAGCAGGTGAGATTAAGGGACCAGGTCAACGCAGGGAGGAGCGCCACCCAGATCCAGAGGTATTTGAATGAGAGTCTTCGCAAGGGGATGGTTGTTTGCCAATCCACACATTCCCTAGAGGCATGGAGGGGCACCACAATGGTCTTGGCCGGGTTGAGACGTAAGCCAGACGCCCTCTCAAATGAGTGAAGGATCTGCAGAGATCTTGGTCTGGATTAGGCTGGCTCAGCCAAGTAAAGGAGGACATTGTCCGCATATAAAGTGATCCCATCTTCTTGGGAGCTTTGCCAATGCCACATTTGTATCTGGCTATCCATCTGGATGTGACAAGCCAAAAGGCTCGATTGCCAGGGCAAAAAGGAGAGGGGAGAGCAGGCATCCCTTTCGGGTTCCCCTCTCAATCGGGAAGGCGACCGATAAAGCTCCATTTATAAGGAACCTGGCTGACAGAGTAAAGTAAATGTCCTTTACCATTCTTTGTTAGGAGGGCCCAAAGCCTGCCTTTTTCAATACGTCCACAAGATAATGCCAATTGACCATATCAAAGGCTTTTCAAAATCGAGCAGCACTAGGGCCAGGTATGCTAAAAGGCGATCACGGTGGGCTAGGGCTACTTGTAAGCGCCTAAGACAGTGCCGTGTGCTGCAGCGCGGCATGAAGCCACTTTGGTCTGAGTGTATGAAGGTGTGGAGCACCTGCTTCAAGCGGGCAGCGAGGACGGTTGCAAAGATTTTAATCTCTGTATTAATAAGTGAGATTGGACGGTATTGAGTACATGAGGACGCGAGAGAGGGTGCGTTTTGGGTATGACCACGATGGTGGCTGTCTCTGTGACAGAGGAGAAGGTGCCTCTCTCTATAGCTTTTACTGATTTTTACAGAAAAATACAGACAGAAAACAATGTGTTTCCTGTCTGTATTTATTTTTAAAAGCGAAAAAATACTGAAAATGGTGCTTCTTGTGAAAAACTCTCCATGCTGTCTTTCATGCAACAGCTAAGCAGGCAGACAGCATGGAGGTTACAATACAGGATGAGATTACTTTAAATACAGGCATATGTTAACATATATTAGTAATATCATGCTAATATGTACCTGTGAGTGTAGTTTTTTGTTATACGTGGCTGCTTAGTTTGCTCAAACGTGACAGGCATCCATGTTTGAGTGCACATCGAAGAGTTATATAAATGCAGAAATATACCATTTTACAGCTACATTTAATCTTGAAACACAAAATAAATATGGCTAAATACCAACAAGATGGCTAAAAAATATGAATGGATAAATACAGACAGAAATGTGACAAAAAATAAATACCATAAAACCAGGAGCACTAGTTATAGTATAGATTTCCCCAGTTATACTTGGAGTACCTCTCAAAGACACGAAACACCGCAAGGGACACTGGGATGCCTGTCCATGGGCCAAAGGGTATAACAAGATATCATCTTCATATAGCAGATGTATTTCACCCTGGCCCATAACCTCTGGAAACCCTGTCACATCCGCCCTCTCCCGCACCCAGCAGGCCAAGTTCTCTAAGCACAATGAGAAGGGGAGAGGTGAAAGTGGGCATCTCTGCCTTGTACCCCCCCCCCCAAAGAGAAGGGGGCCAACACTAACCCATTGACTCTTACCTCCACCCTAGGCACTTTATAGAGAAGCACCACCCACACTTTATAGAGAAGCACCACCCATTTACAAAAGTTGAGGCCAAATCCAAAGGCCTGCAGTGTCTGGTGAAGGTACGCCCAGTCTACAGAATCAAGCACTTTTTCAGCATCCAGTGATAAAATATCTACAAGCTCCTTTGTGTGCCCCACTGCTCCCAGCCAGATATACAGTCTCTTTAGACTGTGATGAGTGGCTCTTTTTGACATAAAGCCCAATTGATCAGCGTGCACTAGCTTGGAGATTACACCCACCAGGCAGTTGGCCAGTATTTTGGCATGCACCTTCATCTCTATACTGAGGAGCGAGATGAGCTGATAGGCACAACATAAGTGTTTCAGTTTGCCCGGTTTTGGTATTACCACCATTGTGGCATGGTATAGGTCTGGAGGAAGTGTCTTCTCTGTGAAGGCCCCATTAAGCATCTTGAGCATATGGGGACAAGCGATCACCGAGTGTCGTTTATAAAATTCAGACAGGAAACCATTAGGGCCCGGCGATTTCCCATTGGACATTCCTGGTTCTTTGAGAACCTACGATGTGAGTCCCTGTCAACACCGGTAGGTGCAGCTCAGGTGGCTCTGTCCCTCCAGAACAAGATTACTACAATCCAACAATCTTTCGATAAAGTTACAGAGGAGTACCAGGTCTTATATCAACGCCTGAATGAAAAGTCCGGTCGTCTGGAGCCTCCTGTATTATTAGAATTCCCTGACATACAATTGGGAGAGTCACTTACCTCAAAGACCTACAGTCCAGCTCACCAATAGATTCTTGCTCAGCGAAATTATTAGCCTCTCCTGCCCCTACCATTAATCCTACAATTAATAAGGTGCTGAATCTGTCTCTCTCCACAGGCAAAGTTCCACATATCTGGAAGCAGGCAGCAATCACACCACTCCTAAAGGAACCATCTGCCCATCAGAATGATCCGGTTAACTATAGACCTATCTCCCTCCTCCTGGCCCTCTCTGAAATGTTAGAGAAACATGTTAACAGAATTATTTCTGAGCATGCAGAGAGTCCCAATCTGCTCCATATGGCCCAATCTGGCTTTAGGGCAAATTGTAGCACAGAATTGACCCAGTCAGTAGTGACAGAGCACATAAAAGTAAAACTTGATCAGGGAGGGAGTGCCGCTTGACATTACTTGACCTCATGAGAGACTTCTGGATAGATTGAGGTACTTGGGCATGGGTGGGGAGGTCCTGTCCTGGATGATTTCCTTCTTGAAAGACAGACCTCAGGAAATTTGGACACCTACTTTTTCATCCCCTATGTTTAGCATGAATGTAGGAGTACCCCAGGGCTCGATTCTCAGTCCTATTCTCTTCAATCTATATATGGCCCCTATTGCACCCTTAGAAGAGGATTACGGTGCCAAGCTTATATCATACTCCGATGATATTCAGTTCATTTTCACCTGCGAAGGAGAAGCCAACTTTGATGGAGATCCTGCCTTAATATGGGGTTCAACTGGCTCAAAGTGAACCAGTTGAAATGCAATCCAGATAAATCTGAGGTTGTCTCTTTCGGCCAGCTTGGAGTGAGTAACTACAGCGTATGGTGGCTGGAGGAGTTATCCCCCCCCCCTTCAGCCCAAACAACGTTAAAAAATCTGGGCATCTTCGTGGATAGTGCCCTCTCCATGAAGTACCAAGTCAAAGCATTGATCGGCTCTTGTTTTATGCTAAAAATAATTCTTCCACTTTTGCCATTAGATATCAGGAAGATAGTGGTCCAAGCCTTGGTAATATCAAGACTGTATTAGGCAAATAGTTTGTACCTGGACCTCCCCGGCTACCTCACCCAGCATCTACAAGTGGTGCAAAATGCTGAGGTAAGGGCGATTCTTAGACCCAACCCCAGATCTCATATGGCACCCATCCTTAAGACCCTACACTGGCTGCGAATGAAGGAAAGGATCAGGTTCAAAGCCATAGTGATATTTTTCAAAGCCCTTAATGGCACAGGAGCCAGCTACCTCAACAAACGCATAAATCGCTACATTCCAGTGCAAACATTTTTTTTTAACTTGTTTTTATTGAAAGCACTGCATCAAAGCACAACACAATTTATCGCATATGTATTACATTATTACAATCATTTTGTTGTAATTGATCACATGACTTCACATTACCATCACCACTCACGTGGTGGATTACTATGCGCTGCAGTGTGCGTTGAGTTTAATAATAACCGTGGAACATAAGCAAAAAGCAAAACAGAAAATTCAAGCAAAAAATACCCCCCCCCCACCCCCTCCCCGCCTGGCAGCAAACAGCAACATCAGTGTTCAGTATGTGGGCAATCAGGCAATTGGCGAACTGTGAAGTAGAGCGTGATGAAGACCGACGCTCACCTTTTTCCGTTCCCAGTGAGATGGACTCGGTCCAGGGGCAGCAAGAGATAATCGAAAACCCTCCCTCCTCTCTGCAGGAAATGACGACGGAGGAGGGAGAAGCCAGCCAATGGGCAGATGAAACGACCCCGGAAGAGGAGGGACGACCATCTTTTAGGGGGCCGACCCCGGAGGAAAAGACGAACTAGAGGAGAAACCCGGAAGACGCTGTGCACCACGCGAACCCATCAGATCAACGGGAGCTGTCGGGAGGCCAGAGGTCCGCGGAGAAGACACCGGAAGGTGGAGACAGTGGGGAGGACGTCGAGAGCTGGTCCAAAAACTGGTGGATGCCCCCGGAGGACGCTGGAAATCCGCCGCAACTCCGGAGAGTTGCGGCTGACGTGGTGAGTGGTGTGGAGCTGGGGAAGGAGGGAGGGAACGAGGACTAAAAGCAAACCCTACCCCAAGCATTCTCGTACCTGCAGCACTACCTTATCCAGAGCACTACCCTACCCTGAGCACTCCCTTCTCTCTAACTCCTTACACAGATGCATTTGAGGTTGTTTTGTGGAGCTGTGAATAATCGACCCTAGAAGGGGGTATGTGGCCGGTTGGGTGGGAATAGGCAAGAGACGAGTTCGGGTAGGGTTCAAACTGGGTTTTATTGAATGAAACAGTCTGTCAGTACAGGTTGGGCGCAATGGTAAAGGACGCAGTGATCGGCTTCTTTCCTTTTTTGTCTTTCGGCTGACTCCCTCCTCTCGGCGCCGTCTCTGGCTCCGCCTTCCTTTTCCTTCGGTATCCGTCTTGTCCCAGGTTCCACCGAAGGGGGAGACAAGAAAAGCAGAGGAGGTATCAGTACAAGGTTTGGCCCTAAGGTGGCTTCAGGGAAAGGGGGTGAGGGAATAATCAGTGCTCAACCACAGCCCGGTCCGTGAGGGGGAGTGCACGGGGCTTTTACTCTAAGGGATGTTGGGTTCTCCCTTCCTTAACCGCAACCACCCCGTAACCCTACCCCGTACCTCTGTTAGCCACGCCCCTCCGGGGGAGTGGCTGGGCGATGCGTGTGTCCGTTGCCCTCCTGGGTCCGTCTCTCCCGATGGTCTCTGCAACGCTCCTCTTCGTCGGCTTCCCGGCTTCTCCTCCTCTCCCCGGGTGACTCCCGCTCCTGTACAGCAGCCGCCCTTCGTCTCTCCAGACTCCTCTGCTATATTCCAGATCCCGGTCCTGGCAGAGGGTCCTCCCGTTCCGCCGCGCCACTCCTCTCCACTTCTCCACGAGGCTCCTTGGTTCAAGGCTTCTCCTCCGCTCCACGTCTCGTCTCCTTTCCACGTCTCTCCTCTCGTCCTCTCGAATCCGCTGCTCCACGCCTCACCTCCACTCTTCTCCACTCTGACCGCTCCTCCGGTGTACAGACACACCTGTTCCGGCATCGGGGCGTCCCTTATAGTGATGTCATGCCCCTCCTCCTCTTCACCTCTTCGTCGGCTTCCCGGCTTCTCCTCCTCTCCCCGGGTGACTCCCGCTCCTGTACAGCAGCCGCCCTTCGTCTCTCCAGACTCCTCCGCTATATTCCAGATCCCGGTCCTGGCAGAGGGTCCTCCCGTTCCGCCGCGCCACTCCTCTCCACTTCTCCACGAGGCTCCTTGGTTCAAGGCTTCTCCTCCGCTCCACGTCTCGTCTCCTTTCCACGTCTCTCCTCTCGTCCTCTCGAATCCGCTGCTCCACGCCTCACCTCCACTCTTCTCCACTCTGACCGCTCCTCCGGTGTACAGACACACCTGTTCCGGCATCGGGGCGTCCCTTATAGTGATGTCATGCCCCTCCTCCTCTTCACCTGGGCGGGACCAGTTAAAGGGGCCGCGATCTATGTCTTCCTCGTCGCAGCTATACTGGTCCACCCCTTGGTTCCAGCTCGCGTGCTCAGCCACCTGTTGAGAGAAGAGGGGGGGGGTCACAGTTTAGAGGCGCATTCCGGGATGCAGGGGGGGCGCACCCCTCCTCACGGTTACAGGGTATTTACTCGAGTACTAACTATCATCAAATCCTGAGTCATGACTCACCCCTGAAAGTCGAAAGGGGTGTTTTTCTTTGTGTTACCCTGGTAAATACTGTGATAAGGTCTCTGAGATATCTTAAGGACCATAGTGAAGGGGGGAGAGAAGTATCCCCAAACTGGCCTTAACTGGACTACCAGAGATAAAGGTTCTAGTGTCTGGAACCCTACTAGGGAAAGGAGGGTTGCTATTTGTCCTCGTGTTTTTCTTTTATTATGCCCATGGCTCTCACTTTGGGTATGGTGACGGTAATCTGATAGAATTAGGACAGTCTACTGACCGCTCTTTCTTTTCTTGGAGATACTCCGGGACGGCAACATCCAGCCCGTGATAACAGACCCTCCTAGGAAGACGGAATCGCCGACTGAACAATACCTCCAGAACACAACCACATGACAACTCACTACCATTGATAACCAGAGATCACCTTCTTTTCAAATGCTACTCTCAATAAAACTAACCATTCAACCACCAATCCGGCCTCCTAGTTTTCATTTCCGCCCATTCCTCCGACACGGACCTAGTGTTAAGCTTATGTGAGAGGGATATTGGAGTGTTTATGCGTTGGATACCGGTAAATTGTGAGTGGATGGTATGGTAGTTACAGTTTTGTTATCACTTTGTGCTATCGTTGCAGATATTTCTGTTAGCATTGGCCCCCTTTCTATCAAATCACTCTCAGCATTCTCATCCACTCTTACCGCACTCGTTCGCCACTCCCCACTCACATACATCATTCTTCCATTTATCCAACTTGGGAGACGCCGGATGGATTCGATGATTCACAATCCGTCTTTTAGCCAGGACCAGACCCAGCATGGCGAACTTATGCAGTGAGAGTACACCTAGTATACATTGTTTTATGGAGGTTTCTATTCGCACCGCTGTTGCTCTGCAGAAGCATTGTACCGCCCGAGTCCAATACATTTGTAAGCGCATGCGGCTCCAGGTCGTATGTAAGAATATGGCTGCGTCTGTGCTGCATTGTGGGCATTGTGGGCAAGAAGGGATTAGCCCTGGGTTAAACCGTACACGACTCTGGGAGTTAAGTAAGTGTGATGCAGATAATGGAACTGGGTGAGATTAAACCTAGCATTACTTGTTACTTCAACCTCCTGTGCCAGAGCTTTTTTCCACTCTCCCTCGGTCAACGGAATAGGTAAGTCATCATCCCATTTCCCCCTAATTACCGATAGGTTAGCCCCACAGTCTTCCTTCAGTGCCTTGTAAATATGTGAGATAAGGCTGCTACTGAAGCCTGGGTTCAGCAGCGTCGTCAACTTGTGCGACTCCTGCTGTTCCTCCGGAAACGCAGTCCAAATCTCACGAACCGTGTGTAAGATCTTTGCATTTTGCAAAAAGTGCCCAGCTGGTATCTGGAACCAGTCTTGTGCCTTGTCAAAGGTCAGAAAAGTACTGTTTTGGTATAGATCTCCCACCGTTTCGCATCCTCCCTCAAATCATTTCAAAATATCCATGGTTGCCTGAATGCTCTGGAATCCCCGCAGCCACCGGAGTGGCAGCGCGCTGGCATACTGTGCCCTGTAGAGAACCAGCAGGATTTCCTGCTCCCAAGCCTCAGTCTGTCGTATTATATGAGGGCAGTCCTTAGGAACCCTTGCGCCCATCATAAGAAACCTCTTCAGCTGCATTCCATCCCTCCAGCTCACCAATAATTCTGTCTCCACCGTACGGTCCTTCATGCACCACTGTGCTGCGTATTGCAGTAGTCCTGCCATATGGTATAATCTGTGGTCGGGCAATCCAAGGCCCCCCGTGGACAACTCCAGCTAAAGGGTCTCCAGCTTGTCTCTACTCTGGCCTCCCACCCACACTAGCGAGATCAGGAGTCAATTTAATATATCAAACTTGGAATTTGGGATTCTGCAGAAGGAGTTCTGCAGGACATAGAGGCAGCGGGCAGCAGCACCATTTTCGATACTGCCACCCTCCCCATAACCAACAGTGGCAGTTTGTTCTTAAATTGTATTGATGCCGCAATCCTGTGAGAACTCTTCCTGTGTTGAGCTCAAACTGGCTCTAAGGTCAATGGGCCACCTGGATGCCCAGATGTCGAAAGTGATCACATTCCCAGTACAATCCCATCTCAGGAAGGTCCTGGGGAGTCGTCCGCGCTAGGGCTGCGAGCGGGAATAATATTGTTTTCTGACAATTAATTCAAAGGCTGGAGGCCTCTCCAAATGAGGTTAATATTTCCAGTGCCACCGGGACCGCCTCTTCTGCTTCCCTAATAAAGAGAAGCGCATCATCCACATATATGGAGACCATATGCGTACGGCCATCTACCGTTATACCCCATGGCATCATATCCCTCCGCAATTTCATTGCTAATGGTTCTATCGCTAATGCGAAGAGTAGCGGGGACAGCGGGCATCCCTGCCGTGTACTCCTCTTGATCTGTATACTCTCTGACATCAGTCCCCCATTCCGCACTCTGGCTCTTGGTTGGTGATAAAGTCATTTAATCCATGAGACATATTCACTGTCCAACCCCATTCCTCTCAACACCTTCCAGAGATATTCCCACCACAGCGTGTCAAAGGCTTTTTTGATATCCAGGGCGACCACTGCAGCCCTGAATTTGCTGTCAGCCACCGAGTGCAGGACGTGCGAAAATTGCGTAGATTCATGTGCGTTCCCCTCCCCGGTATAAACCCCCACTGATTCTCGTGAACCAGGGAGGTCACGATTCTTCGTAATCTCATGGCCTAGATTTTAGCCAACAATTTATCATCTAATCCCACTATGGTTAGAGGCCTATATGCAGCCGGATCTTCTACGTTTTTGCCGGGTTTGGGGAGCATAATATTCTGCCCCTAATCGTAATCATACGCTCTTGTATAGCGCCTTATCACCGTAAGGTCTCAAGGCACTTGCTTTGGGAACCCGTCCTGGTCTTTCCCTGCGAGATTACCCCTACTGGGCACCCCCAAGGTGAAGACCAGGCATCCCATCGCGGTGGGGCCGTAGTGGAGATTAAGCAAGCTATTGCCCAGAGTTGCAGAGTGTGAACCCACGATTCAAGTAGGCACCGAGGCGAGAATTATCGAGTCCGTGGACATTATGAGCTCAAGACCCTGCCGCGTCGGGAATTGAACCCTGGTCCCGGGTCTGACCTCTGCATCAGGGTCTGCCTCCTCTAACCGGTGAGCCACACTTCTCCCCTCTCTCATAGATGGTGGCAGACATCAAGCCTTTTTAGCCTCCTGTAAAGTGTCCAATAGGCGTGGGAGCAAAACATCTGCATAAGTCTGATATAAGTCGCGGGAGTGGGACATCCGTATGGTACGCCCCCCTCATCTAATATCTCCCTTCCAAAGGTTTCACGATAAATGGCAGCTAAATGGTTAAATTGCACTGTGTTCACACCGACCTGTGTGGTGGCAATAGCTCCATCAGGGCTGCGGAGCGTCAATATCAGTGAAGGTGGGTGTTCTCGCTTCAACAACCACGTCAACAGCCTTCCCGATCTATCACCCTCCCTTTTTTTTTAATTCTTTTTTTATTAGTATATCTGGTGCATACAAAAGAAAGATTCATTCATTTCTGCAGATAGCGTTTACATATCCATATGATTTCAATACAGTACAGTTGGAAATAAACCATAAAACATTGTTCAGAAATACCTTAAAAGCATAGGAATATACAGTAAAAAGCCTCAAAAATTTCGGTAAGCATAGTCAATTAAAAAATATTAACAAGCATTGGAAATGTAATAGGTCTCGGATTTATTTGAGTTAGAGCTAATGGCATTGTAAATGGCAATGTCTTTTAGCCATGTGTTATGGAGTGTATGCATGTGGTGTGTAATAGAATTATGTGGTTTGGATTGGAATTGTTCACCCTGCACACTCGCACACTGTTCACCCTGCACGCTCGCACACTGTTCACCCTGCACGCTCACACACTGTTCACCCTGCACGCTCACACACTGTTCACCCTGCACGCTCACACACTGCTCACCCTGCACGTTCACTACTCTGCACTCACTACTCTGCACTCTGAACACTCACTACTCTGCACTCACTACTGTGCACTCACTACTCTGCACTCACTACTCTGCACACTCACTACTCTGCACACTCACTCTGCACTCACTACTCTGCACTCACTACTCTGCACTCACACTCTGCACTCACTACTCACTACTCTGCACACTCACTGTGTACTCACTACTCTGCACACTCACTCTGCACTCACTACTCACCACTCTGCACTCACTACTCTGCACTCACTACTCTGCACTCACTACTCTGCACTCACTACTCTGCACTCACTACTCTGCACTCTGCACTCACTACTCTGCACTCTGGAAACTCACTCTGCACTCACTACTCTGCACTCTGCACTCTGCACTCACTACTCACTACTCAGCACTCTGCACACTATAATAATCCTTATGTCCTGTAACCAAGGGTTTGCCATTATTGATATAGTTCACTGCAATAACCTACTTTTCTTAGCCTTTGACATGTACTTTACTAAGAATCGGCATGTTAATAAATATATAAATACGTGCGGCGGCAATAAAGCAGCATTGAAAAACAAGCATCTGCCTTCAATTACCGGCACCTCTGACAGCTGGTAATTGAGAATTTATGGCATTCTCCTGGACTGGGTGACAGCATGCGCGCACACACAGCTCAAGAAAACTACAGAGTCGTGAATGCGCGAACGGACCCTGACATCTGGTAATTGTGAATTTATGGCATTCTCATGCGCGTGTTAGCACGGAATATGCAGGAAGTCGATAGAGAAAAATTCCTAGGGCCTATTACGTGAACACTTACAAAAACACAGCCGTCAGAGGACCAATGACCATGCAGATGGCACACAACACCACGAAAAATACTCGCGCACTGAGGAATTTTTACTTCACGATTCTGAGCCCCTTAACAATACGGCTCGGAGCTCCGCCCCACTTCTGACGAAGTGGTGACGTAGGCCGAGCCCTAAAAAAGGAGTTTATATTTTAGCTTTCCTCCACTTTTTGAGGGGGGGCCCAGGTGTTCTGGCCCAGCTCCCGCATCTTTTTACCCCTTCAGGAATATAATGCTGCTTCCATATTGTGAATCCCCAATAGTCTTGATAGCCACATCTGAAATGAGGGAGCCGTAGAGTCTTTCCAGCCCGCAGCCAGTATTATTTTTAAAACGGCCACACAAATAAATACAAAAGCCTCCTCCTCCTTTTTCAATCTCAAGCTAGAATCAATGCCCAGGATCAGAAGGGCAGAGGATAGGGTACTTTTAGTCCCTAGCAGCCCCTCCCACATTCTTTCAATCTCTTTACCTACATTTCTTAGTGCCTTGCATTGATAAAACATATGTACCAAGTTTGACGGACCCTAGAGGCATCTTGGGCATTTATCATCATCTCTTTTCCCCCACTCAAATAGCTTTGCTGGAGTGTAATATAGATTATATAGAGTCATATAATGTTGGGCCCTGAGATTTGAGGAGCGAAATAGGTTGCCTGCCATCAATAAAGCTCTATCTAAATCGATGTCCGGATCATCAAGTTTCAGAGCCCAGTAGGCCTCCACCTTCTCCATATCATCCGGCACCATAGGGATCAGGCCTCCATATATCGTACCAATCTTCGTGCCCCCTGCCAAAATATATTCTAAAATATTATATTTCCCTCCTGGTATAATCCGGGGCCTAACACTGATTAAAGTTTGAGATAACTGTAGATATTTAAAGTGTTGATTTGATACTATGCAAAATTTTCGCTGTATATCTATAAACTTCATCGGAGCCCAATACTCCTAATCACTTGGGCCTCCCCGATTGCCCACGATCCATCACTATTCAAGTGGGGAAAAAGATTTGATTTCCACAGTGATGTATAATAGTTGAACTTGGCAATTCCTATAATTTTCTGGATCTCCTTCCATACCCTCCAAGCGCTATCAAGGACCTTATACTTTTTTGTTGTTGTAGTATCTTCGATCTGTTTTACGCAATAGGAGCCCAAATGCTTCTTTTTCCACTAATAAGTAAAATATAGACGGTGGATATATATTCCCAGGGACACCGTACGTCACATCTGTTGTAATATCCAGAAGTATTGCCATCTGGCTAAAGAGACAGGACATCAAATAAAGCGGATATTTGGGACCCCTAATCCCCCTCTCTCTTGCGGTAAAGATAAATATTTGATGGATCTTCTTGTTTTCCCGTAGTGCCAAATAAATTTTGTAAAGACTGACTCGATGGACTTTAACACACTGTCGCCCACCATAAGCGGGATCGCACGAAAGAGATATAGTACTTTCGGAAGCATTAACATTTTTAGCACGTTTGCTCTCCCTATTATGGATAGGTAAATGGAGTCTATACTTTTTAACTCAGTTGACATTGAGTCAATCAATGGCTCGAAATTTTCTTTAATTATAGACTCTATAGCAGAGCTGATCCTAACACCTAGATAAATTGCTGAGTCCGTATATCTGTCATCCAATCTAGTAATATTACGGGAGCATATTATTTGTGTCTTATTTTCATTCAGGAGATACCCCGAGTACCGCCTGAACTCAGTAGTTATTGCCCTTAGCACATGCATAGCCGCCTCCGGTTACGGAGTCATTATTGCCAAATCATCAGCGTATGCGAGTATTTTGGTTTCAAATCCATTACAGATGACTGGTTTGATGCCCTCATGCCCCAGTATCTTCCTAATTAACAGATCAATATAAAGGGCAAATAAAATTGGGGAGGAGGGGCACCCTTGGAGCGTCCCTCGGGAGATATAAATCACATCCGATCCTCTGCCCATTAACTGAATCCTGGCACAGGGGCCCAAATACATTGCCTTAATTGCCTTTATTATATTGGGACCAAAGCCCCTCTGATCCAGTATCCCCCATAAATACAGCCAGGTGACCCGGTCGAAGGCCTTTTTGGCATCAAGAAGGATCATGGCGATCCACCCCCTGTGACAGCATTCGCATCAAAGAGCGTAATAGCTTGCCTTATGTGATCTGTTGTTCCTCGTCCCGGGATAAACCCATGCTGCCACGGGGATACCAAACGCCCAATGACCCATCCCAGCCGATTTGCCAGAACCTTTGCGTAAATTTTGGTGTCTGTATTTATGAGGGATATCGGGCTATATGAACCGGGGTCCTCCCTGGGCTTACCCTTCTTATCTTATCTTAAGGTGGAGAAGTGTGGCTCACTGGTTAGAGGAGGCAGACCTGGAAGCAGAGGTCAGCCCGGGACCAGGGTTCAATTCCCGGCTCGCCGGGGTCTTGAGTCCTAAAATGTCGATGGACTTGACAATTCTCGCTCCGGTGCCTTCTCGATTCATGGGTTCACACTCTGCGACTCTGGGCAATAGCTTGCTTAATCTCCACAACGGCCCCTCGTGGCGGGATGCCTGGCTTTCACCTTGCAGATACCCTGCCGGGGTTATCTCACAGGGGAATACCAGGACGGGTTCCCTAAGCAAGCGCTTAGAAACCGCTTGGTGATTTGCGCTATATAAATTCCTGTACATTTACAAATTCCTGTACATTCTATAGCGCTCTGACACCATATGTTTCCTGGCGCTGGTTGAGTGCTGTGAGGTGTAAAGACGGGGGTCAGTCTGCATGAAAAGGTGTGTTTTCAGATGTTTTCTGAATTCCAAAAGGGAGTTGGCGGATTTGAGCGGAAGGGACAACTGATTCCAAAGATTGGGAGCCCGGTGAGCGAATCTGCGGCCACCAAACTTTTTAAGTTTAATAGAGGGAACGACTAAAAGTTGGCGGTGAGAAGACCGGAGGTTGCGTACCGGGCAGTAGGAAGTGACCAGGGATTTAAGGAAGGCGGGAGAAGTCCCAGACACAGCCTTGAAAGTCAGGCAGCCGATCTTAAACGCAGTCCTCTGCTCCACCGGCAACCAGTGGAGTTTGCGAAGTAGTGGTTTCGCAGACTGCCACTTCGGGATTTTATAGGCCAGTCTAGCCGCTTGGTTCTGTACAATTTGGAGCCTATAAAGGAGGGATTTGGGTAGGCCATGGTACAGAGAGTTTGAAAAATCCAGGCGGGAGAGCACCAAGGCAATCAAAACTTGTATCAGAGCCTCAGGTGTGAGGAGGTAAGAGACTTTCCTGATTTTTCTGAGCTGGAACATACATGATGACACAACAGCACCCACCTGGGGCTTGAGAGAGAGCTCTGTGTCAGTTATGACCCCGAGACTCTTTGCTGACTTGGCCGGGGCGGGTGGAGAGCCAAGCTCAACCGGCCAGAACTGTGGACCCCAGTAAGTGGGGCTGTTGCCCGGAAGAATTAGCTTGGTCTTCCCCGGGTTCAGCTTAAGCTGGTGGGAGTTCATCCAATGCTGGATGTGTAGCATAACCGCTTGGCAGTTGAGAGCTGCATTGGGGGTGTTGAGCGGAAAGATAATTTGCAGATCGTCTGCGTAGTTGAATACGGTGATATTTCACCTCTTCAGGGAATAAATGAGCGGTTGAAGGTAAAGATTGAAAAGCAGAGGAGACAGGGATGATCCCTGAGGCACTCCGCAGGTGGATGGTACCTTCGCGGCTGTGAAAGGGCCTAAACGGACCGCCTGGGTTCTGCCCGACAAAAAAGATTTGAGCCAGGCAGAGGCCAGGCCCCGGATGCCGGCTTGCTCGGCACGGTGGATAAGGATGTTATGGTCCACCGTGTCGAATGCCGCCGACAGATCTAATAGAACATGCGCCTGTGGTGACCATTTATCGGCATTGTCCCTTAAGGAATCCATGACTGCCAGAATCACAGCCTCGGTGGAATGGGCTGGTCTGAAGCCGGCTTGATTGGGTTCGAGATAGTTGGAACACTCGATAAATTTAGAGAGGCAGTTGGTGACGTGTGCCTCCAAGAGTTTGGATAGGTATGGCAGGAGAGAAATAGGCCGATAGTTGGCAAGGTCCTCCGGGTCAGCTCCAGGCTTTTTCAGCAGGGGCACCAGGACAGCCTCCTTGAAGGAGTTGGGCGCCACACCTGCCTCGAGAGAGGTGTTTAACAAAGGCAAAATGCAGTCCGGCAGAGCCAGGCAAATGTCACGGAAGACAGAGGGAGGGCAGCAATCATTAGGCAAGCCGGATTTGACTCGAACAGCGAGTTTGGCCAGAGTACTGGGATCGAGGGCGGGGAAGGATGATAGTGAGAGTGGGTTTCCAGGAGCGGAGGCTAGTGTACCATCGAGGGAGGCAGGAGGAATGGTGTTCTTGATCTTGATAATTTTTTCGATGAAGAAACTATTTAGGGCATTGCAGGACTCTTGAGTGGGGGTCTGAGAAGGAAGGGTCCTGGCGTCAGACGTGAGCTCCCTCATGACTGAAAAAATCTCCTTGGATTTGTTGGGGGCAGTGAGGATCCTTTCCGAGATGTGTGAAGATTTTGCTGCTGTGATTGCACTTTTGTATTTTTTCCGTGCAGCGTTGTGAAAGACAACTATATTTGTCTCCTTCCAAGAGGCTGGCACTACCCCCAACCAAATTATGCCCCCAAATAGATCGAGTAGAATCGGGGCTAAAATTGTCTATAGGCATTTATATACCTCGAGTGGGATATTATCAGGCCCTGTGGCATTACCTACAGCTAAATCCTCCAGCGCCTGGATAATTTCGGTCAGCTCCAGTTCTTTATCTAATTCAACTTTCTCCTGATCAGAGAGACTATGGCCCAGATCTTCCTCGGACAAGCTGGGGTAATCCTCATTATCCTTTTCCTGATATAATTTTTGATAAAATTCTTAAACACACATCTAATGTCTTCCACCTCCGTATATTCCTGGTTGGCAATTTGAATTTTATCTATCATATTCCTACTAAATCCTTGTCTAATTCTTAATGCTAAAAGCTTTCCTGCCTGCTCAAAAGTCTCATACATTCAGCCCCTCTGCCTTTGATAGTCTCCAGCGCTTTTCTGAGCTGTTTCTTTGTATACTTCCGCCTTGAGAGCCAAGATCTTAGATAAGCTCTCTCCAGCATCCTTCCCACCTATAATATCTTTTACATGCTGTTCCTCTGCCTGGGCTAGCTGTTTCATTAACACCTCCTGCGCCTGTCTACTTTTTTTTCTCTGACTGGCAGAGAAGCTAATTGTTTCCCCCCGTAAGGCCGCCTTAAAGGAGTCCCATACACAATTACGGGGGGCACTGTACCTATTAATATCGAAGTAGCTTTGAGCCCAGCTCCTGAGGTGGTCTACAAATTCGGGGTCCAGTAACAGCCTTCTCTCAAATGTCCATCTTGACGGGGGGACAGCAGCCACGTGATATTCGTAATTTAGGATTAAGGGGTTACGGTCGGATACTGTCTTTGGCCTTTTAATAATCCCAGTCTTGGCCACCTCTGAAGATGATATGAAAAAGTAGTCTAGTTTAGTGTATTTTTTGAAGGGGTATGAGAAGTACGTAAAGCCCGGATTATAGGGTTCCTTATCCCCCAGACATCCACCAAGCTGTGTGTATCAATTATAGCAGACAAAGCTCTAAACACTTTGGGTTTCCGCCCAGTATACGCTAGCCTGTTACTACCATCCACAAATTCTGCTGAGATATTAAAATCCCCACTTATTATTAAGGGCTGTGGCCAGTCCAATAACTCCACTTCTAATTTATCAAAAAGATCTGGTTCGTCTTGATTAGATCCATAAATAGTGCACAAGGTTATCCCTGTCTTCAATTCCACAATCGACCATCTTCCAAGAGTGTCTGCTAAAAAGCGCTTACTACCACCCAGATTATTTTTGGCTAGAATTGCGACCCCCCTGACAGTGGAGGTCTGTGTGGAACATACCAGTGCATCAAACCCCTTAACATTTAGAAGATGTCTCTTGGGCCAGGGCAAATGGGTCTCTTGAATACAAATTATATCCAGATGGTTCATCCCTATAAAGTGCCCTAATCTTTGTCTTTTATGCCAATCATTCATCCCCCCGATATTCAGCGTACATATCTTAAATTTTCTCGTCATCGGACATTTGTTCTAATTCTCCAAACAAATCCAGGAACTGAACAGCTACAGATATTAAAACTGCATATTTTTTCACGCTTAGAACCGTGTACCAGATACAATTTACATTTTCTTTCTTCCCCTTTTTATCCTGCCCCCCCTTAGCCCTCCCCCCTGTGCGCCCCTGCACCACCTGCTTGCCCTCCATCCCCACCTCCGTGAACCCCTTCTTTACCCCTCAACCCCTTCCCAACACTGCCTCCCCCCCTTGTGGGACGCTCAGACCTAAGCCTGTGCATAAGATGTACGCAGTCCTAGCAGACTACAGTCCCTTTCGTGCTGCCAAGAACTAACGGATTTAACCAACTGACCCTTTGCACTTCAAAGGGAATGAAGTGAGGTAAGACAGCGTTCTTCCTACATATTACCCACAAAAAAAAAATCCAGTCTTACCCTCCCTGTTCCCCACCCAGGCTTGTCCCCCCACGCCCTTTCCTCAGTAAGGTTAAGAAAGATGATTATCACCATTATCACCAACTCCCCCGACGCCCCTACGCCCCATTAGCCAGACATATCAGAAATTAATCACATTATTTATCAAGAGAGTCCAGGTATTCTTTGGCCTTTATCTCCGACGAGAAATATCGAGTGGTTCCCTGATTGATGATTTTAAGCTGTGCCAGATTGCCTCAGATACGCTTGGATCTTTCTATCCTGGAAGGGTTTAAGCAACTGCCATAGTCTCCATCGCCTTTCAACTGTTACATGACAGAAGTCTGATCTTACAAAAAATTAGACACCCCCACTGACCTCCTGGTGTCTGGCCTGGCCTTATCAGCTATAGCCTGCCTTAGCAGAAAATTTCCAAGGAAGATTAATATGGCACGCCGTCTATCCCCCTCCTTTACCGGTGCTCTTTGTTTAAGAGGTACACAATGTGCTCTATGAATCTCAGAGGCCAAGTTCCACTCTGATAGCTCTGGGAAGGCAGCTGAGAGAAGAGTGATCATATAGGCCCTGGTATAGGACCCCTCTAGACCCTCCTGGACACCTAGAACTCATAAGTTATTTCTTCTTTGTCTGTTTTCAGACTCTTCAAGCTTCCATTCAATGTCCTTAATCCGATCTTCATGGGACTCCTCCAGGGTTACCGCATTAGCTGCGTCGGTTTCCACAACCATCATTCTTCCCTCCAGAGTTACCACTCTCTCTCACATATTAGAAAATCCCTTTGAAAGTTTTCTTACCACCCCTTGCATTTTGCACATCCCTGTCTGTGCCTTGCGACTATCTTGTCGGGCCTCTTCCCTATGGGCAAGGGTAGCTTGATGAATTATCTCTAAGGTGGGTGTAGGTGCAGTCATTGGCCCTGGAGATGTTTTTTCAGCGGCCCCTGAAAGTGGAGTATCACCCTCCCTATGTAATAGTTGGCGATATTCCTTGCGGACTAGGCAGTCCAATCTATCCCAGACCTCCCTGACTCGGCGCTTTGCCTGCAGGAGCGAATCCTGGTGCCGCCCTGTCTCTCGATTCTCACGCTGGAGCTTAGTCAGTTCATCATCTGCTTCTGATAACTCCACCTGTGGTTGCTTTCTGGTGCCTCTCACTCTAAACAGACAGTCCTCCATAGTAAATACTTTGAATGCATCCCATTCTGTGCTCCTAGTCTCGGTGGTTGACCAGTTCATTGTGAAATAACCTACTATGACTCCCTGAGTTCCTCACTGCATCACGTAGTGTGGCCGGCTGCAGTCCGCCACACCGGGAATATCGTCAGGTGCCCATTCCAGTAATATCAGAGCATGGTCTGACAAAAAACGGCCAAGCACCTCAGTTCTCTCCACAGCACCACACACCTCTCGGGAAAGCAAGAAGCGGTCGAGTCTGCTGTACACTTCGCAGGCTGGCGTTTAGCAGCTGTAAGTCCGTTCCTCTAGGTGTGTTTCACACCAGACATCCACGCATTG